>NC_087346.1:96402500-97027500 GCF_030014295.1 Loxodonta africana | reverse complement strand
GTGTGGTACAATGTCTAACATATAAAAAAGATCGCACAAAAGTGACTGAACTAAACTCATTTTAAGTAGGTTAGACAAACATTTAATTGAGAATATGTTTAAAGAATTTAATTGGCATTGTCCTGACACACATACTTTACAAAAAACAACACTCTTCCAATTTTGTTACCTATAGAAAAACCAAAGGGTGCATAAAAATAAAAGCAAGAAGCTCTTTAGTGTCAATATCTAATCTAGCTTCAGCTGCAATATAGAGGAATTTTAAAATTCTATTTTAGACCTTTATAAAATCATGAATCTTCAAATGTTTCTAAAAGTAAATCACAGTAGATAACTGAATGTCTTGTATATAAAAATGGAAATTGTTACTATAACCAAAGAGAGAAAAGATAGTGGGTTGGCACTCAAATCTGTGCTAAGCCAGATTTTAAAACATAGAGATAAACTCTGATATGAAATACAGGAGTTTAGTGTGATCAATTGGTAAGTAGTTCAAATGACTTTGTTAGATTCCAGAGCAGAAGGAAAAGCCAGATTAGCACAATTTGTCTTAATTACCTAACCATTGGGCACTTTGGAAAACACTGGTGATTTTCCTCCATCGATGTTTTGAGACCAGGAGCAAAAGACCCGTTTCACAGAGGTCTACTTTTAGTTTGCATATCACAGATAATTACAATAATTAATATTTAAGTATTATTAAAATACAAAGTCCCACACTAAGATAACATGGACTTGATAATAGTACCAAAGAGTTAAAATAAAGTTAATAAATAAATAAATTAAAAAAATTTTCTCATCTATAACTCATTTTGTAGCATATCATGGCAAGAGATCAAAGAGTGACCTCTTTTGAGGTCTGTGGAGCAGATATTTAATTTCAACAGCATAGAAGAACAATTAGCAAATTTTAAAAAGGTATTTAATTTTATCCAGTTTTTCAGAGAACATTATTAAAAAGAAACACTTACCTTGATTAGAGAATACATTCATGAAAATGTATATCCAGTTGGAATTACAAGAGACAGTAATAACAATTTTCCCATCCCCTAATGCAAACCACTAACCAACTTGGCTGACCAAAAATAAAACAAGAAAAACTTGTTTTCAGTTCATTCAATTTAACTTGATTTCTTTTCTTTTCCTTCGGGATGTGCCTCTTCAATGCATGCTGACCCAGGTCTTCTTAAATTGTCCCAAATAGACCTATACTCTAGAAACTCCCTTCCTATGATACACCAATGAGCCAGACATTTACTAAAACTCTCACTTATTAAAATGTACAATTAATCCCATTAATTCTTTCAAAGTAACAGTTTTGTTAATATTTTACAGATCATTAAACAAATATTATTATTAAGGGCAAACATAATTCAAGATTCTGGTCTCATAACACGAACATAATTTCTGCTGTCCTGAAATAGGATAAGTCATGTATAGTAGCCTAATATTTATTGAGTTCATACGGTGTGCCAGCTGCTTTATTCGGTGCCTTGAAAAATTAATTATCTCATTTGTTGTTTATATCTGGAGGAGTAGTAATCTCCATTTAGCAGATGATAAAACTGAGTGTTTGAAGGTTAATGGCTTTGTTAAAGGTTGGACAGGGAGTTTGCAGTAAACCTGTTATTCAGCCCAGTTCTTTTCTGCTCTTTTGATACCAAGGCCAACATTCTTTATGCCCTCCATACAGGCTTGTGCTATAACGCAGAAAAGTAAGGTAACTGATGACACTCAAATGAGGACTGGGAGGAAAACATATTAAGAATAGAACAATATTTCCTACCATCCTCCCTTGAACTTCGTTGACTTCCAGATATGGTAGGAACTTTAAACATTATATATGTCACCGTTCTTTTTTCACTTTTTGAAAACAACACCCGGAAAGTTTATGAGATTTTCCCAAGTTCCTAAAGCTTCTCAGCCACAGACTCAAGGCTAGGACTCTGCTCTCCTGACACAGACTCTGTACTCCGAGTGCCACACAATCATGCCCAAGTCACGCCTATGGTGTGAAGATTGTCACCTTAGGAATGAGTGCGCCTGTGTCATTGTAAATGATTGTTAATTTAGGTCTCTTTAAACTAGCTAAATTGCCATGGGGTGTTAAATCCAGGAACAATTTGTGTTCCTTGAAATATATTTTCTTAAGTGCTTGTTTATATATTTTAATCGGAACAATTAACAGTCTAAATGAACTCACCTTGGAGAATTCCTGGAGAAGAACCAGAGGGAGCCTGAAAACTTCGGTGCTATGACTAAAGAAGCAAAGATTTTGATGTACTCTTTCATAAGGTATTCCAATGTAGCAAACCTGACATAATGGAAAGAGAGAGAGTGTCTGTGCCTAGGAAAAGCTGAGCCAGCAAGATTTTAGCTGAGAAGTAATCAAAAGGTTCCTTACTATTCAATAAAACCTGTCTCTTCTTTATATTTTATATTTAATAAGGAATTAATGATCACAATTACATTATTTCAAGGTTGGTTAAGCAGAGGCACTTAATAAGAGTTTATTTTGCTCTTGGTAGAAGGATAGTAAACTCCAAATTATATCTCTTGTTATGGTGAGATTAAAAAAGGTGATTGAATTTTTTCATAACTACAGATCCCAATGCCCACTCCAAAGAAAATCATTATTTTCTGTTGTACCGTGTTCTCACGGATTGACTTATGTCCCCCAGAAAAATGTGTGTATCAATTTGGTAGGGCCATGATTTCCAGCATTGTGTGGCTGTCCTCCATTCTGTGATTGTAACATTATGTTAAAGAGGATTAGGGTGGGACTGCAACACCCTTACTAAGGTCACATCACTGATCCAATGTAAAGGGAGTTTCCCTGGGGTGTGGCCTGCACCATCTTTTATCTTACAAGAGATAAAAGGAAAAGGAAACAAGCAGAGAGTTGGGAACTCATACCACCAGGAAAGCAGTGCCGGGGGCAGAGCGCATCTTTTGGACCCTGGGTCCCTGCGCCGAGAAGCTCCCGGTGGGGGGTAAGGGGGGGAAGTTAATGAGAAGGCCAACAGAGAAAGCCTTACCCTCAAGCTGATGCCCTGAATTTGGACTTTTAGCCTACTTTACAGTGAGGAAATAAATTTCTCTTTGTTAAAGACAACCACTTGTGGTATTTCTGCTATAGCAGCACTGGAAGTCTAAAACACATATATATCCACTATGCCCACATGATGCCAAAATGGTTCTAATAGGTGACTTTATTCTTTTATTTGACTGTACTGATCAGCGACACCATTCCTGATACCTGAAACAAAATAAAATATTCAAATACTCTATTGAAAAATAAAGCTCTGTGTGACATACCTTAATAAAGGCATATTCCTATAGATAGCTATTTTCTGGTGTCTTTTTCTAGTATAATACCTCTGAGGATATTTGTTAATGCCAACAGTACGTGTCACTAAGTCATTGTAAAAGAAAGCAGTGTATTATCATTCTGTGATTTCTGACTATCAGCTGGCATTACTGAGTAGAGTAATAGCATTAAATCAAAGGTATTTGTAGTAGTTAGAGAATGCATTTAACTGTAAGCAATACAGACACATGAAATAAATTAATTTAAACAAATGAGAGTGCCCCCCTCATTTAACCTTTAGTTTGAAAATAAGCAGTGAAGGGATGTCACAGTGGTTTCGTGAGGTCTTCACTGTTCCAGGCACCTTCTACTTTCTGTTCACCATCTTCAGAAAATGTATGTCAGAAAATGATTGCTCATTTCCAGTGTCATATCCATTCCAGGAAAGGTGCAAAGGGAAACAAAAGATGGCAAATGCTCCAAAGACAGTCGAGTCAATCCACTTTTAAAGAGGTTTCCTATAACACTATCCAGTGAATTAAATCTCATTGGCAATAACTGCTAAGGAGTTTAGGTAATACAGTTTTAAGGAGATACATTTTCATTCTGCTGCACAATGTTGAGGAGATTTAATATATTCAAAATAAATTAAATTGAGTGAAAAAGAAGTCAAAACATATATTCTTTCCACTTAAGCCAAAAGAAATAACATACAGTTATTGGGTAACTGTCTTAGCTGTCTAGCGCTGCTCTAACAGAAATACCCCAAATGGATGACTTTAACAAACAGAAATTTATTCTCTCACAGTTTAGGTGGCTAGAAGTCCAAATTCAGGGTGCCAGCTCCAAGCCAAGGCTTTCTCTCTTTGTCGGCTCTAGGGGAAGGTCCTTGTCATCTATCTTCCCCTGAGCTAGAAGCTTCTCAGCAAAGGAATCCCAGGTCCACAGGACTCCTCTGTTCCTGGCACTTCTTTATTGGTGGTATAAGGTCCCTTTTCTCTCTGCTTCCTTCTCTCTTTTATATATCAAAAGAAAATAACTCACTATATAACCTAATCATGTAGGTTGAGTCCTGTGTCATTAACATAACTGCCTCTAACCCTGCCTCATTAACATCTTAGAGGCTAGGATTTGCAATACATGGAATAATCACGTCAGATTACAAAATGGCGGACAGCCACACAATAGTGGGAATCATGGTCCAGCCAATTCAAGGCACATTTTTTGGGAACACGGTTCAATCCATAACATTCCACGCTTTGCCCCCCGCCCCCAAATTCATGTCCTTGCCACATATAAAACACATTCACCCCATCATATTATCCCAAAAGTCTTAAATCAATTCCAACTGTAAATTCCATCCTGGGGCAAAATTCTTCTTCATCTGTGAAATATAGAATACAAGTTATCTCCTTCCAAAGTGCAATGGTGAAACAGGGACAAACCAGACATGTCCACTACAAATGGGAGAGACTGGAGGAAAAAAGGATTCACAGGCATCAAGCAAGTCAGCAGAACACATTACATTAGCTCCCAAGGCTTGAAAATAATCCTCTGTTTTCTAAAATCATTTAGGCAATGGCTTTGCCCTCCAGACACTGGGTGTTGGCCACACTCTAAAGATTCTGGGTGTAGGCCCTTTGACCCTGGGGTTCAGTTCTGCCTCCAGGCCAACTGGAGCGGCAACTCTGCTCCGTCACATTTGGGTTGCCCCATTCTTCTAACATATCTGTGTCAACTCCATACCCTTGGTCCTCTCTTCTGTCCCATGGTTATGGAAGCCCCACTTCCTCAGCTTTTGGCAGAAGATCTGGCTCTATCCCACTGGCACTCATGAATGGCAGCCCCCCACTTTTAACCAAGTTGGTGAAGTTCTGACTCTTTGTAACCTAGGACTCAGGTGCTCCACCCTTTGGAACCCCATGGGCCATGGCTCCACCCTTAGAGACCCCAAAGGTCATGTCCCTACCCTTTCAGACTGAGGCAGCTCTGCTTCTTGTCCTCCTTGTCTTTTCAGCTTCTGCTTCCTGATTCCTTGGCCTACTGGCCTCTTGACCCCTTGGGCCAGCCCAGTGTCTTTCCTGCTGGGGCAAGTGTTCCAAAGCTTTTTAGTTCTAATAATATATACTTGGAGGCACCCCACTCCATCAGTAAACCTCATTCGGAAGGCACCAGCTCTCTTGTTCTGTGGGTCAGCAATCCTAGTTTCACCAATAAGTGCCTGGAGGCACCCCACTCTGCCAGGAAGTCTCCTGCATAAAGGAACTCAGCTATCTTGCTCCATGGGTAGGATCCCACACTGAACCAGTCTCTTGGTTCTGCTACCACCATTTTTTCTCCTCTGCAGCTTCTCGTCATCTATGCTGTCTCCAGTGTTACAGTTCTCCTTGCTTCCTTCTGAGCCCTAGCTAGAATTGTCTTTGATGTCCATAACTCCACTGACTTTCTCTTCAAGGCAATCTAGAATTTTGCTATTAACCTGTTGCCATTGAGTTGATTCTGACTCATAGTGACCCCATTGAACAGAGTAGAACTTCCACACAGGGTTTCCAAGGAGCGGCTGGCGGATTTGAACTGCCAACCTTTTGGTAGGCACTTTAAAACTCTTCCATCCTCTACCTATTACTCAATTCCCAAACAGCTTCCACACTGTAGGCATCTGTTAGAACAGCACCTCAATCCGCCAAATTCTGTCTTAGTTATCTAGTGCTGCTATAACAGAAATACCACAAATGGATGACTTTAACAAAGAGAATTTTTATTCTGTCACAGTTTAGGAGGCTAGAAGTCTGAATTCAGGATGCAACTCCAGGGGAAGTCTTTCTCTCTCTGTGTGGGCTCTGGGGGAAGGCCCTTGTCATCAATTTTTCCCTCCCTAGGAGGTTCTCAACACAGAGACCCCAGATCCAAAGGATGTATTCCACTCCTGGCACTTCTTTCTTGGTGATATGAAGCCCCTCTCCTCTCTGCTCAATTTTCTCTTTTATATCTCAAAAGATATTGATTCAATATATAACCTAATCCTATAGATTAAGTCCTGTATAAAAAAAAAAACTGCCTCTAATCCTGCCTCATTAACATCATAGAGGTTAGGATTTACAACACATGGCATAATCACATCAGATCACAGATTGGTGGACAACCACACAATACTGGAAACACACATTTTGGGGGGAAACAATTCAATCCATAACAGTAACCAAACTTCACTTAATTTAGTACACTACAAATGAACTGTACTGTTTTAGGAGTGGAGCCCTGGAGGTGCAGTGGTTAATAGCTCTGCTGCTAACCAAGAGTCCTCCCTGGAAACCCCATAGGGCAGTTCTACTCTGTCCTGTGAAGGTGTTATGAGTTGAAATCAACTCATCAGTAATGGGCTGGGCTTTGGTTTTGGTCTTAGGAATACATGTTAAGGTTTGAGGCGATGGAGAAACATGTATGAACAGAAACCCAGAAAAGTGTACGTGACAAAATATTCTGGATTATATATTATATTTAAAATAAAAAAGGGAATAGCCCTTGAAATCAGTAAGATTATATAATATAACCTGTACTCTGCTTAAGAGATAAACTTTGCCATACTGTAACACTGCAGTGATAAGTTCATAAAGCATCCTGGAAAGAGAAGCTTAGCTTCGATTTACAAAAGCTGTGCCTATCAAGGGAACCAACTAGAGGATAAGGATATTGGTCATTTAAACAGAATACAGAAATTATTAAATCATATTCATTTGGCTAGATAGTTGGCATCCCCGATCCATACCAAAGTAAAAGTGATGACAATAATAAATTCCCGTAGTTCTAGAAAAGGGAAGACATTCTCTAGCAATGATTACCAGTAAATATCAAGATATTTTTAAAACAATTTTAATTAATGGAAGTTATTTAACCATGATATGGAATACCTGAACCAATTTTTATGTTTAATTGATCAATGACAGATCACTACAGTGAACATCTTTCTGAAAGCAAATCAATTGGTGGCTGCCTTACATTTTGAAAGTCAGCAGGCCTGTGGTGGACTCACTCTAGTGAACAAATTTCTATGTGAACTTAAATCCACTCTGCCTTTGAACCAACACAAATACAATTCTAAGGTTGAAGTCAACCAAATCTTGCCACTGTAGTCAACGCAATCCCAGAACAAATACTTGCCAAAATCCCTATATAAGATCAGTGGCTTCAGAGCTACGTCTTTTCCTGAGAGTATTGGAACTTTTTTTTTTTTCTGTGTTCCCTTTTATTCCATTACTGGACCATGCTGCAATAGAGATCATCAGGGGTGGTCCAGAACTTCACTACAGTTGTTGGTCCTCCTTGAAAAAGGGTTTGATTTGCAGAGATCTAATTTCACAGTTTAAGTAGCAATAGGCATGAGTTCACCATGCTTTTGTCTTGAGTCATTTCTTTGAATCTTTTGTATGGAGAGTGGCTACAGAGAAGCATTTGAGTATCTGAACATACACATTGAACAACTCTGAGAAAACAAGTACAACTAAAGATGATATAGGAGGTGACTTAAGGATACTCTGGAACCATGTCCTAAGATTTCCAGACTTAACCAAGAAAACAAGCTCCAACAATTCCCTAGATCTACTTTAGATAACTAGACTGCCTTGTCTTTTAGATTAGATATACATTGTTTCCTTTAACCTGTGGTGGTAATTCAGATACAAAATGAAGTACTAACAATGGTACAGATTTTCCCCCTCACCATCTTTGCACCCTGATTGGTCAAAAGAAAATTAAAAAAAAAACTTATCTGTAAAATAGACCAAAGTATAATAGCTCAAGCACTGCCCTTACAATGAAAAATGGAAATATAATTTACTTGGAATGTAATTATAACAGTTTATTATGATAGCATTCAGAGGCAATATACTTGTAGTTCCACACAAAGTATTACCTCTCCTATGTAACTTCTGACTTCTTTTACCTATCTGAGAATCATCTCTTTGATGTTAACTTAGGAACAAGGTTAATTGTTCTGTGGAACTATTTGACCATTCCATGTGTATGACTCCTAGTTTTTTTAACTGATTATTTCTATTTACAAAATAGCTCGTGAAAGAGGCACCTGAGAGTTCTATGGAACTCATCCACACAAGTTGGATAACTCATGTGGTCTTCAACATTGCTGCTCACTTTGACTGACATAGTCAATAATTCACTTCTGTCATTTAGGAACAACAAACTACTTAAGTCCTTAGCACAAGGAGTTATGGATAAGAAATAATCACTGTAATGTTACCATGCCATTTTCACAAATGAAGAAACTAAAACAGAGAGCCATTGATAAACTAAAGAGTTCATGATCTTAAATGAACCCTGTTATTCTGACTCGAAACCCTGGTGGCGCAGTGGTTAAGAGCTATGTCTGCTAGCCAAATGGTTGACAGTTCAAATTTACCAGGTGCTTCTTGGAAACTACATAGGGCAGTTCTACTTGTCCTGTATGGTCGCTATCAGTCGGAATCAGCTTGATGGCAACAGGCTTGACTTAGGCATTCTGACTCTAAGTCACATAATCACATAATCCAGTTCCCCTGATTTTGCCCTACTGCAGAGATCTACTTCTTTTTGCTCTGCGTTCTGCTGTTCCAATCTAGAATACTGTCAATATAGGTGAAAAATCAGTTTATAATTTTTATTTCTACTGTCTTTTATCATACATTGTCATTCTGTGACTCCCTTCTACTGCTCCTCTGGGTTAGATTCAGAGCTAAATATTTAATTAGTGCTACAGCACGCCTGACTCAATCCATGATATTTTCAATTCCATCATATGCATGCAAAAGCTGGACAAGGAATAAGAAAGACCGAAGAAGAATTGAGAACTTTGAATTGTGGTGTTGGCAAAGAATATTGACTGTACCATGGACTGCCAAAAGAAGGAACTGTCTTAGAAGAAATATACCCAGAATACTCCTTAGAAGCAAGGATGGTGAGACTGTGTCTTACAGACTTTGGACATGTTGTCAGGAGGGGTCAATTCCTGGAAAAACACATCATGCTTGGTAAAGTACAGGATCAGCGGAAAAGAAGAAGACCCTCAACAATATGGATTGACATGGTGGCTGCAACAATGGGCTAAAGCATAACAATGATTGTGAGCGTGGTGCAGAACTGTACAGTGTTTCTTTCTGTGGTACATAGGGTCTCTACAAGTCAGAACTGACTCGATGGCATCTAACAACAACAGCACACCTGCTGCCATCCATCTGATCTGTGCCTAAGTTCAACAAAATGTACATGGTTTATTTCCTAGTTTTCTTGGGTATATCCTAAAATAGTTTCCTAAGAAAAGGTACATGCCACATGAATATAGTGAGTTCACAGATATTTTAAAATATTTTTATGATGTCCTAGCAATTATCTGATTGATTTTCCAGGTATGAATTTTAGGTGGAAACTTATTTCTCCTCATGACTTTTTAAAATGTTGCTATAGTGCTTGTCAAAGAAATCAGTGCTTGTCGTGTTTAGATTCAAATTTGCTAAAATCGCCATTTATTTTTCTTGAATAACCCAATAGGAGAAAAACTGGACCAGAGAGACTGATGATTTTCTATTAATAGAAAAGCCTAAACTATTTTTATAGGCCTAAGTAAGAATAATACAGTTCATTAACTTAAGTTCCTACAACAGCTTATAGATTAAATGGACAATAAAATGTTTTACAATTTAAATAAGACCCTTTTCTGCACTTATGTGATAAATTAATACCAGTCTGTTATTACCATGCTTTTGAGGTTATAGACTTTAAATATCTGTGCTTTACCAGCATATTAATATTTTGTTCCTGGGCCAATCAAATACCTTTAAAAGCATTATTTAGCCAAGGTGGAATCAAAGTATTCAATTTGTAATTTATATTTCTGCTGTTTTTAACATCTAGTGTTCCAAATGAGAAAACATATGCCGGTCTAATTTTTGTTCCTTTCCAGAAAGTTTGCTTAGTTAAGCTTAAGTTAATTTTGTTTAGTTAGCTTCTTTCTGAAAGCTTTTAGAATCTCTTCTTAATACTTGATGTTGTGAAATTTTGCTGCGATGCAGCTGAATGTACATCCGTATTAAGTTATTTTTCTGAGGACTGAGTAGATTTTTTAAAACTGAAGGTGAAAGTTATTTAATTTTGAGAAATCCTCTTCCGTCATTGCTTTCCTTCCTTTTTCCAAGAAAAATTGGTTATTCTTATATTAGTCTCCTTGGATTGGCTCGTTATGTCTGTTATCTTCTGTCATTATCTACCTCTTTATTCTAATTTTTTGCTCTATGGGATATTTCTAAAATTAATTTTCTTTTTTTATCTTAATTTTTAAAATCATAACAATCTTCTTTTCCATTTCTAAAAATTTTGATCTTTCCAATTTATCTTTTGTAGATAACAGTCTGTTTCTATGTTTTTGAATATAGTTATCCTTGGCTTTCTTTTAATATATTAAATTAATTCTATCTTAAATTTTTTCTTCAGTTTCTCAAATAGTTTCTTCAGAACATTGTTTTTCTTTCATTTATTTATTTGGCAGTGTCTTTCATGTTGTTAGTTGTTTTTGTATGCCAAGAATTTTCAATTTTTCCATTATGAAAGACTGGCCAGTTGTGGGAATTTCCTCTACTAGTGGGTATGTAGGAATCATTCTCTTTAAAGTTACTTAGCTGCTTGGGTTTCTGAATATATAGGGTGAGGAAGGCAAGGCTTGCTAACTCACGGGCCTTATTTCACAATAGGTTTGCTGCCAAGCTACAATTTCTATGCCCCAAACCAGCGCCACATTTATTTTGTTATTTAAATTCTTCAAATATCTAAACTCTTTCCCCTTGGGATAGTTTTCCACCCCTTTTTTGTTTACTGCCTTTACTGTATTCTGGAGTACCAACATATACATTAAAGATTTAGCTTTCTTCAATTTGTATTAACATTTTGACCAACATCTCCCTTTTCTGTCCTCCGATCTTCTTTCTCCACACAGCATAGAGGATCTTACGCATTACATTGCCACTCTTTTCCCCACCTCCTCCACCATCTACTTGCAACCATAATTGATATTCTGCATTACTTCTCAAACATTCCCTTATGTTTTTCTTCTTACAAAAATTTGTCGAGATATCTCATTCAATGTTGGATTGCCTTCCCCACTTTTCCTTTTCTTTGTGGATATTACATGACTACTTTTTGTAATTTTTTTTTTTTCTTTTTAGCTGTTTATTTCAGTACAGTAAGGAGAAGGATGTGCCTAATCTGCCATTTTTATGTTAAACAAGCTTTTTGAAATTTTATGACCAGAAGTTATTGACTGATCTCTTGGTACCAAAAAAGAAGAAAAAAACAAAACAAAAAACTTTGGAATACTTTTGCTTAACCTATATGCAACCAAGAAAAAAAACTTTTTCAATAAGTGGATTCATATGGCCTTAAAAAACTAAGGCCTTAGCACTGATGAAAGGGGCATTGATGGTTCAGTGGTAGAATTTTGCCTTCCGTGCCATCTTGATTCACAGCCAATGAACCTGAAATGCAGCCACCACCTGTCTGTGAATGGAGGCTTACATGTTGTTATGGTAAACAGGTGTCAGTGGAGCTTTCGGACTAAGGCAGACTGGCAATCTACTTTCAAAAATAAGCCAATGAAAAACTCTGTGGAATACAGACAGCAGTCTGACTCTGTTGAGCATGGGCTTGCCATGAGTCGGGGCCAACTCAACTGCAGATAACAATAACAACAGCCCCAACTATGGTGCTGTAAGCCCAGAGATCATATAGCATAGCAGAAGATTTTGCCTTGATCCGGGATCTCCCTTTAACATTCCCAGTATCATTCTACATAACATGCAGTTACGAGAAATACTCAGTTTCTGGATCTCTTCCCTGGTTGCATTACAAGGCTCTACTGGGTAGATGCTTGTTTTAGCCACTTCCCAAAATCACCAAGGCCCTCCCCCAAGTCAAAAGAAAAAAATCTAAATATAAAAGCACAAACCATATGTTGAAAATGTAGCTTCTAAACAAGTCAAGACTCCATTCCTATGCCTAAATATCTCCTAGAAATTCTGGAGCTTCCCCTACGATATTTATCTGTTAAAACTCTATCAGTTACATTGTTGCCCTTTTATCTTCTAATTTCCAATTCCCCTCACCCAACAATTTTATTATCTTGGCAGACAAACGTTCGAGTAACAAAGTCTCCATCTGAAATTTTATATTTTTGTGAATAGGTATACAGAGTTAAATTTAGTGTACCAAACTTTCACAAAAGAAGAATTATTCACTGGACTAATATTACTGTAAATAGAAATGATTAGTTATCTGTTTCAGAAGGGAATTCCAGTCAGAAAGTACCTCTAAAATAAACTTCTTTACTGTAAGAGAGAATTAATGGCCCATTTCTTTAGTCTCCCAAAGACCTGAAAGTGATAAACCATTCAATTCCTAGATGTGAGGGGTCATTCCAGTTACACAGAGCATGAGATTTTAATAATGCTGTTGTTTAACACTGGTGCACAGTGGAAATGCTGCGACAGAAAATTACCATGGCTAAATTTTCTGAGAGCACTCATTAGTTTTCCTGTGGTTTATTCTCCGGTTCCTTAAAAAAATAATGATTTTTTTTTTTTTTCCTATGTGTATCATACTTGCGTATTGTTGACAAAACCGTGGAAAGACACTCTTCTTGCTTTCTATGTGATGGAATAAAGTTCTGCCTTTGTTATAAAATATGTATACCCATAACTGTAATATTTAAACTATCAGAACTCTGAAAAATGCATACATTAAAAACAAATGTTTTACACAGCATCTTTCCTGGAATGTTTACACTTTTCCCAAATGGTGCATCATTATAAAAACTGTCCATTTCAAAGTTAAAAAAAAAAAAATGTTTAGACTGTCACTGAAATATAAATGCTCCATCAGGAATGCATTATAGAAGAAAAGTGGATTATTATATCTTCAAACAAACAAAACACTAAACCCAGTAATCATTCACATATTTAGAAGCAAGTTGTGTTTGTGCATTTACCAAAATTTTAACTACAACATCTGGCATTGAAACATTTTTTTCCCACAAAAAGATGGCTTTTAAATGAAGTATTCAGGCAAGTTGATCACTTGTCAAAGCACCATGCTTTCAAAATATAACTTCCCAAACATAACATTTCTTAAGTAAAAAACTTGGTATCAACTTTGAAAACTCTGTCCCCATCCATTCATGTGGCTGTTCCCTCTGTAACATCTGTTCCATATTAAGAGGTAAAATATTTTAATCTAGAAAGTTATTCTAGTATTCTTGAGCAACGGGATAAAAAATGCATGTTCTAGACTGAATTGTAACCTTTTCAAAAGTATATTTAACTAAAAAACTTTGTGTGCTCTGAAAATACAGTGTTTTTAACTTGGAAAAGCCACATGTTTTAAAATTGAAGAAAACATTTGCTTTAGCATCATATATTTGTGTGTGTGTGTGTGTAGAATTTGATTATAAAAATGAAATTATACATAAGAAAAGTCGACTATAGTATTTGTTAGGCCATATTCTTTGTCCAATTCAAAGCATTTAGAAAATCATTTGGAAGTCCAAATGTGTGTCTTCTCTATCTAACTCGATGCAAATTTAAGAGGAATAAGTTATTGTATAACCCTTATCTGCCTCTCCAAGTTTTTGACATTGTATTTCCAGTAAATTCTTCATAAAAATATTTTCTATCCCAGCAATATTAACTAGTTAGATAGATCATATTCTTATAATTTGTCAATAAAACAATCTTACTGTGTTCCGTATTTCGATTCTTAACTCGTGGTAGTAAAGGAGTACGCAGATCATGGACGCTTCTTAGAATATAATGGTCTCTCCAAAAAAAAAAATGCAACTATGCACACGCACACAGTTTTGTTTTTTTTTTTCTCTTTTTTTGCATACATTTTCTAGGATCCGTATGTTTTGATCCCTAAAGATGTTTGCAGAATGTTACCAGGCATTGCTTTACGGGAGGCCTAAGAGTTAGAAAGGAGAAGAAGGATCGTAATAATTAGTAGGAATTCCCCTGGTGCTGTAAATAATAAACACTGCTGCAGTTGAATGATTGAAGGATCTTCCATCATCAGATGGTTTAATGATGTACTGCTGGTTTTCTGGGGTTAGAGAATAGGAATGAAAATCCCTACGTTATCTAGAACATACAGCCTCCCTGGACAGAAAACGAAATTTTCATTTTGCTCTACAATAGTTTATTAAGTGATCTAAATTTGAAAAGATTGAGTACAAGTTGATGTGAAAAGGCTTTAATGTACTTTCATTCATCAACACTGAATAAGAAATCGGTCTTATTATAACCTGATTTTTTGCCAACTGAAAAGACAGGAGAAAATTAACTGCAGTGAAGACGAGAATGTGAACTTGAAACAGAACACAAAGAAAGCATAGTGAGAGCTGCAGAAAGAAGATAAAATATTTTTCAGACAAGGTTGACAATCTAAAACTCTGTCCTTCTCCCTAACATTTCAACCTTGGGAAAATAAGTCATAGTCACAGTATATTAAACTTTTATGAATAGGTGAATGGTGCTCTTGATATCAAATGTGATAGAAGTGTAGCTTAACAAAACAATTACTATTCAAGATGACCAAAACCAAACCCACAGCTGTCAAGTTGATTCTGACTGATAGTGACTCCACAGAACAGAGAAGAACCGCCCCATAATGTTTCCGAGTCTATAAATTTTTAGAGAAGCAGACTGCCACATCTTTCTCCCATAGAACAGTTGGTGGGTTTGATCTGCTGACCTTTCATTAACAGCCAAGCTTTTTAACCACTGCACCACCAGGGGTCCTCTATTCATGGTAAAAACCAAAAAACCAAACTCTTTTACTTCAAGTAGATTCCTATTCATAGCAACTCTATTCAGGATAAAAAAAAAAAAAAAAATTCAGGATAGTTGAGATTAAAAACAATGGCTTCTAGTAGAAGAAATAACCCAAACTGCTTGAGAATTTTTCTATGAGAGTGTTAAGTTAGGCACTCTCTCAAAGAAATAAAGGATTGATTAACTGTGTGTACCACGTGACACCAATATTTTCTATTGCCATCAAATGTAAAATTATTCACAGCTTTCTGCTGAAATAAATAAAGAAGGTCATTTACTCCAGAAGGAACTCACATAAGGAAAAGAATAAGAAAGTATGCCTCCTTCTGAGCTCTTCTGTGCTTGATGTTTTCTGTAATTATATTCTGTGCTATAGTTTTAAGAAAAGACAATACATATGTTCATATATTTATGTCATAGGGTTTTATTTCGAAGAGTGAATTGTGTACAAGTGTCTTGTTGAGTTGAACTTCCTAGAGAATAGCCACATTCACCCATCAGTTATTCCCTATACTGGGGCAATTTTCATGGGAAAAAAAAAAAATTGCTTCAGGCAGAAACTATTGCACATTATCAATGCATATCAAAACAAGAAACAATTGTGTGAAGTGTTTTGTAAACTATAAAGTGATATATAAATTTGTTTTATTAAAAACAGTGACAGGGGATGACTTCTCTCCCCCTCCCACATACTGCCATCTGCTTTAAAAAATATATTTTCATGCCCTCTTCCATGCCTTGAAATGAGAATCCTAGATTTTGGCGTTTTTATAATGCTTCCAAGTGACAAGTTTTCTAATGTGTAGTATTTAATAATATATAACACTATTCTAGCTTATTTCCTCCTAACAGACAAAATTTTGACAAGAATAATTTGATTCTTAGTTACTCTTCAAAATATTCTGAAATACTTCCTTTTATTGATAATTTAAGTAAATATATCAATGATGAGCAGAGTCATATATTTTATCAACCCTATCAATCTGCTAAAAATGTTCATTAGAAAGGATAGCCAAAAAAGCCAAGTTTGAAGAAGTTCTAATTATTTCATAGGTGTTGATGATATAAGTTCTATATGCTTGGTAAAGAGAGGGTCAGTGAAAAAGAGGAAGACCCTCAAGAAGATGGATTGACACAGTGGATGCAACAATGGGCTCAAGCATAACAGTGGTTGTGAGGATGGCACAGGACCGGGTAGTGCTTCTTTCTGTTGTGCATAGTGTCCCTATGAGTTGCAACCAACTCTACAGAACCTAACAACACAACAGCAGTAGATAGTAAAAGACTACTGTACTTAAAAGAATTTCCAGGTGGCAAAAAGGATTAAATGCTTGACTACTAACCAAAAACATTGGTGATTCAAATCCAACCAGAATCACCTAGGAAGAAAGGCCTGGCAATCTGCTCCCAAATGATATCAGTTTTGAAAACTCTGTGGAACACATTTCTATTCTGCAACGTATGGGATCCCCTTGAGTTGGAATCAACTAGACTTCAACCTGTTTGGCTTCTATTATGCTTATACATGTTCTTGGAGCCCTGGTGGAACAGTGGTTAAAAGCTTGGCTGCTAAACAAAAGATTGGCAGTTCAAATCCTCTAGCTACTCCTTGGAAACCGTATGGGGGCAGTTTTAATCTGTCCTATAGGGTTGCTATGAGTCAGAATCAACTCGAAGGCAATGGGTTTGTTTGTTCGTTTTAAATACATGTCAATATATCCCATAAGTCCTGGGAAAGTGTTAAGCCCTAAAATTACACAATAAATATATATATATATTTTTTTACTTTCATATTCTAATTTATGGGATAGTTGAAAGGAATAATTTAGAAAGCAAGAAGCTAGAAAAATAAAACATAAAATTCTCTATTTAAAAATGTAAATGATGCTAATTGAAGCCTACTTGAATTAGTTGTAATAGTTATTAACACATCATTTTCACAATGGTTTGAAGTTGAGAAAGTTGAAGGATACACTACTAAATTCCCTGCTTCTTGCCTATTCAACTTTCCACAATAGCCCAAGTAAAGACTTCTGTAAAATTCATCAAATTACGCAAAGAAAATCAACTACATATATTTGTAATGATGTGTTACCTACTTATAAATGGGTGAAATAAATGTTGCTTCCGTTCGGCTGATTTAACGATCCATCTAGTTTTCCTTGAGTATTTGCTTTCTTGTACAATTGGTAGATGTCTATTCCAATCTTTCTTGGAAGGTGATGTGTTGGAGACTTTTACTTTTATTCTTTAGATTCTTGCAAGACATTTTCCTCTTTAAAAAAAAAAAATTTTTTTTCTTTCTCTTTAGGGAGGATAAAATTGATCATCCAACCAGGAAGTGGAGCAATAAAAGAAGGAACTGCTTTTCATGTGGCTCAAATTTCATTTACTCATTTCTCCTTTTTCAATTCTTTTTCACCTTCCAGTGGTGATAAGAGTTAAATATAAGGACACATTAGATCTTCAGTTCAGTTAAAATCAAACTGTATATTCAGACATCTTTGTGAATATTATGGACTTGTTAATACATGAAGCATGTCAAAATTCAAGGAACTGATCTGACACCTTTAAGCTTTTTATAATAGTTCTGTTGCCACCTGTTTTTGCAGTTCCTCCCTACTCACTATCATTTAAAAAGATCCTTTAAATAGTTTTCTTTTTCCAGATTTAATATAATAATACATGCCTGGAATCCCATTAGATTCATCTTTCTAATTAGATTCATTGTGGTTGTTTATGGACTTCCAGCCAATTTTCAATACTGAATGACATTTCATCTACAGGCTAATACAGCCCAATGTCTTGAGGACTTTTCAAAAATGTAAGTGTGCAAAACGATTCTTTGAAAAGCGTAGAAAACAAGGTCATCGGATCCCACTGATTTGCATAGGGCGAAATGTTCTAATTACGGTTCTTCTTATCTGCTTTTTGTCAACTAACAATTTTTCAAGTTCTTTATTTCTCAGTTGTCTACAATTTAATGAGAAAATGGACAAATAACATGATAGTACTGGCTCCGTTTTAACATCTTCATTAATGTTCTCTCTTTCCGGAGTATTTCTCTGTTAGGATATTTCCCCTGGGTATGATGTCTTTGTAAATGTTTTTTATTATAATCTTTATTATAAACCATTTATGAACAATAAACTCATCCTATATTTGGTTCAGCTTCGGTGTGCTCTCTTAAACTATAAGTAATTCCTTATACTGTGCTTCTTCTCTTTGCTCCATTTTCAGACTATGCATTCCTGTTTCCTTTCCTTTGATAGCAGCCTTTTAAGTTACTTTTTTTTTCCAGTGAAATTTTAATCAAATCCACTTTTATTATAGTGTCTTTTTATAAAAGAGTATCTTTCTACCCTTTTGCGTTAGCTTTTCTTTGTTAAACATTGTAAATGCCTCAATTCTCTTAATTTTTTCTAACTGAAGTCCAATATCATTTTCTATAGTCCTTAAAAGTAATTGTTTACCATGTTGAAACAAAGCAGTACCTGGTACAAAGCTTGTTTTAAAATTAACAATCATTCCTTTCATAATTATAAAAAATGAGTTTTAGTATGGTGGTTTATTTTGACTGAGTTCTATATTTTCTGGATCACAAAGTTGCCCATAGTGAAATTTAATAACCTATTTGGCATAGCTCATTTAGATGCATTTGGTAACCAAGAAGTATTTGATAATATAAAGTATAAAATAGTTTGCATAGCAGCCAGTACAAGGTACCTTTGGAGGTTATTTTTGTTTTCTGTGTTATTGTCACAACTAAATAAGAAATAAGAGCCACACATGTTTATCCACCGTTTGATTCATTTATTTGGCGACCATTTATCCATTATGTGCCAGGCTCTGGTCAGTGTGCTGGAGACAAACAGGACACAGCACAAGGATGCTGATCTCAGTAGAAAAGGGAGAAGACAAAATAATCAGGAAACATCAGGTAAGTTTAATGAAAGCAGAGGGAAATGAAAGGGCGTGACTAGGATTAGAGAGCTTTTAAATAGAGGTGTTTAAGGAAGACTTTTTCGAGAAAGTGACATCTGAGCTAAGATTTGAATGATAAGTAAGAGACATTCTTACAGGGTCTAAGATCTCCCCTGATAGAGGAACAGGTAGACTTAAGGCCCTACATAGCAAAGAGCTTCATGTGCTTGGGAATCAGAGCCAAAGTTGAGCAGCTGAATCTTCAGATTTAAGGTAGATGAGGCACTAGACACTTGTCCTAGTTCTACTATCTAAAATGATACATTTTCTTTTCCAAATTATATGTCTTTAATACTTGGATATAAAGGATAAACTCCCTGTTAACTCTTCTCTTTAGATAATAGAGTAAAAGCGTAGTAACGGCTAAAGGATCGTTGTCTAGTTAAAAGGGTTTGAGAACAATTTACAACGTCCGGTCCTCCCTAACTGAGAGTGCCTATGCTCGGCACCCCCCTCCCCCTGAAGTGCGTGTGAGTGACTGAAAGGGCTGGTAGAATGGAAAAACTCTCCTGTTTGGAAAAAGGGCATTTTCATTGGGTATAATTTAGGCCAAATGAACTTAAGATCATGACAGAATCTTGTACAACAGTAGCAGATGTAACAGGAAGACAGTTGATTTCCCAAGACCAAATGAAAGACAGGCTACATCCAGAAGTGGCCATCAGAATGGCCTGAAGAAAAATCCCCTGCAGCACCATGAAATGCTTCTTTAATAAGTGAACTCATATTTGAAAACTGAGATTCTTTTGGGAGAAAGAAAATAGGGGAGAGAAAGATTCAGAAATTAGAAAGGGAATTGACTCTCCTTAAATTGACAAATTGCAGTTTTCAATCATTAGTGGATATTGGGGGAATTAGAACTAAAATAAGTTAAATTATTGGAAAATAAAGTTTCATATTTATACAGCTAAAATATGGCTATTGAAATATTAATCTCCTTCTTTTGCTTGCAGGCTAGAGCTGTGACTTCCAACTAATGGAATAAGGCAAAGTTGGTGAGTTTTTACACTTGTGATGAGATTATATTATATATAAAAATGTTTTGCTCCCATGATTAGGTTAGAATAAGTTAAAATATATGGCAAGTTGCAGGATATCACTTTTACAATTATGTTACATTATATAAGACTCCATTTTGGCAGACTGGAGCAAGAGCCTCTTGCAGGATTGAAGTGATTATGTTGGAGAAGGAAAGGCAAGAAGTTTTCATGTGGCAAGGAACCGCAGGCAGTATCCAAGAGCTGTGAGCAACCTTTAGAACCTGAGGATGGTCTCCTGCCAATAGCAGAAAAAATCTGGTGACTTCAGTCATAAAACTGTAAGGAAGTTAATTCTGGCAACAAATTAATGATGCTCAGCTCTGTCAAAAACTGAAGCTCAGCTGAATGAGCTTAGAAGCAGATTCTTCCCTAGTCCAGCCCCCAGATGAGAATGCACTCCAGCTGACACCTCGATTGCAGTCTGATGACATCCTAAGCAGAGAACTCAACTAAGCTGTGACTAGACGATTGACCTATGGAAACTATAAGATAAAAAGTGTGTCTTGTTTTAAGCTGCTAAATGTGTGATACTTTGTTACACAGCAAAAGATAATACAGGGCCTGATCTGTGCAAGCATGGTATATTTGGGCATGAGTTGGCTTTATTCTTTAAACTTTTATTTATTTTTTTAATTTTAATTTATTGTAGTATTCCCAATTTACTATGATAATTAATCAAAACTGATTTTTTAAAAAAGTAATTAATCTTGCCTGAAAGTACCATACCTATCTTTATGGCTCAACGATTGTAAAGAAAACATATTATAAACATAATATCATTATAAAATCACTGTAGCTAAGTTTAAAATTGTGGACTCTGAAATCTAACACCTAAGTTTGAATCCAGGCTCCACTAATTCATAGCCACATATTACTGAATGCGTTTCTTAACTTTTTTGTGCCTTCGTGTCCTCATTTGTAAATCGGAGAGAATAACAACAATTATCTTTAAGAGTTTTTTTTTTTTTTTTAGGAATAAATTAGATATATGTAAAGCAATATTAACAGCCCAGTGAATATTAAGCATCATCATTGTTATTAATGGTATTATCAGTAGAAGTAACAATATATCTTATGTATGTCTATGTTCCTTTCTTAAGTAGAAAAAAAGAACTACAGAAATGTCCTTTTTACAATGACTTTATATGAAATTGTATACATCAACTAACATTAACTTTTTAAAAATTAGGTTGTTGTTTTGTTGTTAGGTGCCATCCAGTCCTTTCTGACTCACAGTGACCCTATATACATCAGAACAAAGCACAGCCCAGTCCTGTGCCATCCTCACAATCCTTGCTATGTTTGAGCCCATCGTTGTACCCACTGTGTCAGTTCATCTCACTGAGGGTCTTCCTCTTTTTGGTTGACCCTCTACCTTACCAAGCATGATGTCCTTCTCCAGGGACTGGTCCCTGAATTATTTCTTCTTCAGTCTTCCTTATTCGTTGCTCAGCTTTAGCATGCATATGAAGCCATTGAAAATACCATGGCTTAGGTAAGGTGCACCTTAGTCCTCAAGGTGACATCTTTGTTTTTTAACACTTGTAAGAGGTCTTTTGGAACAGATTTGCCCATTGCAAAATGTCTTTTGATTTCTGACTGCTGCTTACATGGGCACTGTTTGTGCATCCAAGTAAAATGAAATGCTTGACAACATCAATCTTTTCTCTGTTTATCATGAAGTTGCTTATTGGTCCAGTTGTGAGGATTTTTGTTTTCTTTATGTTGAGGTGTAATCTTCACTGAAGGCTGTGATCTTTGATCTTCTTCAGTACGTGCTTCAAGTCCTCTTCATGTTCAGCAAGTGTCTTAGTTATCTAGAGCTGCTATAACAGAAATACTACAAGTGAATGGCTTTAACAAACAGACTTATATTCTTTTACAGTTTAGGTGGCCAGCTCCAGAAGAAGGCTTTCTTTCTCTGTCAGCTTTGGAGGAAGGTCCTTGTCATCAATCTTCCCCTGGTCTAGGAGCTTCTCAGCAGAAGGACCCCAGGTCCAAAGGATATGCTCGGTTCCCAGCTCTGCTTTCTTGGTGGTAGAGGGTTCTTCTATCTCTCTGCTCTCTTCTCTGTTATATCTCAAAAGGAATGGACTCAAAATACTACCTAATCTTGTAAACTGAGTTTTACCTCATTAACATCATAAAAAAAAAAAAAACTCTGCCATAGAGTTGATTCCAACTCATAGTGACCCTATAGGACAGAATAGAACTGCCCCATAGTGCGTCCAAGGAGCATCTGGTGGATTCGAACTGATGACCTTTTGTTTAGCAGCCATACCACTTAACCACTATGCCACCAGGGTTTCCGTTGACATTGTAGAGGTAGAATTTACAACATATAGGATAATCACATCAGATGACAAAATGGTAGACCATCACACAATACTGGGAATCTGGCCTGGCAGAGCTGACATACATTTCTGGGGACACAATTCAATTTGTAGCATCCCACCCTTTGACCCCCCAAAATTCATGTCCTTGTCACATGTAAAACACATTCACCCCATCACATAGTATCAAAAGTCTTAAATCAACTCCAGGATGAAAATCCAAAAATTCCTCTTTATCTGTGAAACCTAGAATACAAGTTATCTGCTTCTGAAGTACAATGGTGGAACAGGCACAAGCTAGACATTTCCATTACAAATGGGAGAAATTGGAGGGAAAGGAAGGATAACAGGCACCAAGCAAGTCAACAGAACACTTTATATTAGCTCTCATGGCTTAAAAAAATAATCCTCTGTTCTTCAAGACCATTTAGACAATGGACCTGCCTTCCAGAACCTGGATATTGGCCACACTCTCTGGATTCTGGGTGGAGGCCCCTTGGCCCTGGCTTTCAGCTCTGCCTTCCAGGCCCACTGAAATGCCAACTCTACTCCCTCGGCTTTGGGCAGCCCCATTCTTTGAGTCCATCTGAGTGCCAACTGCATATCCTCAGCCCTGGCAAACCCCTTTCTTCTGCCTTTGGGCATGTCAGCCCCACCCCCTCAGCTTTGGGCAGCGTAATTGGCCCCATCCTGATGGCAATTACGAAAAGTACCCCCATACTTCAGAACTGAGTTGGTGAAGACTGACTCTTTGAAACCTAGGAGGCTGTGGCTTCACCCTGTGAAACCCCAAAGGCCATGCTCTCCCCTTTGAGACCCCAGAGCTTGTGGCCCTATCCATTGAGACTGAGGCAGCTCTGCTTCCTGTGTTCCTTGTCTCTTCAGCTTCTGCTTCCTGATTCCTTGGCTTTTCAGCCCCTTGGGCCTTGCCACCTGTGTCTGCCCTGTTAGGGAAAGTGTTCTAAAGCTCTTTAGCCCCATTGATAAGTGCCTGGACTCACCCCACTCTGCCAGCAAACTTCTGCTGGAAGGCACGCGGCTCTCTTGCTCTGTGGGTAAGCAAGCCTAACTCTGCCAATAAGTACCCAAAGGCAGCCCACTCCACCAGGAAGCCTCCTGCAAAAGACACTCAACTCTCTAGCTCCATGAGTCAGCTCCAGTACTGTCTGGTGCTGGTCTCCTGATTCTGCTGCTGTAGTTTCTGTGCTGCTGCTTTTCACTGTCTATGCTCTCTCCAATGTAACAGCTTTCTTCTCCTCCTTCTGAGTCCTTACCACGAATGTTTTTAATGTCCATAATTCCACCAACAGTCTCTTCAAGGCAATCTGGCTTTCACTATTAGGTGCTTTAAAACTCTTTTAACTTCTACCCATTCACAGTTTCATAACTGCTTCCACATTTTAGGTATCTGTTAGAGCAGCACCCCACTCTTCTGGTGCCAAATGTTGTCTTAGTTACCTAGGCCTGCTATAACAGAAATACCACAAGTAGATGGTTTTAACAAAGAGAATTTTATTCTCTCACGGATTAGGAGGCCAAAAGTCCAAATTCAGGGTGCCAGCTCCAAAGGAAGGTTTTCTGTCTGTGTAGGCTCTGAGGGAAGGTCCTTGTCATCAATCTTGCCCTGGTGGAGGAGCTTCTGAGTGCAGGGATGCCAGATCTGAAGTGCAAACCCTGCACTGTGCTCCAGGCTCTGCTTTCTCAGTCGTAGAAGAGTCCCTTGTCCCTCGGCTAGATTGTCTCTTTTATATCTCAATAAAGACTGACTCAAAGTACAACCTAGTCTTGTAGATAGTGTCCTGACTCATTAACATAACTGCCTCTAATCCTACCTCATTAACATTGTAGAGGCAGGATTTACAACACATAGGAAAATCATATGAGGTAACAAAATGGTATACAATCACACAATACTGGGAATCTGGCCTAGCAAAGTTGACACACATTTTTGGGAGACATAATTCAATCCATACTGGCAAGCAAGGTTGTGCCATCTGCGTATCACAGATTGTTAATGAGTGTTCCTCCAATCCCGATGCACTGAAAATTACAGAGCCAGTAATTCAATGCTTAGAGATTAATTACGTTCTTTGTTGATTATTCATACCTTTAATTTCATTAACAACTTCTAATTTATTGTAATTAATATACGTATTGCTCTTCTGTACAGGTTAGAAACCATTGCCTTTGTGTCAACTCCAACTCATAGCAACCCTACAGGACAGAATAGAACCGCCCCATAGGGTTTGCAAGGATCAGCTGGTGGACCCGAACTGCCAACCTTTTGGTTATCAGCCCAGCTCTCAACCACTGCACCACCGTGGCTGCCCATACAAGCTAGAAATTATATTACAATTAAAAATAATATAACATTAAATATTGAATATATTGCCTATAAACAGTGGGATTGTTCTTATACACACATTCTCCATATCACTGTTTACAATTGCAATTTAAAAGTGACATATAGAAAATACATATATATATTCGAATAATGCATTTAAGTGAAATACTTACATTCATTTCTCATAGAGGTGATTAAAAAAGGTAAATAATATGTCTCTATCTTTTGTTGCCAAACTAGACAACTAAACACAAGTTAATCAAAACTAAGGAGCAAAATTTTAAGCAATGAAAGGATTCATCTATGAATAAGAATAAAACATAAATCTTAGGTTACCATCCAGTGGCTTTATAAATCATCTTTATTTTTTCTTTTAAGTTTCTGCCAGACTGAATAGAAAGCTAAAATTCACTACACTTTTGTTTATATCAGCATTTCTTAGACTTTTTTTTCTAAAATAGAAGCAACTTTTTGATTGTTTAAATTCTGTATTGAAGACAAAAGGAAGGCTTGTGTTATTGCCATAAAGACTAGAAAAATTCTGCTAGGATAAGCTGAATCTCTTATAATTTGCTACCAAATTTCCAGATCTAATGGAGAGGTTAAGTTTAAGTTCAATTTTCTATTTGATATTCTACAATAATATTACTATGGCAATTTTTAATTAATTCAAATTGACTTACACTTTGCATTTAAAAATACAGTGAAGCAAAAAAAGTTATTGTAGTCTACATTTCGGTGGTTTGAAATCAAAGTGACATGTCCTAATAGCTACGAAGTTGAGTGATCAGAGACATCATAACTTCTCTGAGGCCGACTTTCCTCCCTAAACTGGAGATATTGTGTTTTGCAAAAAAATGTATGTTGAAGTCCTAACCCTTGGTACGTCTGAATATGGCCTTTTTTGGAATAGAATCTTTGCAGATATTTTCAGTTAACGTGAGGTCTAACCAGAGTAGAATAGGTCCTAATCCCATCCAAGTGGTGTCTTGTAAAAGAGGGCAAATGACATAAAGAGTTAGGCCGAGGAAGGATTGCCATGCAATTGTGAAGGCAGACGTAAGTCAAGGAATGACAAAATTTTCAAGGAGCCACCAGAAGCTAGGAAAGAGGCATAGAACAGTTTCTCAGAGCCCTCAGAGAAATGAACATGGTCAACACCCTAATTTGGACTTCTATCTCGCCTCCAGAACTGTGAGACAAAGATTTCTGTTCTTCAAAGTCATTCACTTTATGATATTGTGTTTCGACAGCCCTAGGAATCTAGGACAGGGAATAATATATTAACTATACTTTTTTATATAAGAAATGCACATAAAATTCCTCACACATGCTGTTGCATGCTGTAGAGTTGATTTCGACTCATAGTGATCTCATAGGACAGATCAGAATTGCTCCATAGGGTTTGCTAGGTTGTAATAATTACAGAAGCAGATAGCCAGGCCTTTTCTCCTGAGGGGCAGCTGGTGGGTTCGAAACTCTGATCTTTGAGTTAGCAGACAGGGGCTTAACTGCTGCACCAGCAGGGGGACAGCATTTAATTCAAAACAGAAATAGGGGGACAGAACAAGTGCCACCAATAGATAACAATGTATCAGTTTGTTGATTTAAACCCAAAAGCAAGTATGTGGGCTAAGCCCTCTAACTAAAAGACAACGATTGGGGGGACGGAGCCAAGACGGCAGACTAGGCAGACGCTACCTTGGAGCCCTCTTACAACAAAGGCACGGAAAAACAAGTGAATTGATCACATACATAACAATCTATGAACCCTGAACAACAAACACAGATTTAGAGACGGAGAATGAACTAACATGGGGAAGCAGCAATTGTTTTCAGAGCCTGGAGCCAGCGTACCAGTCAGGTACAGCACAAGCACAGAGAGCTGCTCCACCCCCCTGAACTAACCCTGGGAGGGGGACCAGCCGGTTCCCTGGGCGGCGTGGGACGCAGCCGGTAGAAGAAGTCCCCGGAAGGCAGTGACAGGTCTTGGAACGGGGAGAGCAGCGTCCCAGCCAGGGAACCATCCAGCCGGGATTTGGACTGGACGCAGGTACAGCATAAACACGGAGAGCTGCTCCACCCCCTGAACTAACCCCGGGAAGGGGGCCCAGCTGGTTCGGGCAGGCGGCGTGGGACGCAGCCAGTAGGAGAAGTCCCCGGGAGGCAGCGACTGGTCTTGGAGCGGGGAGAACAGCATCCCAGCTGGGACACTCGGTCACGGCACAAGCACGGGGAGCTACTCCACCCATCTGAACTTACCCCGGGAGGCGGCCCAACTAGTTCGCGGAGGCGGCACGGCAATGCGGCTGGAGGAACGAGAAGTCCCCGGGAGGCAGCGACTGATTTCGGAGTCGAGAGTGCACCATCCCAGTAGGGGAGCCTTGACGCTGGGCGTGGGGCTGGAAGCGGAGGATCTGACCTTGACTTCAGCGGGCCAGACCCCCCGGGGGCAATCTCCACACAGCCAGCACACATAGGCGACGCGCCCGCGGGAATCTCAGATATAATAGTCATTCCAAGCAAGACAAGCAACTCTGGATATATTCTGAGGTGCTACTCTCCTGTCTCTCTGTTCCCTCCCCCACCCTCCCCAGGCGGCTTCATTCACATCCGAAGAGCCTGAGCCAGAGGGAGAACTCTGATAGGGATCTGACTGCATTTTTTTTTTTTAGCGGATTTTCTGGAAAAACTAGTTTCCCAGTGATGGCTCGGAGACAACAATCCATATCAAACCACTTAAAGAAGCAGACCGTGACAGCTTCTCCAACCCCCCAAACAAAAGAATCAAAATCTTTCCCAAATGAAGATACAATCCTGGAATTATCAGATACAGAATATAAAAAACTAATTTACAGAATGCTTCAAGACATCACAAACGAAATAAGGCAAACTGCA
This sequence comes from Loxodonta africana, assembly GCF_030014295.1. Lineage (NCBI taxonomy): Eukaryota > Metazoa > Chordata > Mammalia > Proboscidea > Elephantidae > Loxodonta > Loxodonta africana. The sequence goes on along the minus strand of NC_087346.1, from coordinate 96,999,730 downwards.
GAAAAAGCCAAGGAACACACTGATAAAACTGTTGAAGAACTCAAAAAGATTATTCAAGAACATAGTGGAAAAATTAATAAGTTGCAAGAATCCATAGAGAGACAGCATGTAGAAATCCAAAAGATTAACAATAAAATTACACAATTAGACAACGCAATAGGAAGTCAGAGGAGCAGACTCGAGCAATTAGAATGCAGACTGGGACTTCTGGAGGACCAGGGAATCAACACCAACATAGCTGAAAAAAAATCAGATAAAAGAATTTAAAAAAATGAAGAAACCCTAAGAATCATGTGGGACTCTATCAAGAAGGATAACCTGCGGGTGATTGGAGTCCCAGAACAGGGAGGGGGGACAGAAAACACAGAGAAAATAGTTGAAGAACTCCTGACACAAAACTTCCCTGACATCATGAAAGATGAAAGAATATCTATCCAAGATGCTCATCGAACCCCATTTAAGATTGATACAAAAAGAAAAACACCAAGACATATTATCATCAAACTCACCAAAACCAAAGATAAACAGAAAATTTTAAAAGCAGCCAGGGAGAAAAGAAAGGTTTCCTTCAAGGGAGAATCAATAAGAATAAGTTCAGACTACTCAGCAGAAACCATGCAGGCAAGAAGGGAATGGGACGACATATACAGGACACTGCCGGAGAAAAACTGCCAGCCAAGGATCATATACCCAGCAAAACTCTCTCTGAAATGTGAAGGCGAAATTAAGATATTTACAGATAAACACAAGTTTAGAGAATTTGCAAAAACCAAACCAAAGCTACAAGAAATACTAAAGGATATTGTTTGGCCTGATGACCAATAATATCAGGTACCAGCACAACACAAGGTCACAAAACAGAACGTCCTGATATCAACTCAAATACGGAAATCACAAAAACAAACAAATTAAGATTAATTAAAAAAAAATACACATAACAGGGAATCATGGAAGTCAGTAGGTAAAAATCACAATAATCAAAAAGAAGGACTAAATACAGGAGGCATTGAACTGCCATATGGAGAGTGATACAAGGCGATATAGAACGATACAAGTTAGGTTTTTACTTAGAAAAATAGGGGTAGATAATAAGGTAACCACAAAAAGGTATAACAACTCTATAACTCAAGATAAAAGCCAAGAAAAACGTAACGACTCATCTAACACAATTTCAAACACTATGAAAATGAGGATCTCAAAATTTACTAAGAAAAACGTCTCAGCACAAAAAAGTAAGTGGAAAAATGAAATTGTCAACAACACACAAAAAAAGGCATCAAAATGACAGCACTAAAAACTTATTTATCTATAATTACGCTGAATGTAAATGGACTAAATGCACCAATAAAGAGACAGAGAGTCACAGACTGGATAAAGAAACACGATCCATCTATATGCTGCCTACAAGAGACACACCTTAGACTTAGAGACACAAACTAAAACTCAAAGGATGGAAAAAAATATATCAAGCAAACAATAAGCAAAAAAGAAGAGGAGTAGCAATATTAATTTCTGACAAAATAGACTTTAGACTTAAATCCACCACAAAGGATAAAGAAGGACACTATATAATGATAAAAGGGACAATTGATCAGGAAGACATAACCATATTAAATATTTATGCACCCAATGACAGGGCTGCAAGATACATAAATCAAATTTTAACAGAATTGAAAAGTGAGATAGATACCTCCACAATTACAGTAGGAGACTTCAACACACCACTTTCGGAGAAGGACAGGACATCCAGTGAGAAGCTCAATAGAGACACGGAATATCTAATTACAACAATCAACCAACTTGACCTCATTGACTTATATAGAACTCTCCACCCAACTGCTGCAAAGTATACTTTTTTTTCTAGCGCACATGGAACATTCTCTAGAATAGACCACATATTAGGTCATAAAACAACCCTTTCCAGAGTCCAAAACATCGAAATATTACAAAGCATCTTCTCAGACCACAAGGCAATAAAACTAGAGATCAATAACAGAAAAACTAGGGAAAAGAAATCAAATACTTGGAAAATGAACAATACCCTCCTGAAAAAAGACTAGGTTATAGAAGACATCAAGGAGGGAATAAGGAAATTCTTAGAAAGCAATGAGAATGAAAATACTTCCTATCAAAACCTCTGGGACACAGCAAAAGCAGTGCTCAGAGGCCAATTTATATCGATAAATGCACACATACAAAAAGAAGAAAGAGCCAAAAGCAGAGAACTGTCCCTACAACTTGAACAAATAGAAAGTGAGCAACAAAAGAATCCATCAGGCACCAGAAGAAAACAAATAATAAAAATTAGAGCTGAACTAAATGAATTAGAGAACAGAAAAACAATTGAAAGAATTAACAAAGCCAAAAGCTGGTTCTTTGAAAAAATTAACAAAATTGATAAACCATTGGCTAGACTGACTAAAGAAATACAGGAAAGGAAACAAATAACCCGAATAAGAAACGAGAAGGACCACATCACAACAGGACCAAATGAAATTAAAAGAATCATTTCAGATTATTATGAAAAATTGTACTCTAACAAATTTGAAAACCTAGAAGAAATGGATGAATTCCTAGAAAAACACTACCTACCTAAACTAACACATTCAGAAGTAGAACAACTAAATAGACCCATAACAAAAAAAGAGATTGAAACGGTAATCAAAAAACTTCCAACAAAAAAAAGCCCTGGCCCGGACGGCTTCACTGCAGAGTTCTACAAAACTTTCAGAGAAGAGTTAACACCACTACTTCTGAAGGTATTCCAAAGCATAGAAAATGACGGAATACTACCCAACTCATTCTATGAAGCCACCATCTCCCTGATACCAAAACCAGGTAAAGACCTCACAAAAAAAGAAAATTATAGACCTATATCCCTCATGAACATAGATGCAAAAATCCTCAACAAAATTCTAGCCAATAGAATCCAACAACACATCAAAAAAATAATTCACCCTGATCAAGTGGGATTTATACCAGGTATGCAAGGCTGGTTTAATATCAGAAAAACCATTAATGTAATCCATCACATAAATAAAACAAAAGACAAAAACCACATGATCTTATCAATTGATGCAGAAAAGGCATTTGACAAAGTCCAACACCCATTTATGATAAAAACTCTTACCAAAATAGGAATTGAAGGAAAATTCCTCAACATAATAAAGGGCATCTATGCAAAGCCAACAGCCAATATCACTCTAAATAGAGAGAACCTGAAAGCATTTCCCTTGAGAACGGGAACCAGACAAGGATGCCCTTTATCACCGCTCTTATTCAACATCGTGCTGGAAGTCCTAGCCAGGGCAATTAGGCTAGACAAAGAAATAAAAGGTATCCGGATTGGCAAGGAGGAAGTAAAGTTATCACTTTTTGCAGATGACATGATTATATGCACAGAAAACCCTAAGGAATCCTCCAGAAAACTACTTAAACTAATAGAAGAGTTTGGCAGAGTCTCAGGTTATAAAATAAACATACAAAAATCACTTGGATTCCTCTACATCAACAAAAAGAACACCGAAGAGGAAATAACCAAATCAATACCATTCACAGTAGCCCCCAAGAAGATAAGATACTTAGGAATAAATCTTACCAAAGATGTAAAAGACCTATACAAAGAAAACTACAAAGCTCTACTACAAGAAATTCAAAAGGACATACTTAAGTGGAAAAACATACCTTGCTCATGGATAGGAAGACTTAACATAGTAAAAATGTCTATTCTACCAAAAGCCATCTATACATTTAACGCACTTCCGATCCAAATTCCAATGTCATATTTTAAGGGGATAGAGAAACAAATCACCAACTTCACATGGAAGGGAAAGAAGCCCCGGATAAGCAAAGCACTGCTGAAAAAGAAGAAGAAAGTGGGAGGCCTCACTCTACCTGATTTCAGAACCTATTATACAGCCACAGTAGTCAAAACAGCCTGGTATTGGTACAACAACAGGCACATAGACCAATGGAACAGAATTGAGAACCCAGACGTAGATCCATCCACGTATGAGCAGCTGATATTTGACAAAGGACCAGTGTCAATTAATTGGGGAAAAGAAAGCCTTTTTAACAAATGGTGCTGGCATAACTGGATATTCATTTGCAAAAAAATGAAACAGGACCCATACCTTACACCATGCAGAAAAACTAACTCCAAGTGGATCAAAGACCTAAACATCAAGACTAAAACGATAAAGATCATGGAAGAAAAAATTGGGACAACCCGAGGAGCCCTAATACAGGGCATAAACAGAATACAAAACATTATCAAAAATGATGAAGAGAAACCCGATAAGTGGGAGCTCTTAAAAATCAAACACCTATACTCATCTAAAGACTTCACCAAAAGAGTAAAAAGACCACCTACAGACTGGGAAAGAATTTTCAGCTATGACATCTCCAACCAGTCCCTGATCTCTAAAATCTACATGATTCTGTCAAAACTCAACCACGAAAAGACAAACAACCCAATCAAAAAGTGGGCAAAGGATATGAACACATATTTCACTAAAGAAGATATTCAGGCAGCCAACAGACACATGAGAAAATGCTCCCGATCATTAGCCATTAGAGAAATGCAAATTAAAACTACGATGAGATTCCGTCTCACACCGGCAAGGCTGGCATTAATCCAAAAAACACAAAATAATAAATGTTGGAGAGGCTGCGGAGAGATTGGAACTCTTATACACTGCTGGTGGGATTGTAAAATGGTACAACCACTTTGGAAATCTATCTGGCGTTATCTTAAACAGTTAGAAATAGAACTACCATACAACCCAGAAATCCCACTCCTCGGAATATACCCTAGAGATACAAGAGCCTTCACACAAACAGATATATGCACACCCATGTTTACTGCAGCTCTGTTTACAATAGCAAAAAGCTGGAAGCAACCAAGGTGTCCATCAAAGGATGAATGGGTAAATAAATTGTGGTATATTCACACAATGGAATACTATGCATCGATAAAGAACAGTGACGAATCTCTGAAACATTTCATAACATGGAGGAACCTGGAAGGCATTATGTTGAGCGAAATTAGTCAGAGGCAAAAGGACAAATATTGTATAAGACCACTATTATAAGATCTTGAGTAATAGTAAACCTGAGAAGAACACATACTTTTGTGGTTACGAGGGGGGGAGGGAGGGAGGGTAGGAGAGGGTTTTTTATTGATTAATCAGTAGATAAGAAATGTTTTAGGTGAAGGGAAAGACAACACTCAATACATGGAAGGTCAGCTCAATTGGACTGGACCAAAAGCAAAGAAGTTTCCGGGATAAACTGAATGCTTCAAAGGTCAGCGGAGCAAGGGCGGGGGTCTGGAGAACATGGTTTGCGGGGACTTCTAAGTCAATTCTATTATGAAATCATTCTGCATCCCACTTTGAAATGTGGCGTCTGGGGTCTTAAATGCTAACAAGCGGCCATCTAAGATGCATCAGTTGGCCTCAACCCACCTGGAGCAAAGGAAAATGAAGAACACCAAGGCCACACGACAACTAAGAGCCCAAGAGACAGAAAGGGCCACATGAACCAGAGACCTACATCATTCTCAGACCAGAAGAACTAGTTGGTGCCCGGCCACAATCGATGACCTCCCTGACAGGGAGCACAGCAGAGGACCCCTGAGGGAGCAGGAGATCAGTGGGATACAGACCCCAAATTCTCATAAAAAGACCAAACTTAATGGTCTGACTGAGACTAGAGGAATCCTGGCAGCCATGGTCCCCAGACCTTCTGTTGGCACAGGACAGGAACCATCCCTGAAGACAACTCATCAGACATGAAAGGGACTGGTCAGCGGGTGGGAGAGAGATGCTGATGAAGAGTGAGCTAATTATATCAGGTGGACACTTGAGATTGTGTTGGCAACTCTTGTCTGGAGGGGGGATGGTAGGATAGAGAGAGAGAGAAGCCGGCAAAATTGTCACGAAAGGAGAGACTGAAAGGGCTGACTCAAGAAGGGGAGAGCAAGTGGGAGTAGGGAGTGAGACGTATGTAAACTTATATGTGACAGACTGATTGGATTTGTAAACGTTCACTTGAAGCTTAATAAAAGTTAATAAAATAAAAAAAAAAAAAAGACAACGATTGTCAGACTGGATTCAAAAATACTACTCAGTTGCATTCTTTTAAGAAGAACCTTAATTATAAGGTTACAGGATGGAAAAAATAAGCCTAAGAAAAAGATATAACGTAAACCAGGAATAGAAAGAAAACTGACTTTAAAGCAAGGGTCATCACTAAAAATAAAAGGAATAATTTTATTTTGTTTTGTTTCTTTATGATATAGGAGCCAATCCACTAACAAGATTAAAAAAAAAATTGTAATCATATAAGCACCTAGTATTGTGTCCTCCAATGATATGAACTAAGGATTAACAAAACTAAAAGGAAACATAGATAAATGCACATTCCCAGTGAAGGTTAAGCCGGCTTTTTCTACAAGTGATAAAACAAAAGACATGGGTGTTGAAGAATTCTTTCAAGTTTAAAAATTGATTTAAATGACACATATGAAATGCTGCACTGAATAATTACAGAATGCAAATTATTTTCTAGTGGTCTTGGAACATTTACATACATTGGCTATTTGCGGATTCAAATAACAAGGGTTAACAAATTTCAAAACATGCTAACTAGGATCTCAGAACACAATGAACTTAAACAAGAAAACAACAGGAAAAATAACTCTAAAACCTCCAAATATTTGGAAAATAAGCAATACACTTCTAAACCTTGCATCAAACATGAACTCACAGTGATACAGAGTTACATAACAGAAGTGCTTCATAGGATTTTTTGTCTTTAATCTTTGTGGAAGCAATTCACTATGCATTTCTTCAGTGGTACCACTACTGGGTGGGTTTAAACAGCCAACTTTAGGTTAGTACCCAAACCAAAACTCATTGCTGTCGAGTGGATTCCAACACACAGAGACCCTATAGGACAGAGTAGAACTGCCCCATAGAGTTTCCAAGGTGCACCTGGTAGATTCAAACTGCCAACCTTTTGGTTAGCAGCCAAACTCTTAACCACTACACCACCAGCGTTTTTAGTTGAGTGCAAATGGCTTGCACCACGCAAAGACCTCACATTAACTTACTGCTTCAAAATTCTCTGTCAGTTATTAATTTATCCAGTGTAAGTAATTATTTATGTAAAAGGTCTATTATGTATTTCATAAGTGTCCTGTTCTGTCGTGGGCACTAAAAAGATATATCGAAAAGTCTTGGGGACTTTTGGGGAACTTCTAATTTAAGATGCTAAAATTTGGATGCTTGCAAAATTAGACATTAATTTTAAGAAATATTGATAGATAAGACATAGGATAGTACAATAATATATATTGTACCAATAATTGCTGTAGAATTGTGGAGACAGTGATTTTCGGCAGAAGAGTACAGAGGTATAACCATTTAGTGGGTGCACTGAGGAAATTGTACCCGCCTGCAAAGTAGTGTGTATGGTAATTTGAAGACAGAGAGGAACTTCAGTAAACTGAGCATTGTTAATCTGAAGACATTAAACAAGATACAGGGATATGTGGCTATTTTCTCTTTGGTGTCCCTGCACTTCATCTCTGGAGGTGTTTATTAACAAAATGTAAAAAATGGGCAGAAATTTGTACGAAACCAAGTGGAAGCCCCTTTCCATACTTTTCTGTCTGGTGTAATCACTTAAGATAATTTTTCTGAGAAATAAAATTTTTGTGTCAGCTAAAGCCATTTGGAATGTGGTGCGGTACATTTTGCAATACAGTTTCCACAGTATCTGAAAATATTGAGCCTTCTTCCAAGGGGAGTGGCCTTAAAGAACAATATCTCCAGAGCTTCTGGAAAAATTTTAAAAAAAGATGTGAAATTAAAGTCCTCAGATAACTGGGCATGTATACATTATTAACACTGGCAAAGAGGGTCATGTGCCTTGAAAATATTATTTGTAAATTTGAAAAGTAACATGGCCAACTGGCTTTATTAATGTTTTCTCATGGAAAATTCTAAAGCCTAGCCAAACATTGAGCTTCCTAGATTTGAGAATCTGCCTGCGTAGGATTAAAAGACAGTCATTCAAAAAACAATTGTTATTTACCAAGTATTCAAAAAACAATTGTTATTTACCAAGTATTCACTAAACATATATAAGTTCAGTATACTGCTGGGTGTTATGAGTAATGGTATTATACTAGAAAATTTCATTATTCTTATAGTTTCTTAAGGTTATCAACTTGATGGCAACTAACGACAACAAAAACATAGCTTTTTATGCCAATAGTTCCAATTTTATGTATTTTTAACTTACATTTGAGGCAGCATAAACTATTTAAAATCCTTTGTGAAATTATACTGTAAACTAGAATATGTCATTAAACAGAATTAGGAAAAAGGAGAAAGAGTAACTTAAACAGAATTAGTAAAAAAAGAAAAAGGGTAAAGTCAGTGGATATTCAATTAGATGAGGAAAGAATTGTTTTGGAAGCAATTATGAGATATCAAATCTACCAGACACTTGTAATCAACAAATGATCTCAAAATTGCTTTAATCATGCAGCATGACAGTTCACAGTTCTAAAACACTTGATCATCACCTCTTCCCATGCCCCATACTAATACTTTAAATATATATTTTAATTAAATGCACTTCAATAAAGGATCCCTGGTGGTGCAGTTGTTAAAGCACTCAGTTGCTAACCAAAAGATCAGCAGTTGGAACCCACCAGCGGCTCTGTGGGAGAAAGCCGTGACAGTCTTCTTCTGTAAGGATTTGCAGCCTTGGAAACCCTATGGGGCAGTTCTACTCTGTCCTATAGGGTCGCTTTGATCTGGAATCAACTAGATGGCAGTGGGTCTGTTTTTTGTTTGTTTGTTGTTTGGTACTTCAACAAGCAAACAACATTTTCTTTTCTTATCCTTTGTATATTCACTTTGAATTCTGAGACCTTGCTACCATTCACTTAAATTTTGAGGATACCTTTGAATTTGTAAATGTATATAATCAGGTCATCTGTGAATAAAGAGAGTACTTCCCTATTTTTATGACCAAAATTTTTTTCTTACCCTTGAATACAATGTTGAGATTACATGTTGAGTACAATGTTTAATAGTGGTGATGAAAGTGGACATGAAGTGGACCCTCTTTGAATTAATAAAATTTGGTTATAATGGATTATTCTACTTAAAAAAGACACTGCTAGATTTAATTTGCTAAAAGTTTATTGTTTTAGACGTGTGTTCATTAGAAAGATGGGCCTGTGACTGTCCTTTTTTTGTAATTGTCATGCATCATATAAATACACATATTTTTGATCTTCAAAATGATAATGTAATACAGCCTGTATCCCATCTTCATTCAAATCTATGTGAAATAAATTATCAATCTATTCTTTGGATAGACTAATAATTTAGTCATGAACTTAATCTTGATATTCTTTCCAAGTTTTCATTTTAATTAGTAGTGACCTTCTAAATGCCATGGTTCTGCATTGTGCCCCAGATGGATTAAACATCAAGGGAGCACAGAGCTCACGAGTTCTTCCTATAAGGAACGTTTATGATAATTTGAAAAACAATTGAAATAATCTTCAAAACCAGAGGCCAACAAACTAGAACCCACCGGTCGAATCCAGCTCATTTGTTTTTATAAATAAAATTTTCTCAGCATAGAGCCATACCCTTTCATTTGTGTGTTTTCTACGGGTGCTTTTATGCTTCTACAGCAGGACTGAAGAATTGTGCTAGAGACCCTATGGTCTGAAAATCTGAAAGTTTTTACTCTTTGACCCTTTACAGGAAAAGTTTACAACTCACACCTAAATTAAAAATATATATATATTATAAAATTTTAAAATTAGATCAATTCGGAATTGAAATGACTGGGCCTTGTGAAGTAACACTGAGGCTTATATGACATGATGTATCACCCTATTCTGAATAATTTTTTATGTATTAACCCATTAAATATCACATAATTCTAGGAGACACAGAAAGGGGCAAAACTGGGATTCAAAGCCAAGAAACTCTGCCTTCAGAGCCTTTGTTCTTCACCAGCACTGCTTGCTGTCCTCTGTACAGAGAAGTTTCTTATTACTGGAAAAATTCAGCTAGCTCAATGACTACTTGCCAGAAGTTGTCAGAGAAGAGGAAACTTGTAAGGTCATTTTCCATACTGAAATCCCATGAGTTTGCCACATTTAGATCAACAGAAAGCAATGCAAAAATAAATAAATATTTTTGATATCAAGAAAACTCACTGGTAATTTATGACTTAAATTTAGATCTATCTAAAATTGGAAGACTGACCAAGCACCCAGAAAGTCAAGTATTTGAACTTTTAACCTCATTAAAAAAATAAAAAAGAAAAGCTGTTAAAGTCTATTACTATGTAAGGTAGAATGTTCTAACTTAGTAAAAAGTCACTTTCCCCACTGAAAAAATTAAATTAATGTATAAACATAACGACATTCAAACAATAAATCAGACTTACTGGTACCTGTTACTACTAGCTACAATCAGATATCTTAGTAATATACAGAATAATTTATGGCTCGCATTTAAGATGCATCTGAGAGATTACTTTGCTGTCTTCTCAATCAGATTTGTAGGAGGCTCATGGATCATTCATCCACCTCCACCCACCACCCTTTCCAAAACGCTATCAGAGGAGACAGCTTAGACCCTGAGTCCTGAAACTCTTCATTACCTTCCACTTCACTCTCTCTTCTTCAGGAGAGGAGATCTAGAATGTCAAGACTGCCCTATTCCCATGTCGGGGTCTCCCAACATTCCCATCAATCCTTGTCTTCAATGTTCTGCTCCATCTCCTCATCCAATGTGAGCATCTGACTGTCCTTCCGTGTTACTCTGGAAAAATAATTACCACTGAGATTAGAGGGCTTAGAGCCCTATCGTAATTCTTCACGACTGTGTATGTGTCTGTTAATGACTCACTTCCATTTGTTTACTTTCATTATCCCCGCTAGAAATACAGCATAACAACACCTACCTCAAAGGGTTTGGAGAAGATAAATACAAAAAGATCTTTGAAAACACTTAGGAAAGACAAAATAAAACTACCATGAATTATTAGGTATTCAACATATACTTGTTTAATCTGAAATTTTTGATCAATTCGTTATCTCTTACTAAAGTTTGGTCATAAATTCATTACAAGTCATAGATATGTTGTTGTTAGTTTCGGTCAAGTTGACTTCTACTCATGATAACCTTATTCATAACAGAATGAAACATTGCCTGGTCCTGCACTATCTTCATCATCTTTGATATGTTCAAGCCAATTGTTGAGGTTTATTGTGTTAGTTGATTCCACTGAGGATTTTCCTCATTCTAACTGACCCTCTACTTTACTAAACAAGAGATGCTTTTCTAGCCATTCGTCTTTCCTGATGACGTGTCCAAAGTAAGGAAGGCCAAGTATCACCATAGTCACTTCTAAGTAGCATTCTAGTTTTATTTCTTCTAAGACTGATTAGTTTGTTCTTCTGGCAGCCCATGATATAGTCAATATTCTTGGCCAACACCACAATTCGAATGCAACAATTTTTCTTCTGTATTTTTTTTTTTCATTGTCCAGCTTTGGCATATATATGAAAAGACCATGGTTTGGGTCATGTGCACCTTAGTTATCAAAGACATCTTTGATTTCTTGATGGCTGCTTCCACGGGCATTGACTGTAGAGCCACGTAGAATAAAATCCTTGACAAATTCAATTTTTTCTCCATTTATCATGACATTGTTGATTGATCCAGTTGTGAAGGTTTTGTTTTCTTTATGTTCAGGTGTAATCCATACTGAAGGATGTAGTCTTTTACCTTCATCAGTAAGTGCTCCAAGTCATCTTTATTTTCAGCAAGCAAAGTTGTGTTATCTGTCTTGCTGACAAAAGTCATGAGTATATTTGGTTTAAAATTTCCATAATGAAAAAAATTAAAAGAAAATACATTCTCTTTTAGAACAAATTGCAAAGAAATTTAGAATGCTGAAAAAAAGTTTGCATACAAAATCACTTCACATAAAAAAAATCACTTTATATTCTAATGGAGGTGATAATCTTAGTTCATAAAATTTAATTTTTTCAGCAGATTTTGTATGGAACTAAACCTCTCATCAGTATGAATAAAAAATATTTGCCTCAAATTAGTGATGTGCATTAAGTTATTTTTCATTATATCCAACAACTCCATGTAATTTTCTCAAATATTTTTTATAATAATCCCAAAATCCAGACCCATTGTCATGGAGTTGATTCTGACTCCTATCGACACTACAGGACATAGTCGAATTGTCCCCTAGGGTTTCTCCACAGAAGTAGACTGTCACGCCTTTCTCCCACTGAGCAGCTAGTGGATTCACCACCAGGGCTCCTTATTTTTTATAATATTACTCTAAACCATGAAGCATAGCTGCAGATTGCTGAGGAAAAAATAATAACAATAAGGCCAGGACAACTCAGTGCTGAGCCAAAACCAATGGCATGGCTCCTTTTAAGGAACTGTGTACTTCAGCAGAGGCTGGAATCCAAAATATGAATCTACAAAAAATGGTAATTAGGGTCCCTCTGCACAACTCTGGCTTGTGATGATATTTTGGTCTTTTTAGACATGTTATCTATTTTCAAATAATGGAGCCCTGGTGGCACAGTGGATTCAGTGCTCAGCTGCTAACCTAAACGTCTGCAGCTTAAATCCACCAGCTGCCTAGGAAATCCTATGGGACAGTTCTATTCTGTCATATAGAGTTGCTAAGAGTCAGAATCCACTTGAAGGCAGCAGGTTTGTTTTTTGTTGTTGGTTTTTACCTTCAAATAATAAGGGAGGTGGGCAAGATTCAGCTATTCTGGGTTAAGCAATGTTACAGCTACACCATCTGCTTTTGATGCTAAGTGAGTTATTAAAGGATTAAAGGGAATAATAGGTTAGTTTTATTTTTAACATCACTTCCTTTCACTCATCACAAGAATGAATATTGTTGTTGTTAGGTGCCATCAAGTCGTTTCTGACTCACAGCAACGTTATGTACAACAGGACTAAACACTGCCCTGTCCTGCACCATCCTCAAAAACATTGCTGTGTTTCAGCCCATTGTTGCAGCCACTATATTCAATCCATCCTGTTGAAGGTCTTCTTTTTCACTGACCTTCTACTTGACCAAGTATGATGTCCTTCTCCTGGGACTTGTCCCTCCTGGTAGCATGTCCAAAGTATGTGAGACGAACTCCCAATCCTTGCTTCTAACGAGCATTCTGGCTGTACTTATTCCAAGACAGGTTTGGTTGCTCTTCTGGCAGTCCAGTTTGTTGCTGTCATTAGCTGCCATAGAGTTGATTCCGACTCATAGCGACCCTATATACAAGAGAAGGAAACAGTGCCCATTCCTGCACCATCTTCACAATCTGTGTTATGCTTGAGCCCATAACTGCAGCTAATATGTTAATCTATTTCATTGAGGGTCTTGCTCTTTTTCACTGACCCTCTACTTTATCCAGAATGTTGTCCTTCTCAAGGGATTAATCCCTCCTAAATTAATCCCTGTCTAAAGTGTGTGAGACACAGTCTCACCATCCTTGCTTCTAAGAAGCATTCTGGTTGTACCTCTTCCAAGACAGGTTTGTTTGTTCTTCTGGCACTCCATTGGATAATCGATATTTTTCACCAATGCCACAATTCAAAGGCATCAGTTCTTCTCTGGTCTTCCTTATTCATTGTCCAACTTTCACACGCCCATGAGGCAATTAAAACACCATGGTTTGGATCAGGCATACCTTAGTCTTCAAGGTGACATCTTTGCTTTTCAACATTTTAAAGAGGTCTTTTGAAGCAGATTTAACCAATGTAATGTGTCCTTTGATTTATTGGCTGCAGCTTCCATGGGTGTTGATCATGGATTCAAGTAAAATGAATTCCTAGACAACTTCAATATTTTCTCTGTTTATTATGATGTTGCTTATTGGTCCAGTGGTTAGGACTTTTGTTTTCTTTATGTTGAGGTGTAACCCATATTAGCTGCATCAAACCTATTCTTTAGATGGTCTCTAAATTCAGATGGGATATACTCAAGGTCTATGCAGTTGGCCCCTGGCCTTGTTCTGACTGATGATATTGAGCTTTTCCATCATCACTTTCCACAGATGTAGTTGATTTGATTCCTGTGTATTCCATCTGGCAAGGTCCACGCATATAGTTGCCGTTTATTTTGGTGAAAAAAGATATTTGCAATGAAGAAGTCATTGGTTTTGCAAAATTCTATCATGGGATCTCTGGCATGGTTCCTATCACCAAGGCCATATTTTCCAACTACTGATTCTTCTGCTCTGTTTCCAACTTTTGCATTCCAATCACCAGTAATTATTAACGCATCCTGATTGCATGTTTGATCAATTTCAGACTGCAGAAGTTGGTAAAATCTTCAATATCTTCATCTTTGGCCTTGGAGGTTGGTGTGTAAATTTGAATAATAGTCAAATTAACTGGTCTTCCTTGTAGACATATGTATATTATTCTATCACTGACAGTGTTGTACTTCATGATACACCTTGAGATTTTCTTTTTTTTTTTTTGACAGTGAATGCAATGCCATTCCTCTTCAAGCTGTCATTCCAGCATAGAAGACCACATGACTGTTCAATTCAAAATGGCCAATACCAGTCCATTTCAGCTCACTAATGCCTAGGATAATGATGTTTATGTGTTCCATTTCATTTTTGAAGATATCCAATTATTCTAGATTCATACTTCGTATACTCCAGGTTCTGATTGTTAATGGATGTTTGGAGCTATTTCTTCTCATTTCGAGTTGTGCCACATCAGCAAATGAAGGTCCCCAAAACTTGACTTCATCCACATCATTAAGGTCTACTCTACTTTGATGTGGCAGCTGTTCCCCAGTTGTATTTTGAGTGCCTTCCAGCCTGAGGGGCTCATATTCCAGCACTATATCAGACAGTGTTCCACAGCTATTCATAATGTTTTCACTGGCTAATTCTGTGTTCTTCTCTCTAGTCTGTATTAGTCTAGAAACTCCGCTGAAACCTTTCAGCCATGGGTGACCCTGGAGGTGTTTGAATACTGGTGACATAGCTTCCACCATCACAGCAACACGTACGCCCCCACAGTACAACAAACTGACAGACACATGGGGGCGCAGTTCATGGTATAGTCAGTATTCTTGGCCAAAACCATAATTAAAAGGCATCAATTCTTCTTTGGTCTTCCTTATTCATTGTCCAGCTTTCACATGCATATGAGGGGATTGAAAATACCATGGCTTGGGTCAAGAGCAAGTTAGTCCTCGAGGTGACATCTTTGTTTTTTAACTCTTAAAAGAGGTCTTTTGCAGCAAATGTGCTCAGTTCAATGAATCCTTTGATTGACTGCTGCTTCCATGGGTGCTGATTGTGGATTCAAGTAAAAAGAAATCCTTTACAACTTCAACTTTTTCTCCGTTTATCATGATGTTGCTTACTGGTCCAGTTGTGAGGACTTTTGTTTTCTTTATGTTGAGTTGTAGTCGATACAGAAGGCTTTGGTTTTTGATCTTCATTAGTAAGTGCTCTTTACTTTCAGCAAACAAGGTTGTGTCATCTGCATATTGCAGGTTGTTAATGAGTCTTCCTCCAATCCTGATGCTTCATTCTTCTTCACATAGTCCAGCTTCTCAGATTATCTGCTCAGCATAAAGATTGAATAAATATGAAAAAGAATGAATATAAAACTGGAATAATTCAAGGTACATTTCCTTTGACACCATAATATACAATGTAGACATTCAATGAAACATAGACTTTCCTGACAGAGTATAGGTTTTAAGTCAAGGACAGGTAGGTTTCATTCATATATATATATATATATATCAATGGTGGTGCAATAGTTAAGCACTTAGCTAACTAAAAGGTTGGTAGTTCAAACCCATCAGAGGCCCTGTAGAAAAAACCTGGAGATTCACACCAGTAAATATTACAGCAGCCTAGGAAACCCCATGGAACAATTCTACTCTATCATATAGAGTGGCTATGTGTTGGAGTTGACTTGCTACCACCCAATAACAACAACTATATATATATATATATATACAGGACTTGCTAGCCCTCTACAGTTGCATATATATATATATACACATATATATATGCAGGTATGTGTTGCTTAACACCCATGATAGTTCTGTGTAATAGGAAGTCATGTGATTTGGGCTTTGTGCAAACACCCTATTATATACTGGAGAGAGCATGCAAGACTGTCACTGGGCAAGCCCACGTCGCCATGCTGAGGGGCTTTGAGAAAATGTTCGCTCCACGGCCGCTGGTCCTGCGTGGTTGCTGCCCAGTCTCTGAGAGCCTTCCTGGCCCCCGCTGCCTGCTGTGGGACACTTGTGGTCCAGTAGGCCACCTCCTGGTTCACCTGCAACTGGTTCCCTTCCCTGCCTTCCCTGCTCCATCCAATGAGCTTTAACCTCTTCCAGCTCCACCCGCCACTCCTCTGCATCCTCCTCCATCTCCGCCTCTTTCCCCAGCCACCTTTTGTGCTCCTGCTCCTGACACCGCCTATCCCAAACCACTCCACGGCAGCCACCGAGAGAGGATCCACGGCCTTGGTCCCGAGCGTCACCAGCAGGATGCCTGGCCGACTAGGCAGCGGCCTCAGCAGAGCATTCCCCTTGGCAGCTCCGTGGGTGTCTGCACAGTCCCTGCCTGAGGCATGTGTGACAGGACCAGCAGCCACGGATGGGCGCGAGGACCCCCTCCACCTACCACTTCTAAAGCCAGGGCAGACCTAAGACCCAGAGAGCTAGTGAGAGACAGGATCTCTGTACTTAGCAAAGAAGCTATGTCTTACTCTCCAATCAGAATTTCTGGACACTAGTATAGCCTTATGGGACCAGTGACTTATATGCCGTGGGCGGTGGAACATTGCCAGAACAGATGTTAAGAGAGGCATACCTGTATATATATATATATATGCATACACACACACACACAGGCATATGAAGTTTTTGATAATTTATGAACGCTCAATATATTTTGAAAAACATTACGTTTAAATATGAACTTTTAGTATAAAAGCTAAAATTCTTGAGAAAGTCACACAAAGAAAAACGAGTTCTTAAGAATGTTCACTGAGGCAACATGAATGTAATTTCTTTGAGATGCTTGTAGTATGTGCTATACTTTGAAATTAAGTGTTCATATTAGGCATAAGAAAATAGTCTCTCTGCCTGGTTAAAGACATTCTGCATAGAAGCAAAAGATTGTTCTATGTGATTCTTAATTCAATTATGTGCAGTATTTATTAATGTTTGTCATTAATACTGACACTTCACACACATGAATTCGGCTGTCGTAGCATTGTCAGGGATCTAGCAAATCTTTCATTATCATAAATATAAGCTCATTTCTGTGATACATCAGTTAAAGTATTAGATTTGTCCGTAAATTAAACTATGAAATTATTTCCTAAGTCTCATGTTCAGTAGTACCTTGTAATAAACTATTAAACACATAGTTGTACCTTACAAATTTCTGCTCCCTTTTCAGTTATAGTAATCCTTAATACCCATTTTTTAAAGAATCATTTTACATGTAGTCCCAGACAAAGATTACACAATGATGCACAAATAGTATTCTGAAAGCAAGAAAACTGGAATAAAATTTACTCTTTGAGAACTTCATGACATTTTGCAGTGACAGAAGTCTCCTACCCAAATAAAGGACCTTATAAGAAAGTAATATCATTTTGTCAGACAAATCTATAGATGAGATATTCTAACAAGATATTTCTAGTAACTAATCCGATATATTGAAAGAAAGTCTTACTTTTCAACTTCTCCTGGTTACCTTTACTTGGATCTACTGATATCTGCCACCTGCAGACTCAGGCTAGGACTGTTTCTGTTAGAAGAGCCAACTATATCAGCAGCCTCAATCACACCATCTGGAAGGGGTTAGAACTAACTCATGCTTGCAGTCTGAGTATCATATGAATAAGAACTAAATTTCTTTATAATTCCCACCAGTGTGGTCTGCCACTCCCCATGGATATTGTCTCAACGGTCCAGGTTTTGACATAACCAGAAAAAAAAAAAAAAATCTTGCCAGAAATCCAAACACTCCCCCTCCACTTCCTCAGAGGCACAACTATTTCTTAATGTGCAGATATCAAACTGTGTGCATCAGAATCACCGTGTTTACTTGTTAAAAACACAATTTACTGGTTTGGGAATTGTGAACTGAATTTAGTCTTTCCAAACTATCTATTGGTATCTTAACCCCTATACCTGTGGATGGAAACCTTGGTGGCGTAGTGGTTAAGAGCTAAGGCTGCTAACCAAAAGGTCAACAGTTTGAATCCACCAGGTGCTCCTTGAAAACCCTATGGGGCAGTTCTACTCCGTCCTATGAGCTGGAATCAATGGCAACAGGTTTCTCTCTTTTTTTTTTTTCCTACCTATGGTTATAATCCTATATGGAAATAGGCCTTTCTTTGTTATGTTAATGAAGCCACATCAGTGTAGGGTGTGTTCTGAATCTAGTCAATTCTGAGTTATAAGGAGCAGCATAAACACATAGACAAACCAAACCAAACTCCAACTAATAGCAACCTTACAGGACACAATAAAACTTCCGTGTATGACTTCCAAGGCTACAGATCTTTAGGGAAGAGGCTATAAATAGATATTTTGGCAGAACTCTTTCTTCATTCTTCTTATCATCTGAGCTAAAGATTTTGGATTTGCTAAAACCAAAAACCAAACTCTTTGTCATGGAATCAACAAAACCAAACTCTTTGTCATGGAGTCAATTCCAACTCATAGTGACCCTACAGGACTCGCTAGCCCTCTACAGTTGCATGACCCAGCAGGATCCGGGCACTTGCCAGCACCCCACCTCTCTCTCTATCTGTACATAGACAGACAGACAGACAGACAGACGGAGACAGACAGAGACAAACAGACAGGCAGGCAGACAGACAGACAGAGACAAACAGACAGGCAGGCAGACAGACAGACAGATAGATAGATAGATACAGACAGATAAACACCAAAAAAAAACAAACCCAATGCCATCGAGTCCATCCCAATTCATAGAGACCCTATAGGACAGAGTAGAACTGCCTCAGAGAGTTTCCAAGGAACACCTTGTAGATTCGAACTGCCAACCCTTTGGTTAGCAGCCATAGCACTTAACCACTACGCCACCAGGGTTTCCAGATAAAGATAGATAAATAGATATGTGTATATAAAGATACAGATATAGAGATATATCACTTAACCACTGTGCCATCAGAGCTCCTATAGAGATATAGATAAAAAGATGTATCACTGGTAGAAAACCCTGACTAAGACATTCAACTTCAATGAGTAACTGGTATCTGGAACGTTGGTACTTCCTGCATGTTATTATCACCCCTTGCATTGAGGTTAATAGCTTCCTAGCCATAGAAGTTACATCACCTGGAAGTACTTGTAGGTGTGCCAACCTGTTAAGCAGACCTCCTTGAATTACTATTTGGCGTAATTATCAACACTTGTCTTGGTCATCCAAGTTTCCCTCACCAGATCCAGTCTCAAGTCCTGGATTAATATTCCCTGCTTATTCAAAGACTTATCAGGCTTTTGCCCTTGGTTCCTGTGAGGTAATCTCTGAGCCCTTGGAATGTCATGCCAGATAGGAATATTTTGTTTGTTGGAGCAGGGGGAGGAAAGTTTTGGGTCTTGTCAAGTGGTCAAATAATGTGATTTACAGAGAGGGCTGGCTCTACCAGACAGTGTGATAATGTAATCTAGGGCAGGGAACCTTAGGAATGTGATTTCAGCTTGACCTCTAGAAGGGAAGGAAACTGAGATCAGCCTCCATCAGTGATGGTGGCCCAATAAAATTCTGGACATCAAAGTTCAGATGAGCTTCATGGGTTGGCCATACTCCATACATATTGTCACATACCATTACTAAGGAAGCAATACAGTTCATATTCCATGGGAAGAGAACAACTGGAAACTCCGTCTTTGGCAGTCCTATGAATCTCTTCCTTTGCTTGATTTTAATCTGTATTCTTTAGTGGTAATAAACTGTAACTGTCAATATAACAACTTTGAGTGAATTCTGTGAGTCCCTCTAGCAAATAACCAAAAGTAAGGTGGTTTAGGGAAACCCTGAACTTAAATTTGGTATCAGAAGTGAGGGTAGTTTTGTGGACTGTCCCGTAACTTTGCAACTACTGAGTTAGAATTGAGGCAAGGTGAATAACAACAGTCTCTGTTTCTGGGGGGAAAAGAATATATATATATATATCCATCACAAAATTCTAAAAAAACACAGAGGTTCAGTTAATGGTAAATTTAATGTCTCTTATGACTTTCTAGAATCACAAGCTTTATTATTTATATTATATATCTATATTTATTTATTTTAAATAAATAAGGTTTCCATTAAGTAACCACTAACCAAATGAAAATAAGTTATAACTACTTTTTTTACTATAATAGCACATTAATTAAGTTAAATGACTGAATCTACCTATAAGCGTTTGTAAAATAATCTAAATTTTGTCACATTAGCTTTTCAGGAAAGGTAAAGAAATCCCAAAAATCATTTTGAGAAAACAACCAGATCACTATTAGGTGTTTTAAAAATGATCTTTCCATCTCTTTTCCCTCACAGGAGCCCACCCATTAAATTAATATCATTTTTAGGCACACATTGTGCCACCTAATCCACTCTAACCTCTCATTTACCCTTTCAGGCCATTTTACATACTATTCAATTTTGAGATATGTCATCCAAATCCCCCAGTCCCAAAATGATTGGAAGAAATAATGTTTTCAACAAACTTCTTAAATTACTTGATTTCAATCTTGTCTGCTTTCATAAGATTTAAATTAAATTAATAAAGAGAAACTGTCTGTGTATGCCTAAGCTTAAATGTTAAAAACACATGCAAAACCCTGATTCCCATCTTCCAGCACTAGTGAGCCAGTGTCAGACATTCTGGACCCTTGTGCTGATCTGATCAGTGGGGACCAACCCAGAAACAACTTGTCATTGTGGAGTATTCTTTAAAAATGAATGTACTGAATATTTTCTGATTCACATTCATTATCCACTGACCTGTTCTCAATGGATTTCACAAAGAGAAGCAAAACTAATTACCTTAGGCCAAGCTGTCTGGAAAATAATGGCACAGTGATTTAGAGAAAAGCATTCACACTGTAGAGGCCTTTTGGAGTAGTGTGTATTTTTAAAATTAATTATCACACTTTTTAGTGATAAAGCTTTTGCATTTGAACTAATGCACCATCATTTCTTATTTAAAAAAATCAACATTTAACAATGAAGACCTTCATGGGTTAAATATCGATAACGTTAGTTTGCTGCATTAAGGAATTTTATCACACTTGTAAAGAGACCTGCAAAGTGTGTGGAAGGCGGGCAGACTTTAGAAATGGAGAAAGAAAACCGTACCATAACCCATTGGAAGGCCTTACAGTAAATTATTTATTAATATTATTTGTCACCTCTCTGCCTAAATTTAACACAAAATAATTTCGTGGTTTCTTACTAAAACATACACAATGGTCGAAGCCAATGCTTTCTGCTGAAGCACACCTTTTCATTTCAATGGTTTAACTGTGCATAACCAAAACCGAACCAAACCTGTTGCTGTGGGGTCTACTCTGACTAATATGACCCTGTAGGACAGAGTAGAACTGCCTCACAGGGTTCCTGAGACTCTGAATCTTTACAGAAGCGGACGACCACATCTTTTGCAGCAGAGCAACTGATGGGTTCAAACTGCCAACCTATCGGTTAGCAGATGAGTGCTTAACCACTGCACCACCAGGGCTCCTTAATTGTACGTATATGCAGGAAATTCTGCAAATTTCTTTATAGTTTGGAATAGGTAGTGGTGACAAAACAGAAATCTACTATTTTGAATGATGGCAAAGTATCAGAAGGTTGGTTAATAGAAATAGTGTGTGAAATCTGTGGATTCTAGAAACATGTAGAGATGACAAGCCTTAAAGAAAAGTACTCAAAATAAAATAGGTGAAACTATAATATGATTACAGTCTTATAATTACAAAAGTGAGGCTAATGAAGACCACCATGTGAGTTTGACCAAGTATGGGATATACCACTCACTTCCAAAAGTCCTGGTCGTGGAGTCCTCTTTTACTGCTAAAGAATAATTAAATGCCAATTAAAGAGGTAGAAACTCATTGTTGTGGTCCAGTTGACTCCACTTCAGAAGAGGTCAAGAAGGGCTAGAAAGAGAATCGTATTGTGCTCAAAAGGTAAGTTCAGGAGGAAAGCAAATTTAATTCTATACAAAAATGTTAATATGTGAATGCTCACACTGAAAGAACTGGGTTAGGCCTGTGCAATTTGTTTTCCTTTAAGGAACATTAAAAAGTCACTTTAAGCAGCATATAGTATAATTGTTCTCTGCATTCCTTTGCCAATGCTACTAATGCCTCAAGGGAACCTTAGGCTGGTAAATAGCAGAAGCTGACTCCACTGCTTTGGGATTGGAAACATAGCTAGACTAATTCTTCTAGACATCTTTGTGGTATCTTCACACAGTAAAGGGGTATGGGTTTAGAATAGGAACTAAACAGGTAGAAATCATATAACTTTGGGATTTTCCTCCCTTACATTAATCTACCCTCCTCCTTGTAGAGGAAAGAAAATAGAAATATCTTTGTTAATTTAATAAGAAGGAAATATAGTGTTACTATTTTAGTTACTTTTACTTTTACTCTTTAGGCCATAATAATTTCCATAAATTCCAGAAATCATATGAGAAAAAATTTATTTCTTAAACTTAAAAATAGTAGATGTTAAAAATGAGGAAAACATTAGTATATTCTGGAATATGCAAATAAATGTGTTATTTCTGTTTTACTATTCAATAGGCATTCTCTTTCAAATAGTACAGTTTCTCAGACTATTTGCTCAGCATACAGATTGAATAATTATGGTGACAGGGCTCAGCCCTGATACACATCTTTCCTGACTTTAAAAAGTGCAGTATCCCCTTGTTCTGTTTGAATGACTGCCTCTTGATCTATGTAAAGGTTCCTCATGAACACAATTAAGTGTTCTGGAATTCCCATTCTTCTCAGTATTACCCATAATTTGTTATGATCCACACAGCTGAATGCCTTTGTATAGTCAATAAAACATAGGTAAACATCTTTCTGGTACTCTCTGTCTTCAGCCAGGATCTGTCTGACATCAACAATGATATCCCTCATTCCACGTCCTCTTCTGAATCTGGATTAAATTCCTGGCAGTTCTCTATCAATACACTGCTGCAGCTGCTTTTTAATGAGCCTCAGCAAAACTTCAGTTGTGTGTGATATTAATGATATTATTTGATAATTTCCACATTCAATTGGATCACCTTTCTTGGGAATAGACATAAATATGGATCAATCCCTGGAGAGGGACATCATGCTTGGTAAAGTAGAGGATCAGGGAAAAAATTGAAGACCCTCAACGAGATGGATTGACACAGTGGCTCCAACCATGGACTCAAGCATAACAATGATTGTGAGGATGGTACAGGAGCGGTCAGTGTTTCATTCTTTTATACATAGGGTTGCTGTGAGTCGGAACTGACCCGATGGCACATAACACACACAGCACACATTCAATAGCTACAAATAGAATTGCCCTGCTATCTTTGATGCTAAGACCAACTTTTCATTTAAATATTCATAGGTAATGTATTACATATATTACACTAAATAAGTAAACTTTATAATGTTTTATTTGATACAATGTACAAAAATCCATTACCATCTAGTTGATTCTTATTCATGCCCTGTAAAGAACTTGTATAACCCATAAACCTATATAGAAGACATAATTATACCTTTTGAAAAGGAATGCACTTACAGTTGTATTAACTCTTAAACTTTCTGTCAAATTATTATCATTACTTGTTCTTTATTTCTATCTACATACTTGGCAAACTGTTACCCATCACACTTGTGTAGAGCTTCCTTTGATGTTTTACAATAGAATCCCATCCAATTGTATATTCTACCTCAACATTGTGTTGGAGTCCCTGGGTGTTTCAAAAAGGTTGGACTTTCAGGTCCACCCAGAGGCACTACAGAAGAAAGATCTGATGATTTAGTTCCCAAAAAGCAGCCATTGAAAACCCTAAGGAGCATAGCTCTCCTGTGACATACATGGGGTTACCATGAGTGAGAACTGACTCCACGACAACAGGTTTAACAATGTGTTAATGTCTCTATGACTAAAACCATAGTACCACATTGTAATTTTAGATGTGATTTTGACTTAATGCAAAATAATCGAATGTTAAAAAAAAAATTTAGGGGAACCGAACTAATATTTCTGTATTTTTATGCAATTAATGCTTGCCTTCTGTGTTTGTTTGCTGGCTGTGCCATCCCCTGTGAAGCACCTTCACAAGTACCGCCATGCCAGTCCTCTTCCACATGTTGCTGTAAAAAAAAATTAGCATAGCATCCTTACGAAAATAACTTGAGAGAGGAGAGCGCAGCCAGCAAATAAAGGCAGAAGTCTCATGTTATTTACCAAAAAACATGATGATGCCATCTTAGAATGAAATTTTGGGACTTTCAGAAATACCTGAAAATTTTCCAAAAAGGTAATTATGGTTACCATTTTGCTATTAAAAATGTTAAAAGTTAGTTCTAATAACTTGAAAATTTAGTTAGGAAAAATAATTTCTCTGCTCACTTTCAACTGTGGTTGATGGGTAGGCAAAATGCTTTGGGGTAGCTCTACTAACGTAGGCTACCAGTGATGGTGATGTTGGCACCAAATTTTAAAATTTACCATCCACTAGATAATGATTTATCATCTCTTCAAATCCTGTAAGTTCATCAAAGCAATACTTCAAATTCAATCTATCTGCACTACGTGAAAAAAATTCCCCATGTTTTCAGAAAGAAATCATAAATATCTTTGCAAATTTTTGCTTAGTTGTTGATTTACATTTAACTGAGATAAAAATTTACATTTGCCTGAGATGTAATTTTACTTAATCTTGGATCTAGAAATATAGCAATGAAGTAATTTAATTAGTTTCAGTATAACGATTCTCCAAATTCCCACCTGCAACTCTGCTTTTGTTCCATGAGCACTAATTTTGGCATCTTCTGTGAAGTAATATGATGGAACAATTCTTACAGCAGACATAAAGTAAGAAATACTTCTGCTATCAAGCTACCTCAGTTTGGTTATTTTTTTAGCAGATTCTAACAAATTTCTCTGTAAGCAAGCTGTCTTATATATTGGTATTATTATGGGCAGAGTATAGTGTTAATATTTTCTTCAGTTTATTTATTTATTTTTTAAGAGTAATGGTTTCTATTCCATCTTGTTTGAACATGTTCTATCTGGCAAAGTAGTTCTATCATTTCTATATGTCATATAGATTGTTTTTGGCTTAAGTAGACTGATAAGGTTAGCTCACTATTTTCCTGCTTAAGGGAAGCAAATCTGTTATATTTTCTGTTATAATTATTTTTCCAACACATAACTAAAAGATGTGAACAAAGTATCTATCATATGCGTATCCTCATGTCACTCACAGCCTTCACCACTTTTGTTACATTGTCAGTCGCAAGTATAGGATATTTGCTTTACTGATTTTCCATTCCATAAATAGTTCATCAATCAGATTCACTCAGTTGTTAGCTATGTGAAACCTAGAAATTTCTTCAAAAGTAAATTGAAAGAATAATTAAATTAATTATTAACTCAGCATAGCCAAACTTAAAAAAAAAAAAAGAGATTTATGGTTGTATCTATATGTATAGTGTGTAATTATAAAGTAAGAAAAGTACTGGTTCAAAATAATTCTAACTTTTTTTGTTCATATGCACAGCAAAATATAAGTCAGAGATTGGTGTTTCTGCAATACTCTTCTTATGTAATTCTGTCATAACAATTTATGTTGTTGTTGTTAGGTGCCATCGAGTTGGTTCCAACTCATAGTGACTCTATGCACAACAGAATGAAACATTGCCCACTCCGGCCCCATCCTTACAATCGTTATGCTTGAGCCCATTGTTGCAGCCACTGTGTCAGTCCACCTTGTTGAGGGTCTTTCTCTTTTCTGCTGACCCTGTACTTTGCCAAGTACGATGTCCTTCTCCAGAGACTGATCCCTCCTGACAACATGTCCAAAGCATGTAAGACCCAGTCTCGCCATCCTTTCTTCTAAGGAGAATTCTGGTTGTACTTCTTCCAAGACAGATTTGTTCGTTCTTTTGACAGTCCATGATATATATTCAATATTCTTTGCCAACATCACAATTCAAAGGGGTCAATTCTTCTTCAGTCTTCCTTATTCATTGTCCAGCTTTCACATGCATATGATGCCATTGAAAATACCATGGCTTGGGTCAGTCACACCTTAGTCTTCAAGGTGACATCCTTGCTCTTCAACACTTTAAAGAGGTCCTTTGCAGCAGATTTACCCAATGCAATGCGTCTTTTGATTTCTTCACTGCTTTTTCCATGGCTGTTGATCGGGTAAAACTCAAAAATCTTTGATATTCATTACCTGAAAACATCTGGCATTCTTTTATAATCATTTTAATAAGACTGTACTCCAAACGATTGCCTTTATATGCTTAGCATTATAAGAAAATGTCTCCTGAAGTCATTTGAGAAAATTCTAATTTGAAATCTGGTAAGTGAGAAGAAAATATAGCTTTGGGTACATCACGTGTCTCTAACATTTTTATTTTCTTCATATTCTGACTATTTTTTTGTACTGTAATATAAGATGAAAGAGGTATTTAGGAGGCTTTCTCCCTCATGAAATTTGTGGTAGTATTACTCTTATTTCATTTTCTCCACATGTACAGAATTTACAAAAAGGAAAACAGAGCCTGTCTTAGTTATCTAGTGCTACTGTAACAGAAATACCACAAGTGGATGACTTCAGCAAACAGAAATTTCTTTTCTCAGAGTTTAGGAGGCTAGAAGTCTGAATTCAGGGCATTGAGTCTAGTGAAAGGTTTTCTCTGTCAGCTCTGGAAGAAGGTGTTTGTCTCTTCAGCTTGTTTCCTGGTTCCCTGGAGATGTTCATATGGTTTGGCATTAATCTTCTCTAATCTCTGCTTTTCCCTTGCTTGTTAAATCTCTTTTACATCTCAAAAGAGATTGACTCAAGACACACCCTACATTAATCTTATTAACATAACAGAGACAACCCATTTCCAAATGGAATCTTAACCATAGGCATAGAGGTTAGAAATGACAACACATTTTGGGGGACACAATTCAATCCATAACATTCCATCTTTTGCCCCTTCCCCAATTTATATCATTGCCACATGCAAAACACATTCACCCCATCATATTGTCCCAAAAGTCTTAAATCAACTCCAAGTTCAAAATTTCATCTTCTGAATCATCTAAATCAAATATGGGTGAGACTTTAGACATATTCCAACTTCGGACTAAATTAATCTTCATCTGTGAACCTGTGAATTCTAGATTACAAGTTATCTTTATCCAAAATACAATGGTGACACAGTCATAGGAAGACTTTTCCATCACCAGTGGGAGAAATTGGAGGGAAAGCAGGCATAACAGGCACCAAGCAAGTCCAATACCCAGCAGAACAATTTGCATTAGCTCTCAAGTCTTGAAAATAATCCTCTGTTCTATGAGGCCTTCTGGGCAATGACCCTGTCCTCCAGATGGAAAAGTATTAAATTTATTTTCAGAAAGATGTATTTTTTTTCCACTTCCTGGCATTGTGATATTGGCCAATATCTCTCTGAACATAAATTTCTTTATCTGAAGAATATTACTGAAACTCCCTAAATTGTTGTGATATGTATAGGGGTTTTTTAGAACACCAGGTATAATACCTGCCATCTAGTAGGTGCTATTGAGCACCTATAGTGATTAATAATGAGAAGGAAAAAAAAAAAGAATGAAATATGTTAATGCTTGTCTTGATTAAAGAAGTATGTTGCCCAGTATGCAGACACATATTTAAAGATCTAATTTACTAAACAGAGTTTAATGAACTAAAACATAATATTCTTTCATTAAAATGATTTTTTTTTATTTGTCACAGGAAAGTTCAGTGGTACATTTTAAACACAAGACATTTCCTAAGAACTGTCTTTGAAGCTTATCCATTTAACTCCTCAGTATCAAAAATGCCCAAATCTCATTTGTCCAATACTTGCGAATGAGTTTTTTTTTTTTTTTTTTTGCGTTTGGGTCATGTTTCTACCAAATTTAAGGAAATCCCATGAATCATTACATTATCTCCTCACAGTCTCTCTCATTTCTAGTAATTAGTGGGGCTATTTCTTGGCTGGCAGCAGCAAATTCAAAGGAATCTCTGCACTTATGTGAGGTCTGCAGACTTCCAGATTCAGATGAGAAATGACCTCAATTAGTCACACTCTTCACTCTTTCCAATTCCCTTAAGTATTGCAAAAGTATATTAACTAGAACAATGTTTCTAATATTAATATTTCCATCAGTCATTTCAAATTTCTCAGTCCTGATCACTGGATCCAAACACTCTTTGTATAAACACTAATTAGATTCAGGCACAAAAATGTGCAAATACCTTC
This sequence comes from Loxodonta africana, assembly GCF_030014295.1. NCBI lineage: Eukaryota > Metazoa > Chordata > Mammalia > Proboscidea > Elephantidae > Loxodonta > Loxodonta africana. The sequence continues at coordinate 96,971,095 of NC_087346.1, read as the reverse complement.
AGATTAATGAGTGCTTTCTATATTTGGCTCTAGCAAATAGTTTCCCACTGGTATTTTGGTGACTGATTTCTTACCAAGTATTTATTTTTGCAAGTTATTTTGGTTGAAAATTTAAGGCTATAATATTTAGGAATTCATTGAAAAATTTGATAGCTTTATATTCTTATTTTTCATTAAAACAATAAGGCATATTATTTTTAAAAGTAAATTGGACCTAAAGAACTTGTAATGAAAAAATAATATTCCCAGAGCCATAGTGTCCAATCCTTACTTTGTTCAAAAACCATTTTCAACTCTTTTAGATATTCCTATTACCTGATATTCACCTACATAATAAAGGCCAATTCCTGCTTTCAAAAAAAAAAAAAGATAATTTTGGAAAGAAGGAAAACTTCCAACTTGTTCTATGAGGCTAGGATAATCCCAATATCAAAACCTAAAAAAAGATAATACAAGAAAGAAAAACTATGGGCCAATATTTCTTACAAACATTGATATAAAAATTCTAGTCAAAACATTAGGAAATCAAGTCCAGAAATATGTAAAATGAATAATATATCATAACTAAATGGATTTCTTTTTCCAGGGATGCAAGTTTAGTTTAACATTTGAAAATCAATCAATGTAGTTTTACACATTAACAAAATATGAAAGAAAACTTATATGATCATCTCAGATGCAAAAAAAATTCATAAACTTTAACATGCATCATAGAAATATACTCTCAGCAAACTAGAAGAAGAAGGAGGTCTCCTTAATGATAAATATGTATATTTTTTAAAATCCCTTCAACTAACATCATACTTAATGGCAAATTGTTGAAACTTTCTTCTAAGTCTGGGAACAAGGCTATTATGCCCACTATTATCACTTTGATTTAATATTGCACTGAAGTTCCAATGCTGAACAGAATGTGTCTCCAATAAAGCAAAAGAAAGAAATAAAAGGTATAAAAATTAAAAAGTAATAAATAATAATGTCATTTTTCACAAATGATGTGAAGCATGCATAGAAAATAAAAAGGATACCTGAATAAATTGCTGTAACTAATTGAGTTTAGCAAGGTCTCTAGACACAAATTCAATATACAAAAAATAATATTTTTATGTACCAACAGCAAAGCAAAGGGAAATGAGATTTTAAAAATTCCATTTAAAATAGCTGCAGAATCAATCCAATGCATGTAATGAAAGTGATAAGATCTCTATACTGGTAACTTCAAAACACTTTTGAGAAAAAAAATAAAGAAGATGCAAATAAATAATGAGATATTAGTTATTTCTGAGTTGATCCTCAGTCCTGGCAACCTCACATGTGTCAGAGCAGACCTCTACTCCGTAAGATTTTCTATGATTGATTTTTCAGAAGCCTCGCTTCCAAGGCTTCTCTGAGTGAACGCAAACCTCCAGCTTTGAACCATTAACTATTTGTACCATCTACGGACTCCAAATAGAGAGAGAGATTATGTCAATGATCAGAAGACTCAGTATGGCCAAGATAGTAACCCTCCTCAAATTAACTTACAGGAACAATGCAATGCCAGTGTTCTCAAAAGATTTTCATGGAAATAGGCAAATTGATTCTAAAATTCAGAAACGCAATGAACCTGGAATAGCTAAAGAAATCTTGAAACAACAAAGAAGGTTTAGAATTCAAATTTTTTAAAGATTTTTCATAATGCTATATGGGGCAGTTCTACTCTGTTCTATAGGGTCCCTATGAGTCAGAATCTACTCCACAGCAAGGGTCTTTTTTTTTTTTTTTTAAGTAATTAAGAGTGTAGTATTGGTATAAAGACGGAAAAACAACAAAACAAACAAACTTACAGTCCATGATTTTCAGCAAAAGAGCCACTGCAACTCAGGAAGAAAGGCTGATTTTTTAACCTGTTGTCCACCCAAACTCATGACGACCCCTTGCGCAACAGAACAAAATGGACCATTATGATCCATATAGTTTTCACTGGCTGATTTTCAAAAGTAGATTCCTAAGCCCTTCTTCCTAGTCTTCCTTAACCTGGAAGCTCCAATGAAAACTGTCCAGCATCATAAAAATGATGAGTGTTCCACATGGAAGATAATAATTCTATATGAAACTATATATACATATGTATATATATATATACACACACACAAAAGCACAGTTATATACATACACACACACATATAAACAAACACACACACATATGTGTGTATATAAACCAAACCCATGGGTATCGGGTCAAGTCCGGCCCACAACGACCCTATAGGACAAAGCAGAACTGCCCCATAGCGTTTCCAAGGAGTGGCTAGTGGGTTTGAACTCATGACATTTTGGTTAGCAGCCACAGTTCTTTACCACTGCGCCTCCAGGGCTCTACGCACACACACACACATATATATAAAACACCTAACCAGTCGCCTTTGAGTTCTTGTATATATTCTACTTCTCAGAAACACTATGGGGCAGTTCTATCCTGTCCAACAGAATCTCTATGAATCCAACCCAACTTAACAGTAACAGGTTTGGTTTGGCTTACATATACATGTACACATAAAAATATATATATATGTATGTATATAAATATTGCAGTTATGTGCCATAGAGTCAGTTCCAACTCTTATGGACCCTGTGTACAATAGAACTAAACACTGCCCAATGGTGTGCCCTCCTCACAATCATTGTTATGCTTGAGCCCAATGTTGCAGCCACTGTGTCAATCCATCTGGTTGAGGGTCTTCCTCTTTTTGCTGACCCTCTACTTTACCAGGCATGACATCCTTCTCTAGGGACTGATCCCTCCTGATAATATGTCCAAAGTATGTGAGACAAAGTCTTGCCATTCTTCCTTCTAAGGATCATTCTGGTTGTAGTTCTTCTAAGACAGATTCATTCGTTCTTTTGGCAGTCCATGCTATATTCAATATTCTTTGCCAACACCACAATTCAAAGGCATCAATTGTTCTTCTGTCTTCCTTATTCATCCGCCAGCTTTCTCATGCATATGAGGTGATTGAAAATACCATGGCTTTGGTCAGGCGCACCTTAGTTTTAAAGGTGATATCTTTGTTTTTTAACATGATAGAGGTCTTTTGTAGCAGATTTGCTCAGTGTGAAGCATCTTTTGATTTCTTGACTGCTGCTTCCAAGGGTGTTGATTGTGGATTCAAGTAAAATGAAATCCTTGACAACTTCAAACTTTTCTCCATTTATCATGTTGTTTGTTATTGGTCCCTTTGTGATGATTTTTGTTTTATGTTGAGGCGTAATCTGTACTAAAAACTCTTGTCTTTGGCCTTCATCAGTAAGTGCTTCAAGTCCTCTTCACTTTCAGCAAGAAAGGTTGTGTCATCTGCATAACACAGGTTGTTAATGAGTCTTTCTCCAATCCTGATGCTGCATTCTTTTCCATACAGTCCAACTTCTCAGAATACTGGTACAACATACAGATTCAATAAGTATGGTGAAAGGATACAACCTTGAAGCACATTTTTTCTGACTTTGAACCATGTAGTATCCCCTTGTTCTGTTCAAATGACTGTCTCTTGATCTACATACAGGTTCCTCATGAGCATAATTAAGTGTTCTAGAATTCCTATTCCTTGCCATGTTATCCATTATTTGTTATGATTCATACAGTTGAATGCCTTTGTATAGTCAATAAAACACAGGTAAACATCTTTCTGGTGTTTTCTGCTTTTGTCCATCATCCAGCTAACATCAGCAATGATATCTCTCGTTCCACGTCCTTTTCTGAATATGGACTGAATTTCTGGCAGTTCCTTGTCGATATACTGCTACAAATTTTTTGAATGATCTTCAGCAAATTTTGCTTGGATGTGACATTAATGATACTGTTTAATAATTTCCTTGTTTGGTTGAATCAGCTGTCTTGGGAATAAGCATAAATGTGAATCTATTTTAGTGGGTTGGCCAAGTAGCTGTCTTCCAAATTTCTTAGTGTAGATAAGCGTGTACTTCCAGCACTGCATCCATTTGTTGAAATATCTCAATTGGTATTCTGTCAGTTCCCGGAGCCTTGTTCATTGTCAATGCCTTCAGTGCAACTTGGACTTCATCCTTCAGTACCATCAGTTCTTATTCATATGCTACCTCCTGAAATAGTTGAACATTGACCAATTCTTTTTGGTATAGTGACTCTGTATATTCCTTCCATCTTCTTTTGATGCTTCCTGTGTCATTTAATATTTTCCTCATAGAATCCTTCAATATTGCAACTCAAGACTTGAATTTTTTCTTCAGTTCTTTCTGCTTGAGAAATGTCGAGCATGTTCTTCCCTTTTGGTTTTCTATCTCCAGCTCTTTGCACATGTCATTATAATTCTTTATTTTGTCTTATCAAGCCACCCTTTGAAATCTTCTGTTCAGCTCTTTTACTTCATTAATTCTACCTTTTGCTTTAACTCCTCTGAGTTCAAGAACAAGTTTTTGAGTCTCTTCTGACATCCATTTTGGTCTTTTCTTTCTTGTCTTTTTAATGACCTCTTGCTTTCTTCATGTATGATGTCATTGATGTCACTCCACAACTTATCTGGTCTTCAGTCATTAGTCACAACAAGGCTAGGATCCAACTGTGGAACAGACCATCAGCAAGTCAAGTTGAAATAAAAAAAATTAAAACAAGTTCACAAGAGCCAAAATATGAACTTGAAGATATACCAACTGAATTTAGAGACCAACTAAAGAGTAGATTTGATGTACTGAACACTAATGACCTAAGACAAGAGAAGTTGTGGAATGACATCTTGTTTTATTAACTACACAAAGACATTCTTCTTCATGGATGATAACAAATTATAGATAACATTACAAAGAATGGGAATTCCAGAACATTTAATTGTGCTTACATGGAACCTGTACTTAGGCCAAGGAGTAGTTGTTGGAACAGAACAAAGAGATACTGCTACTGCAGGTTTTTAAGTTAAGGAAGGTGTATATCAGGGTTGTACCCTTTCACCATACTTATTCAACCTGTATGCTGACCCAATATTCTGAGAAGATGGACAATATGAAGAACGTGGCATTCAATTTGGAGGAAGGCTCATTAACAACCTGCATTATACAGATGACACAACCTTGCTTGCTGAAAGTGAAGCACTAACTGATAATGATCAAAAACCATAACCTTCAGTATGGATTAGACTTCAAAGTAAAGAAAACAAAAATCATCACAATGGACCAAAAAGGAATATTATGATAGGGGAGAAAAGATTGAAGTTGCCAAAGATTTCATTTTACTTGCATCCACAATCAATGTACATGGAAGCCCCAGGTAAGAAATGAAATAATGCATTGCATTGGGCAAATCTGCTGCAAAAGAACTCTTTAAAATGGTGAAAAGCCAAGATGTCACCTTAAGGACTAAGGTGCACCTGACCCGAGTCACGATATTTTCAATTGCCTCATATGCATAAGAACACTGGACGATGAATAAGAAAGACAGAAGAGGAATTGATGCCTTTGAGTTGTATTGTTTGCTAACAGTACTGAATATATCATTGTTACCCAAAGAATAAATAATCTATCTTGGAACAAGTCCAGCCAGAATACTCCTTGGAAGCAAAGATGGTGAGACTAGACTTTGTCTCACATACTTTGGACCTGTTATCAGGAGGGAACAGTCCCTAGGGAAGGACATCAAGCTTGGTAAAGTAGATGGTCAGCAAAACAGAGCTTCCTCTTGGACTGACACAGTGGTTGCAACAATGGGCTGAAGCATAACATCAATTGTGAGGATGGTGCAGGCCCAGGCAGTGTTTTGTTCTGTTGTGCACAGTGTTACTGTTAGTCAGAATAGATTGAATGGCACCTAACAACAATATTTATAAATTGGCGTGATTTAGCCAAAAGATGTTGAAAAGCAAAGATGTCACCTTGAAGACTAAGTTGTACCTGACCCAAGCCATGGTGTTTTCAATCAACTCCTATGCATGTGAAAGCTTTACCATGAATAAGGGAGGCTGAAGAAGAATTGATGCCTTTGAACTGGTGTTGGAGAAATATATGAATATACCGTGAACTGCCAAAGAAGGAACAAATCAATCTTGGAAGAAGTACAAACAGAATTCTTCTTAGAAGGAAGGATGGCAAGACTACGTCTCACATACTTTGGACATGTTTTCAGGAGGGATGCTTGGTAAAGTAGAAGGTCAGCAAAAAAGAGAAAGACCCTCAACAAGATGGATTGACACAGTGGCTGCAACGATGGGCTCAAGCTTAACAACGATTGTGAGGATGGTACAGAACTAGACAGCATTTTGTTCTGTTGTATGTAGGGTCGCTATAAGTCAGATCTAACTCAAAGACACCTAACAACAACAATAAAAAGATTGATATATGTATATATCATATATATAATGCATATATGTATATATACATGTAAGCATGCTGTCTTAGTCTGGGTCTCTGTTGTTAATCTGGGATCTCTAGAGAAGTAAAAACCAATAAAAAATATATATATGGAAACATTGGTGGCGTAGTGGTTAAGTGCTACGGCTGCTAACCAAAGGGTCGGCAGTTCAAATCTGCCAGGCACTCCTTGGAAACTCTATGGGCCAGTTTTACTCTGTCCTGTAGGGTCGCTACGAGTCTGAATCAACTCGACGGTGCTGGGGTTTATATAAATATATATACATAGATTTACTTCAGGAATGTGGCTTACACAATTGTGAGGAAGTGGCTTAAGTAGTTCTAGGAACTGGCAGGTCCCAAATCCATGGATCACGCAGCAGGCTGGATATTTCTTCTGGTTCGTGGAGTTGTGGAGGCTTACAAGACCAAAATCTGCAAGTCAGGTTGCGGGCCAGAGGCTTCCGTAGGCTTATACGTCCCAGGAACCAGAGGTCAGGCAATGAGAAGAATGCAGGGCTGAGAGAGAGAGAGTACTACCTTTTCCAGAACATCCATTTATGTACTGGAGGCAGGCCATACCCCCAAGGAATTTTGCCTTTGAACTGATTGGCTGATCATTTCAGATCACATTATGGGAGGTGAATACATTATCTTTCCTTAAGGAGAGCAACTTTTACAATGTCTGCCACAACCAGTGATTATCAAAACCTCACCAACTTGACACATAACATTAACCTTTACACATGTATATATATTTATATTCAATTAATACCTACATATGTATATTTTTGTGTGCCTTTAGTGCCTACTGCACATCATATTATAATTTATAATCACACACTGATTATAATTTAAAACAGATCATATTACTTCATGTGAAAGATGATTCCCTAATACTTCCAGGAAAAAAAATAGGGTAATATCTTTACTACCTTAGCTAGGAAATGACTTCTAGAACAGGACACAACAAACACTAGCCATTGAAAAAATATGTGAATTGTATTCATTAAAATTAAGAACTTTTTCAAAAGACACTATTACGTGAGCGAAAAAGCAAACCACAAACTCAGGGAATGTATTTGCAATATGTAATATTGTAGGATACTTACGCATATGCAATATATACTATTGAAGGGTTCATACGTCTTTCAAAGAACTCATATCTGGAATACATAAAAAAAAAAATTTAAGAAAAGGCAAGCACCAAATTAAAAATGGATGAAATACTTGAATAGGAACTTCCAAATGGCACATGAAAATATATTTATTATCAATAATCAGAGAAATGCAAAATAAAATCATAATGTGACACTCCTGCACATACTCCCAAATGACTAAAATTAAAGATGGACAATAAAATGTGTTGATAAAATGTGGAACGATTGGAAGTTGCAGTACAAGAATTCCTGTTTCAGGCAGCCATTCCTCTCTTGATTAAAGCCTACTATACCCTTTTCTGTTTTTAATTGTGACCTTTTAACTTTTTGTCCACTTGTGTATGTTGCTGAGATGGTGGTAGCCAATCTTCTGCTGCCGTTGCATAGCTGTCTTTTCTCTATTTTTTAGTTTACATGTTTTGATATGTCATTTTGCTAAATGAATGCTATAATATGCTCAGTATGAACTGTTGCATTTATTACTATAAAACTACCTTCTTTGTGTTGTCTACTTCCTTCCCTCTCAAGTACAGTGTTTTTTCCACAAATTAAGGACCCACATAAATATGTGCCCACGCATATAATGCTTATGAAAATGACATGGGGGCGGATATTGTATAGATGACAAAAAGTGCATGGTACAACACACACATTATTAGTGTAAAAGTATAGTACTCATTTAACAGATGTTAATGTGGATGCTGCTGTTTTAGGCATGAATATGTTTGCCCTTTTGTTGACTTCATTTATTTATACTTTCTCTATGTTCATTTGTTCTACAGGTCTGATATAAGCAACATATCCTTGTGCTTTTAACCTGGATAGTCTTTCCCTTTAACTCCTTTGTCTTTATTTTAAATACCCACTTCACTTCAAAATTAGACATTCATTTACTAGTCTACTCACAACCACAGAACCAAACAAAATATTACTCAAACATCGGATCTCAGAAATCTCTCCGGAAATCGCTATACACCTAACCCGTTGTTAACACAGCATCTCTGAGCTAGAAACCACAATAATGATTTTTTTTTTTGTTCTAACCAGCCCTGTTGCCATCCAGTCAATTCCAACTCATGGCGACCCCATGCATGTCAGAGTAGAACTGAGTTCTGAAATGATTTCAATGTCTGATTTTTTGGCAGTAGATCACCAAGTCTTTTTCCGAAGCACCTCTGGATGGACTCAGTGTTTCAACCTTTCAGTTAGCAGCCAAGTGCCTTAACCATTTGCATCACCCAGGGGCTCCTTTTTCCTCTAAGAATCCACTTGTTTCTTGCCCAGCCCATTAAAGGTAGGCAGCTGGGATAGAACTTTCTGGCCTCAGCTTCAGAATTTATGAAGTTCTTTGAGAATTATAACTTTTGATATAAAACATTGTTATAAAACTTTAACATTTGTCTTATTTAATGGTTTCACCTTGAATTCTACTTTGTCTATAATTAATACGTCCTTCCTTGTTTATTTGCTTATATTTTCCTATTATATCTTTGCCCATACATTTGTTCTCCATTTTTTTCCTTTTCCTGCCTCGTATAAACAGCTCATGCTTAAATTTTTCACCTCATCTGTGATTATTTTTTTTAAAAACTCACCAAATTGTGAAGTTTAATATTCTCACATTTTCAGTCATCATGTATGGCTAGATCATGTTATCTTATATTCTTTTAGTATAAGATAATCCTTCCTTTTTGGTTTTATTTTCCTATATATATATAAAAAAAAAAAAAAGATCCCATTAACATTGAGTCAATTCTGACTTATAGCAATCCTATAGGACAGAGTAGAACCCATAGGGTTTCTAAGGAGCAGCTGGTGAATTTGAACCATTGATCTTTTTGTGAGCAGCTGAGCTTTTAACCACTGCCACCAGGGCTCCTATTTTCCTATACTATATTTAACTTTGCTTGTATTTTCCTCTATTTTTTTGGAAGTTTACACCCTGTTGTTATTTTACTAGAGATAGCCTCTAAAATAAAACATACACACCTGTACACACACACACACTGACACGCACACACGGTCATCATTTTAAACAAAATATCTCTCTCAGATTTAAGATTTCAACAGTTTACTGATTTTATCAAAAATCTTGTAACTTTAATCCCTCAAACCCCAGATTTTGCTGAAATAGTGCAAGATTTAAATACAAGTTATACTTACTGTTATGCTTCTTACACATTGTTCTCTTTTATGAATTTATTTAATATTTGATTAAGTATTATAAAATAAACCATTTACGCATAAAAAGGTTTTACTTATTTCATTGTTAACTGTGCTTCTTTACCTTTACACCTACTCGTCAGTTACCGACTATCTTCTTATCTGACATTTCATATTTATGACAATAGTAAATCCTACTCTCCAATTATTTTGTGCACTAATGACCTGCTGACCCACACACCCTCCCCACGTGCAGCTAGTCCAGGGCACATGGAGGGAGAAGAGACACCTCAAAGGGATATATAACTGGGGTCTGGAATGAGCAGGGCACTGGACCTTCCAGCTTCGCCTGGCTCTTGACTCCTCTCCTTTCTCTCAGCTCCCTCCAGGTGTGTCCCACCTTCTGCCCCATGCCCACCTCACACTCAGGCACTGGCTGGCAGGCACCAGGAGCACAGCAAAGGTGGGAGGCAGTGCTAGGATTTGCTAGATTTTGCCCCCTAACAGAGGCTGCTGTGCACCACCCAGACTGAGCCACCCAATTTTCCAAGCCATGTGCACCTTTAACATCCATTGATAATTGGAACCAGAAATGTACAAGGCATAAATCCAGGAAAATTGGAAATCATCAAAAATGAAATGAAACACATAAACATCAATGAGACATTAGTGACCTGAAATGGACTGGTATTGACCATTTTGAATCAAACAATCATATCGTCTACTATGCCAGTGATGACAACTTGAAGAGGAAAGGTGTTGCATTCATTGTCAAAAAGATCTATTGTGAAGTACAGCGCTGTCAGTGATAGGATAATACTCATAATACTCATACACTGACAAGGAAGACCAGTTAATATGACTATTATTCAAATTAATGCAAATTATGTTCATGAGGAACCTATACATAGGTCAAGAGGCAGTTGTTGAGACAGAACAGGGGGATATTGGGTGGTTTAAAGTTGGGAAAGGTGTGTGTCAGGGTTGTATCCTTTTGCCATAGTTATTCAATCTGTATGCTGAGCAAGTAATCCCAGAAGCTGGACTATATGAAGAATGGGGCATCAGGATTAGAGAAAGATTCATTAACAGCCCATGTTATGCAGATGACACAACCTTGTTTGCTAAAAGTCAAGAAGACTTAAAATACTTACTGCTGAAGATCAAAGACCACAGCCTTCACTATGGATTACACCTCAATGTAAAGAAAACAAAAATCTTCACAACTGGACCAATAAGCTGCATCAAAATAAACAGAAAAGATTGTCAAGGATTTCATGTTACTTGGATCCACAATTAACACCTATGGAAGCAGCAATCAAGAAATCAAAAGATGCGTTGCATTGGGCAAATCTGCTGCAAAGGACCTCTTTAAAGTGCTGAAAAGCAAAGATGTCACCTTGAAGGCTAAGGTGCGCCTGACCCACACCATGCTATTTTCAATCACATCATTTGCATGTGAAAGCTAGACAATGAATAAGGAAGATCGAAGAACTGATGTCTTTGAATTATGGTGTTGGCGAAGAATATTGACTATACAATGAACTGCCGAGAGAATGAACAAATCTGTCTTGTAAGAAGTACAACCAGAATACTCCTTAGAAGCAAAGATGGCGAGACTGTGTCTTACATACATTGGACACGTTATCAGGAGGGATCAGTCCCTGGAAAAGGACATGGTGCTTGGTAAAGTACAATTGGATCAGGCATAACAATGATTGTAAGGAAGGTGCAGGACTGGGCAGTGTTTCATTCTGTGGTACATAGGGTCGCTATGAGTTGGAACCAACTCAACAGCACCTAACAACAATAACAAGTGCACTGTGGAGCCTGAGCTGGGATGCCAAGTGGCTGAGGAATCCTGGCCTAAAGTCCCTAGTATGGATTTATAGTCAAGCAAGCAGAGTGAGGGCAAGCCTGTGACCACAGCATGTACAGAGGGGCCAGGAGCCTCCCAGCTGGGAGTTCTTGGCCTGTGGATGAGGGGAGACTGGGGCGGGAATTTGTGAGTATTTCACATAACATGTTGTGCAGCATAACGACCTGATCTTTGGAAACTAACCACGTCCGTAAATAAGGAAAAAACCAAAAAACTTAACTTGTCACTGTCAAGTCGATTGCCACTCATAGCGACCCTACAGGACAGATTAGAACTGCCCCATAGAGTTTCCTAGGAGAACCTGGTGGATTCTAACTGCCAACCTTTTGGTTAATACCCCTAGCCCTTAACCACTACACCAATAAGTGAGGAATAAGTGTATATTCCTCTTTCTTAATGTTCTTTGTGGTAGGTAATTTCTCGATTGACTAAATGGCTAAACCATACATAGATGTTACGCTTCTGAGTCCCTGCAAGTTTAATGATATTGTTCTGTTACTTTGTTTATAGGCAAAAAGTCTGATAAATATTTGTGATCCCCCCAACTCTTGATATTTTTAAGCTGTTTTATGATATTGAGTGTCACAGAGAAAATTTCTGACATCCTATTTCTTTTTTTTTTAACCTGTATACTTAAACTCTTCCTTTCTCCTTCCTCTCTTCTTGTGTAACTCCATGTTAATATCTTTCACTATGAAGATAATGTGGAAATATTGAAGAAGTTCAAACACAGTTGGCATTATAAATAAAAGCTTTGATTTTATAAACATATGACATTGGAATTAGAGCCATTGAAATGCTCAGGCTCTGCTCTCAGGTATTCTGATTCAATTGTCATGTGATGATGTCTAAATATCAGTCATTTTTCTTTTTTTTATTTTTTTAATTTCCCCAGGTAATTCTAATGTGTACATAGAGCTGAAATATTCCAGATACTGATGCTAAATTAGGAAACAAAAACAGAGTTATCTCCCTTCCTGCATACTAGATTCTAGAGGTGAAAAAAAATAATAGATTAATAATAGATGGATGATGTACAGACAGATAGATAGATATTAACCCAACCCAACTCATTGCCTTCGAGTCCATTCCGACTCATAGCAACTCTATATAGATAGATAAAAATAAAACCAGTTGCCATCGAGTGAATTCCAAATCATTGGAACCCTATGTATGTCAGAGCTGAACTGTGCTCCATAGAGTCCGCACTGGCTGATTTTTCTGAATACCAGGCCTTGTTTCTGAGGTGTCTCTAAGTGGAATAGAACCGACAATCTTTTGTTTAGCAGGTGAGTCTATCAACCATTTGTATTACCGAGGGACTCCAACTATAACACCAGGCAGCATTAATGCTCACACAGAAAAATAAATCATAGAACTAAAATTAAAAAAAGTGAGAAGCATATACTTTTGTTTTGGGCAACCAAAGAAGAATTCTCTAAGGAGGCAATATTTGTGAGAAGACCTGGAGGAAATAAGCCCCTGGAGTATCTGCATAGACAATTACATTCAAAGGTAACAATGAAGATACCTTAAGTTGGGTTTTATTGTTGTTCTCTTTTGTTTGTGTTTGTATGTTTGTGATCGGTTAGGAAGTAAGAGACCAAAAATGCAGTCTTACAAGGTATAAGGTACACTTTGCCTTTTATTCTAAGGATGAAAAAAAAATCCTTGTAGGTCTTTACAAAGTAAGTTATGTAAATCAACTTTGTTTCCTAAAAGTGATCACCAGGCTACCATGAAGAAAATAGAGTGTAGAGAGCAAGAATGAATGCAAGGGGTAAAGTTAGGAGATGTTAGCATTTGTAGTTGATTTTTGTTGTTGTTTGGTGAAAATTTTGAGAAATGATGGTTTGGTGAAAATTTTGAGAAATGATGGTTTCAAAGATATATCTTGAAAGTAGAAGCAACTCGATTTGAAGATTGATAGAATCTAGTATGGAAAACAAATTTACAAATCCAGATGATGCCAATTTTTATTACATAACAATCAGTGGAGCTGATTTACATACATTATCTCATTTAATCTTAAAACAGCCTTGCAGGTTCAGTGACTTTATACTCATTTCACAAATTAGAAAACAGGTTTCAGAGAATTTTACTTTTTTGTGTATCATACAAAGCCTAAATTGTTTGTTTCATTTGCGTTGCTTTTATTCCACATTCTTGATCTTAGGAGGATATATGGAATTGTTACTGTATTTTGCAGTTTTTCTAATTTACTTTGCTGATAACTATTCAAATCCCCATCTATTTCTAGTGCCATGATGTGATGGCAGTATAAGTGGGATTTGCAAACAAAGGTGATATTTTAAACAGAAATTTGGATTATAAAACATAGGCATGGGCAGGAGATGAGCAGCTGTGTTGTTTCTGGAGTGTCAAAGGGGGTGGGGGGGTGTGGTAAAGGTTGGAGAGATGGGCTGGGGCTTGCGGGAGAGGTTCATCTGCCATAATGTGTAACGTGGATTTGACGTCTGAGTCACTTACTCTCTCAAAGCCAGAATCTTTAATGGTGGACTTGAAAATTTTTTTGAAAAGTCAAAAACGTTAACATTACTAACCTCTTGACAGACTACAGGGAATCACAGCGTAATGAACTTACTCTTTTAAAAGAAGTATATACTTTACACACACACCAGAAAATAATAATAACTTTAGCATAAACTGACAACAATGAAGTGTAACTATTAAAAATATTGTGATTCCCCACCCAACTTAGTCTTCATATTTTTTTATCTTTCAATAACTGGCTGAAGAAAAATCACCTGAAATTCCTTTCTTAAGCATTCAGAAGTCAATAGTTAATTACTGTGGATTAACATATAACACGTAGCTTTAAAGTTCTTAAAAGTCCACCAGTTTCCTCTTTTTGTGTTTAATTAGAAGCAATTGGCTTTTACCTTGCAGGAATCTGTCATATTTTTGGATGTGTTTTAACCACCATGGTGGCTGGTAACCAATTTTACTAATATTAAAAAAAGTTACAGCTAGTTGCCTAAAGAAGAGTCCCAGCTCTCTGTATCTACCACATTGTCTCTGTGATTTAAATGATTCTGATAAGTGGTACATAACGTCTACTGGGTGGATACTTCTTTTATAAGGAAAACACGGTTAAGGACATAGAAATAGTTGACAACAATGACCAGATTTTTACACATGTCAATCTATTTTAAGATTGTTGCTAAGACAGCACAGCTAGTTTTCTAGACTTTAAATAAATGTTACAATTTAATACCTCCTCTCACTTTCTGTGTTGTGTTATGCAAAGAAATGTGAGTCTTCCATGTCACAGGATTAGTATAACGGTAAATCTGGATTTTGGCCTGTGGGTATTATGCTTTATTTATTTATTTTTATTTAAATTTTTAGTTTGGTTTGGTTTTGTTGGCTATCATCCACATTTAGGAAAAAGTAATTACAAATAAATGGCATTACCCACTATTACAAATCTTGGCATTAGGAATTCTTACAACATGAAAAAACCAAGTGCCCATAGAAGAAAAAGAAAATAGTTGGTCATTGACTATTGTACAGAGAAGTTTCCTCAGTTGATGACTTGTAGTGCTAGCACTTCAGAACAACTCTACAGACAGGCAGCAGATACCAACAGGGACTTCTTGATATATGCTCAATTTTAAAGTTATTTTATGTTTAAGGTGTTATCCTAATTCTTGTTGCCATTTGGAAGTTTTCAACATTGTAATCAGTTGTATTGTTTTTTTCTTCCATTAACACTTTATTCCATGAAAGTATTATTAGCTTTTCTGGACCCACCTAGAAATTTAACATGGAATAGTGGAGTTTTGTTCTTACAAAACAGACAAATAAACAAACAAACCAGTTGTCATCATGTAAATTCCAACTCATAGCAACCCTACAGGACAGAGTAGAATTGCTCCCCAGAGTTTCCAAGGAGCTGCTGGTAGGTTTGGACTGCTGACCTTTTCGTTAACAGCCATAGTTCATCATAGCTCTAAATCACTGTGCCACCAGGGTAGGTTAGGATAAAGCTGATGAAATAAGCTGGGATGAGAGCTTGTAGGTTATAACAGAGTATGTGAGAGATTTTGATCTTATTTTCAGAACAGTCAAGAAGTCATCAAAGGATTTCAAGCTGTGGAGACACAGGGTCTCATTTGGGTGTTGTACATATCATTTTCACTGAAGCAGAAAAGGATAAGAACAGATGTGGAGGGTTAACAACGAATAAAGGGTAAATGAAGACATAATAGGGCTACTTCAGGAACCCAGAAAAAGTTGCTCTAAGTCAATCAAAATGTTCCTCTTCTTATAGAATGAAACCTTTGATATCAAAGCTTTTATCATACGTTTATTTACAAACATCCCTGGAAAGAATATGTGTTGTCAATTGCGATTTATAAAGGGTTTTTTATGAGTAACCAGATCCAAAAGAAAGCAGAAATTGTCAAACAATATCATTAGTATAATACTCAAGTGAGATTTTGCTGAAGATAATCCAAAAACAGTTGCAGCCTTACATGGATAGGGTACTGCCAGAAATTCAAGCCTGATTCAGAAGAGGACTTAGAGGAATAATATTGCTGATGCCAGATGGATCCTGGCTGAAAGCAGAGAATACTAGAAAGATGTTTACCTGTGTTTTATCGACTATGTGAAGGCATTCAAGTGTATGGATCACAACAAATTATATATAACATTGCAAAGAATTCCAGAGCACTAAATTGTGCTTATGTGGAACCTGTACATACAACATGAGGCAGTCATTCAAAAAAACAAGGGAAAGCTGCCTGGTTTAAAATCAGAAAAGGTGTGTGTCAGGGCTGTATCCTTTCACCATACATATTCAATCTGTATGCTGAGCAAATAATCCGAGAATCTGGAACATATGAAAGAGAACGCAGTATCCGGATTGGAAGAAGACTCATTAACAACCTGCCATATGCAGATGACACAACCTTGCTTGCAGGAAGTGAAGAAGACTTGAAACACTTACTGATGAAGATCAAAGACTATACAGCCTTCAGGATGCATTACAAGTCAACATAAAACAAAAACCATCACAACTGGACCAATAAGCAATATCATGATAAACAGAAAAAAGATTGAAGTTATCAGGAATTTCATTTTACCTTCATCCACAATCAACACCCATGAAAACAACAGTCGAGAAATGAAACAACATATTGCATTGGGCAAATCTGCTACAAAAAACTCTTAAAGTATTCAAAAGCTAAGCTGTCACTTTGAGAAAGAAGGTGCAACTGACCCTAGCCATACTTTTTCAAGTTGCTTCATATGCACGTGAAAGCTAGACAATGAATAAGAAAGACTGAAGACAAATGCCTTTCAATTATGAATTTGGAGCCCTGGTGGTACAGGGGTAAAAGAGCATGACTGCTAACCAAAATGTCAGCAATTTGAACCCACCAGACACTCCTTGGAAACCCTAGGGGGCAGTTCTACTCTGTCCTATAGGGTTGCTATGGGTTGGAATTGACTTGACAGCAATGGGTTTTTTTGGTTTAATTATGGATTTGGCAGGGAATATTGAATGTACCATGGACTGCCAGAAGAAAGAACAAATCTGTCTTGAAAGAAGTACAGCTAGAGTGGTCCTTAGAAGCAAGGATGGTGAGACTTCATCTCACATACTTTGGACATGTTACCAGGAGGGACCGGTCACTGGAGAAGGTCATCATACTTGGTAAAGTAGAGAGAGGGTCAACAAAAAAGAGAAAAATCCTCAATGAGATGGGTTGACACATGGGCTGCAACAATGGGCTCAAACACAGCAACAATTTAGAGGATGGCACAGGGCCAGACAGTGTTTCATTGTGTGTATATAGGGTTACTATGAGTCAGAACCAGCTGGATGACACCTAACAACAACAGTAACAACTTATGGATCACTTAACTGCTTACAAAACACTTCTATGTACTGTTTTTTAACTTGATCTACATGAGGTAGGCAACATTAGTCTCATTTAGTAGATTGAAATACTGAAAATCAGAGCAGTTATGTGGTTTGGATGAGTTCAAATAAATATTTGAGTTAAAAAACTCTAATTTGAATCCAGGACTTTTGATTCATAATCCTGTAGTGTCTCTATTACCTCAAAACTTTCTGGAAACATATATTGGTATAGAAGAAGACAGAGGTCCCTGGTTTTATCATTAAGAAAAAAATTAGAAAGAATGTGTCCTGTATCAGGTGAGAATAAATAATTATAAAAAGTCTGGAAACTCAGAAGACTAATTTGCCTACCCTAAGTCACACTTCTGCTTATGCTTATAATTACCTGGTATAATATAACCGTACTTTTCAAAAGATACCTAGTCCTGAAGAAAGACATCACTTACTTTATCATAAGCAAAAATTATGAAAACTAGCAAGAAGAAAAGAATACTAGTCTCAGCAAATGAAAAAAAATGCGGAAATAAACAAAGATTATGTAAACCAAAAAACCAAGTCCACTGCCATCGAGTCAATTTTGACTCATAGATTATGTAGAGTCAATTTATTCAGTGTTTGCTATAGGAAGGGAGTTTATCCCCATCACTTACATTTGGCAAAGACTCAAATGCAGGGAAGGGAGTGGGAAAGCTGTATCGTGAAAAAGAGAAGGCTTCAAGTATACTCTGATTGGAGGTTGTTGGCATGGGGAGGCAGTCTAAGAAGAAATGGAGAATCCAAAGTAATTGGTTTGGGGCACATGTTTTACTTTTTATGGTTCTTTTGAGTTGGAAGCAGGAGCAAAAATTCGGGGCACTTGGAGCAGTTGACCAAGTTTTGACTGTTCTGGGCCGATTACGATAGAGACTGTGGTTTGGTTTCCTGGACTGGTTGTTGCAGAGGTATGGTTTGGCTACCTGGGCTGGTTGGTACTTAGATTGTAGGTTAGAGTTCTACTGTCATTCATGGTCTAACAATTGTCCTTTAAGAAGCACTGGTTGCACAGTGGTTAAGCCCTTAGCTGGTAATTGAAAGGTCAGCAGTTAGAATCCATCAGCCATTCCTTGGAAACCCTATTGAGCAGTTCTGCTCTATCCTATAGGGTTGCTATGAGTCAAGCTGACTCAATGGCAATGGGTTTTGGGGTTTTTAAATGTCGGTTGTTTACTCAGTCACTCATCCAGTCCCCAATCCAGTGCCATCGAATCGATTCTGACTCATAGCGACCCTATATAGGACAGAGTAGAACTGCCCCATGGAGTTTCCAAGGAGCACCTGGTGGATTTGAACTGCTGACCCTTTGGTTCGCAGCCGTAACCCTTAACCACTACACCACCAGGGTTTCCTCAATCACTCAAGCAGATGGGAACTGTTAAATGAGTGAAAGTGAGTAATTGAAAGTGCTTCATGTAGTTGTAAATGTTTCAAATAGGAGTCGAAGCCCATTGTAACCTCAAATGCAAAGCGTAACACCTGTAAAATGTAGACTACTTAAAATGAGTAGATGGTGCTATATTCAAAACAACATACATACTTTTTGCCCAACAGGAAAGGGGGGAGAAAAAGGGAAGAAATCAAATCTGAAATAGAATATATGTTTATTTCTCCAGATTGTACCAGGAAACAAGAAGAGTTCCAGCTACTCTCTCAAACATTTGCCAAGTTCTAAATTCTTGACTTGTAGAAATCTCCATTATTCATTTAAAGTAGTTTTTTTTTTTTTTTTTAAATTGCACAAAAGCATAAGTTGAAATACATTCAATATGTTTTGGATATAGTTATTCTTATGAAATACATAGTCATTCAGTTATCCCAAATCTACTTAGCTACATTTTTCTTCACTGTAAATGAATCAATCCACATAAGAATGTTAAGAAGTTAAAAAGAAAGAACTTTTAAGATTACAATTAGAATATCATAATAAACTCATTTGAAAAGATATAAAATACATATTTTTAAAAAATCATTCCACCTTAAGAATTGGGCCAAGGAAAACAATTTTTCATTGTTTCCTCTATTAATCTTCCTTCTTTTTTTCTTTCCCCTTCTCTCTGATTAACTCCTTTTCTTTCCCTCTTTCCTCCTTTACTCTTTTTACTTTCCCTCTGTTCCTTCATTTCTCTCCCACGTTTTTTCCTTCCTTTTTATTCTGTCCTAGAAACATATTTTCTTTCTGATGTAAAGGTGGTAGTGGGTTCCTGAGTAAGGAATAAAAACTAGCTCACAGTTTTTTACAGAGTTTCATTGAGTTCAAACAACTGATTGGTTTTTTGATGAATTCTCAAGCTGTGCATGTATATAGCCCTTAATGAGCACTAATGCCCTGACCTCGTTTGAAGAAAGCATTCGGAAGTAAATTTATAGTAGGTAGAAAATTACACTTAAAGCATCTGGAACACATTTAATTTTCTTATCCTCAGAAAATAATGGTTATCAGACTTACCCCTACAACTAGTTATGCATTTTTTCAGAAGAAATTGAAAACTTTCTTTCTTTAAAATGTCCAACTAATACAGAAACCCAAATAGTTTATCTCTTGTTCCATGAAGTATTAAATGGAAAAGACATTTTATTAAAGAGACACACATAAGAAAACCATTCCATAAGGTTACCATGAATAGACTGTTTGTTGATAAGAAAATGTAACATTAGTTGGTGTTTGTGACGGTTAAGGTTTTGTGTCAGCTTGGCTGGGCCATGATTTTCAGTGGTTTGGGAGTTATCATGTAGTTTAGCAGTCATATGATGTTGTGATCACTTCCATGATGAGATTTGACATAATGTGATAACCTCCATGATGGGATCTGTTGTGAGCAGCCGAGCATTTGAAAGGAAATTTCCTTGGGTGTGGCCTACATCAAATATAAATGGACATTCTGGCAAGACGTGGGGGCTTTTGCTCTCTCTGGACCCTGAAGCTGGCTTCTGTTCATATGAAGTGTGGTTCTTGGGACTTGTGCCTGCAGCTTACCTGCAGTCTTGCCTGGCAATCTTGGGATTTGTCAAACTTCGCAGTCTGTGAGCAAGAGCCCTGATGTCTGACCTGCCAGTCTTGGGTTCACTGTCCCCTGTGGCTATGTGAATCAGGAGAAGCCTCTATCCTGACCCACGGACTTGGAATGTTTCAGCCTCTACAACTGCATGATCTATTTCCTTGTTATAAATCTCTCTGCATACATATTTACATACTTTACTGATTTTGCTTTTCTAGAGAACTCAGCCTAAGATAGTGCCCAAAACCAGCATTCTACAAACACTTTTGGTGATCCACTTCCTCGGTACAAAATGTGGAGCCCATCAACCTATATAAAAACTTATTTCCAAAGTATATGTGTTTGTACCTCTGTCAACCTACAAATTATAGAGCAGTGAAGTGGAATTTATTTTCTCATTTCCAAATTAACAAAAAAGAAATTGAAAGAGAGTTTATTATATTTTCCTTTTACACCTCGGGACATCGTTTACCCCTCAAATGCAAATACTTCTCTTTTAAGAACTTTATTTTAAGCAGCTCTTAGCTTGCTATCTAGTCCAGACTGTAGAAATAATCTATGTTTGCCCTTTATCCCTTTCATGGATATATACATATTTTTTAAATTTATGGTGATGCCATATTTTTTCACTAATAGAATGGATCCTGACTCATTGTTCGTTGGTAATTTTTTATTATTTGAAAAATGGAGTATCAATTGCAAGCAGGATGCGTTGGTCCCATGTTCCATGAAGTACATCACACGTTGTGCTAGTCATCTAGTACTGCTGTAACAGAAATACCACAAGCGGATGACTTTAACAAAGAGAAGTCTATTCTCTCACGGTCTAGTAGGTTACAAGTCCAAATTCAGTGTGTCAGCTCCAGGGGAAGGCTTTCTCCTTCTGTCAGTTCTGGAGCAAGGTCTTTGTCCTCAGTCTTCCCCTGGTGTAGGGGCTTCTCAGGTGCAGGGACCCTTTGTCCGAAGGATGCATTCTGCTCCTGGTGCTGCTTTCTTGGTGGTGTGAGGGCCACTGTCTCTCTGCTTGCTTCTGTCTTTTATATCTCAAGGGATTGCCTCAAGACACAATCTAATCCTGTGGGTTGAGCCCTGCCTCACTAACACAACTGCCACCCATTCTCCCTCGTTAACATCGTAGAGGCAGGATTTACCACATATTGGAACATCACACAATACCAGGAATCATGGCCTAGCCCAAGTGATACACACATTTTTGGGGGGACATAATTCAATCCGTAATACACACACAGGATATTTCGGTCCCATGATGCATCACACTTCCTGCTTACACTTGAGCCATAAAATATCTTACTCAACTTTCAAAAAATAGACAAAAATATAAATGAAATACTAAATACACATTGCACTTGCTGCACATACTTGTTATCGGTTTGACTTAGAGTAGGCTATATTATGTTACATGAAGCACATCACACACTCAGGACATATTGGTCCCACGGCCCAAGAAGTGCATCTTAAACTGTTTTCACCCAAAAAATAACGCATTTATTTGAATATTTCCAAATGCCAGTAACTGTACCTTTCCAGTAGCACAAAGGAAATAGTAAACATACTTTCAAGCCTTCCTTTGCTGCACAGAAGCCAAAAAACACAGAGGTTTCACACAGTCACTCTTCCAGGAAGGATCCCCTCATATGGATGGCTCTCAACACTCAACTGTGGCGCAGACCAACTTCCTTTTTTTGAGGCTGTTACACCAATATCTACCACCACACCAGAGGGTGCTAAAGTGGCTGAAATGCCTGCCAATAAATCTCCAGGGGCCAAAAAGATGTAACACAGGCATATGTGTCCCTTTGCCCACAAAAGGATTATTTATTCCTTGCTTTTCCAAACATGCACTATACGCCTTAAATCAGCAGCTACAGTGACATTCTAGAAACATGAGTTAGATTTTGTCTTTCTCTTTAAATTCCTCCGAGATCATCTAACTGCCATGGATTGAGTTCCCCAGATGCAGACTGAGTTGAGGTTTGGTATGCAAATGATTTTGTAAGGAAGTATTTCAAGGGAAACTGGTAAGGAATTGCTCTCAGGATAGCTGGGAAAGTGAGACAGAGAAAGGGAGATATTCAAGCAAGGGTATGACCATAGACAAAGTTCCACAGAAGAAAGCTTCTGTTTGATCCCACAGAGAAACTGTGGAGGGTAAATTGAACTCAGTGTCATCTCAGCTAGAGGCTGCTCCCATTAATTATTTAAT
Organism: Loxodonta africana; assembly: GCF_030014295.1. Taxonomy (NCBI): domain Eukaryota; kingdom Metazoa; phylum Chordata; class Mammalia; order Proboscidea; family Elephantidae; genus Loxodonta; species Loxodonta africana. Next base: position 96,948,390 of record NC_087346.1, on the reverse strand, counting down.
TATTGTTTGAGGCACCATAGGGATGGAGTTACTGGGTGGTTCAAATGATTAATACCCTTGACTGCTAACCAAAAGGTTGGAGGTTTATATCCACCCAGAGGTGCTGCAGAAGAAAAGCCGGGGGATCAGCTTCTCAAAAATCAGTACAGCTCTGCTCTGACACAAATGGGGTCACCATGAGTTGGTACTGAGTTCTACACCATGGGCAAGGCAAACTCTAGCAGCATGAGGTCATTCCTCCAAAAAAGAGTCACAGGCTCTAGCACTTGGAAACAAAGCACACTGAAGCTGGAATACACACAAAAAAGTTATATGGGTCCCAGGGGATTTGAGCAGGCATACCAACACTATCTGTTACACAATTGCACTTAGGAAGCAAATCAAATTTTTACCAAGACGTTATTTAGCCCTGACTATTTCTGCAACCTCACGTCACAAAACTACAGCACACACACACACCGTATTCAAGCTAACCTACATGTTCTTGGTTTAACCAACCAAGCTTGATCCTTAGGGCCTGTCTTAGGCTGGGTTCTCTAGAGAAGCAAATCCAGTAAAGCCTATAAATATATATAGAGAGAGACAGGTTTATATCAAGGAAACTGTTCAAGCAACTGTAGAGGCTGAGACTCCCAAGTCCATGTATCAGGATAGAGGCCTCTCTCAATTCACATAGCCACAGGGGCTGGTGACTCAAGGGCTCCCAAGCTCAGGCAGTGAAGATCCATGAATAACAAGCTCTGCAGATAAGCTGACGGCTTGAGTCCTAACAGCCAGAGGTCAGAGGGACAGGAGGCAGTGTAGGATCCAGGGATAGCAAAAAAAACAGAAAGTCTCCTTTTATTTGGATGCAGGCCACACCCCCAAAGAAAGTCTCTTTCAACTGACTGGCTACTCCCAGCAGATTCAATCATGGGAGTGATCACATATAAACACTGAGAATCATAGCCCAGCCAAGCTGACACACAATCTTAACCATCACAGGGCCTATCTTAGTCGTCTAGTGGTGCTATAACAGAAACACTACAAGTGAACAGCTTTAAAAAAGGGAAGTTTATTCTTTCACAGTCCAGTAGGCTGGAAGTCCAAATTCAGGGTACCAGCTCCAGTGGAAGGCTTTCTCTCTCTGCATCTGGAGGAAGGTCTTTGTCACCAGTCTTCCCTTGGTCTGGGAGCATCTCAGTGCAGGAAGCTCAGGTTCAAAGGTCATGCTCTGCTCCAGGTGCTCCTTTCTTGGTGGTATGAGGTCCCTGTTCTCTCTGCTTGCTTCTGTCTTTCATATCTTGAAAGACATTGGTTTAAGACACTATCTAATCTGGTAGATCTCGTCAATCTAACTGCTGATGATCCTTCTTAACATCACAGTGATAGGATTCACAACACACAGGAAAATCTCATCAAGTGAGAAAATGGTGGACAATCACACAATACTGGGAATCATGACCTAACCAAAGCCACACATATTTTGGGGGGACACAACTCAACCTACAACAGGACCTTATTCCTTTTGCCTGGATTCCCTATAGTCATATAATTCACTCCATTGTTTGATCCTGATACCTGATAAAAAGGATTGCTTTTCATGGAGTCACTCTCTTACCATCTGTTTCAATGAAATCTCCACATCCCATGGACTCTCTGCTTTTATCCCCACCACCTAGAACAATGCCCAGCACATGGTAGATGATTAATACTTTTTTATTAAGTAGATAAATAAAGGGCTAAAAATGCTCTACTTATTACACCCGAACATAAGGAAAACAAAAATCCTCATAACTGGACCAATAAGCAATCATTATAAATGGTGTTGAAATTAATGTTGTCAAGTTTTCATTCTACTTGGATTAACAATCAATGCCCATTGAACTAGCAGTCAAGAAAGCAAACAATCTATTACACTGGGAAAATCTTCTGCAAAGACCTCTTTAAAGTGTTAAAACACAAAGACAACAATTTGAAGTCTAAGGTACTCCTGGCCCAAGCCGTGGCCTTTTCAATCACCTCATATCCATGCAAAAGCTGGACAATGATAAAGGAAGATGGAAGAAAAATTGAGACATTTGAATTGTGGTGCTGGTGAAGAATATCGAATATGCCATGGACTTCCAGAATAACAAATCAGTTGTGGAGGAAATACAGCCAGGATGTCCTTAGAGGGAAGAATGTCTAGAGTTTGTATTGTTCTTTATGGACACCTCATCAAAAGGCACCAGTCCCTGCAGAAGAACATCATGCTTGGTGAGCAGGGGGGTCCGTGAAACAGAGGGAGACCTCAGTGAGATAGTTTGATCCATAGCTACTACAGCAGTCTCAAGCGTACCAAAAATTGTGAGGACGCTTCAGGACTTGACGATGTTTTGCTGTGTTATATATAACATCACCATGAGTGGAAGCCGACTAGAGGGCAACTAACAGCAACAACTCCATCTCACCTCTTTGGACTCCTATTTCCTAGAAATGCTCCTAGGAAATAAGGATGTCCCATCAAGAAAAAATAAGGAAAGAACTTAAGAATGAAGTTACTCAGTATAAACTGAAACAGCTATACAAGTTATTAAGTGTGAACTGCCCTCGTATTCAAACTGCCTCTTTGCGAATCTCAATTAATGAAGCTATATTTGATCACACTGAGATCGCTTGCCTTGAACTTTACAGCTTGGGCAAGTAGAGAATTTACTTCTGTTTACATAAACTATTCTAGAAGGCAGCAATATGCCTGAACACAACAGAAGTAGAATACAGCCTGAGGTTTCTGATATATAAAATAGCATACATTAGCAGCAAAATATAACTCACAGTACATCAGATATACAGAGACAAATAGGTCTAATCTAGTTTGCCTGCAACGAAGGACTATTACTCCTCAATTTTCCACTCATTAGTTATAGGCAATACTTTTACCTTGGAGACTTTTGGTTTAAAACTCAATTCATTTCAATAATTTAAAGAGTCTGCTTAATAATAATTAAAATCCAATCCAATGATTTAAAGAGTCTGTTTAGATAATGATTCTTCTTACTGGAAAAACACTCAGTCACTCTCAGATCTCATATATCTACCTCTGTGCCTGGATTCTCTCTAGGGTGAGATATAAGCGTAGGGGGTAAGGATGTGCCTTATGTACACATCTGGCCAACGAAACGACTCAGGGTTCTTCATCGTGTGGTCCCCTGGATCCATGCCAAGTCTACATCCCTAGTTCATGAGCTGTTGCTTCCCTAATGGGCAATGTGTGTGACTGGCATAATTCAAAGTCCTGTTTTTCTTGCCCATTTTGCATACTTAATCTTCTAAGATACTCTTTTATATCAAGTAAAAGATATAAAAGATATATAAAAAAAGATATATATGGTACATAAAATATAAATATATGCATAGCTCAATATTTATATATTAAAATAGGTTATAACATTATTAAAATCAAATTTTGTATTTCTTAACCTAATATACATAAGCCAAAATTATTATGCTATTATGTTAGTTACATTATCACACGTAATGTTTTTCTTTTGAATTTTATCACAGAATTCTAATACTCTATGACTTTAAAAAAAAATCCTGAAAATAAATAAACCAAATGCTTAATTTTACAAATGAAAAAGCTAAGACACTCAGCAGGGTATGTGATTTTTTTCTCAACTCTCAGAAATCTGGGAATATGATGTGGAATCTAGGTCCTCGTTTTCAGTGTAATAATGTATGTTCCTCTATTCTGCAAGGCTTAGCATCTAATTCTATGCATTTATAAAATTGATCTTAAAATGCAGGGGCATTTCTTAAGTTCTTTTTCTCTTTAACTTCTCCTTGGTGTTTTATACTTGACCACTTTCTTTTTGGTTTTATGCTGCTATGTGCACACATTCCTGCATCTCCTCAAGGTGGAAATTGGCCCCCTCTCTCTCTCTGTAACCTTTAATTTAACTAGAAAAGCATCTACTCCCCACCAAAGCTGTTATCCACCCTCTAATATCTCTTCATCCTCAGGACTTTATCATTGATTCTACCTTCTCAACGGTTACTTCTAATTTCAGGTAGAGAAAACTTTAAGAACTATCCCAAAAGGAAATTTTGTACAAATTAAAAATAAGTTGCTCTGTCCTTTGTGTAGACACTGTGCCATGTAAAGGCACACAAATCCATCAAGGGAATGAAGGGGGACCTCGTTTTGCAGTTCATCACTTGAAAATCAAATGCAAGTAGTTCAGATATAAGCATACTGTCAGGGGGGTTTGCAAAACTATCGTAAGCAGAGACCAAGCTTGAGGTGGGTGTTACTTTGATGGGAAAGTAATATTTCCTGGGTGGGATTATCCAATTTAGAGTCACGCAGTAGGACAAGATTTTTTGAACAGCTGATCTATTTCGCAGACCTATATTTCCTACTGTGGGAGACTCCCGAGGGGAGAAAAAAATTGCAGAAAGTCATGTTACCAAAAAAAAAAAAAAAACCTAATAAAAAAACATTATATAGTACAGAAATCACAGAACCAGTAAAACAAAAGTAGGTACTCAATTGCAGCAAACAATAGTCTCTTCTGTGTTAGAAAGGAAGAAAGATCAAACTAAGAAGCAGGTTAAACTGTTAAGAATGGTTTGAGCTTTCCTAAAGGAGTAAGGAAGTAGTTCTCAACACGGGCAGCACAGTCTCACTCACCTGAGGTTCTATAAAAAACAATTAGGGCCTCTGTTAGGTCTATTGAATTCAAAACTGTGGGGTCGAGAGTGTTTTTAAATAACTCCAGTAGTGATCCCCACGTGCACTGATATTTCAGAAGCGCCGCACTGTAGATTCTCCTACTGCGCCTTGATGTGGATTAGAAGGCTACACAAAGTTCAGCTCATCCAAAAGCTGAAAAAAGAAAGTGTCTTGAGACAAGTATGAGCAAGGCATTGTTCACTGCTAGGTCCCTAGCAGAACAAATATGAAAGGATTAAGAGTCTCTTCAATTTTAGGAATCCCCTGGGAGTAATTCTACAGCAGGAACAATTATGGGGACTGGGGGCAAAATTTCCCTAGGAGGCGAGTTTCACCGACTTAAGCAATTCTCTAGCAAGAGGCAATAATAGCAGCCAACGGGCAGAGGGTAAAAAATGCCTGATCATGTGAGAATGGAAAAGCTACATCTTCAGCAGAGTTCTCACTTCATGCAGCTCTAGGGAATTCAACAGAACAAAATAGACGTTTCAAACAATTCTGGATTAAAATCTGCTAACTGGGATTACCAACATTGCAAATTTCTAACCATTATCAGAAGGCAGGAACGATTTATATACCACTCTCTGAGCAAGGAAGGAGCTAATGAATTTTGTACATGCCAAAACTAACCACCCTATTCCTAAAATGGGATAACAAGACAAAACGAAACAGAAACCACTTCTCCAGTCTTTGTTTACCGCTTATAAAATAAACCAGCAGGACAAGACGGATTAACGAATAAGCAAGGTGCACACGGGTTTACTTGTGTTTACGTACTAACATCTGTTGTGCACAATTTTGACTATTTTTCACAACATCATTTGTGAATTTTGAAAAACAGGTGAAATAGTGCACTACAGGTTAGTAAGTAAACCCAAGTAAGCCCGTGCATACCTTGCTTATTGGGTAATCTGCGCTATGAGTCGGAATCAACTCAAAGGCAACGGATTTTTTTTTTTTTTTTGGTCCCTGGAGTAGGATTGTAAACCAATAAAGAGTATGATAGCTTTACCCTCACTGAGGCAGCCTTTCTCATTCTTCTTCTCACTACTTTGAAAATACTGTTTCAGAAACTTAAAATGCTAAAGGCCAGGATCCTCATTCTTCCTTCTACGAGGAGCGCATATTCTCACTCTCCACAACCTAAAAACTTCACCGAGAGGTGACCAAACAGTTTCAAATCATATTTGTTCTTCCGCCTCCAAGTTTTCATTTCCTTGTCTTATTTGAAAATACCGTAAAAGCCCTACCACGATTTGATATGTAGGGCCTAATAATTCAATCACATAAAATGCCAGGTCATGTAGTTTTGAGGTTAATGAAAAGACTAGGGTAAGCCTGCACAGCACACTGGTCAGGGAATCTGACAATCTGTGAGAGCTAAATCAATCCAAATCCTGCCTGCAATTTGGTGCCATCTGGTGGTAGTTGCCCATTTCAGCTAATAAATAGGGATGGTACTAGGTCCCGTGACAGGCTGGCACTTTTGGATCAGAATCAGGGATTCAATGAATCTGCCTAGAAGTGGACTCAACTGGTTGGACAAATGTGGAAAGTCTGGGCGAGGAGAAAAATGGGGATATGCTGATGCTCCCCTTTGCTCTTCTCAGTTCTCAAGATGGACTTTGCTATTTCTCTACTTGGCCTTGTTTTCCCTCTTGAAGAAAAGGACTTTAGACTGCTCCCATTTGAGAACAAAGGCTGGGTACAGGATGAGAGCTAATCACTAAATCCATTATATCCAATCTTGGAGTAACTCCAGGTAAATTATCACTAGAATTTGTTATATTATTTTTCCGATTCATACTTTCTTCTGGACCTGTGCCATACTTTTTTGAATCAATCACAGCAACCTCTCAGTATATTTCTCAGTCTTCAAGATTCACCTCAAGTATAATATTTTCCTGAATGCTTCCCAGCATCCATCCGCCTCATTTTTATGTCCTTAACGTCCTATAAATACCTTCATGTAGGATATAATGACCTCTCCTAATTTATGGCTTACCCATTTGCCCTCTTTAATGAGGTTATGAGCTGCTTTAGGGTAATGAATTGTAACTATTTTATTCCCAGCATTGACCATGATGCTTAGAAAATTCTAGATGTTTGTGCAAGAGTTGCTTTATACTTTAATCCCTGTCTTAGTTATGTAGTGTTCCTATAATAGAAATACCACAAGTGGGTGGCTTTAATAAGCAGAAATTTATTTTCTCACAATTTAGGAAGATAGAAGTCCAAATTCAGGGCACCGGCTCTAAGGGAAGGCTCTCTTTATGTCTACTTTGAGCGAGGGTTCTTGTCTCTTTTCAGTTTCTATTTCTAGGTTCCTTGATGATCGTGTGACTTGTATGTTCTTCCTTCGTACTTGCTTCCTTGTTTATTTTGCTATTTTATATCTCAGAAGAGATTGATTTAAGACACACTCTACACTAACACTGTCTCATTAACATTACAAAGAATACCCATTCTCAAATGGGGTTATAACCGCGGGTATAGGGGTTAGGTTTACAACATGTATTTTGGGGGGATACAATTCAATCCATAACATTCCCATTTTATGCATTGATAGCATTTCAGGTAACTTCTTCACTGGACCACTAATACTTTAAAGAATACCGTACCCATAGTAGCAGAACCACAGCTTATTTGAGCTACACTCAAAAAATCTTTATTGGAACCTTTAACATTTACACTTTTGATTTAATATATCAATGAAATGTTGACTCCAGAATATTAATTTTAACATCACTGTTGTCCATATAATGTTACCTTACCTTTTATATTTACTTTTGCCTCTTTCTTCCTTACCAGCATCAGACTATTATTCAAAACTTTTTTGTTTTGTGCACATCCTATGAGTAAGGCATAAACCAAAAAAAAAACAAACCCGGCACTGTCAAGTAGACTCCGACTCATAGTGACCGTACAGGACAGAGTAGAACTTCCTCATAGAGCTTCCAAGGAGCGCCTGGCAGATTCGAACTGCGGACCCTTTGGTTAGCAGCCGTAGCACTTAACCACTACGCCACCAGGGTTTCCTGAGTAAGACATAGTGCTGGGCAATTTGGAGGCATATATATATATATATATATATATATATGTTTATCTATACAGCCATGTGTTAATTAATGTATGTGATATGATCTGTGAAATAGGATGTTATGTGATTTAGACATTGTGCAAACACCTGGGTCAACAGCTCACTGGTCTGGACAAGGCAGATCCCACTGCTGATGCCTCAGGTGAGTGCTTGGCCCAGTGCCCCTCCCCCCTCCCCCTAGCCTGATGAAGGTCACAGTGGGGAGGCTAAAGGCTTAGGCTCAGGCCCCCACCCCCACAGCAGCTAGGAAGCTGTCTCAGAGACCTGGTGTCCCCACCCTGGTCAGATAGAACAATGCCTGCCAACCTTGAGCGCTCCCAGCTGCAGGGGTGCCTGTTCCCTCCGGCAGAGGGTAGCAGCGTGGGTAGGCTTGCTGCCAGGTGGGGCTGTGGGCATCCCCTGAAGAGCATGCACTGAACCACGGACACATACGTGGTCAAACATTGCCAAATGGAAGTTATGCAGTGCATAACCAAGTGTATGTATGTATGCATATACATATACATATATATATATATATATATAACCAAAACAAACCAACCAACCTGTTGCCATCCAGTCGGTTCTAACTCATAGCAGCCCTGTAGGACAGAGTAGAACTGTCCCATAGGGTTTCCAAGGAGCAGCTCGTGGATTCGAACTGCCAACTCTTTGGTTAGCACTCAAACTCTTAACTACTGTGCCACCAGGGCATATACATATGTGTGTGTGTATATATGTATATATATGTATATATATGTATATATATATATACATATACATGCTTGTCCTCATCCTTTTGGGCATTTTGTAGTTAGAGAAATAATGATGTTGAGAATTTTGAGAATGATAACAAAAACACTAGAGAGAATGATGATGACCCTAAAAACAGTATCATGTTTTATAAAACTGACTATGCACCAGGTATACTATTACACTGGCTGTTTTATAGCAACCTGAAGAGACAGAAAGACATTTCCTACTCCATAGACGATCAGCTGCGGGAAGCCTAGGGTCGTCAAAGCCCCATCCAGCTGTATAGAGGTAATAAATGCTGAGCTAATATTTGAATTTTGATTCTCTTAACCATGATATTGCATGAATTCATGTTACAAAAAGAGCCATAGGCAGGATAGAAAATATTGCTGTGGAAGATAAAAAGAAAATAATTACTTTTGGGTGGGCTATTCAGAAAAAGATTCCCAGAGGAAGTAGGATCTGAACTTGAGTTAGGAATGGAAGAAAGGGAAAGGAGTGGATTGTGAATTAATTAATATGCCTGGGAATGTGCTTAGTAAATTTCAAGCTTCAAAATGGAGAAACAGAAAGGTAATCCTTCTTTGGCTGATTTTTTCATTGATAAAGTTACTATTCCTCCCTCTCTGTGTGGTATTCAAATTAATGTATTGTAGATTAAGATTTTGAGTTCATAAGAATTTATTTGTTAACTAAATTATTGGGGGCCTTTGATGAAAAACAAGGATAAGAAAGTAGAAAATAATTACTATGGATTAGGTCTAGCCTGTGATGATGGGACATAGCAATGTAATGTTAGAGATCAAAAGTAGACATCATTTGGACCAAGCTTCTACCACCCGCTAGTAAACAACATACTAAAATGCTGTCCATGTTTTTGTGTAACTTTTTACTTTTAAAATAATAAAATTTGAAAAGTCATAGATTTTACATTTCCAGTTAAGAAAAGAAATAATTTTTAACAATCCTTAATATAACTGTCAGAAAAATTTTCTTGTTACCTTGTCACAACAGGCAAAAGAATGAGCAACACAAGAGAAACACCTGTTAATTATAGTATAAGAAGGAGTGCAGAGCCATCCTGTTTTCTTATATAGGTGAAGTAGTTGGTTCTGATAAAATATTCTTTACTAGGGGGAGGAAGAGAGAATAAACTTTTTTTTTTTTTTTAATTTCACTGAAATACTGCTTTTCAGTGTCCAAGTTTCCAATTTTTGTTTTTTTGATATTTGGGGGGCTTTCAATAATGTGATCTGTTATTAGTAGCAGTGACAGAAAATAATATTTAGGTAGAAGCCATAGGCTTTCCTTTTATATTTTATACACAGTAATCTGTGTAGCTAATATCAGTTACTGTTTGCCAGTCGTATTTTCACTCCACAAAGTGTCTATGACCTCTGAGCAAAGCGAGCAACGCTTTTTCTGATCCTTTTGTAGTTGATATGTCCCTCAGTAGTCTGCAAATATGTGGCTAGATCTAGTGTACAGCTTCTAAGGCCTTGTATCATTTGTCAAATGAGGGAACAGATATGAAAGTGTTCTGTAAACTGAATGATGATTGAGTAATGTAGGATATTATCATTAGTATTATTTATTAAGTTTTTATCTTCCAACTGTACACAGAAATTTGCCCCCGGTTATACTGTGATCATTCTTTCTCAAGAAAACACATAGCTCAGAAGAATTCTCTGGTTGAAAGCTTTATTTTCTGGTTGAAAACTCTATTTTGCTTAGCAACTTCCATGTCTATGAGCACATCCTGGCATTTCATTTTGGATCCTTTAGGCTCAAATGTATCACCCATAAAAGAAAAAAAAAAGTGAAGGACATGTTAAAAGCTTGGCAGGCCAAACTCTTACAATACTAACAGAGATTTTAATTTACCCTTTTCCTGGTCTTTCTATTTTCTCTAAATACATTTTATAAAATGTGTTCGCTGGAACATTGGTTCCTCTGGATATCAATAGATATTACACAAACAGATTATGTGGCAAAAAAAAAGAAAGTATTAGGTTTAAGTAGCTGCATAAATTTAGCAGTAATAATTTGATAGGTATCACTTATTGAATAATTTCTAGAAAAAAATTCAGTGCTTGAAGAGATACAAAAGTATTAGCTCATTCTTCACATTGATCTCATTAGCTACTCAATTTAAGGCAAGAAATCAGAAATGTATTAAGAGCTCGCTGTTAAGCGAATTGCTGAAAGTTACACAATAGAAGAACCAAGACAAAATCAAAACTTTTATTTTCACTTTGAAGTGTCCTTCACAGTAAAATATAAAAATAGATATATAATTTTTAATTCAGATCATCTTAAAGAAACTAACAGGCTAATCTTGTTGTTGTTAGGTATCACTGAGTCCGCTCTGGCTCATATCAAATTTATGTACTGTAAACTGCAACACTGCCCACTCCTGTGCCATCCTCACAGTCCTTGCTATATCTGAGCCCTTTGTTGTGGCCACTGTGTCAGTCCATCTCATTGAGGGTCTTTCTCTTTCTCAAGGGCAGTCTACCAAACATGATGTGCTACTCCAGGGACTGATTGCCCCTGATAATAAGTACTAAGTACATGAGAGGAAGTTTCGCCATTCTTACTTCTAAGGAGCATTCTGGCTGTACTTCTTCCAAGACAGATGTGTCCATTTTTCTGGCAGTCCATGGTATATTTAATATTTTTTTTGCCAACACCATAATTCAAGTGTATCAATTCTTGGATCTTCCTTATTCATCATCCACTTTTCATATGCATATGTGGCAATTGAAAATACCATGGCTTGGGTCAGGCTCACCTTAGTCCTGAAAGTGACATCTTTGCTTCTTAACACTTTAAAGAAGTCATTTGCAACACATTTGCCCAATGCAATACTTCATTTGATTTCTTGACTGATGCTTTCATGGGCATCAGATATAGATCCAAGTAAAATGAAATCCTTGACAACTTCACTATTTTCTCTGAATATCATGATGGTGCTTATTGGTCCAGTTGTGAGGAGTTTTGTTTTCTATATGTTGAATGTAATCCATGCTGAAGGCTGAGGTCTTTGGTTTGATCTTCATCCGTAAATACTCCAAGTCCTCTTTGCTTTCAGCAAGCAAGTTTGTATTATCTGCATATTGCAGGTTGTTAATTAGTCTTCTTTCAGTCCAGATGCCCTATTCTTCTTCATATAGTCCAGCTTCTTGGATTAGTTGTGCAGCATACAGATTGAATAAGCGTGGTGAAAGGATACAGCCCTGATACACATCTTTTCTGATTTAAACCATGCAGTATCCGCTTGTTCTGTTCAGACGACTGCCTCCTGATCTATGTACCGGTTCCACATAAGCACTGTTAAATGTTCTGGAGTTCCCATTCTTCACAATGTTATCTATAATTTGTTATGATCCACACAGTTGAATGTCTTTTCATAGTCAATAAAGCAGAGGTAAACATCTCTCTGGTATTTTCTTCTTTCAGCCAAGACCCATCTGACATAAGCAGTGATATCCCTTTTTCCACATCCTCTTCTGAATCCAGCTTGAATTTCTAGCAGTTCCCTGTTATGTACTGCTACGACTATTTTTGAATGATCTGCAGCAAATTTTTACTCGTGTATGATATTACTGATATTATTTGATAATTTCCATATTCTCTTGGATCACCCTTCTTTGGAAAGGGCACAAATATGGATCCATTCCAGTCAGTTGGACAGGAAACTGTCTCCCAAATTTCTTGGCATACACTAGTGAGCACTTCCAGCACTGCATCCATTTGTTGAAACATCTCAATTGATATTTTTTCAATTCCTGGAGCCTTATTTTTCACCAGTGCCTTCAGTGCAGCTTGGAATTCTTCCTTCAGCACCATCAGTTCTGGATCGTATGCTACCTCTTGAAATGGTTCAACATTGACCGGTTCTTTTTGGTACCCATAGCCGTTGTTGTCAAGTCAATTCCAGCTCATAGTGACCCTACAGGACATAGTAGAACTGCCCAATATGGTTTCCAAGGAGAGGCTGATCTTTTGGTTAGCAGCAAAGTTCTTAACCACTGTGCCATCAAGACTCCCTTTTTGGTACAATGACTCTGTATTCCTTTCATCTTCTTTCTATACTTCCTGTGTCGTTCAATATTTTGCCCATATAATCCTTCAATAATGCAATTTGCAGCTTGGATTTTTACTTCAGTTCCTTCAGATTGAGAAATGCCAGGCATGTTCTTCTTTTCTGGTCTTGAACATTTCATTATATATAATGCTTTACTGTCTTCTTAAGCTGCCCTTTGAAATCTTCTGTTCAGCTCTTTGACTTCATCATTGTTTCCTTTCACTTTAACTATTCTATGTTCAAGAGCAACTTTCAGAGTGTCTTCTGACATCCTTTTTTTTTTTTTTTTCTTTCCTGTCTTTTTAATTACCTCTCGCTTTCTTCGTGTATGATTCCCTTGACATCATTCCACAACGTGGCTGGTCTTCAGTCATTAGTATTCAATGTGTCAAATCTATTTTTGAGATGGTCTCTAAATTCAGGTAGGATATACTGAAGGTCATACTTTGGCTCTTATGAACTTGATTTGATTTTCTTCAGTTTTAACTCGTACTTGCATAGGAGCAATTGATGGTCTGTTGGTTCCACAGTTGGCGCCTAGCCTTTTCTGATTGATGATATTGAGCTTCGCCATTGTCTCTTTCCAAAGATGTAGTTGGTTTGAGTCCTGTGTATTCCAAATGGTGAAGGCCAAGTGTATAGTCAGTGTTTATATTGTTGAAAAAAGGTATTTCCAATGAATAGGTCATTTGTCATGCAAAATTCTATCATGTGATCTCTGGCAGCTCTTCTATTACCAAGGCCATATGTTCCAAATGCTGGTCCTTCTTTGTTTTCAACTTTCGCATTCTAATAACCAGTAATTTTGAATGCTTCTTGACTGCATGATTGATAAATTTCAGACTGCAGAATTAGTTAAAAATCTTCATCTTTGGCATTAGTAGTTGATGTGTAAATTTGAATAATAGTAGTATTAACCGATCTTTCTTGTAGCCTATGGATATTAATTATCTTATCACGGACACTATAATACTTCAGGATAGATCTTGAAATGTTCTTTTTCACAATGAATGTGACACTGCTCCTCTTCAATTTGTCATTCCAGGCATAGTAGATCATATGATTGTCTTATTCAAAATGGCCAACACCAGTCCATTTCAGCTCACTACCCCTAACATATCAATCTTCAAGCATTTCATTTCATTTTTGACAATTTCCAATTTCCCTAGATTCATACTTTGTGCATTCCACATTCTGATTATTAATGAGTGTTTGCAGCTGCTCCTTCTGATTTTGAGTTGTGCTACATCAGCAAATGAAGATCTTGAAGGGTTTGCTAGATCCATGTCATTACAGTTGACTCTACTCTGAAGCAGCAGCTCTTGCCCAGTCCTATTTTGAGTGCCTGCCAACCCAAGAATCTCATCTTTTGGTGGTATATCAGACAATGTTCCATTGCAATTCATTAGGATTTCACTGGTCAATTTTTTTTAGGAGTAGATCACTAAGTCCTTCTTCCTACTCTGTCTTAATCTGGAAGCTCCTCTGAAACCTGTCCATCATGGGTGACCCTGCTAGTATTTGAAATAGCAGTGGCATAGCGTCCAGCATCACAGCAACATGGAAGCTACTAGTCCATCACTTGTCTGTTGGTTTATCTTAAAACTGAGATACGTCCAGGCAAAAATCACTGGAGAGTGTATCGGATACACAAAATGGCAGGCAATAAAATACAGAAACACTCTCAGTTTAACGTATGTTCATTCCCTTTCTAATTCTTTGCATGTGAACCTGTTAATTTTTCACATACAATTTTTCCATTTGATTAATTTTAGTGTTAGCTTTTATTTTCATTACTGTTTTGTTAGTGTTCTTTGCTATTTTCCCTATCAGAGTTTCTCTTGTTGTCTACTAGATCTCCCTAAATACATTCATTATTATTTTTGTATGATAATTAAGTATGCACAGCTCAGTTATGTATACTCTTCTTAAAGTAGATATTAGGTAAATAAACATTCTGAAGTACACAGTTCCTTTAACAGTTGTTACCTACTTGCCACCAGCTAGTGTCAAAACTGATCATTTTACATGTTTTGTGGAGCTGGTGGATGTTTGTATGTTGATTGCCTGAGTGACCACATGGAAACCACACACAGCTGAAGATGGTAATACAGTTAAGCATATTAGCTATAGATAAATCAAGTCAATACATTTTTGTTATTGCGTAAATTATCTTCATTACAGGAATCAAAATGAAAAATATATTTTATTTCCATGTATGTTTTACTAGGGCTAATTTTAATTAAAAAATATCTAAATTTTTTACATTGTGTTGTACTTTTCAACTTTTGTATTAGTTTTCTATTGCTGTGCAACAAATTACCATAAAAGTAGCAACAAATTACAACAAAACAACATTCTTTTCTTATAGTTTCACTGGTTTGAAGACCAGGTATGGCTTAGCTGTTGTTGTTAGTTGCCATCTATTTTATTGCAACTCATGGAGACCCAATGTGTGCATAGTAGAACTGCTCCACAGAGTTTTCAAGGCTGTGTGTGACCTTTCAAAAGCAGATTTCCAGTCTTGTCTTCCAAGATGCCTCTGGGTGAGTTCTAACCACCAACCATTCAGCTAGTAGTCCAGTGCTTAACTATTTGTGCCACCCATCCTCCTAATCTAATAATGTTAGTCAGAGCTTGTTCCCATCTTAGGCTCAGGGTTCTCTTCCAAGCTCACTAGTTTTGGGCAGATTTTAGTTCTTTGCAAATATAAAGCAGAAATCCCATTTTCCTTCTTAGATGTTGGCCACAGATTGCTCTCAGAGGCTACTCTAAATTTTTTGCCATGTAAATCCCTTAAAAAACAAACAAAATTGCTGTTGAGTTGATTTCAACTCACAGTGACCCTATACTATAGGACAGAGTAGAACTGCCTCACAGGGTTTCCAAGGAGCACCTGGTGGACTTGAACTGCCGACCTTTTGATTAGCAGCTGTAGCACTTAACTACCACGCCACCAGGGTTTCCACTCTCAATAGCCACTTTAAAATATGGATGTTGCTTCTTCAAGCGCAGCCGGGGAAACTTCTCTGACATTTTTTAAAGTCTTATACAATTAAACCGTGCCCACCCAGGAAATTCTCCCTTTTGGATAGCTCAAAGTCACTGATTAGGAGCCTTAATTACATCCTCAATATCCCCTCTATCATATAATGTTACATAATTGCAGGAATGATATCTCATCATATCACAAGTCCCTCTCAAGGGGAGAGGATTATCGAGACATGTACACCAGGAGGCAGGATCTTGGAAGCCATCTTAGATTTCTACTTACCACAGCTTTTATCTGAAAATTTTGATATTTTAACTTGGATGTTTGTGACAGCTGGTAAACCACATATATCCTCAAATATTCAAGAACAAAAAATTTAGTCTCTATATGACCTCAGAAATTGCCACACATAGTGACCATATACAATTTAACTGACTGCAGCAATCAAAGATGGCCATTTTCCCAGAGTACAAAAAAGGAATTATTAGCATTTTATTGAGTTATCTAAATAGCTACAGATGTTTATATTGAGAGTCTGGGTAAACATCTGGCCATATACATTTTTAAATGAAAAATATAAGAATGCCAGTTACAGCTCCAACACATAAAGAGATTAGAAATTGTCACTCCTGTTCCTTCAATAACAACAACAATTTGAACAAAGTGAAAATCAAGGACTTGTTTGGGATCAATCAGAAAACCAATTTCTCAGGGCAAATTACCACCCTGAAATTTAGAAAGACAGGCAAATTCAGAGAATTAACAGCTGAGATCTGCTTACCTAGAATAAGAGCCACTAGACCATAAACTGGCACCCAAAACCAAACCTGTTGCCTTTGAATCAATTCTGACTCATAGCGACCCTACAAGACAAAGTAGGAGTGCCCCATAGGGTTTCCAAAGAGTGGGTGGTGTATTTGAACCGCCTACCTTTTGTTAGCAGCTGAGCTTTTAACCACTATGCCACAGGGCTCCATGAACTTGTTGTTATTGTTGTAAGTGCTGTCTAGTTGGTTCCAATTCATAGCAACCTTATGTACGACAGAACAAAACACTACCTGGCCCTGCTTCATCCTCACAATTATCACGCTTGAGCCCACTGTTGCAGCCACTGTGTCCACCCATTTCGTTTAGGGTCTTCTCATTTTTCAATGATCCTCTAATTTACCAAGTATGATGTCTTTCTCCAGGGACTGATCCCTCCTGATAACATGTTCAATGTATGTGAGCAATCATCACTTTCAAGGAGCACTTTGGCTGTACTTTTTCCAAAACAGATGTTTGTTCTTCTGGTTGTCCAGGCATATTCATTATTCTTTGCCAACACCATAATTCAAAGGATTCTATTCTTCCTTGGTCTTCCTTATTCATTGTCCAGCTTTCACATGCATAAGATGTGATGGAAAATACCATGGCTTGGGTCAAGCTCACCTTAGTCCTCAAAGTGACATCTTTGCTTCTTAACACTTTAAAGAGGCCTTTTGCAACACATTTGCCCAATGCAATACTTCATTTGATTTCTTGACTGCTGCTTTCATGGGTGTTGATTATGGATCTGAGGAAAATGAAATCCTTGACAACTTCAATATTTTCTCCATTTATCATGATGTTGCTTATTGGTTGCTTGTTGTTGCTTATTGTGATGATTTTTGTTTTGTTTATGTTGAGGTGCAATCCATACTGAAGGCTCTAGTCTTTGATCTTCATCAGTAAGTTCTTCAAGTCCTCTTCACTTTCAGCATGCAAGTTTGTGTCATCTGCATATCGTAGGTTGTTAATGAACTGGTACAAACTGTTGAATGATAATTTTGATAAATTGCTGGAGTGTGAGTACCGACTAGTGTGAGAGTGATAAACTCCTGGTGGCTGCAGTCTTAGCGAATCCTCCCCTCCCCCCACCCCAGATTCTGTACCAGGTTCTCAGACTCAAGAATTAAGAAATATTCCCTGTGGTTCTGGGAGAAGGAGTTGGAAGTGTAATCATTGTGAAATATGCCCAGAGCATTCTCCATAACAGCTACCTACTCTTAGGAGAAAAAGCTTTACCAGAACCTTCTCCCATCTGAGGCAAGAACATTCTTCCCATTCCAGTCTCCTTTTACCTTTCTGTCTCACCTACTGCACTGAAAATATTACACTGAAAAATCATTTGAGAGTCACATCCAGAGACCAACTATAAACCAAATCACCGCCATTGAGTTGATGCCAACTCACAGCAACCCCATATGTTATAGAATTAAATTGCTCCATAAGATTTTCTTGGCTGTAATCTCTATGAAAGTAGATCACCAGGACTTTATTCCATGGCATTGCTTGGTGGGTTAAAACCACCAATCTTTAGGTTAGTAGCCATGCACAAACTGTTCATGCCATCCAGGGGCCTCATTCAGAGATACAAGCACATAAATGACTGAGATTTAATATCAAATTATGGAATGCTTATCCTCCATAACATCATTCCACACCAACAACGTTGAAGAAATTGAGGATTATAGCTGAGAGAGCTGCAAGATGCAGAGTTTCCCAAAGGGAAGTACTTAGAGAAATCCAAAGTTAGGGGAAGAGACCAAAAAAAAAAAAAAAAAGAGGACACTAAAGGAATTTGAAGCCTCAGCAAACATTAAACATACCCAACTCCTAGCCAGATTAATGTAAGACTACACACTAAGGCCTATCTATTTACCTCAGTTTCAATTTCCTGATACAGCATGTCTGGTTTTTAACAAAAAGTTACATTCACCAACATACACCACATACTGAGCCATAAAAACACTTTAAGAAATTTTGAACAATAAAAATGATACAAAGTACATTCTCATACCACAGTGGAATTAAACTAGAAATCGGCAACAAAGTACAGCTAGAAAATGACCAAATATTTGGAGATTAAACAAAATAATTCTAAGTAGAACATGGATCAATGAAAACATCTTGTTGATGTTGTTATTATGTGACACTGAGTAGACTTCAACACGTAGTGACCCCATGTGACAAGGTAGAATTTCCCCATAGGGTTTTCTAGGCTTTAATCTTCACAGGATCAGATCACCAGGTCTTTCTCCCACAGAGCTGCTGGGTAGGTTTGAACTGAGCACTTAACCATTGCATCATCAGCACTCGTTGAAGACATCTTAAGGGAAACTAAAACAATATTTTGAACTAGATGAAAATGAAAGTACAATTTATTAAAATTTCTGCAAAGCTGACAAAGCTGTGTTTAAAAGGAAATATATAGCATAAAGTGTATATATTAGAACAAGAAGAATGATCTAAAATAAAAAACCTAAGATTCCACCTTAGTAAACTAGAGAATGAAGAGCAGTTTAAGCCTAAAGCGAACAGAAAGAAAAAAATACATATGTGAGAGCAGAAATCAGTGAAATTGAAAACAAGAATACAGCAGGGAAAAAAAAAAAAAAAAGGGCAGCAAAACCAAAAGCTGAGTCTTTCAAAATATCAATAAATTGATAAAACTCTCATCAGGATAGCCATAAAAAATAGAAAGACAGCACCTACTACAAATATTATAAAAGAAGATACACCCATATAATAGAATAAATAAATATATACATTTATTTATTTATTTTTATTATCATTCAGCAAATATAAAATGAACTATCAGTCCACAAAAAGACATGGATGAGTCATGAATACACATTGCTAAGTGAAAGATGCCTCTCTGAAAAAGTTCAGTATTGGATGATTCCAATTGCACAGCATTCTAGAGAATGCAAAACTGTAGAGAAGATTAAAAAATAAAAATCAGTTATTGCCAGTGGCTGAATAGGTAAAGCTCAGAGTTTGTTTTTTTTAGGACTGTGAAACTGCTCTGCATGATTCTGTAATGACGGATGCGTGGGATTATGCATTTATCAAAAACCCTAGACCCTTACAGCACAAAGAGTGAATCTTAATTTTTATAAAAAAATTCAAAAAAAAAATCATTTAGGAAGTTGCAGGGTCCCACAGTGGGATCTATTCTGACTCATGGTGACCCCATGTGCTTCCGAGTAGAACTTCACTCCAGTGGCTGTGACCTTTTGGAAGCAGATCATCAGACCTGTCTTTGAGGTGCCTCTGGGTGAATTTAACTGCCCAACTTCTGATTACTGATTAACCACTTATGATACCCATGGACTGGAAATCAGAATATGACACAAAAATTTGACTATGATAAATGTATCAGACAATCTCACTAAAGAGAATAGGGGAGAATGATGTTAACTTAAGTAACTTTGGAAATCAACAGAGTCTGTAAGATAAAATTCAAAAAGTAACTATAGTTACTATACTCTAGTTGATAAAATTGATACTGATACTCTACATGTATACTAGTATTGAAAAGTTAAGTAAATGGATAGCTGATGATGGGAATCAGTTTTGTCATTGTTGGAGCGGGAATTCACAGACAACCAAGAAGGGAAGCTAGATCCGTGTGGTAATGGGTTAGAGTTAGAGGCATTAGTATGAATTTATGTTAAGCTTAATATACATTATTTTGCATATAGGAGCATTTATGCTTATAAGTATGGGTATATTAATCATGGAATGAGAGGTATCGTTATTGATATCTGAAAATAGAAAATACCAGAAAGGTGTTTACCTGTGTTTTATTGACTATGCAATGGAATTCGACTGCATGGATCATAACAGATTATGAATAACTTTGTGAAGAATGGGAATTCCAGAACACTTAATTGTATTCATGAGGAACCTGTACATAGACCAAGAGGCAGTTCCAACAGAATAAGGGGATACGTCATAATTTAAAGTCAGGAAATGCGTATGACAGAGTTGTGTCCTGTCACCATCTTTATCAATATGTATGCTGAGCAAATAATCTGAACAGCTAAACCACATGAAGAAGAACGGGGCATTAGGATTAGAGAAAGACTAATTAACAACCTGTGATATGCAAATGATACAGCCTTGCTTGGTGAAAATGAAACGGATTTAAAGCACTTACTGCTGAAGATCAAAGAGTAAAGCCTTCAGTATGAATTGCACCTCAACATAAAGAAAACAAAAAATCTTCACAACTGGACCAATAAGCAACATCACGATAAATGGATAAAAGATTGAAGTCAAGGATTTCATTTCACTTGTATCCACAATCGATGCCCTTGGAAGCAGCAGTCAAGAAATCAAACAGCATTGCATTGGGCAAATGTGTTGCAAAAGACCTCTTTAAAGTGTTAAGAAGCAAAGATGTCACCTTGAGGACTAAGGTGAGACTGACCCAAGCCATGGTATTTTCAATCACCTCATATGCATGCAAAAGCTGGACTATGAATAAGGAAAACTAAAAAAGAATTGATGGCTTTGAGTAATGGTGTTGATGAAGAATATTGAATATACCATGGACAGCCAGAAGGAAAAACACATCTGTCTTGGAAGAAGTACAGCCAGAATGCTCCTTAGAAAGGAGGATGGCGAGACTTCATCTCACGTACTTTGGACATGTTATCAGTAGGGGCTAGTCCCTGAAGAAGGATATCATGCTTAGGAAAGTAGCAGGTCAGTGAAAAAGAGGAAGAGCCTGAACAATATTGAATGACACAGTGTCTGCAATAATAGGCTCAAACATAGCCATAATTGTAAGGATGGCACAGAACTGAGCAGTGTTTTGTTCTGTCATACATGTGGTCACTATAAGTCGGAAATTCTGACGGCACCTAACAACAACAATGTGTATTCATACATGCACACATAGATTCACTTGATCTGTCAGCTGAGTGGGCCTGGAAGCAATGACAGCCCAGGAGTAAAAAGAATACCTAGTGCCTTGATCTTGGTTTCTAATATTATCTTCAATAAAAGGAAACAGTTCCTTGAGAAGTGACTGACCCCAGAACTTGGGCAGGAATGATATAAAATTAATCTGGAGGGTTTTGTAACATTAGAAAATTAAAAATAAAATTATTAAAAAAGTAAAGCTAAAAAAACAGTATGATGGGATTATGTCAGGGACACAGAGCCAGCTTAAAAAGCTCCCAATTGCCTAATCTCTAACAATTTGTAAAACAAAATAAAGTAATATCAGATTATAATTCAAAGGTAAAAAATGTTCATGAACACATACTGATAAAAATAAATGATTAAATAAATAAATGAATGTGGGAAAAGAAACAAATCTTTGCTACAGTAAAACTCCAAATAATTTATATAGATAATCTGCTTTCAAGGAGGTGGAGCATAAATCCCCACTTCCTTCCAGTGACTACCGAAAGGAGAAAACAGTAGCGTCACTGTGCAGAGGTAATCGAGGTTAACATCAACAGTGATAAGTCATGTTGATAGTATAAAAACAAAATGAAACCCATTGCCATTGAATCAATTCTGACTCATAGTGACCAAGTAGAACAGAGTACAGCTGCACCATAGTGTTTTCAATGCTGCAATCTTTATGAAAGCAGATTGTCATGTCTTGGAGCAGCTGGTGGGTGTGTACCACTAACCTTTCGTTAGTAGCCAAGTGCTTAACCACTGCGCCACGAGGGCTCCTTTGCTGTTAGTATATTCCCTTGAAATTCTGTAATGAAAATAGCATTTTACCTCTGCAGTTTTCCTCCCAAAAAGACATAACTCTAATCGTGAGATAAACGTCAGACAAATCCCAACTTTTATAAAATTTCTGACAAATTATTCTCCCAAAATGTAAAAGTCGTCAAAAACAAAGAAAGTCTGAGAAACTGCTGTAGTCAAGAGTTGCCAAAGGAGACGTGACTATTAAATGTAACGTGGTATCGTGAATGAAACCCTGAAACAAGATTAAAAAAAAAAAAAAGATTAAAGAAAAAAAGAGTAGGATATCAAGTAAGAACTTAGGAAATCTGAATAATGTATAGGATTTATTTCATAAGAATGAATTGGCACTGGTTAATTATAACAAATGTACCAAACTCATGCAAGATGGTAATATTAGGGGAACCGGTTACAGGCCATACGGAAACGCTCTGTACAACCTTCACATTTCTTCTGTAAATCTAAAAGAGTTTTAAAATAAAAAGTTTATTAAAAAAAGAAAAAAAATTAAACAATTATTAGAAATTCTTTCAACTTGAGTACACTTCATTTGGAAAGAGATGCCAAAGTAAACTGAGGATTTGAAAAAAAAAATCGTAAATGTGAATATACTGAGGATATTAATGTATATGCTATTTGATGTACAACAGAAATAAAAATAGAATGTATGTGTCTATTGTCAGAGAACTGAGTTTGAGGGAAGACTACGTTTAGTACTAAGAGGAAAAAGAATTGTGCTTAGACAGCAAATGGAAATATAACTCATCCAGAGTTGAATCCTTGATTTCTGTTTTTAACACAAGGGGATGCCGCGGGGTTTAAATTCAGGAAGGGTGTGCATCAAGGTTGTATCCTTTCACCACACTTATTCAATCTGTATGCTGAGCAAATCTCAGAAACTGGCCTATATGAAGAAAAATGAGGCATCAGGGAGGCTCATTAACAACCTGAGATATGCAGAAAACACCATCTTGCTTGCTTCAAGTAAAGAGGACTTGAAGTGGTCACTGATGAAGATCAAAGACTATAGCCTTCAGTATAGGCGGTACCTCATAAAGAAAACAAAAATTCTCACAACTGGACCAATAAGCAACATCGTGATAAACAGAAAATATTGAAGTTGTCAAGGATTTCATTTTACTTGGATCCACAATCAATGCCCATGGAAGCAGCAGTCAAAAACTCAAATGATGCATTGCATTGGGCAAATCTGCTGCAAAAGACCTCTTTAAAGTGTTAAAAAGCAAAGATGTCACATTAAGGACTAAGGTTGCCTGACCCAAGCCTTGGTGTTTTCAATTGCTTCATCTGCATGTGAAAACTGAACAATTAAAAAGGAAGACCAAAGAGGAATTGATGCCTTTGAATTATGGTTTTGGTGAAAAATATTGAATATATATCAGAGACTGCCAAAAGAATGAACAAATCTGCCTTGGAAGAAGTATAGCCAGAATGCTCCTTGGAGGCAAGGATGGCAAGACTTTGTGTCACGTAGTTTAGATACATTATCAAGAGGGACCAGTCCCTGGAGAAAGACGTCATACTTGGTAAAATAGAGGGTCAGCTCAGAAGAGGAAGATCCTCAAAGAGATGGGTTCATACAGTGGCTACAAAAATGGGCTCAAGCATAACAATGATTGTAAGGATGGCACAGACTGGGCAGTGTTTCCTTTCGTTGTATGAAGGGTCACTATGAGTTGAAACCAACTAGATGGCACCTAACAACATAACAACAACGATGTACTGTGAGGATATTAATGCATGTGCTATTTGATGTACAGCTGAAATAAAAATAGGATATGTGTGCCTATTGTCAGGGACTCGAGTTTGAAGGAAGAATAAGTTTAGTATTAAGAGAAAAAGAATTGTGCTTAGACAGCAAATGGAAATGTAATTTACCCAGAGTCTAATCCTTGATTTGTATTTTTAGCATTTCAGACTGTTAAAGGGTTATATTTGATATATTCTTCATTTGAATAAAAGATGTTATTATTTTAACAATATAGTGGTAGTTAAAGTTAGTAATAGGGTGAGCTAATCTTCATGAACCTTTGTAATCTACCTAATTTCAGAATCAAATAATTACTGAACTGTGATTTAACTATTTTTTTCAAAGTAGAGAATACTTCCATGTGCCTCTAACTCCATTTAAGCCTACTCTTCTCTTCCTCCTGATATTTTGGTCTAGATTGATAACAGTCTTGAAAGTATACCATTAAGTACTTTATTTACATTTCACATTTGAAAGAAGTTACACCTTAAGTAGAGCAATAGACAGAATGGTAACTTTATACTAAATTAACATAAAATAACCTAACTGGGTGTAAATTCTAATAATTATTCTCATTAAAAACGTTAAATGTCTGTCCTTTTTGACTTAATTCAACAGAATCATTGAAGTAATTCCCCATTTTACTTTAGAGAATGGATTTTAGGAAGCATTTCCACCCCTAAATCAACATTATTTCAAGGGTTTGCAAATCAGAGTTTGAATTAAAGCTCTTCTTTAAAAGCAATGAAATTACATAAAATGTTCATTTCACTAGAAACAATAGAAAACTATCAACTCATTGGACTCTGCTCACTGAAGGCCTGATTCTTAATAAGCTTAGTTAAATACTAGAGCATTCTTATTAACTATAATATCCAGTAATTGGGATTTGGAGCACTAAACTTAGTCATAAAAAAATGCATGTTTCTGAAAAAGTAGATGCAAATAGTTCACTACTTTATGTCTTGGCAGATGCTTTTCGGAACTAGAGCATAAGTTTCTCGAAGGCAGAGAACTTTGTTTTATTCATTACTGTATTTCCAGTACTAGAAAGGTGCTGGCATATAATACTCATAAATATTTGCTTAATGAATGAGTGAAAACCTTATGACTTTCACCAAAGATATGAATATGAAAACTGTCATTTTTTCCCCCTTTTAATGAATATCATGGGACCTATTATTCTAGTGAAACTTGAAAAATGACCCTTGACAAGGTTTGAAAAAGATAAATTCTGTAATATAATAATATAGATCCGTATTGATACATGGCTACTAAAAATGTCAACAAAATTTTAGGCTGAATAAAACACAAGGCTATGTTCAGATCACAGTATTTTTTACTAGTCTCATCATAGCTTCTGATAATCATTTATAAACTATGAATCACTATTCTAACAAATGCCAAAACCAAAGGTAGGTATACATTACAGTAAAAGATCTAGAAATTCTACTATATGAAAATTATATTTAAATCTTGGAAGGACTGTCACATAGAAGAGAATGTAACCAGTCTTTGTTGCTCCAAAGGGTATAATTTATTTTGGAGGCAGTTTTGAAATCAACTTAAGGAATAATTAGCATTTAGAGTTATTGATTTATTTTGCAAGTGCTCACTGGAGGAGGGACACCCCCTGTTACTGGATGTTTTCAAAATATGTTTTACAAAGATTGTTTACAGTGTTGGAGCCAAGTAAATATTCACTGAGACCGTTGGTGGCCCTAAAAGTCCATGTATTTTACCAATCATCTATTTTGCTACTGTGGTCAGGAAAACACTGGATTTGGTATGAGACTTCTTTGCTTTGAATACTGCAAATACATATTAATTTTGGAAAACTGGATACTCTCTATTAGTCATCTGGAAGTGATAACACATCCTTCAGAAAGTAGTCAGTGAGAGAGTTAAATAATACATCAGATAAATTCTAAGACGTCAAACTGTGTGCATAAGCACATGCCAGTTACCTCAAAATTTCAAGTAGTGATAAGACTGGTAGAATAAGGACTCTAATATCTGACCTAATTGGGCCGTACACATGAGACACTTACACAGTGTTGGCAATTGAAAGCTATAATAATTATTTATTGAAGGTTAACAACAAGAATAGATTACTTTTGGAATGTGAACAGTAAACAACAGGAACAGATTGAGGTGAACCAGTCCCATCTACCCCTACAAATACCCCACTTAGCATGATGGGAGAACTCACTTATGTCTAAAACAGGACATGCTCACCCTCCCAAATTATCCATGTCCATTTCTGTGTCGTTGAGCAGGCACACCATGGGCGAAGTGTCAGCAGGTGACTTTCTCAGCAGATGTGCCATCAGGTTAGGTCTGGCGCAGGGTGGCTGTGTTATCTCTCTCTGTATCTCTCATGGCTTTTCTTGGCTGGATCTGGCCCCTATACCTGCTGGTCCAGCTCTTAACCAGCAGCTTTGGTGCAACCCTGGGCTTGTTCCAGGTTTAGGCCAACATTACAATAGTTCTTGAGGCAAAACACATTTTATGGCAAACTCTGTACAGTGTATGCCCAAGCTATTGCTCTGTTGGTGACCTCCTGCCCAGAGGTTCCCAGTTCCACTGGTAAAACCCCTGCTCAGAGGTGCCCAGGTCTGTTGGTGACCTCCTGCCAGGAGGCGCCCAGCTGTACTCTGTGGGCTGACTCTGCCCACTGCTGTCTCTCAGTCTTGTAATTCCCACCACTCACACTGTTGTAGTCATTTCTCTACCATTCAACTCCTCTGTGCTTGTCACTGTTTCTCTAGGTCTTCAGTGTTACCAGCTCAGTGTTACAGATCTTTGCCTATTGTTATGGATTGAATTGTGTCCCCCAAAAGTAATGTGTGTCAACTTGGCTAGGCTATGATTCCCAGTATTGTGTGATTGTCCACCATTTTTTCATCTGATGTGATTTTCCTATGTGTTGTAAATCCTGCCTCTATGATGTTAATGAAGTGGGATTAGTGGCTGTTATGTTAATCAGGCAGTACTCAATCTACAAGATAGGCTGTGTTTTAAGCCAATCTTTTCTGAGATGTAAAAGAGAAGTGAGCAGAGAGAGAGGGATCTCACACCACCAAGAAACAGGAACCATAAAAATATGGGAACCCTGCGCTGAGAAGCTTGTCAACTGGGGAAGATTGATGACAAGGACCTTCTCCCAGAGCTGACAGAGAGAGAAAGCCTTTTACCTGTAGCATACCCTGAATTCAGACTTCTAGCCTCCTAGAATGTGACAGAATAAATTTCTCTTTGTTAAAGCCATCCACTTGTGATATTTCTGTTATAGCAGCAGCACTAGATAACTAATATACCTGTATTACAGTTCTTCTAGGTGGTTCAAATCCTCCAGGTGCTCCTTGGAAACTCTATGGGGCAGTTTTACTCTGTCCTATAGGGTCTCTATGAGTCAGAATTGACTCAATGGCAGTGAATGGGTTTGGGTTAGGTGGTTCTTAGCACAGGGGCACATGTCCAAAGAATGTACTTCCCTCTCGGCTCTTGATCAGGAAGCTCCAACTAAGCCTCCGCATCTTAGGATTTTTATCAGTCATGGACAAGTCCCCCAGAAAGGTCAGACCGGGTGGGGTTTCTTCAGCCAATCTTGGTACAGGTCAACTACTGGGCCAGACTCCCAGCCAATCTGTGTAAAGGAAGATAGCAATCCCTTAGAAGTTACTTTTACAGATAGCAAACAGACCAATCCCTTGCAAGCTGCTTATGTTGATAGTAAGCTGAGCAATTCTTCAAAACAACTGTGGCCTGGCCAATCA
Organism: Loxodonta africana; assembly: GCF_030014295.1. Lineage (NCBI taxonomy): Eukaryota > Metazoa > Chordata > Mammalia > Proboscidea > Elephantidae > Loxodonta > Loxodonta africana. The sequence goes on along the minus strand of NC_087346.1, from coordinate 96,920,702 downwards.
TTTTGCGAGAATTGCCAACCTATGCCTAGAAAGGTCACTTAAAAGAAAACCCATTGCACCACAGATATGATATAAATGTATTGTTTACTTGGAGTTTCTGGAAGACGCAGTTAACTCATTCAGCTGCTAACTGAAAAACTGGAGGTTCAAGTCCACTGAGAGGTACCTTGGAAGAAAGTGCTGGGGCTGATGTTCTACTTCCAAAAAATCAGCCATTTGAAACCTTATGAAGCATAGTTCTACTCTGACACACAGGAGGTTGCCATGAGTCAGAATCAGCTTCATGGAAACTTTTATTTTCTTTTTAAAGGGATACTTATAAGAAAGTAAACCATTTATTGAACACCTATATACCAATAAATTGGGTTTTGGGTGGGTTATATACCAATATTTTTCATTTATTTCCTGAATACTTCTTTTGTAGGCCTACCAGGCAGTAAGGCCCGTCTCAAGAGATGCAGAAGCAAACAAATGCAATACATCCCTCATGGACCTGACAGATTGTCATATCTCCCTCACGATCTAGTGATTCTAATTCATAGTTTACAATAATCATGAAAAAAAAAAGACTTAAAATCTGTTGTGAGCTCACCCTGGCTTTTGAGTTATCTCCATTTTATTAATGTAGCAAAAAAGTGATTGCAACTTGTTAATTGAATGGTCTGAATTCAATTCAATTTAATAAGGTATAGTCAGGAAATGGCTTTAGTTTTTATTGAACTGTAATATATGTATAGAAAAACAAACATTTCATTAGTGTACAATTCAATGAGTTTTCACAAACTATAAAGGCCTGTATAATAAGCTTAAAAACAAAAAACAAAAAAAAAAAAACTAGGACAATACCAACACTTAAGAAGTCCTCTTCATGGTCTCTCGCAGTCACAACACCCTTCCTCCTAAGGGTCTGCTATTCTGACTTATAAGAGCATGGATTAGCTTTGTCTTGTTTCGTAACTGAAACCATGAAATGTGAACTCTTCTACACCCAGCTTCTATTGTCAACTTTGTGCGATTCACTCTGTTGCATGATACCACAATGTATTTTTGTTTTCCATTCTACTGTTTGTTGATATTTGGCTAATTTCTAGTTTGAAGCTGGAATGGATAATGTTAATAAGAACATTATAATACGTTATGTTTTTCTTGAACATATATATGCATCTATATCATGTATATGCCTAATAGAAGAATTCAAGGTTCTTAGAGTATGTGTGGAAACCCTGGTGGCATAGTGGTTAAGTGCTACGGCTGCTAAACAAAGAGTTGGCAGTTCGAATCTGCCAGGCGCTCCTTGGAAACTCTATGGAACAGTTCTACTCTGTCCTATAGGGTCGCTATGAGTCGGAATCGACACGATGGCACTGGGTTTGGTTTGGGTTTAGAGCGTGTGTATGTTCATCTTTGTTGGAATTATTGAACAGTTTTCCAATGTGGTTTTAGCCATTTTCACTCCTTCTAACAACGCAAGGGAAATCCTTGTGGTGTAGTAGCTAAGTGCTACAGCTGCTAACCAAAGGGTCGGCAGTTCGAAACCATCAGGTGCTCCTTGGAAACTCTAGGGGGCAGTTCTACTCTCTCCTAGAGGGTCGCTATGAGTCAGAATTGACTCAATGGCAATGGGTTTGTTTTTTGTTTTTTTAATGATTTAAGACTTTGAATGCTCTAAGTCGCTGCAAACATTTGGCATTTTTCCATCTTTTTTAGTTGGCACTCTGGTGGGTATGGACAATATCGCAATTAACATGCACATCCACGATGACTAATAAAAATGAGCACTTTTCATGTGTTTAATGGCCATTTGAATGTTGTCTATTGTAAGTTGAATGTTCAATTTTTTGTGCATTTTTTCTATTAGATTGTCAATCAGACTTCTGGGATTTTTAACTCTTTTGATCTTAATAGATAGTATTCAAAATTTGTTAGAATAATCAGCAATATTTGCTTTTCATTTTTCTTCAATATTATATCACCAGTTCCTAGATCAGTGCTTCAGTTATTGGATGTACAATAAATATTGACTACATGAATGAATGAACAAACTAATTAATATTAGTAACTTATAATATTAAACTATACATGGCAACAGAGATATATGTCAAGCTAGGATTTTAACATAGGAATCCATGTTAATGCAGTAGTCCTTTAAAATATTAGCTTTTGCTAGACACAGTTGCTTATCCAGGAGATAGAACAGGTAAGTGATAACTGTATTATTTAATTGTTTTCTATCTACATAGGAAACCTCTAGGGCTCCATTTGTATTTCCATCATGAAGCCTAACATTACAATTTTCTTCCTCTTTAGAAAACCCTTTTGTCTTCAACTTGTATATAATTGTCATATTCAATCACAGTATTAATCTCAACAGTATTCTCCCTCCAGCTCTAACTGCCTTTACAGAGCAAGAGTTAGAAAAGAAAGCACAGTTTCTTTCAGTTCAACACATCAGAGGAGGCTAGAAATTCAATTTCCCGATTCCCAGTTCAGTTTTCTCTCTATTACAAACATAATACCACTGAGTGAACTTGAACTACTATATCTACAGAAAGTTCTAACATTCATAGTCACAAATCAACAAGTGTACAATCTTCTTCAAATCCAGAGGGTGTAGACAAAAGAGAAGAAGGGAAAAACAAAACAGTTGTGAGGAATGTACCTGGATAAGTATTTGACATATGAACTTTCATTTTGGTTTACTCTTGAATGCTACACATGCTGTTTTTGTGGTACTGTTGCTTGAAGCTATGAAGGCATTTGATGAAGAAAAGATTAAAACAAACAGAACAGACGACTGCTGGTTAAGAAAAAGAGAATAGGCATGGTAATAAATAAAGGCAATGCCTTGAGTAAAGGATTATAATTCTGGACTGATATATACAAATATACATAAAAATATCTAGACATCATATATAAATAAAGACAATACCTTCTGAAGTACATCATTAATAAATTAGTAGTTTTACACTGGCAGACTTTTCCATCTGGTAGTAAAATTAGAAATACTAAATCATCAAATCTCATCAAATATTACTGCATATAAGACTGTTGCACTGAATTACACTGAAATTGTATTCAAGTATTACTTACATTACTCACATAAATATTACAAAGTAAATGACACACCAAGAACAGAGAAAGAATTTCTTTTAAGTTTACGACGATAGTTGGAGGTACCACTGCTTTCGGTTGACTACAGAGTGAGCTGGAAACAGAAGCATAACAGGGAACCTGTGACCAGAGAAATAGCAGGTTGCAAATCCCCTCAACCATTACAGCATCGACCACTGTAAAAAAATGGGCAACAATAAAAATCAGGGTAGAGTGTTTCTTTTTTAACTTTCAATGTGTTTTTTAAAAGGACATGTATGAAAGTTATACCAGCCGTGCTCTATTCCAATAATTTTATTTTAAATGTTATATTATAAGGTAGCTTGGAAAATGAAAGTATTCTCAAAAGTAAGATCTGTTAAAACAGTATGTCTAGACTATAAATAAACAAAATATTAATTTAAAATATTTTGACAATTATCTGAGTAAAGTACAAGTCAATTTACATCAATTTCTGAAACAAAATTCATGTGACCAGGCCACATTTATAGTATGTGTTTTATTGAAGATGAAAAAACAATTTGGTTTCTGGGGTATCAATTTCAATGTATTGAGTAATGCTATCAATTCCATTGTTAATGTCATAAAACATCTATAGTTAGAAAAAAACAAAAACATCAAAAGACAACAACAACAACAAAACATATGATTATATACTATACCTTCACAAATATGACAAACTGTTTTTTAGGCCAGGAAGAAAAGAAAATGAGGAAGAAGAAGATGATGTCTATAAATAAGTATTTATCAAAAATTTCATTTTAACTTCATTGACATTTTGCATGGTATAATTTGCCATGCTTTATAAATTAAATTACATTTTTCAGATTTCTTATATTAAATACTCTTCTTATGTAATTGTAGATTATTTATATTTGGATCTACAGGTTGTATTGGATAAAACAAACTCAAGTTATTTCAATTTAAATAAAGTCTGTATAAAAAATGAAAAAGAATATGGCATCAAGATTGATGGAAGACTGATTAACAACCTGCAATAATTTAGATGACACAACCTTGTTTGCTGAAAGCTAAGAGGACTTGAAGCACTTACTGATGAAGAAAAAAGGCATATAGTATACAGTATAGATAGCACTCAAACATAAAAATTTTTTTTAAAAATTGCCATCTAGTTAATTCGGACTAATAGCAACACTATAGTACAGAGTAAAACCGCCTCATAGAGTTTCCAAGAAGTGCCCAATGGATTCGAACTGCCAACTTTTGGTTAGCAGCCTTAGCACTTAACTACTATGCCACAAAAATCCTCACAATTGAACCAATAAGCAACATTATGATAAACAGAGAAAAGACTGAAGTTGTCAAGGATTTCATTTTACTTGGATCTACAATCAACTCCCATGGAAGCAGCAGTCAAGAAATCAAAGGACATATTGCATTGGGCAAACCCACTGCAAAAGACCTTTTTAAAATGTTGAAAAGCAAACATGTCACTTTGAGGACTAAAATGGGCCTGACCCGAACCATGATATTTTCAGTGGCCTTATATGCATGCAAAAGCTGGGCATAGAATAACAAAGACTGAAGAAGAATTGATGCCTTTGAAGTTGGTGTTGGTGAAGAATGTTGAATGTACCATGGACTGCTAGAAGAATGAACAAGTCTATGTTGGAAGAAGTACAGCCAGAGTGGTCCTTGAAGGTGAGGATGGGGAAACTTCTCTCATATACTTTGGACATGTTACCAGGAGGGACCTGTCCCTAGAGAAGACATCATGCTTGGTAAGGTGGATGGTCAGTGAAAAAGAGAAAGACTCAGTGAGATGGACTGACACAGTAGCTGCAACAATAGGTTCAAACATAGCAACAGTTGTGAGGATAGCACAGGACAGGGCGTTTTTTTGTTCAGTTGCACATAGGGTCTGTATGCATAGGAATCAATCCAACAGCATCTAACAACAACAACTTAAGAAAACTCTGTGGGACACTTCTACTCTGTTACATGGGGTCACTATAAGTAGAAACTGACTTTATGACCTCAAACAACTGCAGCTTAAGAAACAGATATTTGGCTTGTGAAATTGATTTCTTCAGGCAGGCTTGACCTTGAGACAAAAAAAAAAAAAAAAAAATGTCGACAGAACTTCAATCTTGTAATGTCTCTATTTCTCTGCTCTTTACTCATCTATATTGACTCTATTCCCACGCTGATTCTTACCAGTTATCATCCAGAATTGTTATTTGTTTTGTTCATTTCTGTATTTCAAGTTCTTATAACATGCTAGATGTCCCATAAGTATTTGTTGAATGAGTAAATGAAAGCCAGAGCTTCCCATCTTCTCAACTTCAACCCAGGAGAAAATAAATAATGTGTGCACCTCTATCAACAACTCCAGCCCAAAACTCAGTGTGTCTCCTTGGGACATCTCTTAACCAAATAATGTGACCTTCTGTTCAGATTTGAGGCACGTGCCAACCTGTAAAGATAACTGACCTGTGAAAATCAATGATGGGGGATAGGTAGTACCACAGAGGAAAAACAAAGCATTGCTGACAAGAGAATCCAGACTAGAGGTCAGAAACCCAGAAGATGGCTGACAGTCATCACTGTATATCTGTGTTAATAAAAATATCCATACATAAACCCATTTATAATATATGTTATGCTCATGAAGCAATAAATCTACTTTCCTCAATTAATAAAGGAAAGGTTTAAGAAACATCCCATAAAATCATTCAGGGGTAATGTTTTGCAAAATTCTTTGGGTTAGATTGATTGAGCCAAGAGACTCCAGGTTTGCAGTTGGCTGCTCAAAGTGAAGCCCATAAATGCTTTTCTTGGTACAGGGGTCACACAGAATAGAGCATAAATCTGTAGCAAGGTTAAAAAATGATGACCTGTTAAGACATATTGAATACTTTTTGTATTGGGAAGTAAAAACAAAGTACAACAATGGATAACCCCACTCACTGAAGGCCTTTCCATTACAATGGTACCTTCAATATTCTTCAATGGTTTGAAAAAATGCTTTTTGAACTGGTTTCAAGGCATGAATCCATTGATTTACTCAGAGACTCAGCTATCAATACAGAGTCTCCAGGCTGTCTGGCACACCAGTCATCTCCAGGCAGTGTTTTAAATGAATGGTAGGTAAACTGCCATTATATTTATTGTAGACTTTTATCTATTGACTAATAATTATTACACTAAATAATGAAATATGAAGAAAAGTTGCCATTGTTTAAGTTTTCATGTTCACTATGAGAATCTAAATATACTATAAAACCATTCCATAATGTCTTTTTAAAAGTGCGTTTTTGCAAATAGATCCCTCAAAAATTGTTGCGAGGGGAGTTCAGAGAAAACGCTGCCTCCATTCTGTGTATATGAAAACTGAAATGTGAGTGTTAATCTTCCAATTTAGAGTCCTAGAGCTGATTGGTTACTTGAAATACCCTTATTGCATTAATTCAATGAATTTCTATTGAGGACTTAGCCTTCTAAGGGTGGTATGGTATAGTGGTTTAGAGCATGGAGTCTGGAGTCAAATTCCTGAGATGTGACCTTGGTCAAGTTATTTGAGTGTCCTCTGTTTCAATCTCTTCATCTATAAAATGGAGCTAAGAGAGCATCTGTACTGATGAGGTTGATGTAAATAAGATAATCCATGTAAATTGCTTAAGAAACAAGTGCCTGGCACATAGTAAACACTTGTATAAATGTTGGCTGTTGTTATTATAATGTATTAAAACAACTCAGAAGAGCAGAGGTTGGTAGTTGAGCTTCCATTACCTGGACTATAATCTCCTGACTTCTTTTCTGTTAAGTGTAATCATGTGACTAAACTGCAGGCTAGGAAATATAAATTTAGTGATATATGCCATTCCCAAGCCTGACCTATAAAAATCTTATAGGTCTTAAATCCCCCTATTCATCCTCTCTTCTAGCTTGATGTCAATTGCAGCTGTGAAAGGTAATTAATGAAAATGGCAGAGTCTCTGTCAGTGTAGGCTCCTGAATACGTACGGGAGAGCTGTGTAGCCAACCTGTTCATTTGTCCAGGACTTATTCATGAGCGTGAAATAAGTCTGTATTGTATGGAGCCATAACTTTTAAAAATATATTTTTATTGAATTTGTCAACAATTCCATTCTATTGGATCAAAAATCAATGCCCATGGAAGCAGCAGTCAAGAAATCAAATGACATACAGTATCAGGCAAATCAGCTTTCTCAAAAAATAATAATAATTCTGAGTACACATGTTCAGAATTGACTTGATATGGAATGAAAAACACTTGAAGCTAAGCTAGTCGTATGGGTATAATTCAGGGAGGTTTTATAACCCTTCATGTTGTAACCCATGCTCCATTTTCTGCCACTTTATACTCCACACACCAGTAACGCCAAGCCGCTTGTCTATCCCCAACTTTTACTATTTCCTATCTCTGTACCGTTGTATGTGCTGCTTCCTTATTGGAGTACCATCAAGTTTAGATGTCACCTTTCTCATGAAAACTTACCTACCTTTCTCATTTTTAATTATTTTTTCTGAGACTGCACTCTGTATATGAGTCTGGCACATAGTAGGTGTCTAATAAATATATATGTTAAATGCTTTAAGGAGTTCTTGGGTGGCACAAATTGTTAAGCACTTAACTACTAGCTGAAAGGTTGGTGGTTCGAACCCACCTAGAGGCACCTCAGAAGATAGGCCTGGCAATCTGATTCCAAAAGGTCACAGCCTTGAAAACCCTATGGAGCAGTTCTACTCGGCATACATGGAAATGACTCAAGAGCAAATAACAATAACAACAAATGAATGAATACATACAACACAATGGACTCCTTGAACATTCTTGTTATGTCTTACTCAGTTTTGTAATAACAGAACTTAGGGCACTGTTGGGCACGTATTAAGTTCTTAATAATGTTCTTTGAACTAAATTGGTATGTTGCATGGATTAATGTGCAGAGAAAATAGAAGTTGGGAAACTCTCTAGAAAGTACCTAATTCTCATCCTTAAATAAGCACCATAAGGCTATTTCAAACTCATTGCTCATGTTATTAGATCAACAAATAAGCAGCACATTACTGAATTAGTAGCTAATACAATATAAATGAGTTTGGAATACCAGGGGCCATTTTTAAAAGCATGATGTTCTTCGGATTGAAGCTTTTAAATAGTGGTGAGACTAATGCTGATGCACTCTCAGCAAACTTAGTGGCATCACGGCAAAATAGATTGCAATATCAAAAGCTCTATTGTGTACATGGTCTTATAATCTTTGTATACATACAAAGCTGATGTGATTTTAAAATAAAGCATTAATATCATTTAAAAACATGACTTAAGGTATGGTGCTGTTGTAATATTTGGGAGATTCATTAAATAGCCTGACTCAGAAAAAAAATACTGTGAGAAATGTAGCTTACTTGATCAGCTCTCTCTGGCCAGTAGAACCTTAACTGCAAAAGTCAGTTTTATCTACTTATTTCTTATTAAAATATTTAAGGGTATTTTTTTATTCAATTAATTTAAAATAAAATCATTGAATTCAAGATTTCTATACAATAGATTGTAATATTTGCAAATTGGGTTATATATATATGTAAAAAATAGAGACCACAAAATATACACCCTTGGTATTTAGATATTAGTAAAACTTACAGGCATGAACAGCTAGAGAACTGACATCTTTTTTCTCTTGCCACTTTGCACAACTTGGATTAATCATGTCCTTGTAACAGAAGTGACATGATAATCAGAGGGAAAAAAAATGTCACCGAATCGATTCTGACTTATAGCGACACTGTAGAACACAGTAGAACTGCCCCATAGGGTTCCCAATGACTCAGTGGTTAAAAGCTTGACAGCTAACAAATCGCCAACAGTCTGAATCCACCAGCGGCTCCTTGGTAATCCCGCAGGGCAGTTCTACTCTGTCCTGCAGAGTTGCTATGTGTCGGAGTTGACTCAAGGCAGGGGGTTTGGCTTGGTTCCGGTAATCTTTACAGAAGCAGACTGCCACATTTTTCTCCTGTGGAATGGCTGGTGGGTTCAAACTGCCAACCTTGGGATTAGCAGACAGGGGCTTTAACCACTGTACCATCAAAAAAAAAAAAAAACAAAAAACAGGGCTCCCTAATTTCTCAATCTATGTCTGTAATTAAAGAAAACCTAGTTCTCAAAATACAGAGTCTTCACCATGTGTGTTTCTATACCTCTAACATTTTATTTATGTTACTATTGATCTTGCAGAGATCCCCTTAAATGCTGGGTCCGTATATGATGGCCTCGGAATGACCTCTATGCTAGGATGAAAAGGAATTGATAGATTTTCTTGACTTCTGATGAGAGTAAAACAGCTTCCACATAGAGTGTCATAGAAGATGCTTTCTCCAGTCTTCAAAGGTTATGTCATCTGTGATTATTTCCTGTGTTATCAAGCATCTTTCCAAATACCATTAAGTGAAACTGTGTAAAGAGGCTGCCTTACTGCCTCACTGTTTGCTTCTTGGCTTTTCCATTTTCTGTTTTGTTTGTTGTGTTTTATCCTGTCTTTCTTGGTTTACATAATGATAAAATGAAATAACTGATGTTTATGAATAGAAAAAAAAAAACAAAACCCAAACCCGTTGTCGCCAAGTCGACTCTGACTCATAGTGACCCTATAGGACAGAGTAGATTTGCCCCATAGAGCTTCCAACGAGCGCCTGGTAGATTCAAACTGCTTAACTTTGGGTTAGCAGCCGTAGCACTTAACCACTGCACCTCTGGGGTTTCCTTTATGAATAGACTATATAGATACTACAGAAGTCTGCATTGAGAGACAGGTAGAGAAATGATTAAAAGCCCCAGCTCTGCAGCCAGTAGGTCTGGTTGAAATCTCAGCTGTGCCATATGACTTTGGCCAAGTCACATAACCTTTATAATTCTATTCCCTCAGCTGTAAAATGAGAAAATTGCTAGTACCTGCCACTCAGGATTACTGTGAGAATTAAATAAGTGAATAATATACAAGGCATTTAGGAGGTAAGCACCATAAAAGTGTTTGCTATTATAACATACAGTGATTTGGTCTTAGTGGGAGACTATATCAGAACTAGTAGGAAGTTTGAATTAAGTATATTAATAATATTTTTAATTATTATTATTTAATTATTTTAATGTTTAACAACATTCAATATTAAATGTTTTATGAATATTTAGTAACATTATCTGATCACTAAAAATCTGTGCAATTATTTAAAACATTATATCAAAACCATTACAAATTTCATTTTAATTGGTTCTTTATTACTCCCTGGGAAACTTTATTTCAGGTGTCTCTGATATTTATTTCAGGTGTCTCTGATATATTCACCTTATTAGATAGCCAAAAACTGTCACCTGTCTTCTCATAGCTCCTACATCACATATGTCTCAGTCTCAGCAAACGACAGTGCTTCTTACTTTACTGAGTAATTCGAAGACACCAGCCAAGAACTATTTCAACTTCCTTCCAGGCCAACAACAAAGCTATTAATATTCACACATTTCCTTTTTCCTTTCCTTTTCCTTCAGCCCTGTTTTACATAGGGTTGCTGTTGAGTCCGAACCCACTCAAGGGCACCTAGCAACAACAACATTCCTTCAGGGAGAGACTATCCACCAGTTGTGTTCTCCATTCCATTGTCACTCACCTTCTCTGGGACCCTACTCTAACACTTATTAATTCTGTATAGGAACACCTCTCCTTGGAGATTTTATATATATATATATATATATATACATATATATCAGTATTTTTTTTTGTCTCAAACTCAGCATATATAAAACAGAATTTGATTATTCTGCCCATCCCTAGTAAATCTGAGCAAGTCTTTCCAGTTTATCTGCTCCTATGTACAGGTTGAGATTAAACTCTCAGAGTTGATACCCTGAGTACGGATGACTTCTACCCACACATTTGATAGCAAGGCACAAGGAGAAGTTGTGACATTCAGTTTGTGATGACCCTGATCCTGATGTAATTGAGTGAAAGCCATATACCACAATAAAGCATTAAAATACGATCTATAAATATTTAATTCTGAATAAAATGAAACAAAGTATAAATACCATAAGATCAAAAACCTCATTTGTTTTGATAACTGCTGTATTCTCATCACCTAGAACAGTACTTGACACATACTGGAGCCTCAATAAATATTTGTTGAATTAATTAATAAGTGGTAGTATGACTGTGGAGACCTGGTGGCATAGTAGTTAAGAGCTCTGTTGCTAACCAAAAGGTCATCAGTTCAAATCCACCAGTTGCTCCTTGGAAACTCTATGGGGCAGTTCTACTCTGTCCTATAGGGTCACTATGAGTTGGAACCTACTCGACGGATGGGACAGTTCTACTCTGTCCTATAGGGTCGCTATGAGTCGGAACCAACTTGGCAGCACCTAACGACAGTATGAATGTGTTGTAAAAGCAGCATAGAGGAAGAAGTTCATAATTGCATTTCAAAAGCACCAGGTGCTGCTCTATCCTTTATGACATACAGAGTAAAATACTAGCTCTGCCTTCAAGGCACTATCTGTCTGGAGACAGCCTTAAAACTCTGTACAAGATGTTGGCTTATCCTCCTCTGAAAATGCAATGTAGAACTCAAGTATCTATGCTTCCCATCAATATTTTAACTAAGAAAAAGCTCTAATTGTATCCAAAGTCCTTTGTTAAAAACAGAAAGAGATAGTCCCAGTTTACTGGAATATACTTAGAACTAAAAATAAATGCATCATGGGCTATTTGTAGGACCCAAGCATCAGAGTCTCTGTATATCTCCAGCACATGGATCTGAGCTCTGGAACTAATCAGCATGGACCTTATTGCAAGAAGGCAGAAAGTGACATTGCCTCAAGCATGATTCATGATACCATAGTTAAGGCATGTTTACTGTCAACATAGACATAATTGGGGAACTCTAGACTTTTAAAAGACTATATTGCCTCAAAGTAATAGAGTGGTTGGAGAATGTCAAGAGCAATGTAAAAAAAAAAAAAAATACATAATTGGATTAAACCTAATGGGGTCCTCATGTTGCCTATAGAGTCATCCTATAATAGAGCAAAAAGGCCATAACCATTTGCCTAGATAACCTATTTTCTGAAGCTAGACCTGTGACCATGGCATGAGGATGATGGACCTTTTGAATGTGGCTCTCATGATCTTTAGGTTCTTTGGCCATAGGTCTGTTGTGTCCCTAAGTCATCTGAAAGCAAAAAATGAGACATCAACTCATAGCTCTATTTTAGATAAGTCTTGCCAAATGTGCCCTGATGTTGGTCATGTATATAATTAGGACTAATAGTAAATATCTATTATTTATTGAGCCTGCAATTTTATTTTTTAAAGTTCTAGATATGTGACAAAAATAAGTTAGAAGTAGGGAGTATTTGTCACTGAAGTAAAATTTCTAACAATGATGGTCAAGTGCTAGAAGCTTACTCTTAGGTCATTTGTTGAACTGCCTGTCTCAAATGGCTTACAAGACATGTTAAGTTCTCCAATCTCTCATCTCAACCATTGTTATTGATCATTTAATTTGTTCCAACTAATCTCATAAGTTTGAGACTTTTTACTATTAAAAGATTGTAAAACAGGAAAGATTGGCTGAAAAATAATGAGAAAAAGTATTTAAAAGAATAAAAAATCAGAAAAAGTTTTAAAAAATAGGCTAAAATGTATGATGATTCATGAAGAGTTGCAAAATGACCTTTAAGTGTGCTGAAATCATCAGGGTTAAAAAAAAAAAAATTCTGTACCTGTAAATACTGATTTTCAATCAAATTGTCATTTTAGACAAACTGTCAAGATGACCAATATGTTTTTGGCCAAATTATGTTTGTCCAAATCACATCATGCCCATAAAAATCAGTTAAAACATATCAAAAACATGCCAACACCTGGGTAAGTATAAGATGCTGTAGAAGCACATAACCCAATCTGACTGGGAGGTATCAAGGATCAAAGGGGCATCCCAATGTAAGAGGCACATGTGATGGAAACTAGAGGGACAAGTAGAAGTAAACAAGGTGGAAGCAGAGAAGAAGAAAAAAAGGGGGTTGCTACACGTGCAAAGGCCTAGACTGATAAGAAGCAGGCTTCTTCCCTTTGACTGGAATAGAGAGAGTAACAGTTCAAAGTCAGTACACAGCAAAATACCTCACATGTATTAGATACACTGCAATTATTTGTTGAGTAAATTATTTTCTTTTGCGTATCTGTATTTTCTGACATAATCTATAATAAGTATGTATTACTTTTGCCCTGACAAGACAAAAAAAATATTAAAAGGAAACAGTAGTTGTATTTTTTTAACCCAGTTACCATTTTTACCATAGTGTCCCAATTACCAATATCTGCAAAACAGGTGATCGGTCAAATTTGCGTTCTAAAGCTAATCAAATTGGCATGCAATCCATTTAAGCAACTTGTCATGTATTTCAGTTTTCAGACGTGACTTTAAACAGTTGTCCTCATTGCTCTGAAGACCGTAAGCTTCCTTAGTAGAGGTGTCTTGTTCACCATCATCTCACTAACACCTAGCTTAGTATCTGTGGTATGCTGTACAAGTTTGACCAATATATGTGGACTAAATGAGTAATATGCTGTTTTCAACCTTGCGTACTTAGTTTTAAAATCTCCGGTGATCACCGAATCTGCATGTTTAATACGTCTTGGATTTTTTCAGTTGTATATCTTGTAGGACCAGCAACACAAAATTTCAAAACATGACCCTCTCATATGTTCCGTATATCAGTAAATGGCATCACCACAGTCAAAGTCATTAACTTTTGATCACCCAGATTTCTCTCTTCCCAATTACTGACTTACTTCATTAATTACTAACACCTGTAGATTCTCCCTAAGTCCCTTGAAATCACTTCCCTTTGCTGTTTCTTCTGCCATTTTAGAGGCTCTCAGTCTTTATCAACTAGATTATAGTCAAATCCTGTTAATTCTATTTACTTTCACCTCACTGTTACCACAAGGATCTTTCTAGAATGCAAATCAGATCAGTTTTTACCTGTTCAAAATCCTTTTATAGCCTTGGGATGCATTTTAGAATAAATTTTAAACTCTTCTTTAAGTTAGTCCTTCTGATAATCTTTTAGATTAAGAATATCTGGTTCTGCAAAGAATTTATAGCTTCCAAGGGAATTTATAAAGACTTCCAAAAGTTTGCTATAAAATATCATATCTACTATATATATATTACTATATATAAAATAAAAGATCACATAAGGTGTGTACTTAAGATGTAAGGTAATTTTTCATGGTTTTGACATTATTAGCAGATATATGCCCTATTGCATCTGTTTCACAAATCCCTAAGTTTTTCAAATGATTATTGCCCACTCTTCTTTTTTTCCTGTGCCTGATTTTCACCGTTCAGCCACTTTGGGCTGAATGACAACTTTTCATTCCATACAGTGCTAGAGGATACTGAAGAAGGTTTAAATAATTCCTAGTATATTTTTTCCAAGATTTTTGTCTCTTTTCTCTCACCAATTTCCAAAAAACTCCTCCTTCCCTCATTAAGTATTTAAGCTGCAGAGCATAGTCAGTATTCTTGCCTTGTTTTGTTCTATATTATACCTGCTCATATCTCTTAACTGCAAGCTTTCTGAGACAGCGACCAGTTATTTGTCTAGGATTGGTTCGCCATGTACATTTCCTCTTAGCCAGTAAATAATAATAACCATCTGTTAGCAGTAACGTAAAAGAACAGCATGAACAGGGCTGCAAAGTAAATCATGATTCAGAATGTCACAATCATCTTGGGTATTCACATTTACATCAAAGTGATAGAAAGCTGGAAGTCCAATTGCTCTGTCACCCTCATCTAAAATAGCACATTTGTTGAATTTATTACTCCATACTCTACTACATAGTTTTGTTTTTCCTTCATACTAAAATCCTACCTTTCATATGGGTCATTCACTTTTTCTGTAAGTATTTAATTGCTACTGGAATATTTTTGTTTATAATCTTTTGTTTCTATGAACTCTCATTGGTTTTATGTCAAGAGATTTTGAAAACAATTAAATTAATTCAACTTCTGTCTTTTTTCTTCCTACAGACACCACAATATAGGACTTTCTACTTAAGCCAATCAAAATATACTATTGAATATTTCCTTTTCAGGCGATCCACAGAATAAATATTTTTAAAGTTTTTTTTTTTTTTTATGTTTAATTGTTATGCTTCCTCTTGCATGACATAGATTAAGGCCCATTACTATGTCTACAATTACAGAGGAATGCATTGTCCAATTAACCTGTATTCAGGTTCTAGCAATTACACACAGAAACAAAGTATCATTGATTGTTACAAATAATTGTATACATAATCCTATAAAAGGATTGCTTTCTATGTGTCTAGCCATGCACTGGTAGATGCAAAAAAAACTGACCCAAATTACTCCCATCCCTATATGCATACCTCTTCTCAATGTGCCTTTGATACTCTACCAAACAAGAAGTGAGATTTCTCTCCACCTGTAGCATCTTCATTTGGCCATGTGACTTGCTTTCAGAAATTAGATATTAGTGAAAAGCTTGAAAAGCTCTTTCAAATTGTGCTTCTCCCCTCTTGCTGCTGGGAACATTTTTGTCACCATAAGAAGTACAGTCTAACCCACCAAGCACAAGGAAGCAGAGACAAGCCATACCAGCTGAGGATCCCTAGATTTGCCAACTGCCAAATATCCTGTGCTATCCTCCCAATTAAACCACTGGATGACCAAAGAGATCATCCAGGCTGACCCACACCAGAAGCTGACCCAGAGAATTTTGAACATATAAAGCAGTAGTTGTTTTAATCCACTAAGTTTTGGGCTAGTTATACAAAAATAAATAACAGTTCTTTATATTATGGACAGGTAGAAAAGACAATAGTGCAAAATGCAGTTGTAATTTAACAGATTTTATATTATTCCTTGCCACCCAGAAGTATCCTTTAACTTTCTTTACTTCTCCCATGTTTTTTATCTCAACCACCAAAACATACTACCCAAAATCCCAAATCACACAAAAGAGAACAATGATGCAAAGTTCAGAAACTAGAAAAGAATCAATATATGTTCATTTTGATTTCTCTGATTTTCATTGATCTCTCTCTAAATCTATTACTAAATAATAATAATATATAATATTACTAAATCTGATCATAACCCCTGTAGCTGTTTCTAGGACCTCAGAAAACCGTGGGTTTTAAAAACACATTCATTTTTTAAAATATCTATTACAAAGAAAATAACTGGCTGTCCCAGAAAGATACCTTCTCCTACTCCCTTAACTAAATTATAAAATATCAAAAGACAAATTTAGAGAGCTAGTTTTAATTTAAAACCATGTTTGCTTTGGTAATCAGATAAATAATGGAAAATGATGAGTCTATAATTAAATAATTTAAGAAAAACAGCTAAATCATTTTTCATTTGATGATCATTTTTGTGCAAAGGAATGTTTCATTGACTTCTCAGCCTCTGATTTCTAGTTGACAGAGATTTGCTCTAGTCTTTTACCTACATTTTGTACATATTATGGGATTCAAATAAATTACAATTTAGTTAAGGGAGTAGGAGGAAGTGTCTTTAAATGCCTTAGAAAAGAAGAATGATACGATTCAGAATATCTGTTTGAAATATGTAAATATATTTTTACTAACTTAAAAAAATCCAAATGAGCTCTATGATTATCTATACTCCTTATTCCTTCTCTAAACTCTCTTTCATTCACTCTATCATTTCTGTATTTAGAGAAATGTTTTGGGTACAACATCATTAAAGGGGTCTTATGAATTTTCCTGGTTTTTACTGCTAGTCAGTGTGTTTATAGGAAACAAATATAAAAAAAAAAATGGTTAGAGACAACCAGAAGGATTATTCATAGTAAAGTATTCAAGGTCCCCCATAGCTTAAGCTTCATGGATTTTATAAATTGTTACAACATATTTATCATGGATGGATAGTTCTCAAACACTATAAACCACACCGTCTAAGCAGTCTAGTGATGTTACAACAGAAATACCACAAATGAATGGCTTTAGCAAATAGAAATTTATTCTCTCACAATTTAGGAGGCTAGAAGTCTGACTTCTTTTCAAGGAAGGTGGATGGATTCTCAGTCAGTCCTTGATAGATCTCATAGACCTTTTTTTTTTTTGGCTCTTGTAGGCTAGAATTCCAAATTCTGGGCATCATCTCCAGGGGAAGCCTTTCTCTCTCTGTCAGTTCTGGAGGAAGGCTCTTGTCATCAGTCTTCTGGTCTAGGAGCTTCTCCGAGCAGGAATCTCGGGTCCAAAGGATGCGACCGGCTCCTGGTGCTGCTTTCTTGGTGGTATGAGGTCCCCACTCTGCTCACTTCCCTCTCCTTTTATCTCTGCAAGATGAAAGATGGTGCAGGGCCACACCCCATGTAAACTCCTCCTACATTGGATCAGGGATGTGACCTGAGAAACGGTGTTATATCCCAACCTAACCCTCCTTAACATAATCTAATCTTGCCTCACTAACCACAGGCAGAGATTAGGATTTACAACACATAGGAAAATCACATCAGTTGACAAAATGGTGGACAATCACACAATAATGGGAATCATGGCCTAGCCAAATGGATACACAGATTTTTGGAGGACACAATTCAATGCATGACAGTCCCTCAAGGGAGTTTTTTTTCATTTTTTAAACTTTGACATGACATTTCCTTTCATGAGCTTGATGGAATGTTACTGGGTGCCCTCGAGTTGATTCCGACTCAGCCACGACATGTGACAGAATAGAGCTGCCCCTCAGGGTTTTCTTTGCTTAATCTTTATGGGAGCAGATCAACAGGTGCTTCACCCTCTAAGCCTCTAGTGGGTTCAAACCATCAATCTTTCAGTTAGCAGCCAAGTGCCTAACCACTACACCACCAGGGCTCTTTCCATTCTAATAAAAAGCTTCAGATGATTAAGAAAATCCTACTTCTCTCTTTGGGGGACACATTTTAACAGTATGACGTAATTTCTTTTTCTGTGTGTGTGGGCAGTTTTTTTTACATAATTTTTATTGAGCTTTAAGTGAAAGTTTACAAATCAAGTCACTCTCACACAAAAACTTATACACACCTTGCTACATACTTCCAATTACACTCCCCCTAATGAGACAGTTGCTGCCTCCATCCACTCTCTGTTTTCATGTCCATTGCACCAGCTTCTAACCCCCTCTACCCTCTCATCTACCCTCCAGGCAGGAGATGCCAACATAGCTTCAAGTGTCCACCTGATCTAAGAAGTTCACTCCTCACCAGCATCCCTCTCCATCCCATTGTCCAGTCCAATCCATGTCTGAAGAGTTGACTTCAGGAATGGTTCCTGTCCTGGGCCAACAGAAGGTCTGGGGGCCATGACCACCGGGGTCCCTCCAGTCTCAGTCAGACAATTAAGTCTGGCCTTTTTATGAGAATTTGGGGTCTGCATCCCACTGCTCTCCTGCTCCTTCAGGGCTTCTCTGTTGGGTTCCCTGTTAGGGCAGTCGTCGGCTGTAGCCAGGCACCATCTAGTTCTTCTGGTCTCAGGCTGATGTAGTCTCTGGTTCATGAGGCTCCTTCTGTCTCTTGGGCTCCTAATTACCTTGTGTCCTTGGTGTTCTTCATTCTCCTTTGATCCAGGTGGGTTGAGACTAATTGATGCATCTTAGATGGCTGCTTCCTAGCGTTTAAGACCCCAGACGCCACTCTTCAAAGTGGGTTGCAGAATGTTTTCTTAACAGATTTTATTATGCCAATTAACTTAGATGTCCCCTGAAACCATGGTCCCCAAACCCCTGCCCCTGCTACGCTGGCCTTGGAAGCATTCAGTTTATTCTGGAAACTTTTTTGCTTTTGTTTTAGTCCAGTTGTGCTGACCTCCCTGTATTGTGTATTGTCTGTCCCTTCAACTAAAGTAATTCTTATCTACCATCTAATTAGTGAGTGCCCCCTCCCACCCCCCCTTAACCACAGAAGAATGTTTTCTTCTCAGTTTAAACTATTTCTCAAGTTCTTATAATAGTGGTCTTATACAATATTTGTCCTTTTGCAACTGACTAATTTCACTCAGCATAAAGCCTTCCAGATTCCTCAATGTTATGAAATGTTTCACGGATTCATCATTGTTCTTTATTGATGCATAGTACTCCACTGTGTTAATATACCATAATTTATTTATCCATTCATCCATTGATGGGCACCTTGGTTGCTTCCATTTTTTTGCTATTGTAAGCAGTGCTGCAGTAAACATGGGTGTGCACGTATCTGTTCGTGTAAGGGCTCTTATTTCTCTAGGATATATTCCTAGGAGTAAGATTGCTGGATCATATGGTAGTTCTATTTCTAGCTTTTTAAGGAAGCGCCAAATCAATTTCCAAAGTGGTTGTACCATTTGACATTCCCACCAGCAGTGTAGAAGTGTTCCAATCTCTCCACAGCCTCTCCAACATTTATTCTTTTGTGTTTTTTGGATTAATGGCAGCCTTATTGGAGTGAGATGAAATCTCATTGTAGTTTTGATCTGCATTTCTCTAATGGCTAATGATTGTGAACATTTCCTCATGTATCTGTTAGCTACCTGAACTTCTTCTTTAGTGAAGTGTCTATTCATATCTTTTGCCCATTTTTTAATTGGGTTATTTGTCTTTTTGTAGTTGGGTCTTTGCAGTATCATGTAGATTTTAGAGATCAGGCGCTGATCGGAAATGTCATACCTAAAAACTTTTTCCAGTCTGTAAGTAGTCTTTGGATGAGCATAGGTGTTTGATTTTTAGGAGCTCCCAGTTATCTAGTTTTTCTTCTGCTTCCTTAATAATGTTTTATATACTGTTTATGCCATGTATTAGGGCTCCTAAGGTTGTCCCTATTTTTTCTTCCATGATCTTTATCGTTTTAGATTTTATATTAATGTCTTTGATCCATTTTGAGCTCATTTTTGTGCATGGAGTGAGCTATGGCTCTAGTTTCATTTTTTTGCAGATGAATATCGAGTTATGCCAGCACCATTTGTTAAAAAGACCGTCTTTTCCCCATATAACTGTTTTGGGGCCTTTGTCAAATACCAACTTCTCATATGTGGATGGATTTATGTCTGAATTCTCAATTCTGTTCCATTGGCCTATGTCTCTGTTGTTGTACCAGTACCAGTACCAGGCTGTTTTGACTACTGTGGCAGTATAATAGATTCTAAAATCAGATAAAGTAAGGCCTCCCACTTTGTTCTTGTTTTTCAATAATGTCTTATTTATCCGGGGCCTCTTTCCTTTCCATATGAAGTTGGTGATTTGTTTCTCCATCTCATTAAAGAATGTCATTGGGATTTGGATCGGAATTACATTAAATGCATAGATGTTTTTTGGTAGAATAGACATTTTTGTAATGTTAAGTCTTCCTATCCATGAGCAAGGTATGTTTTTCCACTTATGTAAGTCTCTTTTGGTTTCTTGCAGAAGCGTACTATAGTTTTCTTTGTATAAGTCTTCTACATCTCTGGTAAGATTTATTCCTAAGTATTTTATCTTCTTGGGGGCTAGTATAAATGGCATTCATCTGGTGATTTCCTCTTTGATGTTCTTTTTATTGGTATAGAGGAATCCAACTGATTTTTGTATGTTTATCTTGTACTCCAACACTCTGCTGAACTCTTCTATTAGTTTCAGTAGTTTTCTTGAGGATTCCTCAGGGTTTTCTTGCATAAGATCATGTCATCTGCAAATAGAGATATTTTGACTTCTTCCTTGCCAATCTAGATGCCCTTTATTTCTTTATCTAACCTAATTGCTCTTGCTAGGACCTCCAACACAATGTTGAATAAGAGCGGTGATAAAGGGCATCCTTGTCTGATTCCCGATGTCAAAGGGAATGCTTTCAGGCTCTCTCCATTTAGGGTGATGCTGGCCGTTGGCTTTGTATAAATGCCCTTTATTATGTTGAGGAATTTTCCTTCTATTCCTATTTTGCTGAGAGTTTTTATCTTGAATGGGTGTTGAACTTTGTCAAATGCCTTTTCTGCATCAATTGATAAAATCAAGTGATTCTTCTCTTTTGTTTGTGTGGTGGATTATATTAATTGTTTTTCTGATGTTGAACCATCCCTGCATACCTGGTATGAATCCCACTTGGTCATGGTGAATTGTTTTTTTTTTTATATATGTTTTTGAATACTATTGGCTAGAATTTCATTGAGAATTTTTGCATCTACATTCATGAGGGATATAGGTCTATAATTTTCTTTTCTTGTGGTGTCTTTACCTGGTTTTGGTATCAGGGATATGGTAGGTTCATAGAATGAATTTGGTAGTATTCCATCCTTTTCTATACTCTGAAATACCTTTAGTAGTAGTGGTGTTAACTTTTCCCTGAAAGTTTGGTAGAACTCTGCAGTGAAGACGTCCGGACCAAGGCTTTTTTTTTTGGGGGGGGGGAGTTTTTTGATTACCTTTTCAATCTCTTCTTTTGTTATGAGTCTATTTAGTTGTTCTACCTCTGCTTGTGTCAGTTTAGGCAGGTAGTGTGTTTCTAGGAATTCATCCATTTCTTCTAGGTTTTCAAATTTGTTAGAGTACAATTTTTCTTTGTAATCTGATATGATACTTTTAATTTCAGTTTGGTCTGTTGTAATATTGCCCATTTCATTTCTTATTCAGGTTATTTGCTTCCTCTCCTGTTTTTCTTTTGTCGGTTTGGCTGGTGGTTTATCAATTTTGTTGATTTTTAAAAAAAAAAACAGCTTTTAGTCTTGTTAATTCTCTCAATTGTTTTTCTGGTTTCTATTTCATTTTTTTTTTCATTTAGTTCTGCTCTAATTTTTATTATTTTTTTTCTTCTGGCGAATGAGGGTTTCTTTTGTAGCTCTCTTTCTACTCGTTCAAGTTGTAGGGATAATTTTTTGATTTTGGCCCATTCTTCTTTTTGTACGTGAGCATTTATTGATATAAATTGGTCTCTGAGCACCACTTTTGCTGTGTCCCAAAGGTTCTCATAGGAAGTGTTTTCATTCTCTTTGGATTCTATGAATTTCTTTGTTCCATCCTTAATGTCTTCTATAATCCAGTCTTTTTTGAGCAGAGTAGTGTTCAGTTTCCAAGTGTTTGATTTCTTTTCCTTGCTTTTCCTGTTATTGATTTCCACTTTTATGGCCTTATGGTCAGAGAAGATGTTTTGTAATATCTCAATGTTTTGGATTCTACTAAGGCTTGCTTTATGACCTAATATGTGGTCTATTCTAGAGAATGTTCCATGTGCACTAGAAAAGAAAGTATAGGTGGTTGCTGTTGGGTGGAGTGTTCTGTATATGTCTATGAGGTCAAGACTTGGTTTATTGTGGCATTTAGACCTTCCCTGTTTTTTTTTGTCTTTACTGAGCTTCTTTCTGGATGTCCTGTCCTTCACCGTAAGTGGTGTGTTTAAGTCTCCTACGATTATTGTGGAGCTGTCTATCTCACTTTTCAATGCTGATAGAGTTTGTTTTATATATCTTGCAGCCCTGTCATTGGGTGCATAAATATTTAATATGGTTACATCTTCTTGGTGTATTGTTCCTTTAATCATTATATAGTGTCCTTCCTTATCCTTTCTGTTGGATTTAACTTTAAAGTCTCTTTTGTCAGAAATTAATATTGCCACTCCTGCTCTTTTTTTATTGTTGTTTGCTTGATATATTTTTTTCCATCTTTGTGTTTTAGTTTGTTTGTGTCTCTGAGTCTAAGGTGTGTCTCTTGTAGGCAGCATATAGATGGATCTTGTTTTTTTAATCCGTTCTGCCACTCTCTGTCTCTTTATTGGTGCATTTAGTCCATTTACATTCAGCATAATTATGGATAGGTATGAATTTAGCGTTATCATTTTAATGTCTTTTTTGCGTGTGTTGTTGACAGTTCCTTTCTCCCACTTAATTTTATGTGCTGAGTAGATTATATATTGTCCTTTCCTCATATTTGTTGTTATTGATTTTTTTTTTTTCTGCTGAGTCTCTATTTTTTCTTGTATTTTATTTTGGTGAGTAGGATAGTTTGCCTCCATTGTGGTTACCTTATTATTTACTCCTATTTTTCTAAATTTAAACCTATCTTTTATTTCTTTGTATCACCATATCTTCCTCTCCATATGGAAGGTCTATGATTACATTTCTTAGTCCCTTTCTATTACTTTAATGTTGTCTTCTTTTATATAATAACATCGCTGTTACCCTGTTTGGGGCTTTTTTTTTTTTAAACCTTGCTTTCTTTTTTTGGATTTCCCCATCTGAGTTGACTTCTGGTTGCTCTGCCCAGTGTTCTAGTCTTGGGCTGATACCTGATATTATTGATTTTTCTAGCCAAAGAATTCCCTTTAGTATTTCTTGTGTTTTGGTATGGTTTTTATGAATTCCCGCAACTTATGTTTATCTGGAAATGTCTTAATTTCACCTTCATATTTAAGAGACAGTTTTGCTGGATATATGATTCTTGGCAGGCAATTTTTTTCCTTCAATTTTTTAAATATGTCATCCCATTGCCTTCTTTTCTGCCTGGTTTCTGCCAAGTAGTCCGAGCTTATTTTTATTGGCTCTCCTTTGTAGGTGACTTTTCGTTTATCCCTCGCTGCTCTTATAATTCTCTCTTTATGTTTGGTTTTGGCAAGTTTGATTATAATACGTCTTGGTGATTTTCTTTTAACATCTACCTTATGTGGAGTTCGATGAGCATCTTGGATAGATATCTCTCATCTTTCACAATACCAGGGAAGTTTTCTGCCAACAAATCTTCAACAGTCCTCTCTGTATTTTCTGTTATCCCTCCCTGCTCTGGCACTCCAATCACTCATAGGTGATTTCTCTTGGTAGAGTCCCACATGATTCTTAAGGTTTCTTCATTTTTTTAATTTTTTACCTGATTTTTCTTCAAATATATCAGTGCCAAGTGATTTATCTTCATGTTCAGAAATTCTAGCTTCTACTTGCTCAAATCTGCTCCTCTGACTTTCTATTGAGTTGTCTACTTCTGTAATTTTATTATTAATCTTCTGAATTTCTGATTGCTGTCTGTCTATGGATTTTTCCAGCTTATTAAACTTTTCATTATGTTCCTGAATAATCTTTCTAATTTCTTCAATTGCTTTTTCTGCGTATCCCTTGGCTTGTTCTGTGTATTGCCTCATTTTCTTCCTGATGTCTTGAAGGGTTCTGTATATTAAACTTTCGTATTCTGGTTTTGGTAATTCCAGGAATGAACTTTCATCTGGAAGATCCCTGGATTCTTTATTTTGAGAGCCTGTTGAGGCGATCATGGTCTGTTTCTTTATGTGACTTGATATTGACTGTTGCCTCCGAGCCATCTATAATTTATTGTATTCTTTTATGTTTGCTTACTGTGTGGTAGCTTCTTGTGTTGTTTTGTTTTAGTATACCCCAGTGGGTTGCATGAGTGAGCTAGCTTGATTATTTTCACCTTTGGAGCTCTGATGTCCTGTCCCCAGATGGCAAAAGAGCTGTTATCCAGTATATCAGTCTAGGAGTCCATTCCATTTTCTTGTATGAATTCAGCTCAGGTTTCCAGGTAGCTGATCATCAACTGTGTGGTACAGGCTCTGTCCTACAGTCTTAGAGGGGCAGGGGTGATTGGTGTATATACCGGTATCTGATTGCAGCAGGGGGTCACGCTTTGAACAAGGCAGGGGGCTGAGAACTGACCACCTTGTGTCTCTGAGGGAAGTGCGTACCTGTTCCCTAGAGCATGCAGGTGGGTGGGTTCAGCAGACAGACCACGGGCACCCAAAGTTTTTGGTTGTAAGGACTGGGAGGTACCAGTTATCTTTGGACCCCTGTTGCGGGTGGCTGGGTGACCTGAGTGGAGCTACCAGTCCTTAGGTCTCTGATGTGGGTAGGTAAGGAACCTTGTTTAATAGGCAAAGCAATGTCAAACATCAAACACCCACCTCTTCACTGCACAGCTGAAATCTTGGAGTCTGCTAACAAAGGCCTATTCTCCCAAAATAGGCCCACACAGGTCCACGCAGAAGGAAAAGGTGCTCAAAGTCCACGGACCATTTATGCCTGGACAGGAGCCTCTTCTGTCATGAGCTCCCCTGGTTAGTGGAGCTAGCAAATTACCTTTTCCCCCAATTGCAATTTTTTTCCTTTCCCAAGGCCAGGAAGATGGCTCTAGGTGCTCAACAGTGCCTGTCTGTGGCCCAGGGAATTCAGCTGCTAAAGCTGGCTTGGGGGTGGGGGGACACGGTAAAACATACACAAGTACTTAGCTTTTGCCAAGAGAGCCGTTCTTCTCAGTTTCCGAAGGTGTGAGTAGGCTGTGTGGCTGGATGCTTCTCCCTGAGGAAACTGCAGCCAAATGCTGGTATCAGCCAGCTGCCGCTGCCACTCCAGGAATGGTCCCCATGATTCAGGTCCAGTAACTCCTCTCCGCTTCTGAATGGTCTCTTCCTCGCCCTGCCCCTCGGTTCATTTTCTAAGCTTGCCTTTGAAGCTCAGGGATCCCAGCTTGTGACAAATATACTCGTTTCACTTGTTTTTTGGGGTCTTTGTTGTAAAGACGGCTCGCTGGGAATGTCTGTCTATTCTGCCATCTTGGCTCCACCCTCCCTCATGGACGTTTTTAAAATTTTTGTTTGTTTGTTTTGGGATGCTTCCTTTCGATCCTGAATAAGACAAGTCCAAAATGGTTCAGCCTGCCATTTCCTAGGGGATCATTAGGGCCCCAGCACTGCTCAGAAGAAGGTATTTCTGAATCAGGAGCTTGATGAATAGGGTTGTTGGGCTGATGAAGGTGCTCTGGTTCCTACCTGGCTTTTTCTAAGACTAGTCTCTACTCCTCCAGGTTCAAAAGAATAGCTAAGAGCACCTGCAATCAGCCCAGGTAGGGCAATGGGTGGTGAAGATGGAAGTAAAGATATGTGATCCATTTTGGGTCTTCTTGATAAGGAGGGAGATTGTTTTTCCAATTGAACAAGTCAGGTATAGAGAATGAAGTGTGTACCCAGACTAATCCCAGGGTTCCATTTTCCTCTTTCTTGATAGGAACTTGTCTTAGTGAACAATGCCCTTTTTGCCTGTTGCCGTGTTTTGGGTAATGAAGTCCCCCGTTCAAAAGTCACACCACTTCATGTGTACAGTGGGGAAACCATTTCAAGGTTGGCTCATCTGGCCCAGAAGATTCTGGCAGATATAATGGTAGGGCTGACAGTGGAGGAAAAGGGGGGAAAATCATCTTCCTCTAGGGGATCAAAGACCTTTTTTTTCTTTACCTCAGTTTGAACTATAATTTTACATTGCTTTTGAATGTTTTTGTCGTTACACCAAAACATAAAGGCATCCCATTTTCTCACTCCATTTACCTTCCTGAATGCAAAACAAATCTAACTGTAGAATAGTATTATAATTTAGGGAACCATTTTGAGGCCAAAATTCCCCATCAGCCAATTGGTATTGTGGCCACACAACATTGCAGAAAAACTTTGTCTTATCTTTTTTCGTAGGATCATAACTTAAAAAATCCCAATTAGTTAGAAAGTATCCCGGGGACTGCACTTTGGGATATCTTGTGTGTTCACCATACCTGAGCCTAGGCCAAAACCAGAAACCAGAAAAACCAATATCTAGGCTAAAACCAGGAATACTAGAACTACCACAACAAAGGTGCAACAGGAGTTTCTTATATATGAAGCAGTATAACCCTCAACTACTCTGACTAACAGAAACAGCAGTTCTCTTGGGCTTACACTGGTATAACCCTCAACCACCCAAATTCTGACAGAAATGGCAGTTTTCTTGGGGTCACACTGACATAACCCTCAATCACTCAGATTCTGAAAGAAACAGTTCTCTTGGGCTCACCCCGGCTCATAAGTCACTCACCCACGCAGACGCCCTTATGTACTTCTGACATTATTCCCACAGTATTCACCAGATCAGGATCCTTGCCCAGAGTCCATTTCTCAATCTCAAAAAAAGCGAGTCACCATGGATCCAAGAGCAGCTCCAACCATGAAGGTCAGTTCCTCTGTCGCCTCCAGAAAAATTAGCCAGTGTGCACTGAGGGCAGATGATTGTTCCTAGTGACCAGAGGTGCTCTCTGAAACTTGGCAGCCAAAGTTGGAAGGAGAGTAAAAGTCCCACTTGGGGTGCCAGAATTTGTAACCTGATGAGGGTGGATTCTGCCCAGCGTAACCCCTTGAGTGAATTGAGAGAAACCAGGCCTTTGAGAAAGAGAAATTAGACTTTTTTGCAAGCCAGTCAAACAAGGAGCTCAGAGGCTAAGTCTCAAATCAAATTCCCCAAGGCTGGGGATTCTAAGGCAGTTACAGGGCTCAGGATAGGGAATTTATGCATAATTCATGAGGTTTCTGGGAATAGTCAGGCAATTTCAGGAACTAATGTGTGAGGCTGGGGGTTTACTTAAAGACAGCTTTGCAGCTTATTGCTCGAGTCCAAATTTGGGGGGGGGTGAGGTGGTGAGTAGTGAAGTGACCTTGAGCAGAGGAGCAGTAAGATGACCTTGGGCTGTAGCACCAAAATGCCTTATCAGGAACTCAGAGAGCCTGGGTGTGATGGAAGGAGGAGGGAAATAGTTTAACCCTGTTAGTTACATTTCAGGAAGGGGAACAGTTTAACTCTGTCAGTTACATGTGTACCATATTATTCTTTCATAGTGACACCCATCACCTTCTCCCTCATCATCCCAAACATCTGGCACCCAATATATTTTTTTTTAATCTTTGAAATTTTGTCCTTTAAAGAATATTATATAAACGGAATCAGACAATAGCTCATCTTTTGAGACTGGCTTTTTCTCTTAGCATAATGCTTTTAAGATCCAACCACATCATTGTGTGTTTCAATAATCCATTACTTTTTATTGCTGAGTAGATTTCATGGTATTGAATGTATAAGAAATTGTTTTAACATTTACCTATTGAGGAACATTTTCATTGTTTCTGGTGTTTGGCTATTACAAATAATGCTCCTGTGATAAATTGTATGGTGGGTTTTGTGTGGGCATGCACACAATTAAGTGTATGTTAGTTGTAGTTTTTTTTGTAGATGTTCTTTATCAAGTTGATGAAGTCCCTACTCGTTTTCTAGTTTGGGGAGAGTTTTTGTCATGAATGGGAGCTAACTTTTGTCAAATTCTTTTTCTGCCTTGATTTGTATAATCATGTGCTTTTTTTTTTTTTTTAGCCTGTTAATATGATGGATTACATTGAATGGTTTTCATATATTGAGCCAACCTTGCATCTATGAAATAAACCTCACTTGGACATGGTGTATAATTCTTTTTTATATATATTACTGAAGTCTATTTGCTAATATTTCATCAGGAATGCTTCCAAAGAGTATGTTCAAATGGACAATAAGCACATGAAAAGATGTTCAGCATCATTATCTATTAGAGAGATGCTAACCACTGTGCCACCAGAGATCCAGAGATCCATATAGACATGTGATTTTTCTTATTTTTGTCTGTTGATGTGATGGGATATATTAATTGATTTAAAAATGCTGAACCACTTTTTTTGCATGTTGTCATTGTTAGGTATCATTGTGTCAGTTTCTACTCATAGTAACCTTACGTACAACAGAACAAAACACTGCCCAGTCCTGCACCATCTTAACTATCTTTGCTATGTTCGAGCCCATTGTTGCAGCCACAGTGTCAATCCATCTCAGTGAGGGTTTTCCCCTTTTTCATTAACCCTCTACTTTACTAAGCATGATGTCCTTCTCCAGGAACTGGTTCCTCCTGATAACATGTCCCAAGTAAATGAGACTAAGTCTCACCGTTCGTGCTTCTAATGAGAATTCTGGCTATACTTCCAAGAGATTTGTTTTTGTTTTTTTTTTTTTGGCAGTCCATGGTATAGTCAATATTCTTTACAGCACCATAATTCAAAGGCATCAATTCTTCTTCAGTCTTCCTTATTCATTGTCTAGCTCAGGTCAGGTGCGTTTTAGTCCTCAGAGTGACTTCTATGCTTTTCAACACTGTAAAGAGATCTTTTGCAGCAGATTTGCCCCATGCAATATGTAGTTTTATTTCTTGACTGCTGCTTCCATGGGTGTTGATTGCAGGTACAAGTAAAATGAAATCCTTTATAGCTTCAGTCTTTTCTCCATTTATCATGATGTTGCTTATTGGTCCAGTTATGGGAATTTTTTATTTCCTTTGTGTTGAGGTGTAATCCACGCTGAAGGCTATGGTCTTTGATCTTCAATAGTAAGTGCTTCAAGTCCTCTTCACTTTCAGCAAGCAAGGCTGTGTCATCTGCATATCTCAGGTTGTTAATGAGCCTTCCTCCAATCCTGACGATATGTTCTTCATAGAGTCTAGCTTCTCAGATTATTTGCTCAGTGTACAGATTGCATAAATGCAGTGAAAGAATAACAACCCTGACACAGAATTTTCCTGATTTTAAACCACCCAATATCCCCATGTTCTGTTCCAATGACTTCTTCATGGTCTATGTACAGTTTCCTTACTACTACAATTAAGTGTTCCAGATTCCCCATTCTTCACAATGTTATCCATAATCTCTTATGAACCACACAGTCAAATTCCTCTGCATAGTCAATAAAAAACAGGTAAACACCTTTATTTTATTCTCTGCTTTCAGCCAAGATCATCTGACATCAGCAATGATTTCCCTTTTTCTATGTCCTCTTCTGAATTTGGCTTGAATTTCTGGAATTTCCTTGTCAATTTACTGCAGTAGCCTATTTTGAATTATCTTTAGCAAAATTTGACTTGAGTGTGATACGAATGATATTGTTTCATAATTTCTGTATTCTGTTGAATCACCTTTCTTTGGAATGGGCACAAATATGAATCCCTTCTAGTCTGTTGGCCAGGTAACTCTGTCTTCTATATTTCTTGGCATAGACAAATAAAAGCTTCCAGTGTTGCAACTCCGTTTGTTGAAATATCTCAGTTGATATTCCATCAAACCCTGGAGCCTTGTTTTTCACCAATGCCTTCAGTCCAGCTTGAACTTCTTCCTTCAGTACCATCAGTTCTTGATCATACGCTACCACCTGAAATGGTTGAACGTTGACCAATTGTTTTTGGTGCAGTGACTCTGTGTCCCTTTTGTCTTCTTTTGATGCTTCCTGCATAGTTCAATATTTTCCCACAGGATCATTCAATATTGTGAATTGAAGCTTGAGTTATTTCTTCAGTTCTTTCAGCTTGAGAAATGCAAACTGTGTTCTTTCCTGTTGGTTTTCTAACTGCATTTTTTTTTTGCACATTTCATTATAATACTTCACTTTGCTTGAGCCACCATTTGAAATCTTCTGTTCAGCTGTTTGACTTCATCATTTCTTCCAACTTTTTGTTCATATCTGGATTAAATACCATTTGGTAGTGCAGCATATTTATTTGTATACATTGTTATATCTGATTTGCTTATTTTTGTTGAGAATTTTGCATCTATGTTCATGAAATTTGTTGGTATGCAGTTTTTCTTTCTTTTTCATGTCTTTGGTTTTGATATTATATAAATACGTATTATAATGTTGTCTTCATAGACTGAGTTAAGAAGTGTTCTTTCTGCTTCCACATTCTGGAAGAGATAGAGAACTGATATCATTTCTTCCTTAAATGTTTGCTGGAATTTACCAGTGAAAACATCTTGGCCTGATGCCTTCTGTTTTGGAAGGCTATTAATTATTGATTCAATTTCTTTAATAGGTATAGGCCTATTCAAATTATGTATTTCTCCTTGTGTGAACATTGGTAGTTTGTGTCATTCAAGGAGTTGATTCATTTATTTATTTATGTTGTGCTTTAGATGAAGGCTTACAGAGCAAATTAGCTTCTTATTAAACAATACACGTATTGTTTTGTGACATTGGTTGCTAACCCCACAATGTGTCAACACTCTCTCCTTCTCAAGCTTGAGTTCCCCATTACCAGCTTTCCTGTCTGCTCCTACCTTCTCATCCTTGTCCCTGAGCTAGTATGCCCATTTAGACTGATTTTGTTCTATTTGTCTAATGTTTGGCTCCAGTGTGAACCTCAGGAGTGACATCAGTACTGAGTTAAGGTTGTTTGGAGGCCAGCCATACTCTCAGGGTTTCTCCAGTCTCTGTCAGGCCAGTAAGTCTTATCTTTTTGTGTGAGTTTCAATTTTGTTCCACATTTTTCTCCAGCTCTGTCTGGAACCCTTTATTATGATTCTTATCAGAGTAGTCAGTGGTAGTAGCCAGGTGCCATCTAGTTGTGCTGGACTCAGTCTGGTGGAAGCTGTGGTCTTTGTGGTCCAGTAGTCCCTTGGGCTAATATTTCTCTTGTGTCTTTGGTTTTCTTCATTCTCCCTTGCTCCAGAAAGGGTGAGACTGGTAGAGTATATTTGATGGCTGCTCATAAGCTTTTAAGACCCCAGACGCTACTCACTAAAGTAGGATATAGAACATTTTCTTCCTCAACTATGTTACACTGATTGAGCTAGATGTGTCCTGAGACCATGGTCCCCAGCCCTCAGCCCAGTAATTCTATCTTGAAGCTTTCATAACCTTTGCTTGGTCAAGTTGTGCCCACTTTCCCAGTATTTTCTACTATCCTACCCTTCACCAAAGTTATCAATTATCTGTTCTCCAGTCAGTGTTTTTCTCTCCCTCCGTTACCCTCCTTAGTAGCCATCAAAGCTTTTTTTATTCTGTTTGTAAACCTTTCTGTGAGTTTTTACAATGGTGGTCTCATACAGTATTTGTCCTTTTGTGATTCATTTATTTCACTCAGCATAACACCCTCCAGATTCATCCATGTTGCGAGGTGTTTTCCAGATTCATCATGGTTCTTTGCTGTGTAGTATTCCATTGTGTGTATGTACCACAATAGACACATGCACACCCCTGTTCATTTCAGCACTATTCACAATAGCAAAAAGATGGAAACAACCTAAGTGCCATCAACAGATGAATCGATAAACAAACTATGGTGCATATACACAATGGAGTTGGTCCATTTATAACAGCCTTAAATATTTTTGGTACATATATTGAGCATCATATCAGATAGTGTTATAGGTTTTGCTTCATTTATCAGATATTATTTAGAAACTCAAGAAGAGAAGAATTGTGCACTGTATTTATTCATATATCAGTTCTTTCCATTTTTTTTCCTTCCTTCCAAAATTTCTTCTTGTATCATTCTCTTTCTATTTAAAATGTTTTATGATCCATTCTTTTTTAGGGTAGGCATACTGGTGACGGAAACCCTGGTGGCGTAGTGGTTAAGTGCTATTGGCTGCTGACCAAAGGAACAGCAGTTTGAATCCACCAGGCACTTCTTGGAAACTCTATGGGGCAGTTCTACTCTGTCCTATAGGGTCGCTATGAGTCGGAATTGACCGACGGCACTGGGTTTTATACTGGTGACAAATTCTCTTAGTTCTCCTTCATCTGAGATTTTCTTGATTTCCCACTTATTACTTAAAAAAAAAAAAAAAAAAAAAACTTTTGTTGGAGATATAATTCTGAGTAAACCAGTCTTTGAAAACATGGGAAAAAAAAATTGCACCGCTTTCTTTTGTCCTCCATAGTTTCTGATGAAAAATTGACTGTCATTCAAATACCTTTCTATTTAGGTACTTTTGTCATTGTTGCTTTTGAGATTTTTATTTGTCTTTTTTTTTTTTTTTTTTAGTTTTCAAGTGTTTAACGTCATTTTTCTTGGTGTGGATTTCTTTAGGTTTATTATGTTTGGTGTTTGCTCTACTTGAATCTGTAGGTTTATGTCTGTTGCCAAATAGGGGAAATTTCTGCTATTATTTGTTCAATGATTTTTTTTTTTTTAACTCTGCTTTCTTTTTTTCCCTTTCTTTCCTGGACCCTGGTTGCATGAATATCAGATCTTCTGTTAAAGTTTTATCAGTCCCTGAGGTTCTGTTCTTTTTATTTTGTTCATTCTATTTCTTCTCTGTTTTTCAGATTGGGCAATTTCTATTCTTACATCCTCAAGTTTACTGATACATTCTGTCCTCTCCATTCTGCTTGTGAACCCATCCACTGTTCGTTTGTTTAATTTATCGAGTTGTATAGCTCTAAAATCTCCATTTAATTCTTCTTCATATCTTTTATATTTTTACTGAGACTTTCTAGTTTTTCATGTGTGTCAAGCATGTATGTAGTTGCTCATTTAAGCATTTTTATGACGACTGCATTGCAAGTCTTGTCAAATATCTTTAACATATGTAGTATCTTGGTGTTGGGAGTCTTTTAGTTATCTCTTTTTATTCAACTTTAGATATTCTTGTTCCTTGGTTCTTGCTATGATCAGTGATATAAGACTCTGTATCTCATTTAGTTTTTGTGTATTAGCTGGCCTCCCCACACTACTTAGGTGGAGGAATGGATTCTCCACTTTTTCTCCTTTGACATCTAGCATGAAGAAGAAACTTGTGGTCATTTCTTTCTGCTCATGGATGTCTGGTGGGGGTTCAGGCTCTCTGTTAGGTTTCCAATTTTATTACCGTGGCTTCAAAGTTCAGAAATGTTTTATTACTGCTTACTACACTGCCTCTTCTGACACCTCAGAGGCTGATCTTGTTACTGCTAAAGTGGTCATGAAAGTTGTGACTCCAGCACAGCAGACAGAGAGGGGCACCTCATCACCACCAGTTGGAAATGGATGTCTACGTTCCCTCTGGGAACACCACTGACATCACTGTGTGTGAGAACTATTTACTGCCCACTAGAAATGACAATCCCAGCACCCAACTTAGCCTTTTATGACATCATCCTGGAAGGGGGGTTAGGGCGACTCATTACATCCTGGCAAGAATGCAAGTCTAGGCTGTCCACTTGGCCTTTTCCATGACGTATGATTGGAGTAGAACAGTTATTGAAAAAAGTTTCCTCTCTTGATAGCTTACCCCCTTCCTGGCCATTTGGTTAGAGATAACAGACTTTTCTTGGAGATTTTTTTGTCTGTGGTGTGTTTGGGTTGCAGGCTTTTCAATACCCAACCTGCACTATGTGAGACAAAAAGAATACTCAGAGAATGCACCATCCTGTTGTTCCTCAGGCTCTGAGATCTCTAGCCTGTTTTCTTCTTTTCACCTTTGAGAGTTTTCTTATTTATTTATTTTTGTATATATTTCCCAAGGCTTTTAGTTGTACTTAGAGGAATAGGAAAAAGCACACCCACTCCATATTCCCAGAAGCAAAAGTCATTAGGTGATTCAAGTAAATTATGTAAAAGGTAAATTGGGGGCAGGGGGGATGTATTTAAAATGCCTTAGAAGGAAAGACTGATGTGTTTGAAAATATCTTCTGTTTGAGGTATACAGGTGTTTTTTGCTTCTTTTAAAAAATAATTTTTCAAAATAAGCTCTAAGGTTATTTATATTCCTTAAGTCTTCTCTCGCATCTATTCACTCGGTCCTCATCAGTTCTATATTTAGAGAATTATTTCAGGTGAAAGATGTCTTCCTATTTTTCACAAGTATTTCTGTTTTTGCTGTTAGTTATGTTAGTGTGTTTATAGGAAATAAATGTAAGAAAATTTAATAAAAGGTAGCCAGAAGAATGAACCATAGCACAGCACTCATGTTCTAACATAGCTCACATTTTAATGAATTTTATAAATTTTATAGTATATTAAATCATGGAAGGATGTTTATCTATTATTATAAGCCATATTCTTTACACACACTTGTAATTTTTTATTAGTATTATGATTTCTATATTTTGGAACCCAGGGGTCTAAAAAAATCAAGAGGTTGTCCAAAGTCCTACAGTGAATCTGTCAGAGAATAATCAATATCACATCCTTATCTAGTACACTCTGAAACACACAGTATCCAATTCTAAGTGTTTTAAATATAAAATAAACTGCAAAAATCCTCGAACATTTATACCTAATCATCTGTGCATTAGGAATTATCTGTGCTTGAGTTTGGCAGGGGCAAATAATAACATATTTTTAAATTTTTACAGTGGTGTGTTACTCAATATATTCTATTACTTAATTACTCAAGTAATTACTTAAAGAGACCTGATGTTGCAGTGGTTAAAGCCATCGACTGCTAACCAAAATGTTGGCTCTTTGAAATCACCAGCAGCAACACAGGGAAAAGATGTGGCAGCCTGCTTCCATAGATATTTACAGCCTTGAAAATCCTATGGAGTTGCTATGAGTCAGAATTGACTTGATGGCAGTGGGGTTTTTTGAGTTTATAACTTAACGTATTCAACAAATACTTATGAAATGCCTCTTCTATCATGCACTGTTTTAGAAGTTGAAGAACACAATGATAACTAAATCAGTATTCCTACCCTTGAAGAGCTTGCTTCCATCATAAGAAAAGTGATAATTCAAATAGTTGTATAGCTAAAGGCTGTATTTTCAACTCAGTAATGTAACTTTCTCTTTCAGTGTTTACTTTTTTGCCTGGAAATCAGGTTTCTTGAATAAACCAAAGTTTAATTTCAAAAAATATCTGTTTTAGTTCTTTTTGGAGTGGCATAGTGGTTAAGAGCCCAGATGCTAAACAAAAAGTCAGCAGTTTGAATCCACCGGCTACTCTTTGGAAACCCTATGGGGCAGATGTACTATGTCCTATAGGGTTGCTATAAATTGGTATCAATTAAATGGCAACAGGTTAATGGCTACTATTGGATTACATTACTAATATGTTTCCGATCTGGATCCCAGATAATAAATATCCAGGTTTACACTATTATCTAAAAGATGGAAGTTATTGGGTATATTTGGTATCCCACACACGCACATACACACACATTATATACATATAGATATGTGGTAAAATTATGAGGTTTGTTTCATTTGTCGTTTGCTTTCAGTAGACCATGGACCAGCCTCCTTAAATGAGATGATAGAATTAAGAACACTGACAATGCAACAATGACCTTACTTACTGTTTATAAGGGAGTCTTAGTTATAATATGAATTATAATATGGTAAAAAAGTAAAATAAAATAAAGCCTATTTTTCTGGTCTCTAATGAGATAGTTTGCTTTCTCAAGAGGGGTTGCATTGACCACTGAACTTGGAGTGTGCCTTCAGGAGGAAAAAGGAAGATAGCCCACATTTGAATGTTGATCTCTCTTACAGTTTGTTCACCGGTTTATTGGTAAATTAACATAAAGGAGAATTTCAACCAAGTAGAAACAGTCATTCTAGGCAGTCTTCTGACCTGGGACCACCAAAATAGCCTGGCAGAATGCATCCTTGCATGCTACTTTCTTTGCACCTACTTCAGTCTGTTGAGTTTTGCTCCTCCTACCATCTGTTTCCATGACATTACTATAACCAAAGCAAGCATATATCTCCCTCTGAAATACTCCGAAATGCTGCATTCTGCTATTTTAATTCTCTCCTTCCAAAATAATAATAATTTAAAACCCTGATGCATATTTACTATTTTCTGTGTCTATGGAAGTTAACTGAGACTGTAGTATAATGTATTATTTATATCGCTCCTAGATGTTAAGCCCTCTGGTTCTTTGGAATGTTGTAATTTATAAAATTATCTTCTCCCAATATCATATGGCAAATAGGTCACACAATTCTTCTAAATTTCTTAATGTGAAAAGTGAAACAAGTCACTTAAAAGACCTGAGACCTGTGACAACCTGTTTGGGAGGGCAATGCTTAAGTCTTTTGCTATAGAAGTTCCTGTCTCTTAGAACTTGAGTTGAGTATTTGTTTTGTATGAACAACTTAATTATTGTGAAAGTTACATAGAAAATAAACACATCTAAAACAATAATTAACAGCAATGATCTGATTTTTTTTTTAAGGAAATAACAAGTGCATAAAATATACTTGAAATTTTGTGCATAATCAAGATAATACAGAAATAAATTGAGGACAAGGGATGAAGTAGTTATTGCAAGCAATTTCTTTATTTAGCTCATTTCTCCTACTATCCAATACAATAAGGAAAATATATTAAATATAGGTTTCACTGTTAAACAAGTGGGGACATCCAAGTGCATTTTGAGAGCAAACACATTCTTTGGACTAAAGTCTAAAAAGCATCTAGACAGTGATTCTCAACATGAGCTTATCATAATAAATAATATTTTCAAATATGATTTTGTAAATTATTCTTCAGAAGGCCATGTCTTATAATTAGCCTTTGTAGATAAAGCCAGGGCATGAAACTAAGTAACACAAGAATGCCTTTCCATAAGCATCTAAAATAATATCGTTCAGGTATTTTAATTTATTGTGGTATAAATACATGGAATGTGTTTAGAAAACTACTCTCTGAAGAGGATGACATAGTTAACATGTTTCTTAGTCTGTCTCTTTGAGATAACAAATGTTTGAATAGAGATTTTGGCAAGTGCTAGGTTGCATCTTATTCAAGGTTCAATTTTTTATTTATTTCTATATTTATAGATTTCTATTCTGTGAAGTAATTAAAATAGCAAGCCCATATATTTTTGTAACTTCTTAAATTTTACAATACTCTTTCACATATATTATCCTATCTTATCTTAACAAAACCCTGGGCTACAATTTATTTTCCATTTTACAGATACAAAAACAGACTTTTAGAGGAAAAGTGAATTTTTCACATCACCTTATTCTCTAATTGACATTATGTATATTTCACATAATGTGGAATGTACAAAGTATGAATCTCGGAAATGTGGAGTAGTCAAAAATGAAACGGAAAGCATAAAGATGGAAATCCTAGGCATTAGTGAACTGAAATGGACTGATATTTGCAATTTTGAATCAGATAATCATATGGCCTACTTTGCCAGGAATGACAAATTGAAGATGAATGGTGGAAGAACTACACTGTCAGTGATAGGATAATATCTATAGACCAATTAATACAAATATTCAAATTTATGCACCAACCACTAAAACCAAAGATGAGGACATTTAAGATTTTTACTAACTTTGGCAGTCTGAAACTGATCAAACATGCAATCAAAATGCATTGATAATTACTAAGTGGTTGGAATGCAGAAATTGGAAATGAAGAAGAAGAAGGATTGGTTGTTAGAAAACAAGTCCTTGGTAATAGAAATGATACCGGAAAAAGCATGATAGAATTTTGCAAGACCTTTTTTTGACAACATAAACGGGGACTATAAACATGGAAAACACAGGAATTAAATCGATTACATCTGTGGAAAGAGACTGGAAAAGCTCAATATCATCAGTCAGACAAAGACCAGGGGCTGACTGCGTTCAGACCATCAATTGCTCATAAGCAAGTTCCAGTTGAAGCTGAAGAAAG
Organism: Loxodonta africana; assembly: GCF_030014295.1. Lineage (NCBI taxonomy): Eukaryota > Metazoa > Chordata > Mammalia > Proboscidea > Elephantidae > Loxodonta > Loxodonta africana. The sequence goes on along the minus strand of NC_087346.1, from coordinate 96,882,361 downwards.
TTAAAACAAATCACAAGAGCCAAAGTACTACCTTAAATATATCCCACCTGAATTTAGAAACCATCTCAAGAATAGATTTGATGTGTTGAACACTAATAACCGAAGACCTTACATGAAGAAAGCATAAGGTCACTAAAAGGCAAGAAAGAAAGAAAAGGCCAAAATGGATGTTAGAAGAGACTCTGAAACTTGCTCTTGAACATAGAATAGCTAAAACAAATAAAGAAATGATGAAGTAAAAGAGCTGAACAAAAGATTTCAGAGGGCAGCTTGCGAAGACAAAGTAAAATATTACAATGACTTGTGCAAAGACCTGGAGTTAGAAAACAAAAAGGGAAGAACATGCTCAGCATTTCTCAAGCTGAAAGAACTGAAGAAAAAATCCAAGCCTCAAATTGCAATTTTGAAAGATTTTATGGGCAAAAATATTAAATAGTGCAGGAAGAATCGAAAGAAGATGGGTGGAATACACAGTCACCATACCAAAAAGAACTGGTCAGTGTTCAAACATTTCAGGAGGTAGCATATGATCAAGAGCCAATGGTACTGAAGGAAGAAGTCCAAGCTGCACCAGAGACATTGGAGAAAAACAAGCCTTCAGGAATTGACAGAATACCAATTGAGACGTTTCAACAAATGGATTTAGCGCTGGAGGTGCTCACTCATCTATGCCAAGATATTTGGAAGAAAGCTACCCGGCCAAAAGACTGGAAGAGAATCATATTTGTGCTCATTCCAAAGAAAGACAATCCAACAGAATGCAGGAATTGCCGAACAACATCATTAATATCACATGAAAGTAAAATATTGCTGAGGATCATACAAAAGCAGTTGCAGCAGTCCATTGACAGAGAACTTCCAGAAATTCAAGCCAGATTCAGAAGAGGATGTGGAGGCAGGGATGCCACTGCTGATGTCAGATGGAATTTGGCTGAAAGCAGAGAATGCCAGAAAGTTATATTTTATTGACTATGCAAAGGCATTCGGCTGTGTGGATCATAACAAATTATGGATAACATTGTGAAGAATGGGAATTCCACAACACTTAGTTGTGCTCATGTGGAACCTGCATATACACTAAGAGACAGTCATTCAAACAGAGCCAGGGGACACTGCATAGTTTAAAAATAAGAGAGATGTGCATCAGGGTTTCATACTTTCACCACACCCATTCAACCTGCATGCTGAGAAAATAATCCTAGAAGGTAGACTATATGAACAATGTGGCATCAGGTTTGGTGGAAGACTCATTAACAACTGTGATATGTGGATGATACAACCTTGTTTGCTAAAGCAAAGAGGACTTGAAACACTAATGGATGAAGATTAAAGACTACAGCCTTCAGTATGGATCACACCTCAACATAAAGAAAACAAAAATCCTCACAACTGAGCCAATAAGCAACACTATTGAGTCAGAATTGTCTCGACAGCAACGGGTTTTTATTTTACGATAAACAGAAAATAATGAAGTTGTCAAGGATTTTATTCCATACCCATGGAAGCAACAGTCAGGGCAAATCTTCTCCAAAGGCCTTTTTAAAGTGTTCAAAAGCAAAGGAGTCACTTTGAGGACTAAGTTGTGCCTGCTCCAAGTCATGATATTTTTCGTCACCTCATACACATTCAAAAGCTGAACAAGGAATAAGGAAGACCAAAGAAGAGTTGATGCCTTTGAATTATGGTGTTGGTGAAGAGTATTGAATATACCATGGACTGCCAGAATAATGAACAATTCTGTCTTGAAAGAAGTACAGCCAGAGCGCTCCTTGGAAGCGAAGATGGCAAGACTTCGTGTCAGGTACCTCAGACATGTTATCAGAAGAGACCAGTCCCTAGAGAAGGACATCATGCTTGGAAAGTAGAGGGTCAGCAAAAAAGAAGAAGACCTTCAAAGAGATGGGTTAACACAGTTGCTACAACAATGGGCTCAAATATAACAACAATTGCGAGGATAGCACAAGACCAGGCAGTGTTTCGTTCTGTTGCACATAGGGTCCCTATGAGTCAGAACTGACTCAATGGCACCTAACAACATAAAGCAAATATTAACACAGGTGAAAAATGTGTTTCTTAGTTCAATCAAGTGGGCAACACCTAGCAAAAAGCAAAGATAAGAAGACAGGAAGGGACAGGGAAACTAGAGGAATAGATATGGGGAACCCGGAGTAGAGAGGGAAAGGGGGAGAGTGCTTACACAATGCAAGGATTGCAACCAGTGTCACAAAACAATTTGTGTGTTTTTTAATTTTGAATGGCAAACTAATTTGTGCTGCAAGCTTTCACCTAAAGCACAATAAAATTTCAAAAATCAAGTAAATGCTTATTATTACACCAATCACTGCCATTATCACTACAGCCCATGGGAATTTAGCTCACAGACCCAGTTGTTCAAGAATTATAACTTAATTATATACAACTCAGCTTAATTACTGACTTAAAAGGTTTAAAGATATTCTGCTCAGATGGCAAAACATTTAATCTTAACTCTCAGTCCTACACCAGGATTTTGCTAAAGGCCTAGAGTCATATATAGTGGCAATCTTTTGGTAAGGGGGAGGTGGGAACATAAGGTTCTCTGTCATCAGTTTGCGCTTCCCTTCTGTGCCACACTCGTGATGTGGAAATCATGAGCATGGCTGCCAAGGGTTCTCTCTGCTGAGATGTTCCCTGTCGCCATTTCTCTCTTGGGCCTTGCTACATCTCTGTTCTAGAACCAACATATACTTAGGAAGGGAGGGAATCAGGGAGGGAGTGAGGTAAGGAGGGAGGGACAAAGGGAGGAAGGAAGGAAAAGAAGGGAAGAAGGAAGGGAGGGAAGAAAGAAGGGAGGGGGAGGGGAGGGCAGGAGGAAGGGAGGAAGGGAGGGAGAGAGGGATAAATATCCTCTATAGCTACAAAAAAACCAAAGTCTGTTTTTGTTTCAATCTTAGGATGCGAAGATGATTAAGACACCATTGTTGTTGTTAACTCCCATCCTGTCGGGCTCTGACCAAAAAACGCAATGGAATGAAAAGCTTCCCCATCCTGCACCATCTCCTTGATGGATTGTGGATTGTGGATTGGGCCGTTGGGACTCACAGGGTTTTCACTGGCTGATTTTCAGAAGTAGACAACCAGGCCTTTCTTCCTAGTCCATCTTAGTCTGGAAGTGCTGCTGAAACCTGTTCAGCATCATAGCAACATGCAAGCCTCCACTGACAGCTGAACATGAGGTGCACCAGCCACAAATCAAACCTGAGTCTCCCACATGGAAGAAGAGATTCCACCACTGTAGCACCAATGCCTCACAAGACAGCATTTCTGCATGTTAACAGCAATTACCTTGGAGGTGGGAGTGGTGTCTTAGGCATATTTTAAATTGCAGGACAATGCAATCCTTGGACGAGTCCTGTAGTTCAGACCTTCATTTAGAATTCAAATCTAAGATGTCTTATTCTGTGTGTGGAGAAATTTTGAACAGATGAGGCTGCATTATTCTTCTTTATTATTTCTTGTCATCTGACACTACTCAGTTTCCTCATATTTATGGGCTTGAATCAAAAAGTGCTAATCATTGATAGACATTTTGTTGTTATTGTTGGTTGCCACCAAGTCAATTTTTGACTCATAGCAAAACATGTGACAAAGTACAACCGCCCCATAGGATTTTCTAGGATGTAATCTTTATGGGAGCAGATGGCCAGGTTGTTTTTTCACAGAGCCGCTGGATGAGTTCGAACCACCAACCTTTTGATTAGCAGCTGAGCACTTAACCACTGTGTCACCAGGATTCCTTGGACAGATAGTGAGTCAAAACAGAAAACAGTTTTCATCATGTGATTATGAGCAAACTCATTGCATTAGGTGTAATTGTTGGGTACTCTATTATTCTTCCCTTAAAAATTGTTTTTTCACTTGAAAATTAGCAGTCCTGATGAATTTTATTGCACATGGATAGGACTTAGCACCTCTTTCCTCTTTCATTCTCTTTTTCATTTCTTCTCTCAATATGTGAAATAGATAACTTGTATCTTTCATTAGCAGCACGTGTGCACAAAATGTGCATCTATAAAAATAAGCCTGATTTATTTATAAAGAAAATGAGACTTAAGTACACAAATAAGTGTTCTATTTAATAGCCGTCTCCTTTGAAGCCTAAAAGTTATTTTAATGAAGATATTGGAATTCAATTACATCTGGAACTCCTCTTTTTTAAAACTTTAATGTGATTTTATTATTGATACAAAACATTTTACTGTCACTAAGTTATTATTAATAGTGGTGACAGGGATTTGTTAGCATTGACTTCATTACGATTTAAAATCTTTGTCTTGCCATTAGTGATACATAGTTTCTAAGGCCAAGAGTTCAATTTATACCAATATTTGCTTTCAAGACTGTCATAACTGAAAAGAGACCTTCATATACAGAAATGCAAAAAGCACATTGTTGACTGTGCTGAGTAAGTCACAATGCTTGTTGTTATTATTATTATTTTGATCCCATCCACCAATTGTGTGAAGATTGTTGCTGATATTCAGCTGGTAGATTTCCATCTTCTCTGATGTCAATCATCTCTTCAGCTCTTCTTGCAATGAATCAGAAAGTGTTGGATTTATATATATATATATATATTTTTTTTTTTTTTTAAACAAATGAGTCAAAATTCTGAGAAACTCTTCATTAGGAAAATTTTTAAGCAGGTTAGAAAATTCTGTTTCCAAGTTTTTCAAGTTTGTAGATATGAGTTTTTTTTTTTTTTTAATGCTTTAGATGAAGTTTTACAGAACAAATTAGTTTCTCATTTAACAATTAATACATATATTGTTTTGTGACATTGGTTGCCAACCCCATGATGTGTCAACCCTCTCTGCTCCTCAACCTTTGGTTCCCCATTTCCATTGGTCCAGCTTTCCTATCCTCTCCTGCCTTCTCGTTCTTGTCCCTGGGCTGGTGCACCCACTTAGTCTCCTATACATAGTTGAGCTACATGTATTATTGTTTATTTTATGAGCCTGTCTAATCTTATGGATCTATCTAATCTTTGTCTGAAGGTTGAACCTCAGGAGTGACTTCTGTACTGAGTTAAAAGGGGTGTCTGGGTGCCAAAGTCTTGAGGTTTCAGACTGGTAAGTCTGGTCTTTTTTTGTGAGTTAGAATTTTGTTCAACATTTTTCTCCAGCTCTGTCCAGGACCCTCTACTGTGATTCCTGTTGGAGCAGTCAGTGGTGGTAGCTGGGCACAATCTAGTTGTTCTGAACCCAGTCTGGTGGAGGCTGTGGTCTTTGTGGTCCATTAGTCCTCTGGACAATCTTTCCTTTGTGTCTTTGGTTGTCTTCATTCTGCCTTGTTCTAGACAGATCAGGAACAGTGGAGTACCTTAGATGGCTGCTCACAAGGTTTTAAGACCCCAGATGCTACTCACCAAAGTAGGATGTAGAACATTTTATTTACAAACCATGCTATGCAAATTGAGCTAGATGTCCCCTGAGACCATGGTCTCCAGCTCTCAGCCCAGTAATTCAATCCTTCAGGGAATTTGAATGTGTCTAGTATTCCATTGTGTGTATGTACCATAATTTGTTTACCCATTCATCTGTTCATGGGAGGGGAGGTTGTTTCCATCTTTTTGGTGATGTGAATAATGCAAATGGGTGTGTATATGTCTATTCCTGTGACAGCTCTTATTTCTCTAGGATATATTTCTAGGAATGGGATTGCTGGATGGTATGATATTTCTGTTTTTAACTTTTTAAGGAAGTGCCATATCATTTTCCAGAATGGTTGTACCATTTTACACTCCCACCAGCAGTGCATAAGACCGAACTTCTCATTTTAGAATTGCTGTAACAATCAGTTTAAAGCCTACAAAAATCATCCTCTTTACTCCAAATTTATATTTTATATTTTCATTAAGGGTATAAAGATATTAACAATAATAATGAAACTTGATCATTATATTATTTATTTGATTTGGTTTTGAATAACTTTTGCATCCAAAAATTCCAATCTATATTATAAAAATTTTTCACTAAAAAATTTTTTTTTTTTTAATACCATAGGCTTTGGAAATAATTCTGTCCGTATTTTGTTGTATGACACGTGGAAACCAGTCCCATTTTATTATGCTGTAACTTGTGCCTGTATTCATAATATACAATATGGATATATTTGCTTTAATACACATAAAGTCTGAAACTGATTTGTTTAAGGTCATGTTAACCTCTTGGCTAATTAACTGTTAATTCTGGTTTCTAGTTACCTCACAGTCTATCTTTAACAACAAAAGAAAAATATAACATGTGGCAGGATAGAATATAAAAGGAAATGGAGTACAGAAAATAAATGATAGACTCCTACCATTACACAGGCAGCATTTAACCTCAGAAACTTTATGCCTCGTGGCCAGATTTCTCTGAGAGACAATATCTTGAAAACTAATTCCGTTTCCTTAGAACTCTCTAAAAGCTTCAATTAAATTGTGTACATACACAGAAGCTGAGCCAAAGGTCACCTACCCTAGCAAACAGGGAAAACACATAATTGTAAAACATTCAATAAATGTGCTTTAAACAACTGCAGAATGTGCCAGGTTAACCTCCAAATTATATAGTAGAGTAAGGAACCAGCCTAGAAAGCTAGCTCATGGTTGTGTTCCTTTCTTCAGCTTTTCCTTTCTAATAGAGTTTATGATGTTTCTTAATCATTAAGAAGTTCTCATTATTATTTAATTTGCTTCTTTAAACTTAAATGAATCATGTCTTTTAGCTTCATCGATATAAGCACATTAATGAATATATTATAATTATAATTGGCTTTGGATTCCTGAAGCCCAAAAGGTTAAAAAAAAAAAAAAAAAACTTGGAAAGTGAATCCTTAAGTACCTGGTTTCCTACATTAGGCTTTGTAGTTCACTGAAATATATGCCATTTCAAAATCCAACAAAAACCCATTTTAACAAATTCTAGAAGTAAAAGTGGATATATACATAGAAAAAAAATAAGCTTTTTTCACAGCAATTTATTTGCAATATTTCTGTAGCGCAACCTATTTTGTCTACTTTATTTTTCAGTGAAATATTTGTTTTTGCAAGGCCATGATAGAATTTTGCAAGACCAATAACTTCTTCTTTGCAAATACCTTCTTTCACCAACATAAACGGCGACTATACACATGGACCTTGCCAGATAGAACACACAGAAATCAAACTGACTACATCTGTGGAAAGAGACAATGGAAAAGCTCGATGTCATCAGTCAGAACAAGGCCAGGGGCCGACTATGGAACAGACCATCAATTGCTCATATGCAATTCAAGCTGAAACTGAAGAAAATCAGAACAAGTCCACGAGAGCCAAAATATGACCTTGAGTATATCCCACCTGAATTTAGAGACCATTTCAAGAACAGATTTGATGCATTGAACACTAGTGACTGAAGACCAGACAAGTTGTGGAATGACATCTAGGACATCATCCATGAAGAAAGCAAGAGGTCACTGAAAAGACAGGAAAGAAAGAAAAGACCAAGATGGATGTCAGAGGAGACTCTGAAGCTTGCTCTTGAGCATCAAGCAGCTAAAGCAAAAGGAAGAATTGATGAAGTGAAAGAACTGAACAGAAGATTTCAAAGGGCCTCTTGAGAAGACAAAGTAAAATACTATAATGACATGTGCAAAGAGCTGGAGATGGAAAACCAAAAGGGAAGAACACGCTCCGAGTTTCTCAAGCTGAAGGAACTGAAGAAAAAATTCAAGACTTGAGTTGCAAAGTGAAGGATTCTATGGGAAAAATATTAAACGATGCAGGAAGCATCAAAAGAAGATGGAAGGAATACACAGAGTCATTATACCAAAAGGAATTAGTTGATATTCAACCATTTCGAGAGGTGGCATATGATCAGGAACTGATGGTACTGAAGGAAGAAGTCCAAGCTTCTCTGAAGGCATTGGTGAAAAACAGGGCTCCAGGAATTGATGGAATATCAATTGAGATGTTTCAACAAACAGATGCAGCACTGGAGGTGCTCACTCGTCTATGCCAAGAAATCTGGAAGACAGCTTTCTGGCCACCTGACTGGAAGAGTTCCATATTTACGCCTATTCCCAAGAAAGGTGATCCAACCGAATATGGAAATTATAGAACAATATCATTAATATCACACACAAGCAAAATTTTGCTGAAGATCATTCAAAAACGGCTGCAGCAGTATATCAATGGTGAACTTCCAGAAATTCAGGCTGGTTTCAGAAGAGGACGTGGAACCAGGCATATCATTGCATATGTCAGATGGATCCTGGCTGAAAGCACAGAATAACGGAAGGATATTTACCTGTGTTCTATTGACTATGCAAAGGTATTCGACTGTGTGGATCATAACAAACTATGGATAACATTGCGAAGAATGGGAATTCCGGAACACTTAATCGTGCTCATGAGGAACCTTTACATAGATCAAGAGGTAGTTGTTCGGACAGAACAAGGGGATACTGATTGGTTTAAAGTCAGGAAAGGTGTGCCTCAACGTTGTATTCTTTTACTATATCTATTTAATCTGTATGCTGAACAAATAATATGAGAAGCTGGGCTGTATGAAGAAGAATGGGGCATCAGGATTGAAGGAAGACTTGTTAACAACCTGCGTTATGCAGATGACACAACCTTCCTTGCTGAAAGTGAAGAGGGTTTGAAGCACTTACTAATGAAGATCAAATACCACAGCCTTCAGTATGGATTGCATAAAGAAAACAAAAATGCTTACAACTGGACTAATGAGCAACATCATGATAAACAGAGAAAAGATTGAAGTTGTCAAGGATTTCAATTTACTTGCATCCACAATCAACACCCATGGAAGCAGCAGTCAAGAAATCAAAAGACATATTGCATTGGGTAAATCTGCTGCAAAGGACCTCTTCAAAGTGTTGAAGAGCAAAGATGTCACCTTGAAGACTAAGGTGCGCCTGACCCAAGCCATGGTATTTTCAATGGCATCATATGCATGTGAAAGCTGGACAATGAATAAGGAAGACTGAAGAAGAGTTGACGCCTTTGAATTGTGGTGTTGGCAAACAATATTGAATATACCACGGACTGCCAAAGGAACCAACAAATCTGTCTTGGAAGAAGTGCGGCCAGAATGCTCCTTAGAGGCAAAGATGGCAAGACTGCTCCTTACATACTTTGGGCATGTTGTCAGGAGGGATCAGTCCCTGGAGAAGGACATCATGCTTGGCAGAGTACAGGGTCAGCGGAAAAGAGGAAGACCCTCAACAAGATGGATTGACACAGTGGCTGCAACAATGAGCTCAAGCATGACAACGATTGTAAGGATGACGCAGGACCGCGCAGTGTTTCGTTCTGTTGTGCATAGGGCCACTATGAGTCAGAACCGACTCGACGGCACCTAACAATAACAACAACAACAACATGACAGTAAAGACAAATAAAATCTAACTATAACACATCACGTTATAGGCCTACTGTTTTATCATCTCATGAATGTGACAGACAGCGAGCTTAAAAAGTTAATCATTTTTTTCAAAGTGGTTAAGTACAGGGAGTTTTACAAGGAAATAATATGTTCTTCTCATTGTGCAATGATTAGAAAAGTGAGAGGAAATTTTCCTTTGTGTGTGTGTATGTATGAGTTTTTTAACAAAATAAAATCAGAACCTAATATATAAAAATGAAAGATTACATTGTTATGAATAGACATGTTTTATTTAGAAGGTGGTCCCTGGATATTTTTGAGTGCCTGGTTAAAACAGACAAACAAGCAAACAAAAACCCAGCCTTCAAGTCAATTCTGACTCATAGTGAACCTATAGGACAGAGTAGAACTTCCCCACAGGGTTTCCAAGGCTGTTATCTTTAGGGAGGCATTCTGCAGGCTGCACATCTTTCTCCTGCAGAGGACTGGTGAGTTCAAGCGGCTGACCTTTTGGTTGGCAGCTAAGAGCTTTAACCACTGCATCACTAGGGCTCCTTAGTGCCTGGGTGCTACGCGTTAAAGATTAAAGGATTATGTGAGATAATGAGCTGGAGCGAAGTACTTGATGCTCCTGTGAAATTAACCTGGAGACACTATAGAAGCCAGAGAGGAATTTAAATTCCAGGAATTATCAGAAACAGCAGCAACAACAGAAATGGCAAGCTACTGAGAAGACAGACCTTTTTCTTGAACTAGTGTGTGCTGGATTCAGAAAGAATGAGGGTCAGCACCCCAACCCTGAGCTAGTGACAGTCATAGGTGAAGGGAAGAGACTGAAAACAATAGTTTACATTCTGTTCTTGCCTCTCTCCTGCATAATCTTCAAAAAATCGTACTGGGTCCTTTGACCACAGCAATAAGTAGCAAGAGTTCTGACCTAAGTACAGTTGTTCAGGAGTTGAGGAGTTGAAAAAAACAGAAGAGGACTTATCAGAGTTATAAACACTGAGGTTCTCCAATTCCACACTCATTTCTTCTCCCTAATCTCCATAACCACCACTTGTTTGTCAGTTTGTTGTACTGTGGTGGCTTGCGTTTTGCAGTGATACTGGAAGCTATGCCACTTGTATTTCAAATACCAGCAGGGTGACCCTGTTAAATGGAGAAAATATTGAAATTGTCAAGGATTTCATTTTACTTGGATCCACAATCCACCCCCATGGAAGCAGCGGTCAAGAAATCAAATAGCATATTGCATTGGGCAAATCTGCTGCAAAAGATCTAGTTAAAGTGTTAAAAAACAAAGATGTCAATTTGAGGAATAAGGTACGCCTGAACCAAGTCATGGTATTTTCATTCATCTCATTTACGTGACAAAGCTAGACAATATATTCACTGCCTTATTCCTTATTAGGAAGACTGAAGAAAAATTGATGCTCTTGAATAAAGGTGTTGATAAAGAATATTGAATAACACATGGACTTCCAAAAGATAAAAAAACCTGTCTTGGAGGAAGCACATCCAGAATGCTCCTTAGAAGCAAGGATGGTGACACTTTGTCTCACATACTTTGGACATCTTATAAGGAGGGACCAGTCCCTGGAGAAGAACAACATGCTTAGTAAAGTAGAGGGTCAGAGAAAAAAGAGGAAGACTCTGAGTGAGAAGAATTGACACAGTGGCTGCCACAACGTGTTCAAACGTAGAAACAATTGTAAGGACAGCACAGGACTGGCAGTGTTTTGTTCATCGTATATTGGGTCACTATGAGTCAGAATGAGCTTGATGCCACATAAAAACAACTACAAAAAAAAAAAAACTATGAGATCAACATAGACTAGTGCTTGGCTTAACAATTTATAATACACATTAATACCACTGCTCATTTGTCTGTCGTACTGTAATAGCTTGCCTATTGCTCTGATGCTGGAAGCTTGCCACTGGTATTTCGAATATCATCAGGGTCAACCTTGGTTGACAGGTTTCAACAGAGATCCCAGATTAAGACAGACTAGGAAGAAGGACCTGGCAATCTAATTCTGAAAAAATCAGCCAGTGAAAACTTTATGAATAGCAGAGGAGCATAGTCTGATATTGTGCTGGAAAAGGAGCCCCTCAAGTTGGAAGGCACTCAAAATATGACTGGGGAAGAGCTGCCACTTCAAAGTAGAGTTGACTTTAATGAAGTTGATGGAGTAAGCTTTTGAGACCTTCATTTGCTGAAGTGGGCTGACTCAAAATGAGAAGAAACAGCTACAAACATCCACTAATAATCGAAATGTGGAATGCATGACATCTGAATCTAAAAAAAATTAGAAGTCATCAAAAAATGAAATGGAATGAATAAAGATCAATATCCTAGGCATTAGTGAGCCAAAATGGACTGGTATTGTCAATTTTGAATAAGAAATCAAATGGTCTACTATGCTGGGAATTACAAATTGAAAAGGAATGGAGTTGCATTCATCAACAAAAAGAAAATTTCAATATCTGCCCTGAAGTACAAAGCTGTCAAAACCAAAAAAAAAAAACCAAACCCATTGCTGTTGAGTCAATTCCAACTCATAGCGACCCTTTGGGACAGAGTAGAGCTGCCCCACAGGGTTTCCAAGGAGCACCTGGTGGATTTGAACTGTGAACCTTTTGGTTAGCAGCCATAGCTCTTAACCACTATGCCACCAGGGTTTCCACAAAGCTGTCAGTGATAAGATAATATTCATACTTCTACAAGGAAGACCAATTAATACAACTATTATTCAAATTTATGCACTAACCACTAATACCAAAGATGAAGACACCGAAGATTTTTACTAACTTCTGTAGTCTATAACTGATTAAATATGCAATCGAGATGCATTGATAATTACTAGTGATTGGAATGTGAAAGTTGGAAACAAAGAGGAAGGATCGGTAGGTGGAAAACATGACCTCAGTGACAGAAAAGATGCTGGAAAGTGCATGATAGTATTTTGCAAGACCAACGACTTCTTCATTGCAAATACCTTTTTTCAACATCAATGGCAACTATACATGTGGACCTCACCAGATGGAATACACAGGAACCAAACTGACTACATCTGTGGAAAGAGATGATGGAGAAGCTCAATATCAATCAGAACGAGACCAGGGGCTGACTGTGGAAGAGATTATCAATTGCTCATATGAAAGTTCAAGTTGAAGCTGAATAAAATTAAAACAATTCTACCAGAGTCAAAGTATGACCTTATGTATATCCCATCAGAATTTAGAGACCATCTCAAAGAATAGATTTGATGCATTGAACATTAATAACCAAAGACCGATGAGTTGTGGGATGATATCAAGGACATGATATATGAAGAAAGCCAGAGGTCACTAAAACACAGAAAAGATAGTGGCCATTTAAGATGCATCTATTGGCCCCAACCCACTTGGAGTAAAGGAGAATGAAGAACACCAAAAACACAAGGAAAATATTAGCCCAAGAGACAAAAAGGGCCACACAAATCAGAGACTCCATCAGCCTGAGACCAGGAGAATTAGATGGTGCCTGGCTACCATCAATGACCACCCTAGCAGGGAACACAACAGACAGTCTCAGATGGAGCAGGAGAAAAGTGCAGAGCAGAACTCAAATTCACTCAAGAAGACCAGACTTAATGATCTGACTGAGACTAATTGTGCTTATGGGGAACCTGTACAAAGACCAAAAGGAAGTCGTTGGAAACAGAACTAGGGGATACGGCATGGCTTAAAATCAGGAAAGGCGTATGTCAGTATTTTATCCTTTTACCATGTTTATTCAATCTGTGTGCTGAACAAATAATCCAAAAAGTTGAACTATGTGAAAAGAACACAGTATCAGGATTCTAGGAAGACTTATTAACAACTAGGATATGCAGATGACAAAATTTCCTTGCTGAATGTGAAGAGGACTGTAAATGCTTACTGAAGATCCAAGCCTACAGCCCTCACTTTGGATTATACCTCAACACAGAGACAACAAAAATCCTCACAACTGGACTAATAAACAGCATCATGATCAACAGAGTAAATATTGAAGTTGTGAAGGATTTCATTTTACTTGTATCCATAATCAATGCCCATGGAAGCAGCAGTCAAGAAATCAAATGATATATTGTATTCAGGTGCTGCAAAGGTCCTCTTTAAATTGTTAAAAAGCAAAGTTATCACTTTGAGGACTAACGTGCATCTAACCCAAGCTATGGTATTTTCAATCTTATCATATGCATGAGAAAGCTGGACAGTGAATAAGGAAGACCTAAGAAGAACTGATGTCTGAATTATGGTGCTGGCAAAGAATATTGAATATACCATGAACTCCCAGAAGAATTCTCTGCGCAAGTTAGAGAAGAATGAACGAGTCTTTCTTGGAAGAAGTCCAGCCAGAGCGTTTCTTGGAAGCGAGGATGGTGAGACTTCAATTCAAGTACTTTGGACATACTATCAGGAAGGACCAGTCACTGGAGAAGTACATTATGCTTGGTAAAGTAGAGGGTCAGCGAAAGAGAGGAATATCCTTAGTGAGATGAGTTGACAAAGTGGCTGCAATAATGGGTTCAAGCATTTCAATGATTGTTAGGATGATAGATAGATAGATAGATAGATAGATAGATAGATAGATAGATAGATAGATAGATAGATAGATAGATAGATAGATAGATAGATAGATAGACAGACAGACAGACAGATAGATAGATGATAGTGAGATAGATAGATAGATAAATGATAGTGAGATAGATAGAGAGACGATAGACAGACAGGTAGGTAGGTAGGTAGATACAGATATATCTATCTATATAAATAGATAGATATAGATGTATCAGGAGTCCCTGGATGGCACAGTTAAGCACTCTACTACTAGCTGAAAGGTTGGTGGTTCAAACCCACCCAGAGGATCCTTGGAAGACAGGATAGCAATCTGCTTCCAAATGATCACAGCCTTGAAAACTCTACGGAACAGTCTACTATGCACACAGGAATCAGAATTGACTCGACAACAACTAACATGCCAATATCAGATAATAGGGGTCCTGGGAGATGAAAAACATAAAAACAGACAGATGAAAGATGAAAAATCCCAAATTTAAGTGCTTCATAAATTGACAAGAAGGATAAATAAAATGAAATGTAGAAACATCAAAGACAAAAATTCTATAAGCCTGCAGAAGAACCAGATTAATGCCAAACGAATCCTGTTCTCTTATTACTGCTTCTGCTACTGTAGTCTCCTCATTCTTTTCCCTACATCTACACTTCCCCACCTTCTGTGTATTTTTTGAACATCAGATAGTGATCATTTTAAGAGTTTGGCTATATGACAATATTCTCCTACTCAAACTTCTCCAGTGGCTTGCCATGCACTGAAATACACACTTACTATGTGCACAGGACTGTTCAAGTGTCTTGATGAATGAACTCATTTGTTCCTGAAACGTATCTATGCTCTTGTTAAGTAAAGTAAGGCATAGAGAAATCAAACATCTCACCCAAAGTCACCTTACCCCAGTAGATGGCAGTAAACTCTGGTGTCCATGCTTCAGCTCTATCAAAACTGCCCCATTGATGAATGCATGTCCCTCCTTCCTTAGTATTTGACTCCCACCCTTACCTAATAGACACATGGTTAATTTAGATAAAGACCATATTTTTCAACCTCTCTTGGAGCTAGGTGTGAGCATGTGCCAAAATTATGGCCAAAAATATGTAAAAAGAATTGCGAGGCAGCTAAAGGGGAAACTTACCATATGTCTAGAGGGAACTTTAAGCCTGCCTTTTCATTTTTCCCTCTTTCCTCATTGCTGGGATGCAGGAATGATAGCTAGCACTTGAGCAAACATAGCAGGAAGAAAGCTAAGCTTTAAGGATAGAGAAGAAAGCTGGAAAGGGTCTGAGTCCCTGATTATACCAGCTCTCTACATCCTACCTCTGGCCTTCCCTTAATTGAAGGAAAAAAAAAAAACTTATACACTGTTCTTTAAGGCTTTTTGTCACACTTGTCCAAACTAATCATAATAAAAAACAAAAGTAGAAATGTTGAATATTCAAGTTACGTATAAGAGTTAGGAGTTGAGGCCAAAACAGAGCTTGGAGATATAAATGGTACATAAATGCTGTTCAAAGGCATGGAATGGATGAATATTTGGGATGATACAGGCATCATTATCACTTCTCTTACATAAACCAATGAGATAAGTACCTGGGCGTGATTATTAAGTATAGGATCTGTTACAGGTTGATTTGTGTCCCCTCAAAAGGTCAGTTTAAGTCTAACTCCCAGTGCTAATGAATGTGAACTTATTTGGAAATAGCATATTTGCAGATATAATTTATTTAGTTAGCACGAGCCCTTACTGGAGTAGCATCGGCCCTAATCCCATATGACTTGTGCCCTTACAAGAAAAGGAAAAGAGACACAAAGATAGACACAAAGGGAAGACCGTCTTGTGAAGACAGAGGTAAAGATTGCAGTTATGCTGCTAGAAGCCAAGGAAGGCCTGGGGCTACGAGAAGCTGGGAGAAACAAGAAAGGATCTTCCCCTAGAGCCTTTAGAGGGAGTGTGGCCCTATTGACATCCTAAATTCAGACTTCTACACTGCAGAACTCTGAAAGAATAAATTTCTGTAATTTTTAGTCACCTAGTCTTAGTCCATAGTACTAGGTTACAACAGCCCTAGGAAATTAATACAGTATTAAAGCTAATAATAATAATATATGTATGTATATAAAGGCTTTACTATACTTACTATATAATGAGTACTATTAGAAACCCTTACAGCATAGTGGTTAAGTGCTACAGCTGCTAACCAAAAAGTCGGCAGTTCGAATCCACCAGCCGCTCCTTGGAAACCCTAAGGAGTAATTCTACTCTGTCCTATAGGGTTGCTATGAGTCAGAATTGACTCCATGGCAATGGGATTCTGGATTGGGATTACACATTTCACAGGGATTAATTTATTTGGCACTTACACCATTGCAATAGGTTGATACTAATATCATCTCCATTTGAGAGATAGGAAATTGAGGGTCAGAGAAGTGAATAACTCTCCAAAGATCCAAATGCTTGTAAGCATTGGGAGCTGGAGTTGAGCCCCAACCATCTGACAGTCTCTGCATGCATGTATAATGCCCCTGTCAGAGACTGAAAAGTTCTGTTTTACTGTGAATTACTTGTTCAGTTTTGGTCCCCCTGTTGGTGTGGGTGATGGTTAAGATTGTGTGTCAACTTGGCTGGGCCATGATTCTCAGTGTTTTGGCAGCTGTATAATGTTGTGATCACTTCCCTGTTAAAATCTGATATGTAATCACCTCCGTGATGCAGTTCACTGAGTGCTACCAGTGGGAGTGGGAACTGTGGTGGCTCACCACCCGCCTCGGCCTTCACCTATCAGCCCTCTGCTGCCTACTTCCTTTCTGCTCACCTTGCCAAGGCTTTTTGTTTATTCTATATCCTGCAGCTGCCTCTTGTTTGTCTGACCTCAGTTCCTGGAACTTGAGTTTGCAGCTTACTTGCCAATCTTGAGATTCATCGATCTTCACAGCCTGTGAGTAAGAGTCCTGCTCTCCAACTTGCCAACCTTGGGTTCACCAGTCCCTGCAGCTACATGAATCAGGAGAAGCCTTGAGGTCTTGCCTGCCTATCTTGGGATTCACTGAACTTCACAGCCTGTGATCAAGAGCCCTGCTCTCTGACCTGCCGATCTTGGGTTCCCCAGCCCCTGCAGCTATGATAATCAGGAGAAGTCTCTATCTTGATCCATGGACTTGGGATGTTCCAGCCTCCACAATCATGTGGGCTGTTTCCTTGATATAAATCTCTTTCTATATATGTTTATACACTTTGCTGGTTTGCTTCTCTAGAGAACCCAGCCTAAGACAGTGTGTAGTATTCCCCCAGCTAAAATCCAAACCTATGCAGCAGGACCTTTAGAGTTAGTGAATTGGCTAGTACGCAGGAGTCACTAAATAAATATTTTTGGATAAATAAGTAACTGACTGCAAACTGAAAACAGTATCCTAATTTTTACCTTCTTAAAGGCAACCAAAGGAAAAGATTCAAAAGGCATTTTGATTCCCAACATTAAGCACTTAATTTATAACACTTACAATATTTGCTCTCATACTGAAGGAAATCTATTCCTTACCATCAGCTAAATGAACTAACAAGTAATTCATGCCATACCACACCTGACACAATCAAAAAACTATCCTGAAATTTTTATTCAGGAGTATAAACCTGTATATTTTATGAATTTAAGTCTAATTTCAATTAAAACATCCAACTTGATTGCAAAATAATGTAAAGGATAACTTTGCTCCAGAGAAAATTAAACCAACAGCACTTCTATAAAGCTTAGTGCTTTAAAAATGTTACAGCAGCATGATAAACAATCACGCATTCTGTTTCCATTTCGTGGATCTGTATGACGTTGGCTTTCTTCCTTTTCTGATTCCATTTTTATTTGTTCTGCTTCATACAGAGGCCACTTCATTCACTTCAATTCTGAAAGATGCTGAATCTTTTTTTGTATATTGTTGCCAGTTTGTTCGGTCTTTATACCTACTTCCATTCATACATTCACAGAGTCACGCAGCTAGATTTTTGGAAATGCCAGTAAATTACACAGTTTCTTCCTGGTAAATAAGAGGTTACATACCACTCATTACTCCCTTCTCTGCCTTTGTTCACAGAGTTGCCCTGGCTGAATTCCTGCCTTCCAGCAGATGTATGAATATTTTCCCAACTTTCCGTTACAAATCAGAACCTGCATACTGCCAAACAGAGCCAACTACTCTCAGCCCCAAATTCCTGAAACTGAAGAATGAGAGACTCATGTAATTGAATAAAGCCGAAGTAAGATTCCCAGTGAGATGTTCACCTGACCCAGTCCAGGTACGAGCATCACTAACAAATGGCAGCAACAGCTGGGCAAAACACTGGCAGAAGTAGAATAATAAAACCTCCCACAACACATTCTAAAGACCCTAATAAAATCCTTATGGCTTCCATTTGCCAAAACATGAGACTGATGAATGAGTGTGATGTATTACACACATTTTAACTAAAATTTCCAAATGTCGGTGTTACCCAAAAAAAAAAGAGAGAGAGAGAGATAATTGGATTGCCTGGCAAATTGTCCATTTCTTTCTCCTTATCATGAGTTGTTCAAAGGTGTAAATATGCTTAGATCCCCACAGAAATTATATTTGATTTCATTCAGGCCTAGATTGTTGTTTCATTTTTTATCAATTCTGACTTGGACTATCCACAGCCAAGTCTCTACTAGTATGATTGCACACATAGTCCAGATTCCCTAGTGAGACCCATTTCTATGTTTTCTAGATAGAGTCATACCTGATTTGTATCAGCAGCTATGATTCTAACACCAGCTTTTTTCCATTATTCTCATTTGGAAGCAACAGTCACTACAGTTCTCTATTTCTCACCAACCTCTGAAAAGACAAAAGCCATGAATCACAGAGGAAGTGATCCCAAGCCACCAGAAGTGATATAGGCCACCTCTGATAACAGCAAGACAAAAAGGAGGTAATCCTTAATAAACACAATAGGCCGACACCTTTCTAGTCATTTTGCATATATTAAGTATTTAACCTTCTTAAAAACCCCACGAGATTCGGGAGAAAGACTTGGCAGTCTGCTTCCGTAAAGATTTACAGCTTTGGAAACTCTATGGGGTGGTTCTACTCTGTCTTACAGGGTTGCTATGAGTCGGAATCAAGTCGACAGCAACAGCTTTTTTTTTTTTAAACTAATGGAAAAACCAAAATTAATAACTAATTGATATGCTCCGCATTAAAACCTACAATTCTTTCGATAAAAAAAAAAAAATCATGAGATAGTTGCCATTACTATTGACCCTTTTTTTCACAGATAAGGAAACTGAGTCCAGAAAGTTTGAGCGAACTGCCCAAAGTCACAGCAAGTAACTGGTTGTGCCAGGGTTCAGATTCAGGCATTCTTATTTCAGAGCCCATGCTCTTAACTACTATGCTATGCTATCACTTATTAATAATGATGTTGGTGTTATTAGGTGCTGTTTGAGTCAGCTCTAACTCATAGTGATCCCATGTACAACAGAACAAAATGCTGTCCAGTCTGGCACCACCTTCATGGTTGTTGGTATGCTTGATTCTTTTTTTGTGACCCCTATGTATTTTGATATTTTCCAACCTAGGGAGCTCATCTTCCAGCACTACATTGTACAATGTTCTGTTGCAATCCATAGGGTTTTCACTGGCTAAGTTTTGGAAGTACAGTAGGCCCCCTTATCTGCGGTTTCAATTTCCGAGATTTCAGTTATCCTTGGTCAACCATATCTGAAAATGTTAAATAAGTAGCATGATGAAATCTCATACCTCCCCACTCCTTCCCACCCAGGGGCCACATCCACATAATTTTATTACAGTACATTGTTGTAATTATTCTGTTTTATTATTAGTTATTGTTGTTAACCTCCTACTGTGCCTAGTTTATAAATCGAACTTTATCATAGGTATCTATGACTAGGTCAAACATAGTATATATAGGGTTCCATACTTCTACAGTTTCAGGCATCCATGTGGGGTCTTGGAATGTATCCCCCGTGGATAAGGGTTGGCGGGACTACTGTAGATCCCGAGGCCTTTCTTCCTAGTTTTTCGTAGTCTAAAAGCTCTGCTGAAACATGTCCACTATGGGTGACTGTGCTGGTATTTGAAATACCCATGGCATAACCTCCAGCATCATAGCAAGACAGAGGTCATCACAGTATGACAAACTGATGGGCAGTGGATTAATAATAATAGCTAACATTAACAATTTCTAGGTTTTTTCTAAGTGCTACGTGTTTTGCAGAAGTGAAATCACGAGTAGCCATCTCTTTTCAAGGTGCACAGCAGACTGACAAGGAACCTTACCTTCCTGGGAGTTCAAGTTGTGTTAAACTGGTGGTGATCTCGAAGTGTAGTCTTTGGTTCCTTTTTCCATGATGACTTTAGGAATGAAGAGCAAAGATATTGTGTAGCAGATTTGTCTGTTTCGCATCGCCAAAGTTCCCAGTTCACCCCACCCTTGACAAAGCAAAGAAAAATCTTACATGATTGGTGTTTCATTTTATGACAACTTACTGTTTTGTTAATAATTGTTTTATAACACTTGCCAGTCCCTTTTTGCATGCCAAGATTAAATATTTAAATGTAAAGGGTAAATTGAAGGAAAATCTAATCTGAATGCAACGTGGTTCACGTTCACTGCTTTTTATGCTGAGATTATTCAAAAATCATTTAAATCATTGAGTTTAAAACTCTGATGCAAATTGTAATTAGAATGAGGAAATGGATAAGGAATCTCAATAGAAACGAAAAAAGGGTAAGTATATACCTAGAGATGTAGCAAGATCCATCAAATATTTCTTTTAAGAGAAAAAAAAAGGTTTTTATTGCTTTTAGTGTATAAAACGCTTAATAGGAACTTACTGAGTCTACAATGTTAGGAGAGTTGAAGATCTCTGGGTATACCTGGGCATGAGTGAGAGTAAGATAAGGACAAGAAGAAATTACTTGGTATAAGAAAGTAAAAGCAATGTGGAGATTTGGAATTTGTTAGCCTAGAGGAAGTAGAGAAGGCTATCAAGGTAGAATAAGAGGCCCAAGGAGTTGGTACTAAGCTGAAGCTGAGTGAAGCAATATAGTCAGCAAAAAATCCCCCATGGCATGGAAAGATGATGAATTTTTAAGACAGTGGTTTCTATTTGAATTTGATTTTTTTTCTTCCTTGGGCGCTAATTAGCCTTTGCTACCCCCTTCAGTAAGTGCCCCTAATATGAAATAACCTTGTATGAGTGGTGATTTCAGAAAATGAAAGAAAGGTTCAAGCCAGCTGGGTCTGGTGTGACAGCAGTTTCAGGAGCTAAGAGTGACGATGAGAATATACTTAAAACGGCAAAGTCAGATGCAGTGCCTTCTTAAGAGGATGGCAAGACTCTTGGAAGTGACAACAATATAGAGGTGACCCCAATAAACTAGAACACCTCAAGGTGACACTTCTGCTTTTGAACACTTTTGCAAGCTCTTTTGCAGCATATATGCCCAATGTAATACGTCCTTTGATTTCTTAACTGCTGCTTCCATGGGGCCACTGAACATACTACGCATTTATTGTTTATTTTCCCCACTAGATTATAAATGGAATGATGTTAACAATCCATTCTGCTCTGTTCTGTCACCATTACTTGGGACACTTACTTATCTGTCAGGTATCTAGCCTTTTAATAAATATATTTTAAATAATATCTTATGCTAATCCCCATCATTTGGTTGTAGCTGCCTGTAACAATATGTTGAGAAGGACTATGAACGCACATCAAGACTA
The DNA here is from genome assembly GCF_030014295.1 of Loxodonta africana. Lineage (NCBI taxonomy): Eukaryota > Metazoa > Chordata > Mammalia > Proboscidea > Elephantidae > Loxodonta > Loxodonta africana. Next base: position 96,860,577 of record NC_087346.1, on the reverse strand, counting down.
GCATTAAAAGATTCACGATGGATACATGATTTCTCCCATGAGTTTAAGTGAGAAGGGCAATACAGTGGCCTGCTGGCTAAATAATAAGTGTCTCAATTCTAGGTAAGGACTAATGAAAAGGTATCCAAAGTCCTGAATTTCAAAAACATGAGACATAATAGCTATTCAGAGCCTTATTTATTTATTTGTTTGTTTTATCCATTTATTTTTCATTCATTCATTCATTCACTCATCAGATAATTATTGGGTACCTAATATTACCATGAACTGTTCTAATCCTTGGAAATACAGAAGCAAACAAAAGGCCTTGGCATCATACTAGTGGTACAAACAGACAATTTGAATGATTGAATAAATGAATGAATGAAGTAATGTCAGGTAGTGATATAAAATAATATCAGGATGTAATATAAGTAGAGACTCCAGTCAGGCTTTTGTTTCCATCATGCCACTGACATTCATCTTCTCCAGGCTACCCAAATCTTAGCGGTTTATTTCTGTTAATAATTATTAAAATTATTTCTGTTAATTTCTTGTTCATGCCACATCTCCAACAGGAACTAGTGGAAGCTAGAATAATCACATTACTCATGTATCCAGAAAGAGGATCTATCTCTACTGGTGTTTCCATGATCAATTCAGAAAAAAGCAACAGGTAGAATTATGCATAGGCCCTTAAAACTTCCACTTGAAAATGACTTCCATCACTTCCTACTCATATTTTATTGGCCAAAGCAACTCGCTTGATATACTAAGTTGAAAAAAGGATAGGGAAGTATAATCCTACTCTACAAGCACAAGATTGGGAATATTTGAGAACGTTCTAATGCCATCCAAAGACCCCACACTCCATAGTCTGTTCCTATCACAGTCCAACCCATATCAGTAAATACCAGTTCCATACATCAATTACTCAAAGTCATCCTCTACTTCTCATTACCAAGCTTCATTTCCTATCCATCAGCAAATCTACTGGTTATATCTTCAAAAAATATCCCGGTGATCACTGCTTCTCACCACTTTCACTGTTACCTCCCTGGTCTAAGCCACTATCACCTCCTACTGGATTACTGAAATAGCCGCCTAACTGGTCTCCATACTACTGCAATGCCCCACTTTACGTTGTTTTTAACAGGGTAACAAGATATCCGGTTAACCTGAGGTCAATGATATTGCCTCTCTGCTTAAAACTTTCCCATCTCAGAGTAACGTAATTAGTCCTTACTTTATATCCTAGTACTCTCCCTTCACTCACTCTCTGGTCTAGCTATAATGGCCTCTTCTGTGCACCTGCATCATGCTTGTTGGGCTCCCAACTCAACACCTTTGCATTTTCTGTTCCTGCTGCCTGGAAATTTTCTTTCGCCAGATGACCATGGCTTGCTCCCTCACATACTTTAGGTCTTAACTCAAATAATATGTTTGAAATGAAGGCTTCCCTGGCCACCCAACATTTCCTATCTCCCTTCCACATTTATTTTTTCCATGATATTCGTCACTAACAAAAATATTATGTATTTTATTAGTTACTTTTTACATTACCTATCTCTGTGCTAGAATTTAAGCTCCATGAGGCAGGGTTTTTTTATGTTCTTTTCATGCGGTCCCCAAGTGTCTAGACCCCTTTCTGGTATAAAGTGTTTGCTCAAAACTATGTGTTGAATAAAATAATTATAAATTTTATGAAGAAAAAGAAACTAAGGAGATAGAACGGCAGATAGCATTATCTTAGGTTGGTCAGGAGAGATCTCTCTAAATACGTGATACGTGAACAAAGACCTAAATCAAGTGATGGAGTAAACCATACAGACACCTAGGCAAAGAGAGTTCCAGGCAGAGGAAACAGAAAGGCAATGTTGATGAGGCAGGGATGTTCTTGGTGATTTTTAGTAATAGCTAGTATGCAAATATTATTATAGCTTCAGAAAGAGCAGGGGAATAGTAGGAGATATGATCAGGGTTTTAGCAAGGGTAAGATTATATATACCTTATAGGTCATCATAAGTAATTTAGATTTTAATTCTAAGGGTTGACTACGAAGTATCAGGAGCTGTGGCAGAAGACAAAAAATACAATGGTGGGCAAATTTTTTCAGGCCCTGCCCTATTTACAATCTAGTGAGAGACATACATGTAAAGGAACCAAATCTCGTGAATAAATGAAAATTGCAACCATGTTATAATTTCATTATAGAATATCCCTGTTTCTCTAATAGCTACTACTATTAATAGTTTTTTTTTTTTTTTTTTTAATTAATAGTGTTGTTCAGAAGTGGTAGAGATAAAATATTCTACTCTAGGTCTTCTAATTCATTGATTCCTTGTCTTTAAAAGAATCAAGTAACCTCTTTACCCTTGTTTCTGTCTATAGATTCCAGGATAAGAATTTCACAGTGATAAAGTATGAAGTAAATTATTGAAATTATACCTATAAATTAAAAAGAAAATCACCGAATAAAGGACTATTTTTATATATCCCATATATGTAAAAAAAAAATGATTTTGATTATTTTTATTTACTTGAATTTTTCTTCTATTTTTCCCCTGTTGACTGACCCATTCCTCCCTTTAATGATCATCTGTTTTTTACCCTCATAGATCCTTCTAATCCAGATATCCTCTGGGACCAATGTTTTCCCACTTTCAAGGAGCAGTTTGCTCTATTTCAGTGGCCTCCAAAAAAGAATGTTCCATTCATTTACATAAAAACATGTAATCATTCTATTAGTATTTTTCCTTATAGAAAAATAATAAAGGCATTTAATTTTAGCAACTGTGAAATAATGAAAACAGAATAGTATATATGTGGAAACTAAATGCACGTATAATAGGGATGTTTGCCTTTATAAAACAAGTAAACAAACAAAAGTTGATAGTAATGTCTGTGTCCAGAGAATAAGAAGGCTACTTTTGGGCATAAAAAGAGTGTTGGAATGTTGCTTTTCTTCCATATAGAACACTATCTCAACATTATAAATCTTCACTTCTACATCTTACTTCAATCTAATTATTCTTTATTGTAACAGCATATATTTTAAAATAGTAATAATGTTTACTATTATCATATTGGAGCCTTGGTGGTATGGAGGTTAAGAGCTGAGCTGCTAACCTAAAGGTTGGCAGATTGGATCCACCTTCCAGTCCTTGGAAACCCTACAGAGGCAGTTCTACTCTGTTCTATAGAGTCACTGTGAATTGTAATTGACCCGACACCAACGTGTATAATCATATTCCACCATGTATTTGTCAGTTTGTCATACGTACTGGGCTGGTTTGCAGCCTGCTGTGATACCAGAAGCTTTGCCACCGGTATTTCAAATACCATCAGGGTCAATCTTGATGGACAGGTTTCAGCTGAGACTCCAGACTAGGAGAGACTAGGAAGAAGGACCTGGCAGCCCACTTTTGAAAAGACTGGCTAGTGAAAACCTTATGAATAGCAGCAGAGAATTGTCTGATATAGTGCTGGAAGATGAGCCCCTCGGGTTGGAAGGCACACAAAATACGACTGGGAAAGACCTACCTCCTCAAAGGAAAGTCGACCTTAAAGAAGTGGATGGAATCAATCTTTCAGACCTTCATTTGCTAGTGTGGCACTACTCAAAATGCGAAGAAACAGCTGCAACCACCCATTAGTGATCAGAACATGGAATGTACAAAGTATGAATCTAAGAATATTGGAAGTCATCAAAAAAGAAATGGAATGTATAAGGATTGATATCCTAGGCATTAGTGGGCTGAAATGGACAGATATTGACCATTTTAAATCAGATAAACATATGGTTTACTATATTGGGAATGACAAATTGGAGAGGAATGAGATTGCATTCATTATTAAAAAGAACATTTCAAAATCCATCCCAAAACACAAAGCTGTCAGTGATGGGATAATATCCATACCAGTTTAATAAGACTATTATTCAAATTTACACACCAACCATGAATGCCAAAGATGAAGAAATTGAATTTTTCCCAGTTTCTATAGTCTGAAATTGATGAAACATGCAATGAAGATGCATTGATAACTTCTGGTGATTGGAATGGGAAAGGTGGAAACAAAGAAGGATTGGAAGTTGGAAAATATGGCCTTGATGATAGAAACTACACAGGAGACCACATGATAGAATTTCACAAGACCAACGATTTCTTCATTGCAAATACCTTTTTTCAACAACATAATTGGCAACTATACACATGTACCTCACCAGATAGAATACAAGAAGATTAAACTGACTACATCTGCAGAAAGAAATGATGGAAAAGCTTGATATCATCGGTCAGAGCAAGACCAAAAGCTGACTATGGAACAGACCATCAATTGCTCATGTGCAAGTGCAAGTTGAATTTGAAAAAATTAGAACAAGTTCACAAGAACTAAAGTACAACCTTGAGTATATCCCACCTGAATTTAAAGACCATCTCATGAGTAGATTTGATGCATTGAACACTGACTGACATTCCGATGAGTTGTGGAATGACATCAAGGAAATCATACTGGAAGAGAGGAAGAGGTCATTAAAAAGACAGGAAAGTAAGAAAAGACCAAAATGGATGTCAGAAGAGACTCTGAAAGCTGCTCTTAAACATAGAATAGCTAAAGTGAAAGGAAGAAATGATGAGGTAAAAGAGTTAAACAGAAGATTTCAAAGGGCAGCACTAGAAGAGAAAGTAAAGTCATTATAAATTTTTTTTTTTTTTAAGATACCTATAAAGACCTGGAGATAGAAAACCAAAAGGAAAGAACATGCTCTGCATTTCTCAAGCTGAAAGAACTGAAGAAAAAACCAAGCCTTGAGTTGCAATAGTGAAGGATTCTATGGGGAAAATATTAAAGTACACAGGAAGCATCAAATGAAGATGAAAGGAATACACAGAAACACTGTACCAAAAAAATTGGTCAACATTCAACCATTTCAGAAGGAAGCATATGATCAAGAACCGATGATACTGAAGGAAGAGATCCAAGCTGCACTGAAGCTACTGGCAAAAAACAAGGCTCCAGGAATTGATGGAATACCATTTGAGATATTTCAATAAACAGATGCAGTGCCGAAAGTCCTTACTTATCTATGCCAAGAAATTTGGAAGAAAGCTACCTGGCCAATCATCTGGAAGAGATCCATATTTATGCCCATTCCAATGAAAGGAGATCCAAGAGAATAAGAAAATTATAGAACAATATCATTAGTATAACACACAAGTAAAATTTTATCAAAGATCACTCACAGGCAGTTACAGCAGTACATCAACAGAGAATTGCCAGATATTCTAGCTGGATTCAGGAGAGGACATGGATATCATCGCTGAATGTCAGATGATCCTGGCTGAAAGCAGAGAATACCAGAAAGATGTTTAGCTGTGTTTTATTGATTAAGCAAAGGTATTCAATTGTGTGTATCATAACAAATTATGGATAACTTTTTGAAGAATGAAAATTCCAGAACACTTAATTGTGCTCATGAGGAACCTGTACATAGGCCAAGAGGCAGTCATTGGAACAGAGTAAGGGGATACTGTCTGGTCGAAAGTGAGAAAAGGTGTGTATTAGGATTGTATCCTTTCACCGTAGTTATTCAATCTGTATGCTGAGCAAATAATCCAAGAAGCTGTACTATATGAAGAACAATGTGTCATCAGGATTGAAGAAGACTCATTAACAACCTTCAACACGCAGATGACACTACCCCACTTCCTGAAAGGGAAAAAGACTTGAAGCCCTCATTGATGAAGAACAAAGACCACAGTCTTCAGTATGGATTACATCTCAACACAAAGAAAACAAAAGTTCTCACAACTGATTCAATAAGCAACATCATGATAAATGGAGAAAAGATCGAAGTTGTCAAGGACTTCATTTTACTTGGATCCACAATCAACACCATGGAAGCAGCAGTCAAGAAATCAAATGACACATTGCATCGGTCAAATCTGCTGCAAAAGACTTTTTAAAGTGTTGAAAAGATGTCACCCTAAGGACTAAGGTGCTCCTGACTAGAGCCATAGCATTTTCAGTTTTTTTTTTTTATATGCATATGAAAGCTGGGCAATGAATAAAGAAGACCTAAGAAGAACTAATGCTGTTTAATTATGGTGTTAGTGAAGAATATTAAATATACCATGGACTGCCAGAAGAAAGAACTAACCTATCTTGGGAGAAGTACAGCCAGAACACTTCATCTCACATACTTTGGGGATGTTATCAGGAGGGACCAGTCCCTGGAGAAGGACATGATGCTTTGTAAAGTAGAGGGTGAGAGAAAAAGAGGAAGAACCTTAACAAGATGGATTGACACAGTGGATGCAACAATGGGCTCAAACATAGCAATGATTGTGAGGATGGGGCAGGAGCCTGCAGTGTTTCTTTCTGTTGTACATAGCGTTGCTATGAGTTCAGATCAACTCCATAGTACCTAACAACAACATTATTGTTTTGAATCTTTCAAACAACCAAAATGTAGTTACTATTATCCCTATTTTATAAATAAAAAAAAACTGGAGCTTGGAGTGGTTAACTTGTCCAAGGTTAAATAGCTGCAATAGGGAAGGATTGTGTCTATTTTGTTGACTATTCTATTCTCAGCATTCAGCAAAACGTCAGTTATGCAGTGAGTCCCCAACAAATGGCAGTGCTGAGATCTAAATCCAGTCTTATGGGCACTAAAAGTTTATTGCCTCTTGCGGTACATACTAAGATAGTGAGATTTAATTTAGTAAAAACAGCTTTACAGATTTGAAGTGAGGGGTGGGAATGGTGTTTGGTCATTATAAGATTAGACATAATGTCTGTATAATAAATTATAACAGTATGGTGGGTAGCCTGAACACACATTAATATTAATAAAAAAACTAATAAAGACAATAATAAATACAGCAGCCACTTATTATAAGTAACATATATATATGTATATACATATATCCATCCAAATGTGTAATGTCATTTTATTCCTCCCTACATTCTTTAGTAATAAGTATGGTCTAGTAAATTCTTCAGGATCAAACAGGCATAAATAATCTGTGCCAGGTTTTATGACCTGGTTTGTCTGACTTTGAAGCCATTATTCCAAATACTTTAGAAGTTTCTTCTGGTCCAGGTGAGATATGAGGCTGAGGAGTAAAGTCACAGAAATGGGTATGGTAAGGGAGGATTGATTAAAAAGATAATTTGGTGATATAATTTGCAAAATTTAGAGACTAATTACATGCGTAAATAAAAGATAAGGAAATGTTAAAGACGACCTTAGCGTTTTTAACAAGGGTAATTGTAACATCATTGGCAGAGATTATAAGAGTCAAAGGGAATGGAGATGAGGTGGGTAATGATTTAAACATGTTACTCAAAACATTTATGCCAGATGAAGTGGAATGTAAATTACAGTAGAGCAGCTAGTGATAAGAGGTGGCACTAAAGAAGTATAAGAGGATAGCTCAGAATATACTAATATGGTATATGAAGATAAAAGATATATTAAATATAAAATTGTGATTGCTCAGATAATGTGCTTATGTGGATTAAAATCATAGATCATTTCTCTAAAAGATTATTTATAAGATGTACTAGCTTATAAGTAGAGTGAATAGGATATAAGATCAATATGGTATTTGTGATGACTTTTTTTTTTTTAAATCTATATATATACAATATTTTCTTCAAGGAACATTTTTGGGATAAAACTTTATATTTTTGTCTACCTCATAAAGCCCTGAATTCTTGACTTTCTTAGGCGATAGATCTTCAATGATTAGCCTTAGATATTTTAGATTTACAAAGCTAATTCATTGCTCAACTAGAGTGCTAGTTCACCTCTTGTCAGCCGTGCCCAAGCCCAGTGCAGTCGAGTCGATTCTGACCCATAGCGACCCTATAGGACGGAGTAGAACTGCCCCACAGAGTTTCCAAGGAGCGCCTGGCAGATTCAAACTGCTGACCCTTTGGTTAGCAGCCATAGCACTTAACCACTAAGCCACCAGGGTTTCCTTGTCAGCCATAGGGAGGGAGATTTTACACCAAGTGCTGTTTCCACACGTAACACTGGCATCAATGTGCCTTTCTTATTCAAATACAATATACATTCTGGCTCTTGAACTTGATCCATCTGCCATGACAACAGTGTGCCAATTCAGAAGATGTTCTCCCAGGTGTAGCTGGACAAAGGTACCAACCAAAGATTAGAAAGGGAGTTTGGTTCACATGCAAATGGATAGACTGTGGTAAAAAAAAAAAGAACTGTGCCTGATCCCAGTGAAGATACTTAACACCATTTGATCAGTACAAGCAATAACTTTCAAAAGTCTTGAATATCCCAGTTATCCCCCATCATTTTAATTGTAGATCTCTTTCATTAAAACTTCAGGAATTAACAGCTGACTTACTAGTACTGTAGAAGGATTCAGTAATCACAGTCTCCTTGACGGTAGCTAAATGATACTGTTCAAACGCTTGGTCATTCTACATTCTTTATGTTACTCATCTTACTATTTATAGTTATGTTAGTTCTTCACCTTATTTTTCCATTATATGAGATTGTAGAGATTCCACCATAGTAATGCCACACAATTTCTAATAAAAAGTATGACTTTCACTTGAATGGTGTTTTACTGGAGAAGCAAGTTGGCTGAGAGGTAACTGCTATTACTTTTTCTTAAAGGAAAAAAAAGGCGGGGGGATTTTTATGGTATTTTGAGACAACAGGTAAGTAGGTAACCACTTATTAGAAATAAGCCATTATTGCTGAATTTGCCCTCCGAATTACATTTTATCAGTAAACTAAGTATCTAAAAATTACTGCAAAATTGAAGGTTTTACCTATTTAATCACAACTCTAATTAAGTCACTTGTTATTTAACTGTTGGCTGTAAAACTTACATTAAGGTCTTAGTTCACCAAAGATATTTCTCACCTCCAGACCTACAAATGCATACCTCCCAGATTCTTACTAAGTGGCTTCTATTTATCTTTCAAAGAACTTCTGACCTAAATAGCCTTCTTCTATCACTACTGCCATTCGTTTTCTTCATAGCACTAATTATTATTTGAGCATATATTTATTTATTTGTTTACTCATCAATTGCCTGTCTCCTCCAATAGATTTTAATTTCCAAAAGGGCAGGGTTGATGTCTGTTTTAATTCACCAGTGTATATGCAATATCTAACCCCGTTTCTTATGATCAGTAATTATTTTTAGTGAATACATGAATGAATAAAGATTTTCTTATGTTAAGAGTCTTTAATGAGGCTCCCTCTTTCATTATTCAAAATTTCTGTATTAATCAGAGCTGTTAGTTGCAGACACAGAGTCCACTCTAGTGGTTTTAAGTAGAAGAGCACTTATTACAGCCTATTTGCTAACTTACAGAATTTCTGGGAAGTTAAGGGAATTAACTTGATGATAAATACCTGAAGTTACCCAACAGGAAGACAGACCCAACACTAACACCAGAAGCTTCATTGATTCTACCACTTGCTCTTTGACATCCATGAAAAGCAAGGTTCAGACACCAGAAAACTTTCAACAGATATTGCAGGAAAAATATGTCTTCTAGCCCATACTTCTTAGAAGAAACAACTGGCCTTTGTCTCCCAATGTTTACTTTTGCCTTCCTAGTCGCTCCTTGGAAACTGTATGGGGCAGTTCTACTCTGTGCTATGGGGTCGCTATGAGTTGGAATCGACTCGACGGCAGTGGGTTTAGTGGGCTTTAGTCACATATGTGTGTTTGTCTCTTTCATGGAAACAAGTCTCATGGAATCCTAGGTGCATTGGAATCTGAGAAATGTAATCTTTAGCTTCTCAGCCTCTGGTTTAAAGGAAATCATGCTACAAGGCAGAAGAAGTAAAGTCGAATGATCAAATCTACAGAATTTCCCACAGGCTCTGTTACTGAGGAGAGTGTAATGCAATCAAAGAATGGAAACAAAGCCAGTGAACCTGAAGCTCAGTGCAGGCGAGTGTGCATTCTATGTGCATTATCTTACTTGATTCTTTCCACAACTCTTTAAGTCAGGCAATACTAGAGCCATAATAAAACTAAATAAAACCGTAGTACTATGGAAATAAGGCTTGCTGAATATCACCAAACTATTGTTTTACACCTGGGATTCAAACCCATCTGTCTTAGGCCGGGTTCTCTAGAGAAGCAAAACCAGTGCAGTGTACAAATACATATAAAGAAAGAGAGATTTATATAAAGGAAATGGCTCATATGGTTGTAGAGGCTGGAAAGTTCTGAGTACATGTGTCAGGTTGGAGATTTCTCCTGACTCATGTAGCCACAGGTGCTGGAGAATCCAAGATCAGAAGGTCAGATTCTAGGTAAGCTGCTAGCTCAAGTACCAAGAACCTGAGGTCAGATGAATAGGAGCCAGCTGCAGGATCCAGGGTGAGCAAAAGCCAGTGAGCCTTGCCAAAAAAGGTCACCTATATTGGATGCAGGCCACACCCCAAAGGAAACTCCTTTTCAACTGATTGACTGCTCACAACAGATCTCATCATGGAGGTAATCAAGTTATATCAGATTTCATCATGGAGGTGATTTCATCGTTAAAAAGCTGCCAAACTACATCATAACTGTCAAACCACTGAGTACCATGGCCCATCACACCATCTATTTGACTCTAAAATTAAGTACCTAAAATATTTCCTATAGTCCTTTTAATATTATTACCAAATAAGAAACTGCACAAATATTTAGCAATTGCTTCTTTTATTACGTAGAAAAATAGAAGTCTCAGGACCTTAATAATTTTAAGAAAATTGTTCCATAATCATAGACCTCATTTTTCAGTCCTTTGTTTTATTTCAGGATATAGATTTTAAAATCTCCATTATTACCCATTTGTAAAGCCCTGATTGGACCCACATGATTCCACAAAATGAGACGTCGATGTTAGATAGTCTTGTGGAAAACAATCCAGAAGTATCCTGTTGGTCTATTTAAATTCAGTCATGCATAATTTACTGAATAATCACTAGGGTCCTGATCAATAACTTTATCTACCTACTCACTAATCCAGTTCAAAACCTATGTGATTTAACATGCTATAGATTTAGGACTAGCCCTTGGCAAAAGCGAAGTGTCTGTGGCATCTTTGCTTTTCCCTTTACCAATATCTGTCCCCAAATTCAGTCTGTTGTTCTCACAAAACTTAAAGCAGAAAAGGACTTTGAAGGCAAGTTTTTCACCTTCTTTCTATTAACGTGAGGAAATTAAGGCTTATGAAGAGTAAGTGAGTCACCTAAGACCATTAAATTAACCAATGACAAGATCAAAGCTAACAACCCATATCTGGGTCATGCTGGCTCCACATTCCCTGAGTCTGCCCAAGGGCCCTCTCTAAAATGTTCCCAGGTCTGGCATTGATGTGAGTCCCGGCCGACTCTATGATGCAGGTCATGAACTAAAACAAACAAACAAAACAAAAAACTGCTAGTGTGTGATGGGGTAAATAAGGTTCTGTTCATTCCATTAGGTTCTAGCTAAAGAGATACATTTTTAAATGTCCTTAAAGCAGCCTAGAATCACTGGGTTTGTAGTGTAGCTCTGGTACTAACTAGCTCTTACCTTGGAAAGCTAATTTCATCTCCCTGGGCTTTAAAAATAAATAATTTATAAAACAAGAATTCAGAGTTGATGATCTCGAAGTTCACTTAAGTAGCTCTGGTGGCGCAGTGGTTAAGAGTTATGCTGCTAACCAGAAAGGTCAGCAGTTCGAGTCTACCGGACACTCCTTTAAAACCCTGTGGGGACAGTTCTACTCTGTCCTATAGGGTCACTATGAGTCAGAATGGACTGGATGGCAACGGGTTTTTTTTTTTTTTTTTTTTAAGTTCGCTTAGTCTTACAGTGTCATTATGAGTCTGAATCAACTCCACAGCAATGGGTTAAGTTCAATTTCAGCTTGAAAAATTCACAAAACAATAGAATTTCTGTGGTATAATCTAAAAGAATGAGCTCAATGGTGTCAAATTCAGGAATTTTGTGTATGACAACAAAATGCTCCAGTTTCACCGGGCTAATTTTGGTTTGCACTTGCTGTCCCCATGTAATTAAATAGCTTCACTCTCAAAATTATTTTAATTTATAAATTTTAAAAATAACTATATACATGGAGTGGTCTGTACTGAGTTATACTGATAGAAATATTACACACACATAAACATATCGAAATCGACTAGACAGCAACAGGTTTGGGTTTTTTTGGTTATATACATATACTTTTATTCCATATGTTGTTGTAATTGTTAGGTGCCACCAGTCAATTTCAAAAGAGGTCTTTTGCAGCAGATTTTCCCAAAGCAATGCATCTTTGATTTCTTAACTGCTGCTTCCATGGCTGTTGATTGTGGATCCAAGCAAAGTGAAATCCTTGACAACTTCATTCTTTTCTCCATTTATCATGATGTTGCTCATTGGTCCAGTTGTGAGGATTTTTGTTTTCTTTATGTTGAGGTGTAATCCATACGGAAGGTGGTAGTCTTTGATCTTCATCAATAAGGACTTCAAGTCCTCTTCACTTTCAACAATCAAGGTTGTGTCATCTGCGTATCGCAGGTTGTTAAGGAGTCTTTCTCCAATCCTGATGCCCTGTTCTTCTTCACAGAGTCCAGCTTCTCGTACTATTTGCTCAGCATACAGATTGAATAAGCATGGTGAAAGGATACAACCCTGACATGCACCTTTCCTGACTTTAAACCATGCAGTATCCCCTTGTTCTGTTCAAACAACTGCCCCTTGATCTATTATGTACAGTTTCCTCACAAACACAGCTAAGTGTTCCAGAGTTACCATTCTTCCAAATGTTATACATAATTCATTATGATCCACATAGTCAAATGCCTTTGCAGAGTCCATAATACACAGGTAAACATCTTTCTGGTATTCTCTGTTTTCGGCCAGGATCCATCCGATATCAGCAGTGATATCCCTGCTTCTATGTCCTCTTCTGAATCCAGCTTGAACCTTTGGCAGTTTCCTGTCGATATACTTCTGCCGCCACTTTTGAATGATCTTCAGCAAAATTTTGTTTATGTGTGGAACTGATGATATAGTTCCATAATTTCCACATTCATTTGAATCACCTTTCTTGGGAATAGGCATAAATATGGATCTCTTCCAGTTGGTTGGCCAGGTAGCTGTCTTCCAAATTTCTTGGCATAGATGAGTGAGCACTTCCAGTGCTGCATCCATTTGTTGAAACACTTCAATTGGTATTCTGTCAAACCCTGGAGCCTTGTTTTTCACCAGTGCCTTCAGTGCAGCTTGGACCTCCTCCTTCAGTACCTTCAGTTCCTGATCATATGCTACCTCCTGAAATGCTTGAAAGTCTGCTAATTCTTTTTGGTATAGTCACTCTGTGTATTCCTTGCCCTGCTTTTGATGCTTCCTGCATCATTTAATATTTTCCCCTATAGAGTCCTTCAGTATTGCAACTTGAGGCTTGACTATTCCATATAGATTACTGATAATAACAATAATTGCTATACTTAAAAGAGCAAGGTCTATGTGCTTAAACAATTTCTCTACATCATACCATTCCTGGGGTGCAGTGTAATTGCCAAGAGGTTAAATTCTGGGGTCAGAATGCTGGATTCAAACTTAGCTCTGTCATTTATTTACTATGTAACTTACCACCTTACCAGTTTTCTCATTAAAAAAAAAAAAATGGAGATAGTTATAAGAGTGGCTTTTATGTAAGGTCTAAGTGAGTATATTCAGGGCAAGTGTTTCAAACCAAAAAAATAAAAACCCTAACTCATTGATGGAGACTTGATTCCGGCTCATATTAGGTATTATTATTCCCAAAATATATGTATTATATCATATTAGACTCACTTTACAGATTCTTGTCTGAGGTTTATGAAAAGTTTAAAAATATTGCTTAAAAGGTGACATACTTTCCTTCTTTCTATTTTCTGATATGCTGAGTTCTCTCTGGTCATGAGACTTTCAGATGCCACTCCCGTTGCCTCAATCCTTCTTCCCACTAGTTTTCAAATGGCTGCCACATTACCCTTCAGATTCCAGTTTAAATATAGAAAAGCCCTGTCAGATGCTCCAATACTAAATGAGATACAAAACCTGTTACTTTCAGTCACATCACTCTATTTTTCCTCTTTAGAGCTTGGTTTACAATATTTATTTGCTTGGTTGCCCACTTAATATCTGTTTTCTCCACTAGACTAGAAGCTCCATGAGGACAAGGCTCATATCAGTCTCTTTCATCATGGTATACTGAGCATTGAAAACAGTGCCTAGCACACAAAAAGCACTTTAATGAATTTGTTAAGTAAATTTGGCTATGCATTTGTTCAATAAAGGGACAGCCAGTAAGTGTCTAACTCAATATTTACATCTACACGCTCCAAGCTCTCTCTACGCCAGGCAATGTGCTTCTTCTGGGCATTCATTACAGTGGACCTGGGCAGTAGCTGATTCATTCAAGAAATCCTGTGGAATCATCAGAAATAAACTTGAAGTTATTGTTGTTGTTGCTGTTAGGTGCAGTCTAGTCAGTTCTGCCTCACAGGGACCCTATGTACAACAGAACCAATCACTGGCTGGTCCTGTGCCATCCCCACAATTGTTATGCTTCAGCCCATTGTTGTAGCCACTGTGTCAATCCATCTTGTCAAGGGCCTTCCTCTTTTTTGATGACCTTCAACTTTGCCAAGTGTCATGGATTGAATTGTGTCACCCCCAAAATATGCGTTAACTTGGTTAGGTCATGATTCCCAGTATCGCGTGGTTGTCCTCCATTTTGTGATTGTAATTTTATGTTGAGAGGATTAGTCAGGATTGTAACACCACCCTTACTCAGGTCACCTCCCTGATCCAAGGTAAAGGGAGTTTTCCTGGGGTGTGGCCCGTACCACCTTTTAGCTCTCATGAGATAAAAGGAAAGGGAAGGGAGCAGAGAGTTGGGGACCTCACACCACCAAGAAAGCAGCACCAGAAACAGAGCTCATCCTTTGGACACAGGGTCCCTGCACCTGAGAATCTCCTCGACCAGGGGAAGATTGAGGATGAGGACCTTCCTCCAGAGCCGACAGAGAGAAAAAGCCTTCCCCTGGAGCTGCCACCCTGAATTTGGACTTGTAACCTACTGGACTGTGAGAGAACAAATTTCTCTTTGTTAAAGCCGTTCACTTGTGGTATTCAGTTATGGCAGCACTAGATGACTAAAACACCAAGCATGATGTTCTTCTCCAGGGAGTGATGTCTTAAAACACATGTTGTCACCATTTGTCAAGTTTGTGGTTTCTCAAGCACAGTACAAGAAATAATTGCATTGGGGAGTTTGTCCCTTTATAAGGATGTCTATTGTAGGCTTTCAATTTCCCGCTGCGCACAGATGATCCATGAGGACGTTGGTGGTTAACTGGTAAAATTCTTGCCTTCCGTGTGGGAGTCAGGTTGGATTCCCAGCTAATGCACCTCATGCACAGCCACCATTTGCCCACCAGGCATTCTTTGTGTGTTGCTGTGATGCTGAACAGGTTTCAGTAGAGCTTCAGAATAAGATTGACTAGGAAGAAAGGCCTGACAAACTACTTCTGAAAATTATCCAATGAAAACCCTATGGATCCATAACTGATCATAAGGATGGAGCAGGACTAAGCAGCATTTAGTCTTGTTGTACATGGGGTCACCATGATTCATTGGCCGACTAGACAGCAGCTAACAACAGCAAACACAGATGATCCGATAATAGAGATAAAATGATTTAGAGGCAAAAAATTGACTAGCAAATAAGAACAAAGGGAACTTCTACACTTGTGAATATTTATCACAAATGTCCCAGAATAATTTTAAAAACTACTGCTATAAAAATAATGTTGTTATGGATTATAATTTTATTTTATTTGGATTTATTAGTCTGGACTAAAAACAAAAATCATTATAAATATTATATTTACATAACTCAAGAATCATTACTGAAAGAAGGATTAAAATAAACTAAGACAACTGCATCTGAGGGGGGGAAAAGTAATAGTCAATGTGCCAAAAAATATGTAATATATGTAATGGTCACGGACCTACCTATATTTAGCAAGTTACTTTCCTTCCTTTAGTTTTTTTTGTAGACAGTCTGCAAGCTAGTTTCATGGTCTCCCAGAGACTAGGGTTCTTCAAAGAAAGATTAAATTAGATACCACAGCTGAGTCCAGTTTTATGAAAATCTATTTCTATGTTTTCCGTAATTCTCCACATCACATTCAGTTTAGATGCTAGCATTTTGAATGCTAACATTTTATATTTTAAACAGGTAATTGAATAAAATTGCAACTAAGAATTAATTAAATCTTTGAAATTATCTTTCTCCTTCCTGCTCTTGCAAGAATCTTACACTGGAAGAAACATCACCTGCAGGATGGGAAGATTAGCAGAAGAGACCATTTAGTCAGTTTTCACATTAGCAGACAGGCCAGTTGAAATTATTTCCCAGACTTGATTTGGCCTACAGCCAGATGGTTGATACTGTTAATAGAGAAAACATCTGTTTACTTTAATGTGTTAGTTTACTGTGCTTGGAGGCCATCATCATGAGCTGCAGTGCACAGGTATTATGAAAGGAGTGAGTGATTTTTTTTTAATTTGGAAGTCAAGAGTAGATAGAGGATTCTTGTTATATAGCCACCATATTCAGCCATGCTCAGGCCCTAAAGATAAAGCAATTCAGACAGACCAGGAACTACACAGTGCCGTCATCGATTCTGAATAAGCATTTCCCTTTATTCACTCTTTAGTGAAATCAGAGACTTTATATTCTTACACAATTGGCTTAGGTGAAGCAGATGAAAAGAAAAACATATGTATTGCATACAGTTAATCAGAACATTGAACAAAATCACCTAATATGTAATTCTGTGGCTGCTTCTGATATAGCCATTCATAACATTACCCTGGATTTTTTTGAAGAGAAATACCTGATTTACATGTTTTACAGAGGCTGTGTCAAATGCACTGATGGTACTAGAGAGCCATCACTGCGAACAGATGGGTCCTTTGTAAATTGTATAAGTATGTGAGAAAAACACAGGGATGGGCCATATCTTCAAAAACCTGGAAATAACATTCAGAAAAGCTCTTAGGAAGGTCATAATGTGACCAAACTCCTGTATTATCTTGGGCAATTATGTAAACCTTCATAAATAATTATTAGTTATTGAAGTACAAGAAAACAAGTCGGAGTTTATAGGGAGAAAGTCATTACTTTAAATGTAGATGGTCTCATTGCTTTGTGGGCTAGGCTAATGAAAAATGTACTTGCTCACCACAGCAAGAATCAGGGCATGAACTAAAGACATAAAACTTTTAGGGAGCTTCTCCACAGATACCACATTGCTTTCTTTGCCTTTACTCTTTGCAGCACACTTGATAGGAAAAGCTAAGTGCAGTACCGACATTTCAAAAGGATTGCTCAAACTGAAATTATTTTGCTTTAGGGCCAAAGTAAAGAGTCCTTCTGACAGGTTTACTGGCTTGCAGGTTTGGTGGGAGGTAAAGTAATGCTTCATGTAGTGTTTCAAGGATGAAGTATAAATCAGGTTTCATAAATATGCCCACTTAGTGTACTCAATTGACTGTAAAATAATTATGCTCTGCTGTGTAATTGTTGTACTGTGGAAGAAAGCAGGGCTTCTAAACATTTAACAGAAAATGATTATGCAATCTGAATTAAGGTTGTACTTTTTCCCACCATCTTCTGTAGTGCAACAAAAGTATTTTGTAACAATTTTGTCTTAAATCTGTAAGGTGCAAGACTGCCTAGGTGTTAGTTGTTAATTTTTTTGTTGTTGTTGTTTCTTTTTTTTTTTTTTTCACACTTGTTTCTGGCCATCTGTTTGTCCTTCAGCCCTCACCATTTAACATCAAAGTCATACATGTAGCGTATTTTAGTGGAAGTATGAGTAGTTTTCTTTACCCTAGTGGCATTTTACTCACTGATTTAAAACATGAGATAAGAGGTTTGGAGAGAAAATTTCCATTACCTTAAATATTTTGTTTGATTTTTTTATTCTGTTTCATTTTCACCTTTTGCTGAAAATTTAGTAGTTTATGTTTCAAAGACTACGCATTTGGGAACCTTTGGACACCTTAATAATGCAAGCATTTCACATACACTTTGAAATGCACATCCAATGGTATAGCGGTGTTCCTTTCTCTATCATGGCAGAGTTTAACAGACAGATTCAACTTCTGTGCCCTTTGTTATTTTTTGCAGGTATTTCTATTGAGCTAAGAAAAAAAATTTACATTGGAAAATAAACTGGGGCTTTAAATTGTAATATTTTCGGTTCTGTACTCTTTTCTGTTTATACAATCAGTAATTGCTCATCCTGTGAAATTTGGACGGTACATATGCACACAAAAGACAGGTTACCCACAATCCTATTATTAATATTTTTATTTACCAAATGTACGTTTTCATTTGAGTTTTTTTTTTCCCATGTCAAATTATCCCGGCTCTGAACATGCTTCAGTCAGTATGTAGACATGTTTTGCAGGACATCAAGCAACGGTCTGAATGTGAATTGCATCGTGTGCCGTCCCAGTTTATAAACGCTATTTTGTATGCTTGCAGTAATGTCCCTTCCTGAGCATTATTTCATTCCTTAACCTTTCATACCTAAATTCGTCATTTTTTTTTAAAGTTTCATTAATCTACAGAAGAAAGTGAGGAAAATAGTAACTGTGACCTCTTCAATCCATCTTTGCAAACTCCCTTTACAAAATAAAGGATTCTCTCCAGCTTGAGTTGATTAACTCTGTTTTGTGGTCCCTATTTCAACTTGTTACCAGTCACAGACAATCTAATCTACAAACCTCAAGGCCTTGGCATTTAATTGCTGCATCTATGAAAAACTTCTCTCACTATCTTTTTCTCATTCACTTTTGCAGTAGCTGAAGACTTTGGAAATGTCTTCTGTGAAATCATTATTCTATGTCTAGGTTTCTTCAAAGACCATCACTATCTATGGGATTGGTGCTTTGAAATTTATCTTTTTTACTCAGCTCTTTTGAATCCCCAGGGGGCAAGCATTTAAGTCTATATTTCTTTATTCCAGAGTCAAAATGGTGTTCTTCTCCAGTGTTGGTTTCAGTAACAGTGCTAGGAAATGATCTTCTCTTATTAAGGGAATCATACTGTTATCCTGGAGAACTGAACATTACACTTCAAGGGGTGATCTTTTCAGGTAAATGAAAAATACATAAATTGAACTGGCCAGGTTTTCTGAATTAAGATCATTTCCAAGTACTTAACATGTAAATATCTAGAATCATGTCATTAGAAAGACAGATGAGATTAAAGGTTCAAAAGTGGATGAAGAGTGAACAAATGAATTCTAACAGGAAATCTTAATTTACTTAATATTATTGAGTTAGACTTGTCTTTCTGTAAAAAGACAGTAACAACGGGCTAGACCTCAAGCAAGTTATTATAATAGATTGGTATTACTATATAATCCCTGTTCATTCAGACATCTCCCATTAATTTATAGAGCACTTATAACCTGTAAAACATTATCTATAAGCCTGTGGGGACATCTTCACTCTTACATATTTACAATCACAATTCTTCAGTAAAATTCTGTTATGTATAATCATATTCAGCATTTATTTTACAGCAGCAATGTCCAATGGAACTTTCTGCAATGATGGGAGTATTCTATAATCTACACTATCCCATAAAGTTAACCATCGGCCGTATGTGGCTATTTGGCAATGAAATGTAGCTAGTGCAACTGAGGAACCGTATTTTTAATTTTGTTTAACTTTCATTTAAATTTAAATGATCACATGTGACTAGAGGCTTCTGTATTGGAGAGTTAAAAGATTCCTATACAAATCATCAGCAACTCATTCAGACATGATTTTTTTTTTAAATCAATTAAATATTTTTGTGTTTTATTATAAAATTTTTTCTATGTGTGCAAGTAGGAATTCTGCAACAATTACATTTATTTATTTTGTTTGTCTCATATTGCACTATCCTAAACAAAATTAGTCACAATTTTAAAATTCTTATCTATGTCATAGGATACTGGTAGCCCCTTAGGAGCTTAACAGCTCAGTAGAATTACTAGATCAACACAACTTGTGTAACACGTTTTAAATCATAGAAACCCAGGTGTCTCATTAAAGTTGGGTGAATTTTAATAGCATAAAAATAGATTTACTTGTGAAAAAAATTTAAGATAAATATGGTTTAGATAAATTATGCCTTAAGGTGAATTAAAACAGGGCTTATCAATATACAAAGTCAATTCTTAATTGTTTTCCTCAATCTTCCATGAAAACAAGATTCTAGCTCAGGGCCTTTGCACTGTCTATCTGTTTGCTAGACACTTCCCTTCAAGAACCACAGGCCTCAGTATTTCATCTCCTTCAAGTCTACATCATTATCATCTTTTCAGTGATGTCAACTCTAACCACTCTATTAAACACTGCATTCTACCTACTCCTCAAACAAACAACAAAAACAATGAAAAAAAAACTGTTGCCTTCAATTCATCTTCAACTCATGGAGAAGACATGCAAGTCAGAGTAGAGCTGTGCTTCATAGGGCTTTCAGTGGCTGATTTTTTGGAAGTAGATAGCCAGGTCTTTCTTTCAAGATGCCTCTGGGTGAACTCAAACCACCTACCTTTTGATTAGCAGCCAAAGGAATTTAGCCACTTGTGCCCCTCAAGGACTTCACCTACCCCTCACCACTCTCAAATTCCCATACTCTGCTCTATTTTGCCCCAACAGCCTTTGTTACTTTCTAACATACTAGTGCAATTTATTCACTTACTATGTCTTCCTCTAAATAAATGTGATATTCATGAAAGAAGAGGTTGTGGTCTTTTCTTGCTCACTGATATATCGCCAGTATTGGACATGGTCAGGCACTTGGTAGCCCTCAATAAATATTAGGTGACTTGCAGAATGACTTAATGAATTGCCTAATTAGTAAGTTGGCATACTTTTTCTATAATGAGCTAGGCAGTACATATTATAGATTTTATAGGCCAAATACATTTTCTGTAGCAAATTTTTCTTTAAAAATGTGAAAACACTTTTAGCTGGTGTTTTCAGATTCAGATTCAGCCAAATTCAGCCCATGGGCCATAGTTTCTCACCCTCTGGCCTAATTTAACGGGGAGATTCAACAGTAGGACAACACTTAAAAGATAATTAGCCCTAGCATTATTTGTATTTGACGTTGCAAAGAGTTTAGTGATTTTGTGTGTGGTACTAACTTACTTCAACTAAAAAGGAAACACAACTGTGGCAAATTCTGTCAGGATAACTAGAAAGTGATCTAACTTGGCAAACTACAGCTCTCCTTTCCCAGTCTAACCAAAGTGTTAGTCTCTTATAAAACATTTATACTAATGTAATGTTTAGTTCTTAGTTTGTTTATAGATATGAACAGGGCTTCTAATAGTTCTTTTTGGAACCCCTGCTGAGAATTTGCATTTCTAATAAGTTCCCAGGAGATGCTAACGCTCCTGGTTAGGGGCCAATTCTGAGAACCACTAGTAGAGC
Organism: Loxodonta africana; assembly: GCF_030014295.1. Lineage (NCBI taxonomy): Eukaryota > Metazoa > Chordata > Mammalia > Proboscidea > Elephantidae > Loxodonta > Loxodonta africana. The sequence continues at coordinate 96,839,044 of NC_087346.1, read as the reverse complement.
ACTGATTCTCAAAACTCATTATACATAAGAATCACCTGGGGATCTTAAAATGCAGATTCTGACTCAGTATATCAGGGGGTAGGCAAATTCTCAACAGGGGTTCAAGCTGGAATGAACCAGTTATAAGTCCTGCATATGAACTCAGTTTCAGAAATCAGCAAAGGTTATGGATGCTTTTTCCATCAAAAAATATGGATATACACATGATTTTAAACACTGGTTTCAAGGATTCATGAACCAGTAAACCTTGATAGTAAGAATCCCATCTCCACTTAGATTTGCTGCCTTTCTGGCTCAAATTTGTCTTTGTGTATCTAACAGAATGAAAAGGTTTTGCTTTAAATGTCTTTTCCTTCCAATTTATTGTTACCTATCTTAGTGGAAAATGTCAAAAAATTGTTAATCAAACATAGCGCCTAGTAATGTCAGCAAAAAAACTTAAAACCATACATTGCCTGAAATACAAACCTCAGGCAGATAATATCTCCAATAATCAAGATTTCTCTGTAATAAAGAAACATGTTTTTGTTGTTCTTCTTTGATTTGTAATCAAGCTCCTTAATGACCCTTTAATACCTATTGGAACAGAAGCTGCCCACAAACATTTTCCATCTCTCAGCATTTTGGGGATGCTACTTTCTTTTTTTACTTTTCCCACTAGAAGTATTGTCTGTCCTCCAGTGGAGGCTTGTGTAACAGTGAAAAAGGAAAAATATTCTTGGTGAAAATTCACTAAGGTAAAGGAGTTATTTATGGATCAAACTTTTGTCTCTTTTGGCTTTTGTACGGCTAGATAAGCCTCATAAGCATATTTATGGCTTCCTGTGCAGTGCTGGTGGTGCAACAGTTAAGAGATCTGCTGCAGTTCAAATCCACCACGCACTCCTTAGAAACCCTGTGGGGCAGTTCTACTATATCCTATAGGGTCACTACAGGTTGGAAACATTCCACAACAATGGATTTGGTTTTTTTGTTTTTGGTGTGACAGGGAACCCTGGTGGATTTGGTTGTGTGTTTGTGTGCTCGTGTGTGTGTGTGCGTGTGTGATACTTTGGTGTGCGTGTGTGTGTGCGCATGTGTGATATTTGGAAAACCAGAGATGCCTAATGTAACCAAATGGTGCCTCCGATTATCATCAGGACACTGAAGCCCCATAAATAAGGGATCATATTTTGGCATGTTCTTTGGAACATGTTCCCCACAAATATGTATCAAAATCTATATTTTGTAACATAAATTCAGAAAGACCCATTGATTGAGCATGGCTTCTGTTACTGAAAACACGTAGTATCAAAAAAAAATTAAAAAGAGAAAGTAATAGAATCTCGAGAAGGGTTAAAACAAACAAAAATTGCCATTGAGACTATTCTGACTCATGGTGACTTCATGTGAGTCAGAGTAAAACTGTTCCTCATATAAGTGTATAGTTTTCAAAAGCTGATTTTTCAGAAATAGATCACCGGGACTTTCTACCAAGGTACCTCCAGAAGAAACCTCCAATTTTTCAGTTAGCAGCTGAGCACATTAACCTTTGTACCATACAGTGATTCCAATCAAGCTCATGTTGTTGTTAGATGCTGTTAAGTCAGTTCCAACTCAAAGGGGCCTTTGTACAACAAAATGAAACACTGCCTAGTCCTGTGCCATCTTCACAATCATTGTTATGCTTGAGCCCATTGTTGCAACCACTGTGTCAGTCCATCTTCTTGAGGGTATTCCTCTTTTTCAATGACCCTCTTCTTTACCAGGCATGGTGTCCTTCTCCAGGGGCTGATTCCTCCTGACAACATGTCCAAAGTATGTGAGACAAAGTCTCCCCATCCTTGCTTCTAAGGAGCATTCTGACTGTACTTCTTCCAAAACAGACTTGTTCATTCTTTTGGCAGCTCATGGTGTATTCAATATTCTTTTCCAACTCCATAGTTCAGAGGTGTCAATTCTTCTTCAGTTTTCCCTAATCATCGTCCAGCTTTCCCATGTATATGAGGTGGTTAAAAACACCATGGCTTGGTTCAGGTGCACCTTAGTCTTCAAGGTGACATCTTTGCTTTTCAACACTTTAAAGAGGTTTTTTTTGCAGCAGCAGCAGCAGCAGATATGCCCAAAGCAATGCATCATTTGATTTCTTGACTCAGCTTCCACGGGTGTTGATTGCGAATCCAAGTAAAATGAAATCCTTGACAATCTTTTCTCTGTTTATCATGATGTTGCTTATTAGTTCAGTTGTGAGGATTTTTGTTTTCTTTATGTTGAGGTGTAATCCATACTGAAGGCTGTGGTCTTTGGTCTTCATCAGTAAGTGTATCAAGTCTTCCTCACTTTCAGCAAGGAAGGTTATATCATCCACATAACACAGGTTGTCAAGGTATCTTCCTCTAAACCTGACTTTCCATTCTTTTTCATGAAGTCCATGTTCTCAGGTTATTTGCTCAGCATACAGATTGAATAAAAAAAAAAAAAAATTTTTTTTTTTTTTTTTACAGATTGAATAGGTATGGTGAAACATTACAACCCTGACACACACGGTTCCTGACTTTAAACCACAAAGTATCCTCTTTCTCTGTTCATATGACTGCCTCTTGATTTAGCATAGGGTCCTCATGAGCACAATTAAGTGTTCTAGAATTTCCATTCTTCCCAATGTTACCTATAATTTGTTATGACACACACAGTCCAATGCTTTTGCATAGTCAATAAAACACAGGTAAAGGTCTTTCTGGTATTGTTTGCTTCCGGCCAGGATCCATCTTACGTCAGCAATGATATCTCTGGTTCCATGCCGTCTTCTGAATCTGGCTTGAATTTCTGGCAGTTCCCTGTCATGTACTGCTGCAGCCTGCCTTTGAATGAGCTTCAGCAAAATTTTACTTGTATATAAGATTAATGATATTGTTTGATAATTTCCACATTCTGTTGGATCACCTTCCTTGGGAATAGGCATAAATATGGATCTCTTCCAGTCGGTTGGCCAGGTAGCTGTCTTCCAAATTTCTTGGCATAGATGGGCGAGCACTTCCAGTGCTGCATCCATTTGTTGAAATATCTCAATTGGTATTCCGTCACTTCCTGGAGACTTGTTTTTCACCAGTGCCTTCTGTGCAGCTAATCAACCTCATAGCGTCCTTAAATTTACTCCAGATTAGTAAGATTCACATTCTTTCATTCTGGGAGCTGAAAATCTTAGTATTAACAAAAACAAAAGCATAACGAATGATAGTATTCTTTATTAGTGTCAACAAGAATTTAGCAACTGAATTTTTCTTTTCCCCTTCTTCACTTGAAACACAACCAATTTCATAACAGCATATAGTATCAAAATATATTCAAATATATCCATTTTACATAGCTCTGTTTTCGGTGTCAATTTCAGATGTACAATCTTAGATATCATCTACTGCTGCAGTTGTCAGTCATGGGGTCAACTTGCTGATGTTACCTAATTTGTTTCTAATAACATTTAAATCATTGATCTTTCACAATTAATTTACTTTGAAAAAAAAAAAACAATATTTGTAGTTATCCCTACAATAGTATTCTGCTAATTGGAATTTAGCTGTGCATTTATGAATAACTGGGGAAGATTGTGCTCCCATGGGGGACTGAATGTCCTCCTGCATAAGTTCATCCTTTGTGAAGTGTATCTCTGCAGAAAAAAATAAATGGTGAGAAGCACTGAACTAGAGAAATTATCTCTCTTTTTTAAAAAATATATACGCACTGTCCTTATTAAGGAAAATTGCTACACATATTCACTAATATTAATGAGAGTCTGTTTAATAAGTCCCAGGGACTTAAGAGGTAAATCAGCTGCTTACGCTCAAGAAAATCTAGGCTGAAAATTGTTCTGTTGCCTGGTTAATCACAGTCTACTTACTCAGGCTGCTTGGGAGGAAATGAAGATAAAGTCACGGCAAAGCACAGCCAGGATTAGCAATGTCAAGGTCAAATTCACACATATTGTGTAGAAATGGCTGAAGTTACAATAAGAAGATAACTGGCAGAGCTAGGATAGTGACAATCTTTTAAGTAGATATTTTTATCATAAAAAAGAAAAACTGATTTACCTGTTTGATGTTTCATAAATCCCATTGCCCTTTGAGAAGAAATCTTAGTCTTGTTTCGTCACATTTTTAGATAAGGAAAAACTACGATACATCCCATTATCCAAGTACTAGATAGCATTAACAAATCAGAGTTTGAAATGCATAGCAGTAATAGAAAAGGACCTATAAATTATGGGTAGAAGGGACTTTGAACAGGCTGTCTTCTCTCTCCTCCAAATATAATAAATTTTTAAAGATCAGAGTGCATATCACAGGAAGTTAATAAAGTAGAAAATGACACTATTTACCTTCATCAAATATGTCGACAAATTTATAGCTCAGCGACTTGGAAATCTGTCTTATTTAGCCTGCTGTTTTGTGTAACATTTTAATAGCTAAAAGCTAACGGGGAACAAAAAGCACATGAGGCCAAGAAAGTTTCAAAAATCCCTTTTGCTTTATTTACTGATTCTTTACATAATGTCATTCTTTTTTTTTTTTTTTCCCAGATGGCGTTAATAGGTGGAATTGGGCAATTAAAAGCTGCAGAGAGCTGCAAGATAAAAAACTAGCTAAAACCACCAAATTAAGAGATCATTGGCAAAATAAGTCCATGAATGAGTTGTCATTTGGCCTCAAGTCTGTCTACAGATTACTGCACCTCTGCAAGAAAAGACAAGGCTAATTATTGTATTTCAAAGAACACCAGTTTACCTGAACATAAGAGGAAAGTGTTTACCATTCCAAATCATTTTAATGGTCCATCTAGTCTAGCATCATCCCTGCTGCAGAGATCAGTTTGAGCTTTAGCAACAGATCAGGAAGGGGATAGGAATCTTTCCAATCTTTTTAAACCATTGTCATGCAAGTATATTCTATCTAAAGTCCTCAAACAAAAGAATTCTTTGTTCCTATGTTGGAGCCCTGGTGGTGTAGTGGTTAAGAGCTCAGCTGCTAACCAAAAACTCAGCAGCTCAAATCCACCAAGCTGCTCCTTGGAAAACCTATGAGGGAGCTCTACTCTGTCCTATAGGGTCTCTATGAGTTGGAACCAACAATTGGTGCCTAACAACAACCTTGAATCAAGACCTTTTATTGTCATTGTTGTTTTATCTGGCATTGTTACTGTCAGCAACAACAACAAAATAACAAAAACAAGCAAAAAAAAAAAAAAAAAAACGCCAAGGAAAACAAACTCACTAATATCAATAGCATAATTATCTAATGTTAAGCAAATATAAAGAAACTCCAATAGTCAACAAATATTTTAAATCCTTCTTTAGAAGTCATGTGGCATTTTTAAACTTAGTTATTTTCATTCTTTATTTACCAGTTTTATAAATGCATACATTGAGTCTTGAACAGAATAAGGGAAATTTTTACATGTAAATAATAGTAACTGGTATATTTTGTACTATATTATAAAATTTTAAAATTGGATTAATAGTCATGTGATGGATGGTTCGATACCTATTAAGTGTTCATTCATTGCATGGCTGAGAAATTCTTCAGGAGACTAACTCTTAGCTACCCTAAGGCTATTCATTCAATTCAGAGATGAATTTCAATAGTTTTTTTTTTTTTCCAACTGAATTTCCCCCTAATTAATGTTACTCTTTCTTGTCATAGAAAATGTAAACTTGCTTTTTAATAATAGGATTTCATTTTAATGTGACCTTTTAAACATAATGAAATATTTCGGACATATAGAAAGAATACAAGACATGGTAGATAAATAGATCTCCAGGGTACCTACCGTCCACCTTAAGAATAAAATTTTATATTACAGATATAATTGAATTGCCCTAAATACATTTGTTTAATTTCCTCCTCTCCTGTCAAAAGTATCTACCCCCAGAATTACATATGTATTATTTGCATGCATTCTTTATCGTACATTATACATATTTGTCTTTAAGCAATACATAACACTTTAAAATGCTTTTTAAATTAATATAAATGGCATCACACATTATAATCAACTTGCTCCTTTGATCTAATATTTGTGAGGATCATTCATATATGTATGAGTCCATTCCGACTCAGCAACCCTGTAATTGTTGTAGTTGTTAGGTACTGTGGAGTCGCTTCTGACTCGTAGAGACCCTATATACAGCAGAACAAAACACTGCCCAGTCCTGCTTCATCCTCACAAAGGTTGTCATGCTTAAGCCCATTGTTGCAACCACTCTGTCAGACCCTATAAAGCTCTACCTTATTCCTTTGCACTCCTGCATCGTATTCAATTTTTTCAACTTTATTTATTGATGTATAACATGCAAACTGAAAAGTATACATATCATAATAATCATACAGTTTAATGAATTTTCAGAAACTGAAAACCCATGTAACCAGCACACATATCAATATCAGAACATTACCACACCTGAGAAGTACTCCTTGTGCGTCTCTGGTCACATTCCCCACAAAGGCAACAAATATCCTGACTTTTTACCATTTTAGTGCAGTATTATCTGATTTTTAATTTATGTAAATGCAATCATATATTCTTTTATGTCCAGCTTCTTTTTCTTAACATTGTTTGTGAGATTCATCTGTATTGTTTGTTAAATTGAAGATTGTTCATTCCCTGAATATTTCCTCAGAAATGGCTAATCTTTTACTTCCACAAGTTTTTTGTTTGTTTGTTTGTTTTTAAATAACATCATACATGGAAACCCCATACCTCTGTCAGTTTGTCATACTGTGGGGGCTTGGTGTTGCTGTGATGCTGGAAACTATGCCACCATTATTCAAATACCAGCACTGTCACCCATGGCAGAGAGGCTTTACCTGAGCTTCCAGACAAAGACAGACAAGAAAGAAGAACCCTGTGGTCTATTTCTGAAAAGAATTAGCCAGTCAAAACCTTATGAATAGCAGCAGAACGTGGTCTGTTATAGTGCCAGAAGATGAGCCCCTCAGGTAGGAAGGCAATCAAATACGATTGGAGAAGAGCTACCACCACAAAGTAGACTTGGTCTTAATGAAGTAGATAGAGTCAAGCTTTCTCAGCCTTCATTTGCTGATGGGGCATGACTCAATATGAGAAGAAACAGCTGCAACAATTCCCCAACAGAAGAAATAATTTCGTTAAAAATTCGAACATGGAATTTAAAAAAAGAGGAGAACACACTCGGAATTTCTCAAGCTGAAAGAACTGAAAATGCTTCAAGCCTCGAGTTGCAATATTGAAGGGTTCTATGGGGAAAATATTAAACAAAGCAGGAATCATCAAAAGGAGATGGAAGGAATCCAGAGTCACTATACCAAAAAGGGAAACCCTGGTGGGGTAGTGGTTAAGAGCTATGGCTGCAAACCAAAAGGTCGGCAGTTTGAATCCACCAGGCAGTCCTTGAAAACTCTATGCAGCAGTTCTACTTTGTCGTATAGGGTCTCTATGAGCTGGAATTGACTTGACGGCAACTGGTTTGGTTTTTTGTCTTATACCAAAAAGAATTGGTCGATGTTCAACCATTTCAGGAGGTAGCATATGATCAGGAACTGATGGTACTGAAGGAAGAAGTCCAAGCTGCACTGTAGGCATTGACAGAAAACAAGGCTTCAGGAATTAATGGAATACCAACTGAGATGCAGCTCTGGAAATGCTCACTCATCTATGCCAAGAAATTTGGAAGACAGCTACCTGGCCAACTGACTGGAAGAGATCCATATTTATGCCTATTCCCAAGAAAAGTGATCCAACAGAATGCAGAAACTATCGAACAAAATCATTGATATCACACACAAGTAAAATTTTGTAAAGATCATTCAAAAGTGGCTGCAGCAATATATCAACAGAGAACTGTCAGAAATTCAAGTTAGATTCAGAAGACATGGAACCAGAGATATCATTGCTGGTATCAGAGGGATCTTGGCTAAAAGCAGAGAATACCAAAAAGATGTTTACATGTGTTTTATTGACTATGCAAAGGCATTGGACTGTGGAGATCATAACAAATTATGGATAACATTGGGAAGAATGGGAATTCTGGAACACTTAATTATGCTCATGAAGAACCCATACATAGATCAAGAGGCAGTTGTTTGAACAGAACAAGGGGATACTTCATGGTTTAAAGTTAGGAACAGTGTGTGTCAGGGATGTATTCTTTCACCATACCTATTAAATCTGTATGCTGAGCAAATAATCTGAGAAGTTGGACTATATGAAGAAAAACAGGGCATCAGGATTGGAAGAAGACTCATTAACAACTTGTGATACGCGGATAACACAGCCTTGATTGCTGAAAGTAGACTTGAAGCACTTACTGATGAATGTCAAAGACCACAGCCTTCAGTATGGGCTACACTTCAACACAGAAAACAAAAATCCTTAAAACTGGGGGAATGAGCAACATCATGATAAATGGAGAAAAGATTGGAGTTGTCAGGGATTTCATTTTACTTGGATCCACAATCAACACCCATGGAAGCAGCAGTCAAGAAATCAAAAGACACATCGCAGTGAGCCAATCTGCAGCAAAACTAACAAACAAAAAAAAACTCTTTAAAGTGTTAAAAAGCAAGGACCATCTTGAGGACTCAGGTGTGCCTAACCCAAGCCATATTATTTTCAGTTGCCTTATATGCACTTGAAGTCTGAACAATGAAAAAGGAAGACCAAAGAAGAGCTGATGCCTTTGAATTCTGGTGTTGGAAAAGAACATTGAATACAACATGGACTGCCAGAAAAATGAACCAATCTGTCTTGGAAGTAGGACCAGAGTACTCATTGGAACCAGGAATAGACAGACTACATCTCAGATATAGGTATAAGGAAGGATCAGTCCCTGGAGAAGGACAACACGCCTGGTAAAGTAGAGGGTCAGCAAACAAGAGGAAGACCCTCAAGGAGATGGACTGACACAGTGGCTTCAACAATGGGCTCAAGTGTAACAATAATTTCAAGGATGGTGCAGGACAGGGCGGTGTTTCATCTTGTTGTACTTAGGGTTGCTATGAGTTGGAACGTACTTGATACATCTAAAAACAACACACAGGGAAGGTAGTTTTTCTGAGTATAGAAATAGAGATTCAAAAGTCAATACATATTACTCAACGTCATCCAGGCATTTGCCACCATAAAAGATATCTGAATCCAGTATGGATCTCAGTTTTGTTTTGTTTTTATTTTATGTTTGTTTGTTTATTTTCTATATAGGGTCGTATAGAATTTTTTTTTTTAGCTTATACTAAAAATAAAGAGATCACTAGTATATGTCCAGTATAAGAGTATTTATTATTAGTACTGTCCAGCAAGGAAAAAAGAAATAATATTTTTCTGCTATTTAGTTTTGTTTTTTTTTTTTAGTATTAATTTCTTTGATTATTGGCTATGTTCCACGTGATTCACACTCTTTTTGTAAAAAGTAAATAAGTAATAAATAACCTGGCTCTAAATCCCATGTTTCTTACCTTTTCCTTTAAAAATTTCATTATCTTTTATCTCTTCCTTAAATTCCACTCTTTCCTCCCTTGTTTAATTTCTTTACTTTTCAGGAGTATTTACTCATCATCCTCCACTCCTGTCAAGTTTTTAGTTAAGAAAGTGTATTTTGTATATCTATTTTTGAAATAGTTCTTATGTTTTTTTGAATTGATTCTTTTCCTGATATCCTGTCTGTAAGTCAAATGTCACTGAGAGTATATATTATATTTATTTTTAATTTTTTTTCCTGTTTGGTTTCAATGGAAAGTTTGCTCAGATTGGTCTCCCTTTTACAGCTTGTCTTAGCCTGGGTTCTCTAGAGGAGCAAAAACCGTGAAACATATATATAAATATAGAGAGAGGATTTTACTTCAAGTAAATGGGTCACTCAATCATGGGTGCTGGCAAGTCCCAAATTCATGGGTCCAATGGCAGGCTAGAGGTCTCTGCTAGCTTATGGGGTTAAAGGGACCAGCAAATCCAAGATCTGCATATCAGGTGGCAGACTGGGAACTTCTGAAGATTTACATTCCAAGAATCAGAGGTTAGGTGGCTAGAAGAGTGCAGGGAAAAGAGAGAGAGAGCTTTGCCAGAACATCTATTTATATGCTGGAGGCAACTGATTGGCTGCTCACATCAGATCACAAAATGGGAGGTGATTACATAGTTTCTGCCAAACCACTGAGAATCATAGCCTTGCCAAGTTGAAACATAACATTTACCATCACACAGTTGCTTGCCCTTTCATGTTTATTTTCATAAATCAAGGTCTAGGTTGTTTTGTATTTGGCAAATGGCAGGAGCTTAGACTATGTTAGTAAATGCGTACATCACTTTTTTTTTTTTTTTCTTTTCAAATACCTACCTGAGGTCAGCAGGTTTCTCACATATACCTCCAAGTTAATGTTTCTCATCCAAACTAGTATCTCTTTTTGCTTCTAATATTACCCAAGCAGGGATCTGGCAGTTCTTGAACATCTCCCTTTTCTTCAACAAATAAAATTTGTCAGTTGTCTTTGTTGGTGGTGGTGTCATTATTAGATGTCATCAAGACAGTTCCAACTCATAGCAACTCTATGTACAATACAACAAAACAGTGGTTGGTTCTGCACCATCTTCACAATCATTGTTATGCTTGAGCCCATAGTTGCAGCCACTGTGTTAATCCATCTCATTGAGAGCCTTCCTCCTTTTCACTGATCCTCTGCTTTACCAAGCATGATATCCTTCCCCTGGGACTGGGCCCTCCTGATAACATGTCCAAAGTATGTGGGACAGAGTCTCTCCATCCTTGCTTCTAAAGAGCATTCTGGTTGTACTTCTTCCAAGACAGATTTGTTTGTTCTTTTGGCAGTCCATGGTATATTCAATATTCTTCTCCAACACCATAATTCAAAGGCATCAATTCTTCTTCAGTCTTCCTTATTTATTGTCCAGTTCTTTCACATGCACGTGAGGCTATTGAAAACATCATGGCTTGGGTCAGGCACACTAAGTCTTCAACATGACATCTTTGCTTTTCAATACTTTAAAGACATCTTTTGCTGCCAATTTGCCCATTGCAGTGTGTCATTTGATTCCTCGACTGCTGCTTCCACACATGTTGATTGTGGACACAAGTAAAATTAAATCCTTGACAACTTCAGTCTTTTCTCCATTTATGTTGATGTAACTTATTTGTCCAGTTGTGAGGATTTTTGTTTTATTTATGTTTAGGTGTAATCCATACTGAAGGCTGTGCTCTTTGATCTTCATCAACAAGAGCTTCAGGCCCTCTTCACCTTCTATGTATCTGCATATTGCAGGTACTTAATAAGTCTTTCTCCAATTCTGGCAACATGTTCTTCTTCATATGGTCTAGCTTCTCAGATTATTTGTTCAGAATACAGATTCTGTAAATATGGTGAAAGGATACAACCCTGACACACACCCTTCCTGACATTAAACCACACAGTATCCCCTTGTTTTGTTCCAAGAGCTGCCTCTTGATCTATGTACAGGTTCCTCTTGAGCATAATTAAGTGTTCTGGAATTCCCATTTTTTGCAATGTTATCCATAGTTTGTTATGATCCACACAGTCCAATGCCTTTGCAGAGTCAATAATACACAGGTAAACATCTTTCTGGGATTCTGTTTTTAGCCAGGATCCATCTGATACCAGCAATGATATCCCAGATTCCACGTCCTCTTCTGAATCTGGCTTGAATTTCTGGCAGCTCCCTGTCGATGTACTGCTGCAGCCTGCCTTTGAATGATCTTCAGCAAAATTTTATTTGCATATAAGATTAATTATATCGTTCGATAATTTCTGCATTCTGTTGCATCACCTTTCTTGGGAATAGGCATAAATATGGATCTCTTCCAGTTAGTTGGCCAGGTAGCTGTCTTCCAAATTTCTTGGCATAGGTGAATGATCACTTCCAGGACTGCATCCATTTGTTGAAACATCTCTATTGGTATTCCATCATTTTCTGGAGGTTTGTTTTTCACAAATGCCCTCAGTGCAGCTTGGACCGCTTCCTTCAGTACCATCAGTTCCTAATCATACGCTACTTCTTGAAATGATTGAACATTGATTAATTCCTTTTGGTATAGTGGCTCTGTGTATTCCTTCCATCTTCTTTTAATGCTTCCTGCATGATTAAATATTTTCCCTCTAGAATCCTTCAATATTGCAACTCGAGAAATGAATTTTTTCTTAGTTCTTTCAGCTTGAGAAATGCTGAAAGTAAATTATTTTAAATTTCAAGTTGTCCTCTTTTTCCTCTAAATTTCTATCATTTGTGCCTTTGTTTAGGTGCTTATCCATTCTCAACTCTGTTCTTCCAAAAATCTCTTAATTGTTTTCCTCATTTCCCAGGAATCACTGGTTACTTCTCGCCCCACTGTTCCTTTCGGATGTGAGGTTCAGGGATAACTCAAAACTAGTGAAACCACACAAATGTCATTACATCATCTTTCTTGCAAATAAAACTTGCCAGCATCACTCTCATGTCTCTCCAACTCCCTTTGGATTCTAATCTAATGTCATTAACTAGGTAAGTCACTTCCCCCCGCCTTTCTGATTTGTCTATAAACAACACGACTGAATCTACTGGGGACAGAATTTTTAGAGCTAGTTCTAGAATAGCTAGTTTATCGCTATCCTTTCCTCCATTATACCACCTGTCACAGTTTATGTTAAATCTTTGTGTTTGTTTTACTTGTCTCCACCATTATTGTTGAATTTTATTGAAGACAAAAACATTTTTTCCATTATGAATTCTGTAGCCTAGTTGATTATTATGAAAAAAAATATATAAAGGAATAAACTGACAATGAAGAAATGATATTGGTAATTCTGAGGGTATCGCATCCTTTCTTGCCCATTCCCCATACCAAAATATAAGCGAAGAGTCAACTTGAAAGGATATCTTTTATACAGATATTACTTCCTACAAAACCTCTGGAGTTTTTATGCTCATATAATCATACTTGTCCAGTGTAATCACATCTTAAGCCAGAAAGGTAAAGTTTAATGATTTAGGGCACAGAAGTCTTATTAGTTGGGTTGTCAATGCACTAATTATTTCTGGTAGTCATTATACAAAGTAATAAACTTTTGTTCTTTAAATAACTAGTTTTAATCCATTAACCCTAAATTTCTTTTACTTGCCTTTCCTTTGTTCAAAGTTGTTTTAACCCATTGGTGTATCTATTTTTAAATTAAAACCTTATAATGCACCACTAGGTTTGAACTATTTCCAGTTAGGGTTTTCTTAGCTTTAGAAGTTGATTTAAATTAGTGGAGATCAGTGATTAGGGATAATAGCCAGTTGTTCTCTCATATAGGGTAAAAGAATAATACTACAGAAGGAGTTATTTAAATAAAACAACTGAAGAACCATGACTGATAGTTGTAGATTGTATGTGCAATTTATACTCGAAAGTCAAAATTCTGGAGAAGTGATAGTTTTCTGGAATTTTTAAATTACAACTTGAAACATTTCCAAATTGTTTTTATACTGAAAATTCCTGCCTTATAGACTTATATCTTCACAAAAGCTTTGAAGGATATTTGTTGCCTCTACTTTCTCAACCATCTCTTCCCCTCACCCAGTGAATTTCCTAATCTCTCCACTGTGGGTACTATTCCCATGTTTTAAAACTGATCTGGCAGAAGTCACTACTGATTTCTTCCTAGTGTCATATTGCTTAAAGTTCATGCTACGTCTGACGTTTTATCACCTCCTCCTTCCTGATCTGTCCGTGACACCAATTTCTGAACTTACTGATTACCATTTCGATTTCTTGATTTCTGGTTTGATGTCACTTGTCAGTTCCACTGACTAATTTTCTTTGTCCTATCCATAAATATTTGTATTCACTAATACACAATCCTCAATCCTTCTTCTTTTTCATTGTATATTCTCTCTTTGTGAAATCTCAACCATTTCTTCCTTCAACTATGATATCTATTCTAGAGACTCTACTAAGACAAAGCACAAAGCTACACTTAAACTATCTAAAAATTCTCAACTGAAAGACTCACAGACATTGCCAGTTCTTTATATCTATGGATAAATTCTCCATATTATCTCTCAAACTTCCTCTGGGAGGTACTACACTGTGATCGTTAAGAGCTTGGGTTCTATAGATAGATTCTACCCATTCTGGTTAAACTACGAACTAGCTTTTTATCATCTTGGGCAAATTTTTAGCTTCTCTGGGCTTCAGTTACTGCATCTGTAAAGTACAGAAAATAAATAGTAATAACTTCATAAAACAGTTTTGAGGATTTAATATGTTAATGCATGTAAAGTGGTTACTTGGAACACAGCTGGTTTAGTGGCTGATAAAAAGAGCCATTTTTATTTTTATTGTTCTTATTGATAACTTCTTTTCTCAGTAAAGAGCATCAATATTTGCCCATTTTCCCAAGCTAGAGACCTTGAAGTAATTCTACCAACTTTGTTTGCCCAGATAGTCAATTCCTTGTCAGACATTTTCTTTTCTGCTTCTGAAGATCTCTTGCAGTTGTCTTCTCTCCAACCCATTGTTATTGAAAACCAAATCGAAAAACCCAGTGCTGTCGAGTCAATTCTGACTCATAGTTACCCCACAGGACAGAGTAGAACTGCCCCATAGAGTATCCAAGGAGCGCCTGGCGGATTCAAACTGCCTACCCTTTGGTTAGCAGTCATAGCACTTAACCACTATGCAACCAGGGTTTCCATTGTTATTGAAATAATCCCATATATACTGCCAGACATTATTTCAAAACTTCCCAATCGTGTTGTCCGTCTCCATTCTCTTCTCTTCCATGAGTGTGATCTTTCCCAAAATAGTACTAACTATATTAATTCTTTTTTTTTTTTTTTATTAATTCTTTCAAAACTAAGTGGCTACTTATTGTTCTTAGAATAAATTCCAAAGTGCATAGCATGGTATGAAAATCAGAAAAGAATCCATTTAGATGAAGATTAAGTGGCACAAATGGTTAATCTCTCTACTACTAGGTAAAAGGTTGGCATTTAGAATCCACCCAGAAGTGTGTCATAAGAAAAGCATGGTAATCTGTTTCCAGAAGGTCACAACCTTGAAAATCCTACATAGCAGTTCTACCATGCACACATGGGGTTGCCATGAGTTGGAATCAACTCTGATGGCAATGAACAACAAAAACAGTCCTAGCAGGACCCAGTCCTTTTCACTTAATCAATGCTCATGTAAGCCTTCTGTGCCTGAACATTTTGTCTGAGGTGCCTTGTCTATGCCTATTCATTCTTTAGAGACCGTTTCAAACATACCTGCTCCCTGTAACTCTCCCTCTCTTGACTGACTACCCTCCATCCCTAGGAAAAGATTCTCACTTATCTGCCTTTTTTCTCCTTCTTTTTTCTAAAAAACACAATTAAAGTGCTTTTCACATTATATCATCATTTTTTGTTGTTATTGCTAGGTGCTGTTGAGCCCATTCTGGCTCATAGTAGCAACCCTATGTACAACAGAATGAAACACTGCCTGGTCCTATTCTATCCTGACAGTTCTTGTCATGCTTGAGCCCATTGTTGCAGCCACTGTGAAAATATATCTCATTAAGGGTTTTCCTCTTTTTTGCTGTCTGCTTTACCAAGCATGATGTCCTTCTCCAGGGAGTGATCCCTCCTGATAAAACACACAAAATTTTTTTTTTTCCTCCCTCCTGATAGCATGTCCAAAATATGTGAGATGAAGTCTCACAATCCTTGTTTCTAAGAGATTTGTTCGTCCTTCTGGTATTCCATGATATATTCAGTATTCTTCATTAACACTGCAATTCAAAGGCATCAGTCCTTCTTCAGTCTTCTTTATTCATTGCCCAGGTTTCACATGTGTGTGAGGCGATTGAAAATGCCACGGCTTGGGTCAGGCGCTCCTTAGTCCTCAAAGTGGCATCTTTCATTTTTAACCCTTTAAAGAGTTCTTTTGCAGCAGATTTGCTCAATGCATTACATCTTTCGATCTTTACCACTGCTTCCATGAGCATTGGTTGTGCATCCAAGTAAAATGAAATCCTTAGTTACATTATCTATGTGCAAATCAATCTCATATTTGTTTCAACTTTAATCTTGTATTTCTCAATCACTTCAAGGCCACTTAATTGGTTTATAACCTGTAATCAATTTAGCCTTTCATTACCCAGTGTGGAAAATATTTATTCACAAGTGATGGTAATTAGTAAAGTTGTAGAGAACACTACACTTGTCTATTCTGTGTTCACTGAGCTCTTCAGCCTTTTGACAGTTAACTGGAATAAATAGAATTTTTTTTTTTTTTAGAGAGACATGAACACATGAATACACTAAAAAATGTTTTATAGAACAACTAATCAACCATAAGAAAAGCTTATGTGTGCTATTCAAATTATTTTGTTCATTATCCTGAAACCATGAATCAATAATGGTTTTCTTTGTAATAGTAAAAATGAGGTATTCAAAATTTCAAAAGGTTTCTTTCACTTTTTTTTTTTTTTTCTTTGCCTTATTTCAAAGCCTTCAACTGTATTTCCTGACACGGAAAGATTTTGCTTAGATCTATACTGTTATTTGGATTGGTCCCCAAACTTACATAAAGATAGGGTAGGTCAAGTCCTTTGTGAAAATACTGTTAAGATACACTTGTTTCATAGAGATGCAGTATTGATTTGTCATTGAAGCTTGAAGGCTTACATACCAATGGATTTCTACTTTTTTGTCTAGATAGTACTAAAGTTTTGGCTATCGAGGCACTTTTTGTAAAAGGCTAAATGTTAACAATAATGAAATAGCTAAGAGAAATTGTAAAAAGATTACTATAATATAAGGGAAGGGAATCACATTTATTACACATCTACGTACCATACTTTAGGATAGCAGTTTCTTTTGTTTTTACAAAATGTTTCTATTAAATGAAATGAATCATTGAAACATCAGAATATACAAGAACTTTGGTCAGTTTTCTCACTAAGAATCCAGTCTTCAACTTTGCAGTTCCAGAAACTCAATAGTTTGATCAGTGAGTTAGTAAGTTCACAGAAATCACTCATGAAAAACAAGTGCAAATGGTAGCGAAATAACAATAGAATCAATTAGTATTTCTCCCAGTGGCTACAGGTGGAGGAATATTGTAACAAGGCAATTAGATAATTACAAATTATTATTTAGAATATTAATTAATTGTTAATTAATATTCTTTCTTACATTTTTGGCACAACTACTTAAGAAAACTATTCAGTGTCTACTAAATCTCAACATACATAGTCTCTGTCACTCAACAATTTTATCTTTAGTTATCTATTCAACATAAATGTATGTATGTGATCATCATCAACAACAAAAATGGACTAGAATGTTCAGAACAGCATTACTAGTAAAGTCAAAAACTAAAAACAACCGAAACACACACCAACACCAGAATGGGTAAATAAATTGTGGCATATTCATACAATGGAAAATTAAACAGCAATCAGATGAACAAACTGCATACTACATAAAACAGCATGGGTAAACTCATAAACATAATAGTCAACAAAAGAACTGAGACCTAAGAGAGTACATATTGTATGATTCCATTATATAAGATCAACCATGGGCAAAATTAATACATGATATTGAAAGTCAGTATATAGATTGCTTTGGGGACGTGAGACAGGTTTCTGGGGAGTTAGCAATATCTTAGTTCTTGATTATGAGACTCAAGATGCAAGTGTCATCACTTTGTGAAAATCCATTGAGTTGTACATTTATGATTCACAGGTTTCTCTGTATATTTTTTATGCATTAATATAAGGCTTAAAAAATAATAATAACTTGGGGAAACGTGGAAGTAGAATGGAATACAGATGAAGCAAGGTTGGACATGAGTAAATCACTGTGGAAGAGGGGAGATGGATACATGGCACTTCATCATACTATTTTCTCTTCTTTTGTGTATGTTTAAATTATTCCATAACAAAATATTTTAAAAGAATAACAAAAAATAATCTAAGAATTTCTTATTTCAGCCATGATGGAGTAACAGGGACAAAATCTTTTTTCCTACCTAAAAAAAAGCAACTAAAAATTAAAAGCAATCAAAATACATGAAACAGTAATTCTCAAGACACATGAAATCAGGCAATGAAAGATAGTGATCCCAGAGAGATGGGAAGCAAATGAGGTGAGTCCTCTGATTGCTGTAGGTTAGTGCCCAAT
The DNA here is from genome assembly GCF_030014295.1 of Loxodonta africana. Lineage (NCBI taxonomy): Eukaryota > Metazoa > Chordata > Mammalia > Proboscidea > Elephantidae > Loxodonta > Loxodonta africana. The sequence continues at coordinate 96,820,876 of NC_087346.1, read as the reverse complement.
AGACATTCCAACCTGTCATGTGGGGAGGGGGAATCCAAGCAAAGTCCAATAGTATCCTGAGTTTAGAAGATGGAGGTTCAAGTCCAGACTGACCAAGCTATTTAAGGTACTGTATAAATTTTTTTTTTTTTTTTATAAAGGGGCAGAGTATTGAAGAGGAAAAAGCTGCATGGAGAGAGAACTCCAGAGATCTGCAGAAATGTCCCTCAGTAAATGTGTGAATAATAATTTGTGTGATTAGCTTATTATGCGAGGAAACTAGAGGTAACAACCCTTAAGACTCGTACAGGGCTGGTAATAGTGCTTGTTTCCACCAGCCAGAATGTAACTCATGTGACATCGAGTAGACTACTAAAAAGGTTGTAGGTTTACACTAAATGATGTTCTAGTCTGGCCTATTGAAGCATAATGTCAACATCAAAATGGATAAAACTGTATGCAAATAACCACATCCTAGAACTAAGTTTAAAATTACTTATAGCTATACAAAACATTCAGCACACAACAAGGTAAAAGTCTCTATTTCTAGTAACTAATAAAAATTGCTAGGCATGCAAATTGCTAGGCATGCAAAGAAGCAGCCAAATATGATCCATAATAAGGAAAAAATCAATCAATGTAAGTACAGTAGGGAAAGGACTGTTCATTCATTTGCTTTCAATGCCTAGAGTTTAGAAAATGGGGCGGAGAAGGTATAACATTACAGTGGAAAAGCTGGCAGACATCGCCTTAACCATGCGATCCAAATTAACATTACCAGTGATATACCATATTGAAATACTGTGCACTCCCTGATGTGAGACAATGAAAAGGACATTTTATCTCTGTGGCATCCTTTCCAAAACCCGTAATAACTGGCTAATCATGAAAAAGCATCAAATAAATCAAAATTGCCGGAGAGTCTACAAAATATCTGTCGGCCCTCTTCAAAACATTCAGGAACATGACAAACAAGGTAAGACTGAGAAACTGTAGAAAATCATAAAGATTAAAGGTACATGACAACGAAATGCAATATGGTGTTGAAGATTGGACCCTGAAAGAGGGAAAATAAAAAAAAACTTTGATGGAAAAACTAGTGAAATCTTAATAGACCCTATAGTTAATAGTATTGTAATAACGCTAATTTCCAAATTTTGACAAAATATATTATGGTTAAGTAAGATTTTAATATTAGGGAATGGTTAATGAAGGCTACACAGGAACTCCCTGTATTATCTTTGCAACTTTTCACCAAAACTAAAATTATTCCGAAAATGAAAGTTTATTTTAAAAATACTCAACTGGTCCTAAAGAAAGCAGAAAACTAAGAAAAAGGGAACAAAGTACCTATGGGATAAACAGAAAACAAATAGCAAGGCAGTTGGTTTAAGCCCAACCATATCACTAATCAAATTTATATACATTATCTAAAGAGCCCAATAAAAAGACAAAAATTGTCAGAATTGATACTAAAAAAACAAAACCCAACAATATGCTTCATTAAAAAGCCCATCTTAAATATAAAGGCCCAAATAAGTACAAAATGAAAGAATCAAAAAAGGTATAACATGCTAACACTAACACTAACAAAGCTCCAAATCTAGATAGTTGTACTAGTCAATTCTACCAACACTTAAGGAACAACTAATAAAAGTTCTGCATACCCTCTTCCAAAAAACTGAAGAGGTGGTTATACGTTATAACTCATTCTATAAGGCCAGCATTTTTCTGATACCAATATCAAAGTCAGTAAAATAACAGAAATTTACAGTCCAATATCCTTCATAGACATAGGTGCAAAAATTCTTAATGAAATTTTAGTGAAACAAATCTAACAATATGAAATAAAGATAATACATCAAGAGCAATTAGAGTTTATCCCAGGAGTTTAAGGTTGGTTTCACATGCAAATATCAACTCTGTTAACAGAATACAAGGGGGAAAAAGCATATGCTATTTTCAACAGATGCAGAAAAAGCATTTAACATGAATAGCCGTTGGAAAACTCAAAGCAAACTAGGAAAGAAAGATATTTTCTCAACCTAATGAAAGGCCTCTATACAAAACCTTTTATCAAGTTAAGGAAATATTCTTCTACTCCTAGTTTGCTTTGAGTTTTCCATCAGCAATTCATGTTTAATACTTTTTCTGCATCTATTGAAAATAGTATCTTTTTTCCCCTTTTATTCTGTTAATAGAGTTGATATTTGCAAAAACCTTTAAAGCAATCACCTGCTAACCAAAAGACTAGTGGTTCAAAACCACCAACAGTTCCGTGGGAGAAAGATGTGGTAGCCTGCTTCTGTAGAGATTTACAGACTTGGAAACTCTATGCAGTCGCTATGAGTCAGAAGCAACTCAAAGGCAGTGGGTATACAAAACCAACTGCTAATATTAGACTTACTGGTAAATGAATGCATGAATATCTTCTGAAATCAAGAGCAAGGAAAGGATGTACACATCTCTTCAACTTGGTACCAGAAATTTTAGCAAGTGCAACATGGCATGCAAAAGAAATAAGGCTTCCATATTGGAAAGGAGGAAATAAAAACTCTCATTTTGCAGTCAGCATGACCTTTTATGTAGAAAATTCAATGGAATAATTAAAAAACTTACTACAACTAATAAGTGAATTTAGCAAGTTCTCAGGGTGGAACTGCAGTATATAAAGCCGATGGTATTTGTATATACTGGAGCCCTGGTGAGGCAGTGGTTAAGAGCTCAGGCTGCTAACCAAAAGGTCAGCAGTTCAAATCCACCAGCCACTCCTTGAAAACTGTATGAGGCAGTGTTATAGATGAATTGTGACCCCCAAAATGTATATCACTTTGGCTAGGCCATGATTCCTGGTATTGTATGATTGTCTACCATTTTGTCATCTGATGTGATTTTCTTATGTGTTGCAAATCCTATCACTGTGATGTTAATGAGATGGATTAGCAGCAGTTATGTGGGTGAGATCTACAAGATTAGATTGTGTCTTAAACCAATCTCTTTTGAGATATAAAAGAAGTGAGCAGAGAGACTTAAGGATCTCACACCACCAAGAAAGAAGCACCAGGAGCATAGCAAGTTGGACCTGGGATCCCTGTGCTGAGAAGCTCCTAGTCCTGGGGAGGATTGATGACAAGGACCTTCCTCCAGAGCCAATGGACAGAGAAAGCCTTCCCCTGGAGCTGACACCCTGAATTTGGGCTTGTAGCCTACTAGATTGTGAGAGAATAAATTTCTTTGTGTTAAAGCCATCCACTTGTGGTACTTCTGTTGTAGCAGCACTAGGTGACTAAGACAGGCAGTTCTACTCTGCCCTGTAGGGTTGCTCTGGGTCAGAACTGAGTAGACAGCAACAGATTTGGGTTTGGGTATGTATGTACCAAAACAATCAGAAATTAATTTTTGTAAGTATGATAGCTTTTTTTTTTTATGATAGCACTTAAAATAGTGTCAAAAAGTAAGAAATGTTTAGGAATGTTTTAAAGATATGCAAGAGCTGTACTCTAAACCCTACAAATGATAACTGAGAGAAATTAAGAAACACCTAAATAAATGGAAAGATAAGCCATGATCATGGATCATGCTGGAGAGGATGGGGAACAACAAGAACTTTCATTCATTGCTGGTAGAAATACAAATGTTACACACACTGTAGAAGACAGCCTGGAAGTTTCTTACAAAGCTAAATACTATTCTATCTAGCAACCATTTTCCTAGGTATTTATTCAAATTAGTTGAAAATTTACCTCCCCACAAAAACCTACAAACAAATGTTTGTAGTAGCTTTATTAATAATTACCATAAATTGGAGGAAACCAATATCCCCTTCAATAGATGAATGGATAAACAATGGTGGTACATGCATACAATAGAGTATTACTAAGAAATAATAATAATAAAAAAAGCTATCAAAGGGTAAAAAGAGGTGTAGGAAACTTACATGCATATTGCTGAGTCAAATAAGCCGGTCTAAAAAAGCTTCATATAACACAATTCCAACTATAAGACATTCTGAAGAGGTGTAGGAAACTTACATGCATATTGCTAAGTCAAATAAGCCGGTCTAAAAAAGCTTCATACAACACAATTCCAACTATAAGACATTCTGAAGAAGGCAAAACTATAGAGACAGTAAAATGGTAAATGGTTGCTAGTGGTTGAAAGGGAGAGAATTAGGGATGAACAGGTGAAGCACAAGACACTTCAAGGACAATGAAAGTACTCTCATATTGTAACGGTGGATACGTGACATCATACATTTGTCAAAACCCATAGAACTGTACAACGCAAAAAGTGAACCCTAATGTAAAATATAGACTTTAATTAATAATAGTCTAACAATATTGGTTCATCAGTTGTAACAAATATACCATGCCAATGCAAACTATTAATAATAGGAGAAATTGTGTGTTAACAAAAATGTAAATGAGTTTAAGAAAGTTACTTCCAAACACCTTATGTTTCTGTTTCCTCAATTTGTAAATTTGAGCATAAAGTGTGTATCATGAAGGCGGTGCTCAGTGAATGACACCTCTAAAAAACAGCATTTTTAAGTAAAGATACTAGTTCAAAGGACATTCAACATACACCACTTCATTACATTCATTTACATAAAGACACATTTCTGATAATACATCACAAAAACACTTGAAGAGGATAAAAGTCCTAAACTGTGTGTGTATAACAAAAGATAAACATATTCTTCGTGGTAAACACAAATTGTGTTTTCCAAACAAATATATGGGGATTTAGAAGACTCACAGATGTGAATCACATACTCCATTTACTCTGCATGCTTATTGCACAGAAGGTTCAAAAGGCAGAATATATGAAGAATATATTTCTGTAATTCCAAGACCAGCTAGTTTACTATATGTGGCTTTGGCCAACCTTATGTTCTATGGCCAAGTTCCCTCCTATTATAACGCGAGAAAATAGGATTAGATATTCTCTAAATTATGTTAAACCTCAAAAATTTCTGTCCGGCCTATATTATTTTTCCTAATTAAATTATGTAAATTTAGCAAAACCTTATTAATTTCATCCCACAAAATTAATACTCTGTAGGATAATAAATTTATCTGTGTCAACCACATTCACAGTGCCTATTATTGTAGAAATATAGTGAATCACATCAACTGCTTTTTCAGGTTAGTCATTATGGGCTTAAAACTGTGGGGGCAATTCTGAGTTTTATTCTTAATTTTGTAGCACATAAACTCAAATTATCAATTCATCCTAAAGAAAAAAAGTCCCAGGGATTAGATGTACCCTACAAAACTTACGCAAACCTCTACAAGGACCTCCTCTTTTCTGCAACGGCAATTTATCTCTGTGGGAACATTGAGGCTGGCATGAAAACACTTTAATAACATCTATTTTAAAATAAACTCTCCTTGGACCCCATATCATCATATAATCACTACTCATTTCCTTCCCTATTGGCCCTAGGATTGCTTCCCTGTTTTTATATCATTTGACCACTGTTAGCCATGTTTCTGTGTTGTAACGTTCTTTTCTCCAGACATCCATGATAATTCTGTCCTAGTTCTCTGCCTTCCTTACTGGGCACTGCTTCTCAGTCTCCTTTTCTTGCTTCTCCACTTCCACTAGAACTGATCCAGTTTCTAATCTGTATTCTCTTCCTCTAGCTCAAGGTCTTAAACACACTGATGTGCCTTTGACTTGCTAATGTATACTTTCACTCCTGAGGTCTCCCCTCACCTGAAGATTCATATACTCAGCTGTCTTTTTTAGATATACACTTGGGTTTCTAATTAGTATCTCATAATTAACTTGTTTAATAAAGACTCTTTTCACTTTTCTCCCAACCCCATTCTCTAGCAATTCTAATCGCCTTCAACACTCATCATCTTTGCTTCTCTCACTCAAGCCATCCTTTCTTATCTAGATTACTTCAAGAGCCTTCCAAATAGTCTGTTTTCACTCTTGCCCCTTTCGAAACCATTCTCAATAGAGTGACCAGAGGCATCTTTTCGAAATATAAATCAAATCCTATTACTCCTCTCCTTAAAACCATCCAAAAACTTCTTATTACACTTAGAATAGAATACATGTCCATAAAATAGTCCTAATTATCTGTACCCTGCCAACTTCTGCCCATACCTACTACTACTCTGTCTTTTGCTCAACACACTCTAGATATACTGATCTTTCTGTCCTTCAAATAAATACATCAATGTCATTCATATAGTAGGGCCTTGTCCAAGGATATTTGATATTTGAATTTTGACTCTTCAAAATTCAGGAATCACTTTAAAAGGGATCTCATCAGGAAGGCCTTTCCTGTTCACCTACTCTCTAGCATATCATCCTGTTTTGTATTCATGGTCCAAACCAGTTGCTGAGGAGTTAATTATGTCTTATGGCAACCCCTTGTGTACCAGAGTAGAGTTGTGCTCCATATAGTTTTCAATGGCTGATTTTTTGGAAGTAAATTAGCAGGTCTTTATTCGAAGACACCTCTGGGTGGACTTGAACTGCCACCCCTTCAGTTAGTAGTCTAGCTTGTTAACCATTTGCATCACCCAGAGACAGTACTGATTGTTTTTAATTCATCTGTTTATTGTCTGCCTTTGCCAGCTAACTATAATCTTTAGATAGAACCTTTTGTATCTTATTTAATTTTCTATACCTACTGCCTAAAATACCATTTGCCTCATAAGATACTCTCAATACATGCTGAAGGAAGAAAAAAAAAGAAAAAAAATATACAGATATATTCACAAGACGAAACATGTATTTTGCCAGGCCTGAAAATGATGTCAGATATTTAATCAGAGCTTTGATAGTCTCTTCAGAAATTTAATAAAATGGCAGCTTGACTTAATCTGAAAGGGGATTTATGTAGTTTGGTAATAATCAGAAATCAATAATTTAAATCTCTGCAAACAGCAGAGAAGTTAAGGATTTTGTGCCTCTGGAACTGGTATATGTTTTCTAACCAGTATCTCCTTCCCACACCAAAGCAGCAATGGTAAGTGGGCAGTCTCTAAAAGGAACAGACACTGGGTAAAAGCAGGTCTAGAGGTCAATAACTGTCGGTTATGTTTATGAAGGCACTTAACTGTGACTTCTAGTCAGTTAAGTCTATCACTTTAGCTTAATTTGAACAGGAAGAACTGAAAAAGACAACTCCGCACACGCATTTCTACACAGACTGTACTGATAAACTCAGTCCTGGAGAGCTCCAGGCAGAGACCCTGACAGTGTCCATTATTTCAGAGGTCATTAGCTGTGGCACACAACATGAGTCCTTGGGTTTAGGATTAGACATATTGCCTAGGCCAATGGGGAATTTTCCTGTTGTTTCTGAACAATCAAGGAAGGACCCTAATAATTTACACCATTACAGAAATATTTTTAGGGATTATTTGATAGTTTAGGCCAACTATTTTCTTAGAAATATTCTAGAAGGGCACCATGGTTAACCTGATGTGTTGGAAACTATATGTGATCAATCCTGAGTCTTTAATAAGCATAGACATGCATCTCACCTGCTGTGTAATTCATAGCCACACTTGGTAAAGAAAAACACGGGCAGGAAAAGGTTATAGTCCTTAGTGACCTGAATCTTCCAAGTACTTGCTTGAGTAGCAGTCAGCAGGCAGAGGCTGCATCCCTGAGGGCTCAGGGACATTTGCCTGTTTGTAGATTCTCATCCCTGAGGATGGCTCACTGTTATATGACCATTTCATTAAGTGTAATAGGGCATGGAATAACACATCTTTTATCTTCACAGAGAAATTCCCTTTCTCTTCTTATTCTTTTCCTCACCAGCACAAAAGAAGCTACTAATGACACAGTTCTTTAATAAGTCTAACCTCATTTATCACTGTATGTGCTCTCATTTGGTTTCTTTAATTATTCCCCATTTTGCTAATTGTGATTATCCAGAGTACCACAATTTATCATATTTCTCTACCTCTTAAAAGACTCATTTACAGTTCTTGTTCTTTCATGGATTCTTATTAACATTTTTAATTGCAGCTGCTTCAGAGGATTTTCCATCCTTGCCTTCTCAAAGTGTAGCAGTATTTATCTTTAATGTCCTTAATCATTTTTTTTCTAATTTATGCTATTGTGTGTTGCCTTTGTAAGTGTATTTTCTTAATCTAGGCCTTTCTACATAGGAACTTAAAGTCTGTCATTGATTTTCTGTTGAGACAGTAGTAATGGCATGAATGTCACCTTGTAGAAAACTGAAAGTGTAGAATTCAAATGTTTTATTTAATAACTAATAAAACGCACTGGACTCAATTCAATGAGCTGAATGAAAAATAGTCCCCAAATAAACACCTAAACAACATCTAAGCCTGCAAAGGAAACACAGAATTTGCAGAACTCAGCATGTAAAGTTTCTAACTTATCATTTCCTGGCTTTCCTCCACATCTATATTCAAAAACCATGTATTGGTCACCTACTAAATTCAGGATGATATTCTAAGTGCTAATAGAAGCCAGAGATGCAGAATCTTGTAGATGATAAAGTATACAGGGTAATAGAGAAAGATGCCATGTACTTTGAAAGATCTACAGGAGAAATGATAAATTCTAACTAGAAAAATCACAAAAAGCTTTTAGGAAGAAGTGACATTTAAGTTGTAACTTTAATAAAGTTTGGAATATTTAATATAGTAACCATAACTAGTACCTCAATAAACCACAGAAGCAAAAAATATGAGGTGTGTTTTGTAGACAGTAATATAGTAAGGATAGAGACAATGGTCCTTAATGGAATGGTATATGATCAAGATATATGTGTAATTTGAGCTTAGATCACATAAAACCTAAGATGAAAATTTAGCACCAATATGCAATAAGAACACATTCAACATATTAAATTTGGGAGAAAGATGATTGCCTGTGCAATAGAAAAACTAATCTTATAATGGAAGGCAGACCAGTTATAAAACAGTTATAATAGACTAAGTCAAGCTTGAACTAAGGTGGCAGGAGTAGAAATGGAAATGAATTCAATTTAGTGATAAATTTAGAAGATAGAATAATTATATTGGTAAATAATTGAATGAAAATTAGGCTTAAGCCAAAGCAAGTCCAAAATTCTTCACTTACGTAACAAATAGTAGTAATAATAATGTCAAATACTTACTGAAAAGAAAAAAAAAGCAGTTGTCATGGGGTTGATTACAGCTCAAGTGACTCATGTATGTCAAAGTAGAACTGTGTTCTATGGGTTTCCGTAGCTGATTTTTCAGAAATGGATCACAGTCCTTTATTCCTAGTTGCCTCTGGGTGGGCACAAACCTCCAACAGTTTTTACTACCCAGGGACTCCAAACAATTACTCAGAGGTCATTAAATTTTAAGTGTTATAAGTACATTTATTTATTTAATCCTTAGACCTTTCTTAAGAAGCTAGGAACCAGTGTGCCATTATTAGAAATTAGAAAATTAAATGGAGAAGTAGATTTGGGGTGAAGAAAATGAATTCTGTTTTAATTGTGTGGTTTTAGGTATAAATTTAATCAAGATAGGATAAGCTATGCTACAGAGACTTATCTCACATATGTTCAAAACTGAACACAACGAAGGTTTATTCACTCTCATTACATGTCCAACACAGATTGTAGGTGAATCTGCCTATACAGTCTCAGACTGATGGAAGTTCTGTCATTTTTACATAACATCAGAAACACAGTTCTCTGAGTGTGCCACAGAAGGAGAAAATAGAAATGGAGTAGACACATGCGTTTCACTGTGTTAGCCTAGAAATGATTCACAGTCCTTTGTACAGAGCTAATTACATGATTCCAACCTAACCGCAATGGAACCTAACCCCAATGGATGCTAGGAAATGTACATGGACTACGTGATAAGCACTACTCTTTCTGCCACAGGCGCTATCAAATCATTTAAAAGATGTAGTAATAAGTATAAATGGGGTCTAGAACTAAGTACAAAGTCCCAAAATTGTGTTTCCAACCATGCTCTAAATTACTTATAGATCCTAGATTCCATCATATTCTTCCTCGTGCTTTTGTCATCCAACATGTGATTCCATTTACTAAAATGTCCTTGTCTATCATGTCTGCATAATCTCTTTTCATTCTTTAAAATCTATTTCAATATATTAAAGAAAAAATGCTGCAGAAATTGGTTATCTATACTGAAAGAAAAAAATTATAGATTCATCTCAAATAAAAGTTCATTCTGGAGAAAATAGTTAAACACCAATAAGGAGTTACTAAAAACTGGAAGAAAACATAGGTTAATATTTTGAATATAGATCTAAGAAGAGTCAAAATAAAAGGATCAATTGATCTAATTACATTATGTATAAAACTTACAGACATAAAATAAATTGAAAGATAAACAAGAAAAAACATTGAAAAAAATCTCATTACTAAAAAAGTCATTTACATCCCCAAAAGGAAAGTGACGAAGAAAAAATCAATTAATAAAATAAATATAATTGCCCATTTAAAAAATTCTAAAAATAATTACAAATTATAAAATAAAAATTTAAATGTAAATTGCAACTAGGTTAACTTTTACATGTCTAAAATTAGCAATTCATAATTTTAAACATGGGTAAGGAAAACTCATACACTATGAGTAAAATTACTATAGAATACTTCTGGAAAGCATTTACTAAACTCATTAATTCATTTCACAAATATTTCCATACCTACAGTGTACCTAGGAGCCCAAGTAGCACAGTGATTAAGTGCTCTGCTGCTAACCAAAAGGTCAGCGGTTCAAACCTACCAGCTGCTCCATGGGAGAAAGATGTGGCAGTCTGCTTCTGCAATGATTACAGCTTTGGAAACCCTGTGGGACAGTTCTACTCTGTCTTATAAAATCACTATGAGTCAGAATTGACTACATGGCTACAGGTAAACGCTGTGACTGACACTGTGTTAGGCACTTGGGATACATCAATTAAGAAAAATAGTAGAGTTCTACCTTCATGAAGCTCACAATCTACCTGGGGAGTACATGTAATTTATTTAGGGGTTAATTATTTTGTAAGTATGCTAAGCAATTGAATTAAGTGATTAATTTAGAGATGGGAAGGCAGCTAATTAATGATGAATTATTAAGCCAGTTATCATGGTCGGAGATTGCTGGTTAGTCTTGTGCGGAAGACTCTGGATAAGAGCACAAAACACAGGCTTGAAAATTATTTACCTGAGGACTGAAAATGGTGGCTTATTCATGGACTAACTCATGTTAGTTAACGGTTGAGATCTGCTTCAGGAGTGTTAATTTTTTGACATTTTAAGTTTGCTGCACACAGAGCAGCCATCCACAATTCCAGAAGAAAGTCCTCAAGTCCAGAGATGCAAAATGTAGCATTTAGTGTGAACAGGAACTCAAAAAAAAAAAGTCTACAGGGTATAGGTTGGACACTGACAGGTGTGCTATTGTTATGAAAGAAACTAAATGGCAAACATAATAAAAAAGTAAATTATAAGTTGGTTTTCTTGTTATTGAGGTTCTAGGTGGCACAAACTGTTTATGCTTGACTGCTAACCTAAAGGTTGGCAATTTGCGCCAATCTTGTTTGTTTTTATTAGTGCCTTGGGGAAAAAGTCATGGTGATCTGCTTCTGTAAAGATTACAGTCAAGAGAACAATAAAAAAAGGAATAAACTGTATACATACAGAAATTTCTAATGGAGAGGAAGGTAAGTGATACCAAGTAATAATAGACTGGTTCAAACCTAGGAAAAAGAAAACCTAGGAAGATAAGGGTAAAGTTCAAGGTAACCACAAATAAAGTTAACAAATCTAATCATCAAAATAAAGAGGAAAAACAAAAAGTCTCTATAAAAACAAAATCTACAAAAACAAAAGAAATGAAAAAGAAATCCACAAACAAAAAGAACTCAGCATAGGAGAGTAAAAGGAACAAACAAAATGTTAGCACCACAAAAAAAAAAAAAAAAAAAAAACCACTAGAAAATGACAGCAATAAACTCAACGATAAAGAACACCGATGAATCTGTGAAGCATCTCATAACATGGATGCATCTGGAGGACATTATGCTGAGTGAAATAAGCCAATCACAAAAGAACAAATATTGCATGAGACCACCACCGTAAAAACTCATGAAAAGGTTTACATACAAAAAGGAATAATATTTGGTGGTTACAAGGGAGCGGAAGTACGGGGATGGAGAAACCATAAACAAAAGATAAGCAGTAACTCTGACGAAAGGTAAGACAGTACACAATACTGGGGGAGCCAGCACAGCCTGCCCAAGGCAAAGGCCACGGTAATTCCTAAGACACACTCACACTCCCTGAGGGACAGAATTGCTGGGCTGAGGGCTGTGGGACCGTGGTCTCAGGGAACATCTAGCTCAACTGGCATAACAGAGTTTATAAAGAAAATGTTCTACATTCTGCTTTGGTGAATAGTTTCTGGGGTCTTAAAAGCCTTTGAGCAGCCATATATGACACTCCACTGGCCTCACCCCTTCGAGAGCAAGGAAGAATGAAGAAAACTAAAGACACATGGGAAAGCTTAATATAAAGGACTAATGGACCACATCTACCACAGCCTTCACCAGACTGAGTCCAGTACAACTAGATGATGCCTGGCTACCACCGCTGACTGCTCTGACAAGGATCACAATACAGGATCCTGGAAAGAGCTGGAGAAAAATGTAGAATAAAATTCTAACTCAAAAAGAAAGACCAGACTTGCTGGCCTGACGGAGACTGGAGAAACCCTGATAGTATGCCCCCTGGACACTCTTTCAGCTCAGTAATGAGGCTACTCCTGAGGTTCACCCTTCAGCCAAAGACTGAATAAGCCCATGGACCAAAACAAGACTAAAGGGGCATGCCAGCCCTGGGGCAGGGACTGGAAGGCAGGAGGGAACAGGAAACCTGGGGATAGGGAAACCAGGATTAAGAAGGGAGAATGTTGATGTGTCATGGGGTTGTTAATCAATGTCATACAACAATGTGTGTATTAACTGTTTGATGAGAAACTAGTTTGTTCTGTAAACCTTCATCTAAAGTTCAATTAAAAAAAAAGATTACAGTCAAGAAAACCACATGGAGTGGTTCTACTTCATAACACACGGGTTGTCATGAGTCAGAATCAACACAACTGCGATGGGTTTGGGTTTTGTTGTAGTAGCTGTTGTTGTTAGGTGTTCTTGAGTCTGCTCTGACTCATAAAAAACCTTACGGATAATAGAACAAAATGTTGCCTGGTCCTGTGTGATCTTCACGATCGTTGCTACGTGTAAGCGCATTGTTTTGGCTATTGTGTCAGTCTGTTTCATTGAGGGCTTACCCTGTTTTCATGGACCCTCTACTTTAACAACCCTCAACAAGATGGATTCACGCAGTGGCTCCAAAAATGGGCTGAAACATAACAACAATTATGAGGATGGCACAGGACCAGGCAGTGCTTCCTTCTGTTGTACCTAGGGTCACTATGAGTCAGAACCAACTCTACGGCACCTACCAACAACATGTGCTTTTGGAGAGACTGGTTTTTCTTGATGATGTGCTCAAAGTGAACACTAATGACTAAAGACAAGTTTGTTACAAGTATAAAAACATTACCAGAGAAAAGAAAAGCAATAGTAAAATAGAACAAAACACTGCTCTATCAGGCTGCAGTACTAAATATGGTTATCCCGGTAGGCCTCATTGAGAGCCTGAGATTTATGCAAAAGCTTGAAGGAGACTGTGAGATTAACCAAGCAGACAATCTGAGTAAAATTATTATAGTCTGAGAAAATATTTTAGAAAAGGACCCACTGAACTTTTCCTGCAAAGTTTGAGGGACAACAATGAGGCTAATATGACTGACTGGAATGATGGCAACAAGGGAGGAGAAGTAATAGATTTGGTAGGAGAGGGGCAATAGGTAAACTATGTAGACCCTTACAAGGTTTGTATCATCTTTTACTGTAAATGATATAGGGGTCCACAGCAAGGCTTTAAACAGAAAAAAAAAAAAGATAACATAAAATGTTTTCTCATATTAAAAAAATCCTCTAGCATTTTTATTTCTGGGCATAAGGAATTCACTTACCTCAGATATTCTTATTCAGTAAGCAAATATATAACTGTTGCTGTTGTTGTTGTAAGGTGTGTGGAGTTAGTTCCAACTCATGGTGACCCTATGTACAACAGAACAGAGCACTGCCCTGTCCTGTGCTTTTCTCACAATTATTGCTATGCTTAAGCCCATTGTTACAAGCACTGTGTCGATCCATCTCATTGCTGGTCTTCCTCTTTTTCACTGATCCTCTACTTTACCAAGCACAATGTTCTTCTCCAGGGACTGGTCCCTCCCGATAACATGTCCAAAGTATGTGAGACAAATTCTTGAAATCTTCCTTTCTAAGGAGCATTCTGGCTATATTTTTTCCAAGAGAGATTTGTTCTATAAAACCAGTGAAAATTTGTTTTATAAAACTAGTGAAAATAAATGAGGTAACTGTTTTCAGACTTTGGGTAATAAGCAGCACAAAGACTGAGAAAAGGAAAGTTACAAGTTCATATAAAACACTCAGGAATAGATCTATTGAATGGCAAGCACAACCTCTGCACTGAAAATTGCAAAACACTGCTTGAGACAAATTAAAGGAGGCCTAGATAATTTTTTTTTTTTAGAAAATACACCACGTTCATGGAAGACTCACTTGGAAGGCTCGTTATTGTTAAGATATCAATTTTCCCAAATTGATCTATACATTTCAATATACTACTAATCAAAAGTCTTATTAAATTTCTGTTAATATTTCAGAAGCTGATTCAAAATTTATATGGAAATGCAGACAGCATAAACAGTCACGTGACAGATGTTTCTACGACAGCAGCAACAATGAAAAATAAAATGATGGTTGCTTATTTACAACCAAAAACCTCGTAAGTTTGGTTCTTGGTTTGTAGTTTTAGGGTCATAATTTCATGGAACATCTCAGTCAATTGGCATAACAATGTGTTTTACACTTCCGTTCTACTTCCTAGTTTGTTGCGTAATACCTGGAGTCTTAAAAGCTTGCAAGCAACCATCCAAGGCATGAAGGTCTCTATTCACCTGGAATAACAGAGGAAGAAGGAGACTCAGGCATAGCAGGAGGATATGGAATATGTGGCTAGTTGCCTCCATGAAAAATTGCCTCCTTTGACATGAAACCAGAAAAACTGAATGATGCCTGGCTATCTTTACTGGTCATTTTGATCAAAGATTTTTTAGAAGAACCTGATCAAAAGTGGGAAAATGCTGAACAGAATTTTAAATTCTCATGGACTCTAGACTTTCTGGAGCCAGGAGTTTTGATTGAACCCCTGAAACAATTGCCCTGTAATAATCTTTAAAACTAAAACGAAAAATATTCCCTGAAGTCTTTTCAAAACCAAACAACAGTTTAGCTTAACTAGTAAAAAATGTCTGCCTTGAGTATTATGCTTTTTCAAAAACTACATATATGGGATCATAGTGACAACAGCAACTTGAAAAATTAGATAGGAACCTTAAGGGGCAGCGAGTTTATGGTAATGGAGAAGGAACAACTCAGAAAAGGAGGGTGAGAATGGTTGCACAACTCAAAAAATGTAATCAGTGTCACTGAATTGTACAAAAAAAATTGTTGTATTGGTATATGTTTTGCTGTGTATATGCTCAACAACAAAAACAATAAAATAAGATTAAAAAAAAAAAGAAGAATTTTTTTGGAGAACTTTCCCTACTTGATTTCAACAGTTACTAAGACGGTGTTATAATCAGACAATGTGGCATTGATATAAGGAGAGAAAAATTATTCAATACAACCAAATACAGAGTTCAGAAATAGAACTTGCGGAAACATGATTTTCTTGAAAGCTGCAATGCAATTCAGTGCAGAAAGGAAAATCAACAAATGAAACTAATGAGATAAACATGTAAATAAAATCAACCATGACCCTTACCTTATATCACGTACAAAGTTAATTTGAAATGGATCATAGATCTAACTATGAAAGCTAAAAATATAAACTTCTTACATAATAGATAGCTTCACAACCATGAAGGAGGCAAAGACTTTTTTTCTGAGAGGATACTGAAAGTTATAGCCATAAAAAAATGGTAAATTGAGCTTCATTGAAATTAAGCACTCATAAATATCTGTTTAATTATAAAATTGCACTACTTTGGAAAACTAGCTATTTAGACATCTATGCCCCATTATTCCACTTTTAGGTGTTTACTAAAGAGAAATAAAGACATTTCCAACCCACGAAAAGAGCTGTGTAAAAATGTGTATAGCTGCTTTATGCATAGTAGCCAAAATCTGCAAACATCCCCAACGCCCAAACCCTTCTTTGAATTGACAAACATGTTGTGGTATATGTACATAATGTATTACAACTGAACAGTTTAAAATATAAACTGTTGATTCAGGCAACAATATGGAAGAATCTCTAAAGCATGTTAAGCAAAAGAAGAAATACAGAGTATACTATCATTGTAATTGAATATTGTTGTTTTTGCTGGGTGCCACCGAGTCGGTTATGACTCATAGTGACCACACGCACAACAGAACGAAACACTGCCTGGTCCTGAGCCATCCTTACAATCGTTGTTATACTTGAGCTCATTGTAGCAGCCACTGTATCAATCCATCTCGTAGAGGGTCTTCCTCTTTTCCGCTCACCCTGTACTCTGCCAAGCATGATGTCCTTCTCCAGGGACAGATCCCTCCTGACAACATGTCCAAAGTATGTAAGACGCAGTCTGGATATCCTTGCTCCTAAGGAGCATTCTGGTTGTATTTCTTCTAAGACAGATTTGTTTGTTCTTTTTGCAGTCCATGGCATATTCAATATTCTTCGCCAACACCACAATGCAAAGACGTCAATTCTTTTTCTGTCTTCCTCATTCATCGTCCAGCTTTCACAGGCATATGATGTGATTGAAAATACCATGGCTTGGGTCAGGCGCACCTTAGTCTTCAAGGTGACATCTTTGCTTTTGAACACTTTAAAGAGGTCTTTTGCAGCAGATTTACCCAATGCAATGTGTCTTTTGATTTCTTGACTGCTGCTTCTGTGAATATATACGCTATTAAAAAAAAAAAAAAATCCGTTGCCGTCAAATTGATTCCAATGTGTGTTCCAGAATCCAACTGTCACAGAGTCCTACATGAGTGGAACCATTAACAGAGTTCTAAAGAGTAGAACTTTCCATAAGGTTTTCTTGGATATGGGAGTGAATTTCCAGGCCTTTCTCCTACAGTACCAATAAGTGAGTTTGAACTGCCAACTTTAGGCTAGTAGTCGAGCACAAATCATTTGTGACACCCAGAAACATATATGCAAAACAAAGTAAGAATTCTCTGTGGCCTAAACTCCCCTTGGTTACAGATCCACAGACGAGAGTCAGGAGATGGCTATGGATTCTGTCATAAAGTACTTTCAGACTAGGTTACTCTGAGTACAATGTTTTTCATTTCCATTTTTATGTTACAGAAGGCACTGGAACTGCCTGAGAGAGGACAGAGGTTATACTTAGCTTTGTTGTTTTCTGTTAATATGCCAATACTTGCTATGCTTCTGCTCAGTCTAAAATAAACACTACCTACTGAATGAGCATTGAGGGGATGACCCAAAAGGCACCTAGGCGGAGTTTTACAATTCTGGCTGCAAACATAGAGGATGTTAGACAGAAAAGTAGAGAGGGGTAGGATATAAAGGTCCCAAGAAAGAATCATGAATAAGTGTTGAAATTGGAAGTTTTAGACTTTCTTGCAGCAGCATATATGATGCTTTTTACTCGTTTCACCAGAATTCATGTTGGAGATGGAGTTATCATACAAGGCAGAGGAAGATGTACTCTACTTGACTCACACACAATTCAGACTAGTTTTATTATCTTTTGCCTTGGAGAACAAATACAAGGCATTAGATTCCTTGTAGTCACTTCTGACTTGAAGTTCATAGTGGAAATTGCTTTGCTGCTGTAGTTCCCATCTTTGCAATCAACTCCTCATTCTGCATTGGATTTCCCATGAGCCTGTGATTCTTTGGTATAGTTTTATCACAAAAGTAAATTCCAGATGTGACATTTGTGTAAGAAGAAAAAGCTACCGAAGTTGGAAATGAAAGTTTTTAGTAAAAATCCTATTTATTGTACTCAGACTATTCGTGATTGAAAGTAGTAGCCCTATTACAAATAAAAAGATCCTTCATAACCATTGTCCTCCACATGCTTAACCAATGACCTGAGTTGTATGGAGTCATGTTTGATGTAAATGATTCAAAACTGCAGGTCTGAAAGCCTTAATGGACCATCCTTAATGGTCCAAACTGAGCATCTTCTTCAATAAAATCAAGAATTCTCCTCCTATTCTGACTGTTTCTAGTAGTTATGGGTAGGAAATGGAAGTAAATGGAGGATATCATTCCAGGTATATTGTGTGGGTCTTCCTTCCGAGCCCAGAAGTCTCCAACTAAGGATCTCAGTTCCTTTAATTACAGTCATTTCAGCCTGTCTCTGTTCCTTATATCTCCCAATTAAAAACTTTTATGCAAAGTGTTGGAAGAGCCCCATATAATCGTGAAAACTTGGACAAGTTATAATTCACATCTCTAAAACTCAAACTTCTTAAAGAAAAAAAAATCTCACAGAGAAAGAAATAAGAACCCAGTGCTATAAAAAAAATAGCTGCCCATAAAATCTGGGAACTATGTTAAGTAGATGTTCTTACAAGGAGTTAGATGAAAACACAAACTGTGAGCACAACAGGGTTTGCTTTTGATTTCCATGTACTTTTGACTGTTGCTATTTTTAGGCCCACAGGTACATAAACAGGTGCTACAACAAGAAGCAGCTGAACCAGAAGGGGTCCGGTGTTTTCTGGAGTTTATCAGCAACAGCATAGTTCCATAAAAATAACTTGGAAATTCTTAGGGCTTATGACTCTCAGTAGTCATGCTGTCATTGATGAAGAACCCAGAGACAAGCTGTTCATCTTCTGATGCTTCTCTTTCCATTGTTTAATGTTCATTATGTTTTGGAGGTGGAAGGCCATTGTCGTGGTGAATAATATTCAAGGTGATTTATTGTTATTCTGCTAATAATTAGACTTTGGCTGTTGTGTATTATTGCCAAAAACACAGCTTTCTATATGTTCCAACGTGTTCTGATGTTCAAAATGACCTGAAACTGGCAGAAAAAGGGAGCAAGGCATTCTAATGGGGTGTTCAAGGCAATTTTAACTCTATAGTAGAAGCATGAAAGTGGAAGCGAGACTGAAAAGGGCTGTAAAAATTCAAGATCATCTTCTTTTCTTCAAGCAGTACTTCATCTTCTAAAGATTTCACTTCTCACCTAACAAAATATTCAAGACCTTTTAATAATCACAGATACATACCATCTCTTGTCAATCTTAAAGTTTCTACCCCCAGAATAATCAACTAAATACTTGTCTGTCCTTTCCCTCATGAAAATGAGATACCAGTGTTCATTCTCATTTCTCTCTGTCTCTTTGTCTTTCCCTGTCTCTCTCTAGACATACACACACATACATAATATTTCTCTCTTATACTACTACTCCATCAGGGCTCCCTCTCTTATACACACACATACAATTCCTGCTCAAAAAGCTTATAAAATTTTCCACTCAAATATTGGTACTTTGATATCAGTAGCTCCACAACATTGTTCTAAAAAAAGCACATCTAGGAATGTAAGTATATGAACATATATCAATAATATCCTTTCAATGTAAAAATCCACATTGGTCCTGTCTTCATATATGCAAAATCTAACTCCCAATGGTGGCAAACACAATGCTATCATCTTTCTTATTAACTGTTCGATAGTGTACTAATCTAAGATATACTACACTTGAGTGTGGGGATGAAAAATGTTGTCTAATCTTGGCCAGTGTGTATCCTATTACAGGGATTAGGCTGGCACTTGTTGTTGCTGTTAGGTGCTGTCAAGTCCATTCTGACTCATAGTGACTCTATGAACAACAGAACGAAACACTGCCTGGTTTTGGGCTATCCTCACAATCATTGCTATGTTCGAGCCCATTGTGGAAGCAGCTGTGTCAATCCATCTTGTTGAAGGTCTTCCTCTTTTTTGGTGACTCTATTTTGCCAAGCTTGATGTCCTTATCCAGGGACTTGTTCCTCCTGAAACATGTACAAAGTGTGTGAGATGAAGTCTTGTCATCCTCACTTCTAAGCAGCATTCTGGCTGTACTTCTTACAACACAGTTTTGTTCATTCTTCTGTCAGTCCATGGTATATTCAATATTCTTTGCCTACACCATAATTCAAAGGCATCCATTATTCTTTGATCTTCGCGATTCATTTTCCAGCTTTCACATGCATATGAGGTGATTCAAAATACTATGGCTTGGGTCAGGCACACCTTATTCCTTAAAGTGGCATCTTCACTTTTTAACACTTTAAAGAGGTCTTTTGTAACAAATTTGTCCAATGAAGTACGTCTTTTGATTTCTTAACTGCTGCTTCCATGGGTGTTGATTGTGGATACAAGTAAAGTGAAATCCTTGACAATTTCAATCTTTTCTCCATTTATCATGATGTTGCTTATTGGTCCAGTTGTGAGGATTTTTGTTTTCTTTGTGTTGAGGTGTAATCCATACTGAAGGCTATAGTCTTTGCTCTTCATTGGTAAGTGCCTCAAGTCCTCTTCAATTTAGCAAGCAAGTTTGTGTCATCCACATACTGGAGGCTGTTAATGAGTCTTCCTCCAATCCTGATGTGGGCTGACACTAATGGGGTTGATTTTGCAGCTTGTTCATCCTTTGTCTGCCAACTGTCAGAGTGAGCAGCCAGAGAACAGAGTATATGAGTGTTTGTGCCAAGACAACAGCAATAACTGAGGCTTGATGCTAACAGTGCCTTTTCAGAATGGAGGCAGAGGGTAACTCGAACAAGAGGATGGCAGCAGCATGGTTTTCAGATTCACTGACATGAAGAGGCTGAGAATGTCAGATTTCATGGTCTGTTGTCAATGCCTTTTGTTCAGGAAGGGCTGATTCTCACCCAAGTATGCTTCATGCTGCAAAGGTTGACTTGGGGAAAGGCCCAGAATTATCACATACACAATAAATAATGTTTGCTGCTATGCTTAGGAGGAATTTTCCACATTTGGAATACTTTAGATAAGGAATGAATTCGGGTTTTTTTTGTTTTGTTTTTTTTTTTTTTTTGGTCTCACACAAAATCTGGCAAAGACGTAGAATTTCTGTCCAAAATGGAAAGTTTATATATATTTCCACATGAGCCTTCTTTGGCATCAGTTAGTACAGCCCTGCTGACATCCACTACAGATAACAAGAGCCAATTCTCGGTAGCTAGAAGATGAAACGATATCCAAAAGCTTCTAAATGTTTAATCCCCCAAACTCTCTGGATGTTACATAAGCATTTGCAGTCTATAGTTCTTGACTTTTTCTCAAAATCAGAGAGTCAAGGGAATAGTTTTGATTGAGCAATTGGTGTTAGGTTAAAGTCCCTAGATGTCACTATCCTGTTGTTCCACCTTCCCAGCTTTAATAGGGGAAAGTTAAAATTATCACAGTGTTAATACTTCTTCAAATAAGCCAAAAAGGTAATAATATTACAAACTAACATTTTTTGTACTTATCGTGTGCCATTTACTTTATAAAATGTTTTATGTTCATTATCTTTGTGTTTTATTTTGGATCTAAATATTTACATATCATTTCAGTTGTTTCCTCAAAATGTTTTCTATACAAATTCATGAGCGTCCACTCAGTTCTTGAT
This sequence comes from Loxodonta africana, assembly GCF_030014295.1. NCBI lineage: Eukaryota > Metazoa > Chordata > Mammalia > Proboscidea > Elephantidae > Loxodonta > Loxodonta africana. The sequence continues at coordinate 96,799,132 of NC_087346.1, read as the reverse complement.
GTCAGTAACATCATTATTATGACAAAACACATTTTTTTCTATGACGTAGAGGGTAGTCTTAAAAAATAATTGAATAAGTAAGGTATAACCCATGACTTCCAGAGACTAGGGTTTCAAACAGAATCCAGACCAAACTAAGGTTTCAAAATATATACATCTATATGCATTTGAATAGGGAGAGATGCTAAATAAGACTGTATTTGCACTTCTTGCATTCGAGGTGACAAGAAATGAACACAGTCAACAAAAAGAAAATAATGTGCTTAGACTTCTTCTTATGCAGTTTAAACGCTAGTCTTTAACTCAGTTTACCTAAATATATTTTATTAATTGTAAACTTGTACTTCTCAAAATATTTCTAATTAGATGATTTCTGTCAAGACAAACGGCCTGTGAGTAGGGCAGGAATAACTATTTTGCTGCTTTAAAAGACAAAAAAAAAGGCAAATAGGAATTAAACATTCTTGCATAAACCCAGACAACGCTGCTGATTCCATTCAATCCTATAATCTCTTCATCATGTTTTCTTCTGCACTACACTCTTACTACAATATACAATATATATATATATATTCGCTCATTATTCTGCCTGTTCTGTAATTATGAACTTGACAAGGCAATCCAAACCATAGATTTATGAATATGTAGCTACAGTGAGATCACTATAGGAAAGAGATTATTTTTTACCAAAGTATTGAAATTTGCACTTGTTGGGATCAACGTCAAAAGGCTACTTAACTTTTTCCTTCCATAACTCTAAATGCTCTTTTATAAACTGGAAGTATAGCCATACCTTTTCCACAGACATTTTAATTAGTGAATTATTCAGTCCTTCTCTGTTAGTACAGAGTCCAATCAGAAGGTTGAAGCAACAGAATTTATGTTAACAGAGAGAATTTAATATGAATAATTGTTAACCAGCTATTAGAGAACTGAAAAGGAGAAGGGGATCACTGAGGTGTCATGAATAACTGCAGGAAGCACATGCTAACCCCGGGCTGGGAGAGCAAAATATAGGGTTAGAATTATTAAAACTTAGAAGATTGGAGAACGGGTCCAATGGACCTGGGAGAAGGTGGAACTGCTCAGATATTATCAGAGTCTCAGGAATTTGAAGGAGAGACCCTTAATAGGTAGGACTTAGAACACTGAGGAGGGCGTCCCTGATGAGGCTGGTCCTAGGATTTCTGGAAAAGCTGTAACCTAGAATCTGTTGTTTCCACTAGAGCAAGCTGTTGCTGATGGGTGAAGATGCCTTGCTGCAGTGATGCATACAGGAAAAAAAAACACACCTTCTTCTTCCTTCAACCCTCTAGTCCCCCTGAAGTACCCCTATTGGCAGAAACTAGCAGGAACTAGCTGTCAAGGACAGAAGCATAGTTTGTAGTGTCCCAGCCTCAGCCTCACATAGCTGAGTACGGAAGTGTGGGTTTGAAGCTGAGAGGCAAGATTTTAATACTTGGCTTACATGGATGAGAAAGTAAAGAAATAATGATGAGTTTCTGATACTCTATTTCATCAGTATTTATTCTCCCAATTTCATAGAGGGATGCTCAAATTTAAGGCCTCATGTATAAGAACACAAGGTATGTATTAGTTTCCATGGTTCTCAACCTGAGTTGCACATTATTAGTACCTGAACGATTATTTTCAGCAATGCTAGGGTCGCTCTGTACCAATTGAATCAGAATTTTTAGACATGGGACCTACACATTAGTTTTGTTTTTAATTTCAAAGGCTTTTCTTATGTCCAGCCAAAGTTAAGAATCGATAGAGTGACAGAACTAGATCAAAAGAGGAAATGCAAATCGATAAAATAAATAAGACTTTGAAAAGACATAATAAATAATTTAATTTTAATAATAAAAACAAAAATTTTTAATGTAGAAGATAAACTTATTCACCCTACAAGTTGGCAGAATTTCTTTTTAATGTAATCCCTTTTGTTTGATGAGTGCTTGAAAAACATACTCTCCTTTATTACTAGTATGATTAAGAGTTAATATTTTATATCATTTGGAGCAGGGATCCCACTTCTAAGAATTCATTCTAGGACTATCTATCCGTTGATTTACCAAAATTATTGAAAGACTTTGGTTGTTGTAAGTTGCCATTGACTTGGCTCCAACTCATGGTAGCCTTACGTACAAAAGAATAAAACGTTGCCCCGCCTTGCATCATCCTCACAATTGATACCCTGTTTGAGGCCGTTGTTGCAGCTGTCGTGCCAATCCATCTCACTGAGGATCTCCTGCATCCTCATTGGTCCTCTACTTCAGCTAACGTGATGCTTTCCTCTAGCGATTGGTCTTTCCTGATGACGGATGTGTCTAAATCAAGTCAGATACAACGTTTTCATTTATAATCAGAAGTAGATCACCAGGACTTTCTTCCTAGTCTGTCTTAGTGTGCAGCTTTGCCAAAACCTGTTCACCAAAGGACGGTCTGCTGTTGTTTGAAATACCAGTGCTATAGCTTCCAGAATCACAGCAACACACAAGCCAGCAAAGTATGGCAAACTGACACTATGTGCTTAGTAACTGTTAGAAGCACTGGGAACGTGGAAGGGAACATCAAAGATAAGATCACAACACAGATGTAACTTGTACTCAAGAGGGCTGAAGTAGAAAAACAAAATGCTTGAGCATCCATATTCAGATACTACAGTACTTCAATGAAAATCAGTTTAACTAAGGGGTGCAGAATGAAATTACTTTAGAATGTTTAGTGATTGTTTGAGGATTTGATGTTGTTATTGTACTTAGGTGCCTTCCAGTGGGTTCCAAATCATAGTAACCCTATGTACAACAGCAGGAAACACTGCCCAGTCTTGCACCATCCTCACAATTCTTGCTTTGCTTGAGACCATTGTTGCAATCACCGGGTCAATCCATCTTGTTGAGGGTCCTCCTCTTTTTCTCTGCCCCTCTACTCTACCAAGCATGATGTCCTTCTCCAGGGACTGGTCCCTCCTGATAGCATGTCCAAAGTATGTGAGATGAAGTCTCACCACCCTCACTTCTAAGGAACATTTTGGCTGTACTTCTTCCAAGACAGATTTGTTTCTTTTTCTGGCAGCCCATATTACATATTCTTCATTTACACCATAATTCAAAAGTATCAATTCTTCTTCAGTCTTCCTTATTCATTGTCCAGCTTTTGCATGCATATGAGGCAATTGAAAACACCATGGCTTGGGTCAGGTACATCTTAGTCCTCAAGGGGACATCTTTGCTTTTCAACACTTTAACGTGGTCTTTTGCAGCAGATTTGCCCAATGCAATGTGTCTTTTGATATCTTGACTGCCGCTTCCATGGGTGTTGACTGTGGATACAAGCAAAATGAGATCCTTGACAACGGTGTTTTCTCTGTTTATCATCATGTTGCTTATTGGTACAGTTGTAAGAGTTTTTGTTTTCTTTATGTTGAGGTATGATCCATACTGAAGGCTGTGATCTTTGCTCTTCATCAGCAAGTGCTTCAAGTCCTCTTCACTTCCAGCAAGCAAGGCTGTGTCATCTTCATAACACAAGTTGTTAACGAGTCTTCCTCCAGTCCTGATGCCTCATTCTTCTTCATATAGTCCAACTTCTCAGATTATTTGCTCAGTATACAGATTGAATAAGTATGGTGAACGGATACAACCTGATGAAATCCTTTCTTGACTTTCAACCATTCAGTATCCCCTTGTTCTGTTCGAATGACTGCTTCTTGGTCTGAGTACAGGTTCCTCTTGAGCACAATTACGTGTTCTAGACTTCCTATTCTTTACAATGTAATCCATAATTTGCTATGATCCACACAGTGGAATGTCTTTGCATAGTCAATAAAACACTGGTAAACATCTTTCTGGTATTCTCTGCTTTTGACCAAAATCTATCTGACATTAGAAATGATATCACTTGTTCCACACCCTCTTCTGAATTAGCCTTGAATTTCTGGCAGTTCCCTGTGGATGTACTGCTGCAATCACTTTTGAATGATCTTCAGAAAAATTTTACTTATGTGTGATATCAATGATGCTGTTTCATAATTCCTACATTTTGTTGGATCACCTTTCTTTGGAATGGGTACGAGTATGAATCTCTTCCAGCCAGTTGGCCAGGCAGCTGTCTTCCAAATTTCTTGGCATAGATGAGTGAGCACTTCCAGCAGTGCATCAGTTTTTTGAAATATCTCTATTGGTATTCCATCAATGCCTGGCACCTTGTTTTTGTCAATGCTTTCAGTGCAACTTGAAGCTTAGCAAAATTGTTCTTGATCAAATTCTACCTGATGAAATGTTTGAATGTCCATCAATTCTTTTTGGTACAGTGACTGTGTAGTTCTTCCATCTTATTTTAGTATTTTCCCTATAGAATCCTTCAATATTGCAATCCCATGCTTGAAATCTTTCCTCAGTTCTTTCAGCTTCAGAAATGCTGACCACGTTCTCCTCTCTTGGTTTTCTAACTCCAGGTCTTTTCACATGTCATTATACTACTTTACTTTGTCTTATCAAGCTGACCTTTGAAATCTTCTGTTCAGCTCTTTGACTTCATCATTTCTTCCTTTAGCTTTAGCTAGTCTACATTCAAAACTAATTTTCAGAGTCTCTTCTGACATCCATTTTGGTCTTTGCATTCTTTTTTGTCTTTTTAATTACCTTCTTCATGTACGATGTCCTCAATGCCATTCCACAATTTCTCTGATCTGTGATCTTTAGTCTTCAATGCCTTAAATCTGTTCTTGAGATGGTCTCTAAATTCAGGTGGGATATACTCAAGTTCATATTTTGGTTCTTGTGGACTTGTTCTAATTTTCTTCAACTTCAACTTGAACTTTCATATCATCAATTGATGGTCTGCTCCACAGTCAGCCCCTGGCCTTGTGACCAATGATATTGAGCTTTTCCATTGTCTCTTTCCACAGATGTAGTCTATTTGTAGTCTATTTGATTCCTGTGTAGTCCATCTGATGAAGTCCACGTGTATAGTCACCACTTATGTTGTTGAAAAAAGGTGTTTTCAGTGAAGTCATTGGTCTAGCAAAATTCCATCATTAAATCTCCAGCATTGTTTCTATCACCAAGGCCATATTTTCCAACTACCAATCCTTCTTCTTTGTTTCCAACTTTCATATTCCAATTGCCAGTAATTTTTAGCATCTTGATTACATGTTTGATCAGTTTCAGACTGCAGAACTTTGTAAAAATCTTCAATTTCTCCATCTTTGGCCTTAGTAGTTGATGGATAAATCTGAATAATAGTCATATTAACTGGTCTTTCCTAGGTGTATGCATATTATCCTATCACTGACATTGTTGTTGTTCAGTATAGATCTTGAAATATTCTTGAAATTAAATCTCTTGAACTTATTGTGGTGGAGGAATAGAAAAAAGTTCAATGTGTGGCCCAAGTGTATTTAACCAGGGGCAAGAGAGAAAACAGGGGTCTGAGAGTTATTCAGGGGTCAATTCATATAAAGCCTAAAAGGCCATGATAGGAGTCTGAAATCTAAGTCCAGTAATAATTCACTCGGTGAGTTCTGCAAGGAAAGTGACATAATCTGACTTCCATTTTAAAATGTTACTCTGAATGCTGTGGTGGCTTAAGGGATAGAAAGTGTGGAATTAGGGAAACTAGTTAGAATGATATCATATGATATATCAGAAGTATCTAGACGAGGGATGTGAGTAGTTCAAACTAAAGTTGTAGTTGCTGTCGAGTTGATTCCAACTCATAGCAACCATGTTGGACAGAGTAGAACTGCCCCATAGGGTTTCCAAGGAGCACCTGGGGCACTTGAACTGCCGACCTTTTGGTTAGCAGCTGAACTCTTAACCACTACACCACCAGAGTTTCCAGGGCTCCATAGTACCTGAGAAATATCTCAGTCCCACAGTAGTGTAATAGTAATTCTCCTCGTAGATCTCTATGAGTTCTGTATTCACCTCAGGGTCATGAAATCACTATTACAGTTCTCTTAATGTGTGTTAAAAATGCTGTCTAGAAATCTCATAGAGTGCAGAAGAAATTGCTGATGGTATTTCATAGCCATTTCACCAGCTCACAAATAGAATAAAAGATGATCAGAGGAAAGAAAAAAAAAAAATACTGGAAACAATTATTCCTTAACTCAGTCTGAAACTCTTGAAATACTAAAAAATGAAGCAACAATTTAAGGAAAACTTTCAATGGGAGTGAGATATTCATTTTAGTCATTCACCTGCTGAATGAATTCAATAGTGAATACTGAACTTATATTCTGTGCACAGTGTCATGCAAAACACAAAGAAGTAGGATAAATTATCCTGTTTTTAAAAAGTTTAAAACCCAGCTGAAGAATCAAAACATTGAAACATAAATGGGTCAACTGGAAAAGAAAACAAGTAACTGTCACCACAAAGGAAAAAAAAAGCAAACTATAAATGTATAAATGTGATTGTTACAGACTAAAATTCAAGATAAAAAATTATTTTTAGCAGAAGCAATTCTAATATATTGTCATTCATATAACCAAGATTAATAAGTACAAATTTCGATACATCTTAGATTTTTTATTAGTCCCAGATAATATCAAGAGAAATAAAAAAACAATCTTTTACCCTGCACAAGTAAAGTAGTACTTATGCCATTTCAATGTGTGATATATTTGAGTATGAAGAGGGGCTAGAGAAGCCCTAAAAAAGAACTACTTAGCTATATCAGGAGACGTCAGAGAAGGTGTCACATAAAAAGTGATATTTGAGTCACTCTAAATGATAAATGGGCTAGTATCTCAAGCAGAAGAGTCCACAAGTCAAGAGATGGTAATAAAAGAAAAACTGATCATTCCTTGTGGTTGTCTCTAAGGAAGAATGTGTGGGAGTATTGCATATGGTGGAAATATAAGCAAGAACAGAATCGTGAATCCCTTGTATTCCATTAAAGAGTTTTCAGATTTATCACATTAGCTTTGTGTATCACTGAAAGACTTTAGGAATAGATTAGAGGAAGTAAAGACAGGAAAAGTGTCTTAGACACCTCTTATGAAACACCTAAGATCCTCTCAGGTTTAGCTGTTCCTGGGTGGTTTCTGTCTGACCCTAGACAGCTGCAACCTGACCGTAGTTCCCCTCATGTACTTGTCTGGTCATGTGCCTTGAGTCCTGTGGCTTCCTGGTAGAGCTTTATGGACCTCTTCAGTACCTGCAAATGTGTAACCTGGAAGTGTGAGGCTGTAAAAGCCCTGAGACTAACCTTTAACTAATGGAGATGAGAACAAGGTAATACATTTTCCAACATTTCCTTAACCTCTCCCATTCCCAGTTCTAAAATATAAACAACAACAACAACAAAAAATGGATATTGAGGATCCAGCAGTTATACTTAACAGCAAATTAAAACCAAACCAAACCTGTTGCCATCAAGTCAATTCTGACTCATGGTGACCCCATGTGTTACAGAGTAGAACTGAGCTCCATAGGATTTTCTTGGCTGTAATCTTTACTGAAACTAATCACCAGGACTTTCTTCCAAAAATGTGCTGTTGGGTGGGTTTGGACCACCAACCTTCTGGCAAGTAGAGTGCAAACGATTTTCGCCACCCAGAGACCTTCATGTATCAGCTAGATATCTTGTCTACATATTTGTTCTCTCTCCTTCACTACTTTACTCCCTCTCCTGACTCCTACTCCCTGTACTCCATAATAGCATTTACTAAGAAATATATTTTTAACTATAGCAGTGAAAAAGGATAAAAGAAAAGGGGTTTGAGAGATATTAAGATGAAAGACTTAGCATGACTTGATGATTGGATGTGAAACATGAGCAATAGGGAGTAGGCTAGAGGGGTTTTCAAGATCATAGTCTGAGAGATTTTTTAAAAAGCAGTAATGTTAAACAATATAACAAATATAGGAAGAGAAGCAAGTTTGTAAATGTACAAATATAGTCACTTTTAGATATAAGATATCATCTGTCATCCAGGAAGAACTATCAAAAACTGTTGGAAATGAGTCTGATGCTCAGAATAGAAGTTTAATATAAAAAAATTTGAGGGTTATCAGATTAATTATTGGCCGATTCACTGACAATGAGAAGAAAAGAAAACTCAAGGATGCAACTTTTGAGCACTCTATTATCAAGACACATTGGGAAAAAAAAAAAAAAAAAAGGTTAGAAAAAGAACCTGATATGTCATTGCCAATGAGGAGGGAACAGAATGAGAAATAATATGGCCTTGGAAGCTGAGGACTGAAGGAGCACTAAGAAAATGGAAGGAATCCGCTGTGTTAAATGTGGCAAAGAGATTAAAAAAAAAAAAGTTACTGTCAAGTCCATTCCAACTCGTAGTGACCCTATACGACAGAATAAAACTGCCCCATAGAATTTCCAATGAGCATTTGGTGGATTTGAACTGCCAACCTTTTGGTTAGCAGATGAACTCTTAACCATTGTACCACCAGGGCTCTGAAAGAGATTAAATAAGGTAATAAAGTCAGTGAAAAGTGTCAATTGGATTGAACAATTTATGACATAACTTATAACTTAAAAAAAAAAAAAAAAATTAGGAAAAAGAAGTGAGCCAGGGAAATCATAAAAACACAAAAGTAAATATAAATGTGTAACAGGTATTTCCTAGCCCTCTCTCCTCCTTGTTCCATTAGTACTTCCTCTACTGGTAATTTGCAGGCACATTGAATGTGACATGCCTTGCTGGCAAAATCCCCACTGAGAAACACAACATGGATTTTCCCCTAATGATTCACTGCTGACCTTGTTGGCACTCTTCTTTAACTTTCATATTTTTGACTCACGAGATTTCTCGATTTGCGAAATGTTGGCATCAGAAGAACTTCTTCAGTGGTTCCGCTTTGAAAAAGTACACCTTTATTGAGATATTCGTCCGTGGCATTTATTCATCCATTTATCCAAAGGAATATTTTCACAGAACTCAGGGAAACTTTTACCCTCTAGGGAAAAACTGCCTTAAGATAGTGAGCCATTTCTCACAACTATACTGACAGCACATCTCCTGGATATGCATGACACTGTTGGAGAAAACAAATCTCTGCTGTCACTTCCCTCCCACCTTCCTCCCCCCAAATGAAAGAATATTTATCTCCCTTTCCTTCTCTTTTTTTTCAAGAACACAATTTGCTTTTACAGTTCTAATTCAAGCATCCCCGTCCCATTGTAGGGTTCACTACTGTCCTAGCTTCCTAGGGCCTAGGGTTGCTGTAACAGAGTCCCACCAATTGAGTGCATTATAAAAACTGAAATTTGTTGTCTTGCAGTTATGGTGCTACTAGTGTTAATTCAGGATGTCAGCAGGGTCATGTTTGCTCTGAAATTTCTGGGTGAAGATCCTTTCTTGTCTCTCCCAGTTTCTTGTAGCCCAATGCATTCCTTGGCTTGAAGCTACATGCGTAAATCCATCATCATGTGAATGTCTTTTCTCTTTCTGTCTCTCTGTATCTCTTCTACTTTTTAAAGGACACCATTAGTTTGGATTAGGACTTATCCTATTCCAGCATGACCTCATGTTAACTGATAGCACCATCACAGACCATATTTCCAAACAAGGAAATTCACAGATACCAAGGGTTAAGATTTCAACATAAATTTGGGGGATTCAATCCATAAGAACTACATAAGCAAGTAAGAAGAATGTAAAATAAAATTAGGAAAATCATATACCAACATGCTTGAAACAAAGCTTTTTCTTTACTAAAAAAGAACATTTCTTAATGAATCAGAAGGACTTCTAGTATTTTAACATAATTCAGAATAATTACAGAGTATCTTTATGCAAAGCAGAGAAGTTGAAAGAGGAGATTCTTTATGATCCCAAAGTTGTTTTTTCAATAAAATTAGTCAGGATTTTACTTATTCATTGAACACATTGTTTTAGTGTAGGATATCACTGTCAATTTTAGAAAGGCAGAACACTGAATAATTCCTATACAGTTTCTTTCCACAGGAAAAGCAAACCATGAACACACCATTGTGTTTGAAATTATGTTAAGGGCATGCATGATCAAGTTTAGTAATAATTTGTAATGTGTACAATATTGCTATGTTTCTATAGGAAAAATAAAATAATCTGGCCCTGATCTGTAAGAATATATTCTAAAGTGCTCTGGATCTCTGAAAGACATGAAAAAAAAAAAACCCAAAGGACAGTCAAAGTAACAGGAGAGGCTAACAGAAGAAGCATGATGAAGAGCTTAGGCTTGTTCAGGAATAGAGTAGAAAACTAAATTGTGATAAAATACTAGAAATCTGTCTGTTTCAAAAAGAAATTTAGTTCTTGCTTAATAATAATAATAATAATAAGCAGAGTTCAAATTCCTGACATATGGACAAGGGCCAACCTAGTCAACTTCAAACTAAAAAAGGGTATTTATGAAAAACTCACAACTATCATCATACTTGGAGTGCTGATGGTGCAATGATTAAGCCTATGGCTGCTAACCATAAAGGTCGGAAGTTCCAGTCTACCAACTGCTCCTTGGAAACCCTGTGGGGCAGTTCTATTCTGTCACATAAGGTCTCTATGAGTCGGAATCGACTCGAGGACAACAGGTATGATGAGGAGCAAAACAAGAATATCTGCTCTCACCACTTATATTCAACATTGAATTGGTTTTCTAGCCAGGGCAATTTGGCAAGAAAAACAAATAAAAGGTACCTGTATTAGAATAATAAAGAAAACATTATCTCTACTCACAGATAACATGATCTTGTACATAGAAAGTGCTAGGAAATCCACAAAACGATTATTAGAACTGATAAGACAAATTCAGAAATGATGCAGGCTACAAGACCAATATAAAAAATCAATTGTATTTCTATATACTAGCAATGGACATCTGAACATCTGGAAATGAAATTAAGAAAACAACCTCATTTAAAATAACATCAAAGGAATCAAAAATTAGGAATAAATTTAACAACAACAACAAAAAGTAAGGTATACACTGAAAGCTACAAAAGACCATTGAAAGAAAGTAAAGAAGGCCTACACAAATGGGGAGACATCATTTCATGTATATGATCAGAACACTAAATATTGTTAACTCATCAATATTCCCTAAATAGATCCACTGATTTAATGAAGTCCCTATAAATATCATAGATGTCTTTTTAAAGAAGAAATCAGCAAACTGTTCTAATAATTCATATAGGAATGCAAGGGAAACAGTATAAGCAAAACAATCTTGAAAGAGAACAAATTTGGAGGATTAAAACTTCCCAATTTCAAAATTTGCTACAAAGCTACATTAGTTAAGACAGTGTGGTACTGGCCTAACCATAGATCAGTAGAATAGATTGAGAGTCCAGAAATAAATCCTTACATTTATATTCAATTGATTTTGACAAAGATGAAAGACCATTCAATGTAGAAAAAATGGTCTTTTTAACAAATAGTGCTGTGACAACTGGATAGCTATTTGCAAAAAAATCAAGTTGAATCCTTTACTCACACTATACACAAAATAACTCAAAATGGGTCAAAGGCCTAAATACAAGAGCTATGACTATAAAACTGCTAGAAAGACACATAAATGTAAATTTTCATGATCTTAGATTAGGTAATAGTTTCTTAAATATGACATCAAAAGTACAAACAACAAAAGGAAAAATAGATAAAGCAAACTACATCTAAGCTAAAAGCTTTTGTGCTTCCTTCTTATAGCTGGTCCTCTCATAAACCCCACATTATCTCAGATTGTTTTGAACTGCAAGAAAAAAGTTATAAACACGCAAAAAATGTTTAATTACTGATTCTCCCACCATCATAACATAATGATTTCCATTTTAACATGCCTCTCTAATCCTTATTCATATCCCTATAAATGAAGTTATAGTACATCCAAATTTATATATTTTTATGATCATAACAATTACAATATGCTATAATTTACTAATGAATTCTCTATTATTTATTAAGTTAATAATATTTCCATAATACAGATAATGCTAAAATTAGAGTCTCAGGGCATACAAGTTTTCTTTCTGCCGTAGACTTTTTTCTAAAATTACAAATCTTCCAGAAGTGGGGTTTTTGAGCCAAGGGCTTTATTAACTATTTGTATGGCACACAACTCTGCCTTCTAGAAAGGGGTGTGTCAATATAAATGCTATTGTTGTTTCTGTAAAGATGTTTCCACCCTTTATAATTGTTTTACCATGGCAAACAAGTTTTTGCTAGTTTAATGTTGTTATAACATTGTTTAAAGGTCAATGCTCTATTTTTTCGTTTTGTTGTTTTTGTTTGGACAGGTGTGAAGTTACGTGCTCCAATAGGGTTGCCCATCTTGTACCATGCGATAATACACAACGACAAGGTTAGGTAATTAAACCAGCAGTACTAAAGAATGATTTTTAATTCTGTTTGGGGAGTCATCACAGCTGAACCTGCCAACCTACATTCTGCATTCAGAGTCTTCACTAATAAGCCACTTTGCTTACTTGATAGCGACTCTGTGGCATTCGCAGGGTAGTTCTAAGTAAAACTATGAGAAGGAATAAGGATTCTCTTCTCCCACAATGGATCTCTTTTTGCTTAATGGACCTCTTTTCCCCAGCTTTACTTTTTCTTTTCATTCTCCATTGCATTTTATAACACAATAACATTTATTATAAGAAGTAAAAGAATGCAAAAAATATAAATTTTTAAAAATCTATTCCTCCCCAAAACTATGCCATTCAAAACCCACCTCCATAATAATCGATATCAACTGTTTGATGGGTATTCTTTAATTATTTTTATGTTAATGCAGGCATATAAAAAAATCTTAACTACTTTTTTTTCCCTTAGGACCTCTAGGACTCACATAACCATTTCAAATATCTCCCCTACTACAGACATTTTTGTTTGTTTGTTTTTAATTCACATGAATGACTAAGCATATAAGATATTAATCTCTTGATAATATTTTGTTATTAATAGTCCTAAAAGCTATAAATTAGAAATTAAGTTCTTACAGAAGAATTGCAAGCATCAGTCAGTGGATAAAAGAGAATTGTGGATAGTTGAGGTAGAAGAAGGGGCAGTAGACGTCCTTCTGAAACCTCAGAAATATCTTTGACTCCCGTTCTTCCTGATAAATGAAGGTTTGAGCAATTCTTATTCACTAAAGGTTTGTAACATGGAGGTTTTCAGCTTACAGGAGGATTTTGGCATAACCTCACTGTCGCATAGACACATGAACATGCACGCAGTTATTCTTTACACATCTGCAGTACATACCAGTCTCTGCAGGTTACTGAAGAGCTATACATGTTCATTAATGAAAAGTGTCTTTGTTATCTACGCACTGATTTTTTATATGAGGGCAAACCAGGTGGAAAATTACACGTAATATATTAAACGATAAAGATGATTGTGAAATAATAGAAAATAATGAGGAAAGAATGAGGTAGTATAACAGCGATGTTTAGGCAACTCCCCTTATCCCATCTGCCCCAGGTAATATGTGGGAGAATGGAATGCAGAGAATAAGCTTTGCTTTTGTCTGTATCTTTGAACTTCACACCTGTTTATTGCACCACGATATGTTTAACTCTATACCTTATTTGAAATATTTACTAGAATTAGAGTTAATGTAAACACTGACTACACTGCATCAAAATATTAATAGATTTCCCTGCAGTAAAATCAAAATTTCAAAATACCATGGAAAAATACTGTAATTCTGAAACAGAAATGAAGGCCGTTTACTCATTGAAATGAAATCCTACCAAATGTCATGGGAACTTTGTTTAAAGGCCCTGAAAATAGATATTAGAAGAAGATGACTAACATTTCATACATTCCTCTAGGAGTATTTTTACTTACATTTCTTTGGAAAAGGCCCTGAAACTATTCCATGAAATGATCAACTAATTAATTCTGCCACAAAAAAGTCGATATAAACCTTGGATTGACATTAAATACTGCAGTTCACCTTGGTCATATGAGTTGATATTCTAGGGACTGAAGCAATATTTCAATATTGGAAGTCTGTGATTTAATTTTGTGTATTATTTCTCTGAAGATATTGTTAGATGTCAATCTTGCATTTATTTTCTTCTCCTTCTTGCTTAACACAAACCTACTCTAATTCAAAGGAACTAGTAAAGTCAAGAGCCAAGGTGGCACAGTGTTTAAGAGCTTGGCTGCTAACCAAAAAGGTGGGCAGCTGGAATCCACCAATTGCTCCTTTGAAACCCTATGGGGCAGTTCTACTCTGTCCTATAGGGTCCATATGAGTTGGAATCGACAAGACAGCAACAGGTTTGTTTGTTTGTTTTTCAGTTTTAGTATGGATCATAACCCTGGAGGAAAGCCAAAGTTAAAGACAAAAACAGCCACTCTTCTGGAGAAAGATGTGACGGTCTGCTTTTGTAACGATTACAGCCTTTTGAAAAACACTAATGAAACGCAAGTTTGAGGAGTAAAGCTATATCCAAGGCATTAAAAGTATTCATGAGACTGGAGGTCAGAAAATGTTGTGAACAGGTTGGGATACAGAGCAGAACAAGGCGAACAGTTAAAATAGGAGAGCAGCTATATTATGAAGGAGACAGATAATGGAATTCATTGGCTGGCAACTAACATCCCTGGAATAGCTCTTCGAGGTTAACATAGCTATAAGAGTTTCCATGTCAGGCTAAGGCACTGTTTGTGAAAGTCCACTATTAACATTATTTGATCTAACATTTTACAGGTATTGTTTTAACATAGTAAAAATTGATTGATTGTGCAATCTTTGGAAATGGGGTATAAAATACGCAGTGAAGGTAAAGGTCGGGGCTAGATAACGAGTCATGCATAAGAGAAGACATCTAAAATATGGTTTAGGAAGCATAAGGCAATTGGTATTGTAAAGGGAAAAATGTAAGCAAGATTATAGTCATCCTTTCTTGCCTAAAAATTATGTATTTTACTCAGCATGTACATAATAATAATTTTTTAACTATTTTTAGAACTGAAAATGGGCTTAATAAAAATTTTATCAGAAGTAAAAGGAATTTGGGGAATCAAATTTTCAGAAAGTATTGAATTTTCATTTTTTTGATGATAAAATGCTAAACAAATATATCCTTGAAATTTCAATAGAAAACTTTCTAAATATTATAACTGTCATTGTAGATTTTTCTCAAAATAAACCAAAACGAATGCCCCAAATCTAGTATAGTTCTATCTGAATCTACTGACGTCTGGATTTGAAAGAAGTACATAATTTAACCAGAAGAAATATGTCCATAGCCTTCAGGCACACAAATATACAAACATAAACACACACATAAATAAATGCACAAACATGAAAACAATTTTTTCCTGATGAAATAGATGTAATTATCTTAATTTTAATTTAATCTGACCCATGGGAAGGAAATGAACACCCAGAAGCCAATGAAGAATTACAACACTTAGAAATGTTAAATCTTTGACACAGTTATTAGATTTTCGACATTAATAAATGTACCTCTACGCTGACAAATATGATTTGTTTAATTTCTGAAGCAAAACAAGTATTAATTTCACAGCCTAATTTAAAAACAACTAAGGTATTTTCAGGTTTGAATACCTAAGAATGCTAGTCTGTATATTTGAATTTAAAATACCTTAAGTTTTAAGGAGCCTGTTGGCGCAGTGGTTAAGAGCTCAGCTGTTAACCAAAAGGTCAGCAGTTTGAATCCACCAGCTGCTCCTTGGAAATACTATCAGGGCAGTGCTACCCTGTCCTATAGGGTTGCTACAAGTTGGAATCGATTTAACAGCAATGGTTTTGATTTTTTGTTTGTTTGGTAAGTTTCAAATGTCATTTAAAGGAATGCAATTTTATTACACTGAAAAAAAACTAAAATCAGTTAACAAGAATTGAACTTTTTAAATTAAAAAAAAAAAAAATGTATTTATTATACCACAGAACCATCCTGCTACTCTTAGGATATGATCACACTAAAATGACCTGAAGACCTTAAAAGTAATGTGTTTTCTTATGAGGGTAAATTCTCTCCTTGAGGTTGTCTTAGACTATTTGCTTAAAACTCCACCTTTTCACAGTTGATGCTAACTAAACCATAATCCAGGAGTCCCTAGGTAGCGCAAACAGTTAAGCACTCCACTACTAGCCAAAAGGTTGGTAGTATTTCAGACTCAACCAGAGACATCTTGGAAGAGAGGCCTGGAAATCTACTTCAAAAAGATCACAGCCTGAAAACCCTATGGAGTAGTTCTACTCTGCAAACTTGAGGTCACCAACTCAATGGCAAATAACAACAAACCATAGTTAATTCATATTTCCATTATTACAAATCGAGAAGCTTGATGTAATTTTGGTGCTGAGAAAATCATAATCTAATCCTTGTTTTTATTATTACAATTAGAGAAGCTTGATGACATGAAAAGACCGTTCAAAGGAAACCTGGGAGAACCTCCTGGCCCCAGGGCATTGCTTATTAGTTTACTGTGATATTTTGGTCTTATCACCTAGTCTTTGACTCTAATAGTCTTCATCTCCACAGTAAATGAGTTGGGTAAGAGGATCTATCAGGATTTTTCCAGCTTAACTGATAAAGTATCAATTAATGAAAAATTACTGTGATAGAATACTCCTAATTTAATACTGTATCAGACCACTAATGCTTTTTAATAAATCAACCAAGACAGTTTGTAATAGATACAATGTAGACGAAGCCTTATGCTTAAATTTTGATAGGTGTTAGATAAATATTTTTAGTATTTTTTTTTTTTTTAAGATGCCTCAGTCTTATAGAAAAATTGCTAGAAAGAACAGAGAGTTCCCTTATACTTTTCTCCCCCAGCACACTATTTCTCCTATCATGAACATCTTGTGTGCCGGTGGTATATTGTTAAAATTGGTGAACCAATATCAATACATTTATTACTAAATTTTTAAAGTCCACTGTTGACGTTGTTGTTGTTGCTGTTGTTGTTGGGTGCCGTCGAGTTGGTTCTGATTTAGCAACCCTGTGTACAACAGAAAGAGACACTGTCCGGTCCTTCACCATCCTCACAATCGTTGTTATGTTTTCCACTTTTTTGTGTTGTATAGTACTATGGGTTTTGAAAAATGCATGGTGTTATGTGGCCAACACTACAGTATCACACAGAATAGTTTCACTGCACTAAAAATGCCCTGTGCTCCACCTATTTACTACCCCACCCCACCTCTGCCATGAATCTCTGAAAACCACTGATATTTTAACTACCTCTATAGTTTTTTTTTTTTTTTTTTTTTATAGTTTTACCTTTTCCAGAATGTCATATAGTTGGAATCATATAAGATGCAGCTTTTTCATACTGGCTTCTTAGACTTATCGATATACATTCAAGATTTCTCTGTATCTTCTTGTAGCTTGAGAGCTTATTTTTTATCACTAAGAAACACTCCATTGCATGAACGTACCACAATTTCAAACAAATAGACTTTTACCTACTGAAGGACATTTTGGTTGCTTTTGATTTTTGAAAATTATGAATAAGGCTGCTCTAAATTATTTATGTGCAGGTTTTTATGTGGATATACATTTTCAACTCATTTGGGTAAATCCAGCAATGTCTGGATCTTCTGGTAAGCCCAGATTTGGCTTTATAAGAAACTGCCAGGTGTCTTCCAAAGTAGCTGTACATGTTTGTATTCCCATCAGCAATGAATGAACGTTTCTACTGGTCCCCATCCTCTCCAGCATTTAGCATTGTCTATGTTTTAGATTTCAGTCATTCTAATAGCCCTGTTGTGGCTGTTGTTAGGTGCCATAGAGTTGGTTCCAACTCATAGTGACCCTATAGCACAACAGAATGAAACACTGCCCTGTCCTGCACCATCCTCACAATTGTTGCCATGATTGACCCTATTGTTGCAGTCACTGTGTCAGTTCATCTTGTTGACGATCTTCCTCTCCTTTGCTGAACCTCTACTTTGCCAAGCATGATGTCCTTCTCCAGGGACCAATCCTTCCTGATAACATGTCCAAAGTATGTGAGATGTTGTCTCACCATCCATGCCTCCAAGGAGCATTCCAGTTGCAATTCTTCCAAGACAATAGCCCTAGTGGAACACTATTAAGTGCTCAACTACTAACAAAAAGTTTGGTAGTTCTAACCCGCCAAGCAACTCTGCAGGATAAAGACCTGAAAATCTGCTACCATAAATATTACAGTCTTTAAAATGCTACAGAGTAGTTCTGCTCTACCACGTTGGTAACTATGAGTGGAAATTGATCTGACAGCACCTAAGAATAACAACAACAATAGGTGTGTGTTTGGCATATTTTTAACTACATACTTAACTGTCAGATTTTGTTGTTCTGTTCTTTCAAGTAGATTCTGACTATAGTGACCATGTAGGTAAAAGTGGAACTGCCCCATGAGGTTTCCTAGACAGTAATCTTTTCAGGAGCACATCACCAGGTCTTTTTCCCCTGACAAGCTGCTGCTGGGTTCCCTCTACAGACCTTTGGGTTAGCAGCCGAGTGCTAACTATTTCCAGGTCTTCTTATCACCATATAACTATAATGTTTTTTTAAACATCTAAGATGGAGCCCCTGGGGGGCTCAAACTGAAACAGTTAAGTGCACTACTACTAGAAGTTCTAAAAGGTCATAATTTTGAAAATTCTATGGAGCAGTTCTACTCTGCACAAATGGGATCTTCATGAGTTAAAATCAGCTCAGTGGAAACTAACAACAAGATAAAGATTAAAAACTGATAACTTATGAGTTAAACCTCATTATTAGCATATGTTTAGCCATCATTGTATTTATTTAAAAGAACAATAGACTAAAATTGCTACATTGGGAAACTTATGATTTAGAAAATAATGAATCTCTAACTTCTCCACCCCCAGGCCTCTATCAGTTTGTTGTAGTATGGGGGCTTTTGTGTTGCTGTGATGTTCAATGGCATCAGTAAGAACAAGGCCAGGGGCCAACTGTGGAACAGACCATCAATTGCTCATATACAAGTTCAAGATGAAGTTGAAGAAAATTAGAACAAGTTCACGAGAGCCAAAGTATGATCTTGAGTATATCGCACCTGAATTTAGAGACCATCTCAAGAATAGATTTGACAAGTTGAATGCTAATGATGAGTTGTGGAATGACATCAAGGACATCATACATGAAGAAAGCAAGAGATCATTAAAAAGACAGGAAAGAAAAAAAACACCAAAATGGATGACAGAAGAGACTCTGAAACTTCCTCTAGAATGTAGAGTACCTAAAGTGAATGGAAGAAATGATAAAGTAAAAGACCCGAATGAACATCAGAAGATTTCAAAGATTAGCTTGAGAAGATAAAGTATTACAATGACATGTGCAAAACCTGGAGATAGAAAATCAAAAGGAAGGAACATGCTTGTCATTTCTCATGTTGAAAGAACTGAAGAAAAAATTCAAGCCTAGAGTTGCAACATTGAAAGTCTTTACAGGAAAAATACCAAACATTATAGGAAGCATCAAAAGACAGTGGAAGGAATGCATAAAGTTACTGTACCAAAAAGAAGTGGTCAACATGCAAACCATTTCAGGAGGTAGCATATGATCAAGAACTGAAAGTACTGAAGGAAGAGGTCAAAGCTGCACTGAAGACACTGATGAAAAACAAGGCTCCAGGAATTGACAGAATACCAATTAAAATGTTTCAACAAATTGATGCAGTGCTGGAGATGCTCACTCGTCTATGCCAAGAAATTTGGAAGACAGCTACCTGACCAACTGACTGAAAAAGATCCATATTTGTGCCCATTCCAAAGAAAGGTGATCCAACCTAGTGAGGAAATTATCAAACAATATCATTAATATCACTGTCATGGATTGAATTGTGACCCCCCCAAAAAATATGTGTCAACTTGGTTAGGCCATGATTCCTAGTATTGTGCAGTTGTCCTCCATTTTGTGATCGTAATTTTATGTTAAGAGTATTAGGGCGGGATTGTAACACCACCCTTACTCAGGTCACCTCCCTGATCTAGCACAAAGGGAGTTTCTCTGGTATGTGGCCAGCACCACCTTTTTCTCTCAAGAGATAAAAGGAAAGGGAAGTAAGCAGAGAGTTAGGGACCTCACACCACCAAGGAAGCAGCACCAGGAGCAGAATGCATCCTTTGGACCCTGGGTTCCTGCACCTGAGAAGCTCCTCGACCATGGGAAGACTGAGGACAAAGACCTTCTTCCAGAGCCGACAGAGAGAGAAAGACTTCTCCTGGACCTGACGCCTTGAATTTGGACTTTTAGCCTACTTTACCGTGAGGAAATATATTTCTCTTTGTTAAAGCCCTTCACTTGTGGTATTTCTTTTATGGCAGCACTAGATGACTAAGACAATCACACACAAGTAAAATTTTGCTAAAGACTATTCAAAAGCATTTGCAGCAGTACATGGACAAGGAACTGCCAGAAATTCAAGCCAGATTCAGAAAAGGAGGTGGAACAAGGAATATCATTGTTGATGTCAGATGGACCATGTTTGAAAGCAGAGAATACCAGAAAGATGTTTACCTGTATTTTATTGACTAAGCAAAGGCATTCAACTGTGTAGATCATAAGAAATTATGAATAATATCGAAAGAACGGAAATTCCAGAACACTTAATTGTACTCATCAGGAACCTGTACTTAGACCAAGAAGCAGTCATTCGAACAGAACAAGGGGATACAGTGTGGCTTAAAGTCAGGAAAAGTGTGTGTCAGCATTGTATCCTTTCTCCATACTTATTCAATCTGTATGCTGAGCAAATAATCTGTACTATATGAAGACTATATGCTGAACAAATAAGCTGAACTGTATGAGAGAGGTGGCATCAAGATTGGAGAAACAATCATTAATAACTTGTGATATGCAGATAACACAACCTTGCTTGTTGAAGGTGAAGAGGGTTTGAAGCACTTAGTGATAAAGATCAAAGACCACAACCTTCAGTAAAGAAAACAAAATCTTCACAATTGGACCAATAATTGACATCAGGATAAATGGAGAAAAATTGAAGTTGTCAAGGATTTCATTTTACTTGGATCCACAATCAACATCCATGGAAGCAGCAGTCAGGAAAACAAATGACACATCGCATTGGACAAATCTACTGCAAAAGATCTCTTTAAAGTGTTAAAAAGCAAAGACATCATTTTATGGACTAAGGTACACTTGACCCAAGTCATGATGTTTTCAATCACCTCGTATGCATATGAAAGCTGAACAATAAATAAGGAAGACCAAAGAAGAATCAATGTCTTTGAATTATAATGTTGGTGAAGAATACTGAATATACCATGAACAAATCTATCTTGGGAGAAGTATAGCCAGAATGCTTCTTAGAAGCAAGGATGGTGAGACTTTGTCTCACATACTTTGGATATGTTATCAGGAAGGGCCAGTCTCTGGAGAAAGACTTCATGTTTGGTAGAGTAGAGGGTCAACAAAAAAGAACACCCTCAATGGAATGGAGTGACACAGTGGCTGCAACAATGGACTCAAGCATAACAACAATTCTGAGAATGGTGAAGGACCGGGCAGTGTTTCGTTCTGTTGTACACAGGGCTGCTATGAGTCAGAACTGACTCGAGGGTACCTAACAACAAGAACTTCTCTAAGATCCCTGGGTGACACAAAAGATTTGCACTGGACTACTAACTTAAAGATTAGCAGTTCAAATCCATCCTTCAGTGCCATAGAAGAAATGCTTGGCAATCATGGGGCAATTCTTTTCTGTAACACAGGGGGTCGCTATGAGTTGGAATTGACTCAACAGCAAAGGTTTTTTATGATTTAAATATAATGAATTTCTAACTTTTCTAGAAAAGTTGGAAGATTTTAAAACACAGGTCCCAGTATTCCTGTGGAGAAACACTTGGCTGATGTTGAGTAACTGGAACCATTTAGATAGAGCAGGAGCTCCCACCTCAGTTCCCACCCACTCTCATTTTCTCATTAACTTTGTAGGCCTTTGTTTTGTAAAACTTAATCTACTTTCTGTATTCATCAAGGGATTAATCTGACTTGAGAGAACAAAACAACATAAGATTTGATCCTGAGCATTTCTCTGGGGAAGTTACCTCCTTCTATGTGTTGTAGCAGAGGACTTGAGGTCAACAACCGTGACCATTACCTTTTTCTATTAACCATCAGGAAACATTTCAGCCTAGAAATATGTCATCAAAATTGCTTCCCCCAAATATATGAAGACAAGTGGATGTTAGCCCATTTTTTCTTATTTGTTGGAGAGAATATACAGTGTCTAAGTTTTTTTTTTTTTTAAGTTGTATATAGTTTTGAATTGTAGCAGTAAAAAATAAGCTGTGTGAACAGGAACCAAGAGACAGAATGTGCACTGTATTTCCTGCTCATATGTTGTCTCAGCTGTTTTGCACTTTACATTTTCAGCTGAAGAATGTCCATTTATCACGTAATGCTAATCAGTTATCATTCTACTCTACATTTTATACAAAACATTGCTGGGAAGTCTGTTCTGGATTTGATGGATAGCCAGAACGGGACAGCACATAACCAAAAAAGGCATAAATACTCGCAGATGTCTGGTCATACAGATGAGCTAAAATCAAGGAAAATTAGAGCTGGATAAAACAGACGTGCTCATAGAGCACATCAGGGGAGTGTAAACTTGCTTTTTCTTCACCTTTCTCATCCACATGGGCTTTCTTCTCATTAAAATAAATATTCAAACCAGAAGGTCTTTCATTTGTTTCCTTAAACTAGTTTTTTATCCCGTGAAATATAAACCCCACATCAAGAAGACAAAAAGCAGAAACCCTGTTTATTACCAAAGACATTCAAAAAGCTGTCCAAATCCAAATTAGAGCATATGGTGAAAATTCCTCCACTTTTATATCCTCCAAAAGAAAGCCAGCCCTGCCTCACCATCATTCCTCACCCCACCCCCTCATCCCACTAGCGTTCTGGTTTAGCTAACTGTTTATGTTCTTCTGTTCAAGAACCACTGAACACAAGCCATTTTTGCTGCATCAAAATAATTGGCTAGCTAAAACATAAAGCCATAATTTTACTGTTCCTTTATCTCATGGATGATTTTGCATTATTTGTCATATAATATCCGACCACTGTCAATATTATCATACATTAATTTTCATTGTTGAGTACAACTCTATTCATATACGAGTACCTATGTATGTAATGGCCCTTTGGTGTGTCTATCTCAATGTTGTCTTTTACACCCTGAGGGTCAACCATTACTCTCATAACCACCTATGAAAATTATTCCATATTAGTTACACTCAGCCTGAGCTTATTTCTGTAGCTTTAATTTTGTTGTTGTTATTGTTTTTAAAGTTGAACCATTAAGTATTGCTATGTTCTCTTGCATATTTTTAACTGACCGAATTAGAAACTAAAGAATGGTAGTCCTTTTCCTCCTCATAGTTGCCTTTTCACATTCCAATACTTCTAAAACTCAATGTAAATATATTTTATTAGGATATTCTTCCATATGATTAACTTTCTATTCACCCATAAGTATGAACTCAGCCCTCTACAAATAGGCTTTCTTTTTCAAATTTCTTGATGGCTTTATATCATAATAATATTTACCTGTATAAAGGATAACTTTTAAAGTACTAGATACTCATTTAACAGATGTCAGAATTATCAAGATTTTAAATCAAGTGCTGACAATCCAAGGCTGAGGGTTGAATAATAGGAAAGCTTTGTAGATTAGAATTCCTAAGGCTAGATTTTTTAAAGAACAGTCTGGTTACTTCATCTGACTTGTAAAGACCAAGGAAGGGGTTATGGCAGAGAAGCCTCAAAGTACTCATCCACTTCAAATTGATGTTTTCTGAAATCATTTTTTAGCACAGATTTTGAGATATAAATTTCTCTATATTTTATTTTGGTTTGGAATTGCTAGCAGAAAACTAACTTATAAATGGCTAGTGTATTCTTTCTAAGCATGAACAACCCTCTCACTTTTAAGTAGTCAGAAAAATAAATAAATGAAAAGTACCATTTCTTCCAAGTAGCCGCCCATTATTTCTTATATATATATATATATATATATATATATATACACACACATATGGAAACCCTGGTAGAGCAGTGATTAAGAGCTGGGCTGCTAACCAAAAGGTCACCAGTTCAAATCCACCAGCCACTCCTTGGAAACCCTATGGGGCAGTCCTACTCTGTCCTATAGGGTTGCTATGAGTTGGAATTGACTCCACAGCAATGGGTTTGGTTTTTACATATATGTGTGTGTGTATATATACATATATATATATATATATATATATATATATATATATATATATACACATACACACACACACACCAAACCCCTTTGAATTTTACATATATGTACATATATACAAACCAAACCCATTTGGTTTTTACACACACACACACACACACATATATATACACACACAACAACCCATTGCTGTTGAGTCAATTCCAACTCATAGCAACCCTATAGTGCAGAATAGAACCGCCCCATAAGGTTTTCAAGGAGGGCTTGGTGGATTCGAACTGGCAACCTTTTAGTCAGCAGCCCAGCTCTTAATCACTGTGGCACCAGGATTCCACATATATTATATATACATTTTATTTTTGTTCTTCAATACAATTGCAGAATTCTTGTTAGTATTTTACAATTATTTAGTAATTACAAACCATCCCCACCACCACTACAAGTTCAAATACATCAAGAAAGATAAAGGGAAAACTGGACATTGTAAATGTTGATGGCTGTTCTACTTGATTGGTAACAAAAGAGAGAAACACAAAATACAAAGAAGAAGGATACAAAAATCTAAAAAAACAAAAATTACGACTTTTTGAGATTTCATCTTTTCATAAATTAATCATCTGATGGTTTACATATGTATCTAGAACAAAGTTCATTCATCCTTTTTAATTTTCTTAATAAATGGTTTTTATGCAATTTTTTATTATTCAATGAACAATTATTGGGTAACTCCATACCCATAAACTCTGCTAACGTGTGAAAACATGCTATTAGAACTTCAAGATCCCAGAGTCAAGCAAACTAATTTCAGCTCAATCTGAGGTCTCAGATCACAGCCTTATTTCCCTTCTTTTGGCAAAGAATAGGTTTGGGCAACCTATAACATAAATTCAAGACCAATATTAATTCACTAGTCTTGGACATGTCACCAATAAAAGCCAGCAACACCATTTCCTAGGCAGAGCAATGCACGTAAGATTATCGTAAAAATTGAAGGAAAAATAGGTGCCCTCAATGCTGTATATTTTACTGTTTTGAAAGCATCCTAAATGTATTAATTCATCATGTACTTGTTCTATAAATGTTTATGAAATTCCTATAATGTAACAGGTTTCTGATGGCATGTACAAGGTAAATGGGTGAAAATCTTGCCATCCTCACTTCTAAGGAACATTCTGATTGTATTTCTTCTAAGACTGATTTATTCATTCTTTTGACAGTTCAAGGTATATTCAGTATTCTTTGTAAGCATCACAATTCTAATGTATCAATTCGTTGGTTTTCTTGTGTCATTATCGAATTTTCACATGCAAATGAGGCAATCAAAAAGACCATGGCTAGGGTCAGGCACACTATAGTCATCAAAGTGACGTCTTTGCTTTTTAAAACTTTAAAGAGGCCTTGTGCAGTAGATTTGCCAATGCAATATATTGCTTCAATTCTTAACTACTGCTTCCATAAAACCAAAACCAAACCTGTTGCCGTTGAGTTGATTCCAATTCATAGCTACCCTATAAAAAAAAAAATATATAGGACAGAGTAAAACTACCCCGTACAGTGTCCAAGGAGCACCTGGTGGATTCAAACTGCCGAACTTTTTTAGCAGCCATAGCTCTTAATCACTATGCCACCAGGCTTTCCACTGCTTCCATGGACATCACTTATTGATCCAAATAGAATGAAATCAGTGACAACTTTGATTTCTTCTCCTTTATCACGATGTTGTTTATTGATCCAGTTGTGAGGATATTTGTTTTCTTCACATACATCAGGAATGACCAATCACTAGAAAATGTCATCTTATTTGGTAAAATAGAGGGCAAATGAAATAATAATAATAATAAACCCTCAGTGAGATGGATTGACACAATAGCTACCATAGTACGTTTACCCATACCAATGATCATGAAGATGGCACAGGACCAGGCAACATTTTCTTCTGTTATACATAGAGTCACCATGAGTAAGAGCTGGCGTAACAGAACCCAACAAAAACAACAACAACAACAACCAGGGTTCTGTGCTAGCTCTGATGAATAAGCTCAAATAGTCAACAAACCAGAGAGTAAAACAGACAAATAATTAGGCGATTTCAATACAAGGTAATAAGAAGAGGCAGAGGTAAGGAGACAGCGCCATGGAAAAGACAAGTAAACTAGTCATGATGAATCAAAGAAGGCATCCCAGAAAAGGTAGAAGGGCCATGGTAAGGGTTTTCAGACTTTATTCTGAATAAATGGGAAGCTAATGAGGGTATATAAGCTGGGAAGTAACATAGTAAGTTTTCTTATTTTAAGTTGTATGTTGGAATATGTGTTAAAGAAATGTTGGACCAGAAGTAGGGAGACTAGATCAAGGATCCAGAAAACATGGTGAAAAAAATAGTGACCTAAACTAAGACCATGCCTTTAAAGATGCAGAAAAATTATTTGATTTGAGATGAATCAATAGAAGAAAAGATATGCTAATTGGATTTTTCATTTTTACTTGAGGGTGGTAAAGAGAACATTATACTTGACACTGAGAAATTTTTGGCTCATTCATTTTCATGAACACTTATCACTTATATTTATCATTTCTGTGCCTAAAATTGTCTTACTAATTTAGAATATACTTTCTTCCCCACCCCAAAAAAATACTTGGATATTGATCCACTCCTCATTCATGCATTCATTGAGTTATTAATTTCTCAAGTATTTATTGAGAACCTTCTCAGTGTCTCACACTGAAGTAAGATGGATAGGGCACAACGAGTTGAGGAGGAAGTAAAGACAGACAGAAAACCATGCACAAATATGACAACAAGGATTCAGCATGTATAGTGGATTAAAAGAAGGTAGTGATACTAGAACTGACAAAACAAAGGGAGTATGATGCAAGAAAAAGCTGCTGGAGAAGCCGTGCTGAAGATTATGTACTAATTGCTTTTAATTTAAGAAAAATTGGTAGGCTTCAAAGAATTTTAAACAGGGGAGGAAAGGTAGTGACATTACTATATTTGTGTATTGGAAAGGTTATCCTGGCTGCTTTGTGGGAAAAAAAAAGATTGGGGATGTTAAAGACATAATAGGAGAGTGTTTATTAGAAGGTACAGATAATGGTAATTAGCAGTAGGATAGCGAATTGAAAGTTTTGCAAGGAAGTAGATAAAGAGATATTTTTAGAAGACAGAATCTACAAAGTTTGGGAAATAACTGCAAATGTAGACAGAGAGAAGGAAGTGTGTCAAAATTCCTGGCTTGTGTTACTGTATGAATGAATAGAAGCACCATTCTAAGAGACAGATAATACATTGAAAGAGGGGCAGTTTCGTTTGCAGAAGGGTGAGGTTAAGATCTTAACTTTGTGCTTGGATATGTTGATTTTAATGTCCCTTTGAAATATACAGTGGGAAAGGCCTCATAACGGGTTACATATACAGTATATTCCAGAGAGATTGGTATATTTGACCTGAAAAAATGAAAGCTTCTAATTTCTCTATGAAGTAGATGATGAGGTTAGGAATTTGGCAAGGAAGGAAGGAGGTGAATTTTGTTGAGAGTTATAAAGAAAAGTTCTAAATAGTTGATATAGAGTGTGAGAGAATTAATTAACCAGAGAAATACAGTAAGGCTATCAAGCAATGCAGAGGCAAGTAGCATGCATTTCTAGTGGAATGGTTTTCACTGGACTTTCCCTTTCAGTGCACTGATACAGACAGTGTGTAATTGTGCTGGAGATTTGACATATAGGTACGATGAAAAAAAAAAAAAAAGAGAGAGAGAGAAACAAGAGTTTTTGACATATTAGTAGGAATATGTTTGAAATTATTCACCATTAAATTTAATTTAGATAAGGGGAAAAATGAAGAAAGAAGAACCCAGAAGGGTTGGTAGAAATTAGAGGCATAATGAACAGATTTTCTCATGTTGCTAAAGAAGGAGTAGAATAAACGAAGGGGAAAGGTTTAGAGATTTTGGAGACAGAGCAATTGTGGATGATAAGTTTCAAGGCTGATTATGCAAGGATGTAACTGAAGAAATCAAAGAACTGAATGAAAGCAGTATTGGAAGGTGGGGTATTGGAGTGGCTTCGAAGTTATTTATTCAATATACGGACAAGACTTGTAAAGAAGGTATGCAAATATTTGTTACTAAGGAAGAATACTCAGGTCAGAAGTCAATAGCAACAGGAAGAGAGACAGTGATAGAGGTTTGATTCTCAATAGTGCAAGAGTGAGTAGGAGGGGTTAGAGGAAAAATGGCCTGGAAGCAGATAGGGAGAGGAAGAGGGTTACCAATTCCTATTCCTGGCTCTGGTGTATTGAGTATGGTAAAATAAGTAACACTCATTTAAATGTACTACAGAAAACATTTCTCCTCAATTATGACAAGGAGAGTTGGAAGTAGTATTTAGCAAAAGTGTTTGATCACAGAAAGTAACATGAATTCCTTTCTATCTCCAATAATTCAAACTCAGTTCCAAAGAAGAAAGAGATCAAACTGTTTTAGCATCTGAGGTCAGGATGTAAGCCAGAAGGTATCAACACTTCTAATAGGCACCCCAGAATCTAAGTATAAGTAAAAACTAAGTAGGTTAATTAAAGAATTTTAACAAAAAGATCAATCCAGATTTAGTTAGCCAATTCAGATAGCAGCTGATCTGGCATAGAACAGAGAGAAACCAAAGATCTCTGTCTTTCACTTTTCCTCTATTTTTATACTGACTGAAATATGGAATACTTAATGGGATACATATAAAAAGATTTATTTTATATTCACACTAAGAATAATGGGAAAGGGAAAGAAAAATGAAGGTAGACATACTATTTGAGCTGTAGAAAGAGAAGAGTTTCCTTCAGAAAAAGGAGACCTTGGAGGGCCAAGATATACAAATATAAAAAAGAAAGAATGGTATACCCAAATATAAATGTTTTTAAAGATGTATATAGAAAATTTAAAGCATCTTAATTATTTATCAGAGAGTGTGCATAAGGCTCGAAATTATGAATGGTAAAATTTCATAAGGTAAAATACTTTGACTTCCCAGGAAAGCGCCAAGATGAAGAAACTTTTCAGGTTCTCTCTAAAAGCACAGAGAAGGAGTTAATAATTATAGCAATTGGGGAAACTTATTTTTTATGAAAGGAGTTACTGGGTGATGGAAATACTTAAGGAATGAAGCTTCTAACTGAAAGACTGTAAGTCTGAGTCCCCCAGAGGTGCCTAGGGAGAAAAACATGGCAATCTACTTCATGAAGTTAGCCATTGAAAACCCTGCGAAGCCCCATACTACTCTGTGACACCCGGCTCACGACGAGTCAGAATTAACTCCATGGCAAATGGATACTTTTGATGGATGGTCAGTTTCTTCAGAAGCGAATATTTGTGAAAAAGGAAAGTTAGATCACGGAAAAATATACTCTGAAACCATTAGCATTTTCAAGGGAATGTAGTTATTTCATATCAGAAAGCATTTTTGTCTGGGTCGTGATACAAGGGTTCAGAAAAGATAAAAAGAAGACCCTGGAACATCACATCACTGAAAGGACTCAGGCAGTACAATTTGACAAAGTTATAAACTTGCTCTCCTATTTGAAAATGCTACAGTCAGGAAGAAGACAATGGGAAGGTGTTCAACATAATGAATGCTTTGATGAGACCTACTATTCATTGGCTCTTGATGAAGGACCCAACAAGCCAGAATATAGAACAGTATGTTCAGAAATAGTAAAGTAGAGGGTCAGAGAAAAAAAAGGAAGGCCCTCGACAAGATGGATTGACACAGTGGCTGCAACAATGGGCTCAAATATAGCAATGATTGTGAGAAAGGAGCAGGAACGGACAGTATTTCGTTCTGCTGCACACAGAATCACTGTAAGTCAGAACTGACTCAATGGCACCTAACAACAACAACAACGTGCTCAGAAAATAAATTTCTAAGTTTGAAACAAAGAAAAATAATTAAAAAAAAAATAAAAGGCAGTAATGTGGTATTCTTTCTAGCAAAAACAGAAAAATAAGCATGTCCAATCAAGAAGCAGATTGGAATTTCTAAACTTACCTGAAATGTTTAGGAGAATTGGGGTAGAATGGGGAAAAATGAAAAGCCTTCAAACTGGAACTCTTGCTTTAGAAATGGAAGAGGTAGAAAATTATTTTCACATATACCTGAAATAGCTAATACAAGGTACTTTGTGGCTTGGAAAATTAAAACTCTGAGAAGCCCAACAACAAAAACCCTAGCCCAGGTGGCTTCACTGGAGAACTCTACCAAACATTCAGAGAAGAGTTGACATACATTCTACTCAAACTATTCCAGTACATAGAAAAGGAAGCAATACTCCCTCATTCATTCTATGAAGCCAGCATAACCCTGATCCCAAAGCCAAGCAAAGATACCACAAAAAAGGAAATTATAGACCAATCTCCCTCATGAATATAGATGCAAAAATTCTCAAAAAAATTCTAACCAAATGAATACAACAGCATTCAATAGTCAAAGAACACTCACTAAACATTTACTGACAAATCCTGTGCTCTTCTTTCTCTGCTTGAGTGTCAGCCTCAAATTCATGGACTTTTTAATAGTTAGAAATGCATAAAACTAAAGTTCAACTAACCTCTCAAAGTTTAAGGGATTGCCAAAATAGATCTACCACTGCTCCCTTGAGGGTTCTTGTCTGGGAAATACTATCTTTCACATGATAACCTTCCCTGCACATGCACCAAATAAGCCAGAGCAGTTGAAAGGGCACAACTAACAATATATTCCTTACCTTTTTTGCTTATCAGTGTGTTATGGGCTGATTTGTGTCTTCCAAAAAGAAACGTTCAAATCTTAAGCTCTGTCAAGGAGCTTGTCTGGAAATGGCATTCTTTGTGGATGTAATTACTTAACATGAGGTTATACTGGAGTAGGGTTGGTCATAATCCAATATGATGGATGTCTTTATAAGGAAAGGAAAACAGACACAGAGACAGAGAGATACAGAGAAAAGAGTGTCATGTGACTATGGAGGCAAGATTGGAGCCATACATCTACAAGCCAA
Source organism: Loxodonta africana (assembly GCF_030014295.1). Lineage (NCBI taxonomy): Eukaryota > Metazoa > Chordata > Mammalia > Proboscidea > Elephantidae > Loxodonta > Loxodonta africana. The sequence continues at coordinate 96,767,906 of NC_087346.1, read as the reverse complement.
GGAACATCAAGCGTTGTGGGAAATCACCAGGAGTTGAAATAGAGAGACATGGAAGAGACTCACCTTTCCCAGCCCTGGAGAGATAACCAACTTGCTAACACCATGATTTCAGACTTCTAGCCTCCATAATTGTCGATAAAAAAATTTCTGTTCATTCAATTCACCTACTTTGTGGTAATTTATTACAGCAACATTATCTTCTTTACTGTTTTTTGTTTACCAGTGTAAACTGCTTTTAATATTTGGTCTTAAATATCTAACAAGATTATGAAAAGACCTTCTTCCAGAAGACCATTAAAAAAATATCTTCTGTTCCCTGGAGTGTAAAAAAGGAAAACGTATTGGAGGGAAAATTGATAATAAGTAACAAAATTAGAATCTTATATTTTCCTGACTCAGTAGCTCAAGCCGTATCAAGAGTAATTTTGTTGTTTTAGCTGTTGTTGTTTCTTGGCAAAGTAAAAATAACCTACATAACTGTAATAGGCAATTGTTTAAATACAGTATAATACATTTATATAGTAAAATACAATATAATAGTTAAAATAATTAGAAATATTTATATGTACTAAATTGCTCACAATAGATTAATTCAAAAGAGGGAGATTGCCAAGAACCTTTATAGTATCATTTCATTTTTATTTGTGTGTGCAGAAAAATGCCTGGAGGGTAGACATTAAATTGTTAACATATGCTACTGCTCAGAAGTGGCACTATCTGAAGACTTCCACTTTATTCTTTATATACTTTTATACTTTAATTTTCTACAACGAAGTGGTTTATTTATATATATATAAAATTGAACAGATTTTTTTTTTTAATTTTGTTTAAAAGAGTGAGAAGGGAATGGACCTCTTTAGGGACGTGTTTCTTCTGTACTTCTCTGACATTCAGTGGCTTGCCGACATGGATTGTGCAAAATTAACTTATTCAATATTTAATGTGCTTTATAACCTCAGACAAATAAAGAAATGCATGTGGAACAAGTCACTTTATAAAAGGATGGAGAAACTGAATATTGAATAGGCATGGGTGAAAAAGAAGAAAACTAATTGAGAGAAGTATTGTGGTGTTAAGGGAAACTTCGAGGACAATTTGCCTACCTTCCAATTTTTGCCAGTAGGAAGGCTTAAGAGTTAAATTTTGAGGTGCCTTACAACATTTGAAATAATCTTCTCTGAGCCATAATTATGGGGATGGCCTCCTCACATCAAGAGAGTAAACTGTTGTAGCTTTTACCTACTTATCCCACAACAGTGTTATAATTAAGTAAAATGGTATCTTGCCTTTGTACCTGATAATAGAATAGACATTCAAACCTTGGCACTTTTTTCTGATATCCAGATTTAACACGTGCCATTTCTGCAAGTAGTTTCAACAATAAAACAACGTCAGTCAATGTGATTGCTACATAAAGGTGCCAAAAGTTACAATTAAGAAAAGAATCTCACAGACAAAAGCAAATAGAGGAGAAAAAAAAAAAAATCTGTCCCACCCAACCACCAGGCTCTTCTCACAATTTGTTTATATCACTCTTCCCCCTTCTTAATCGTGCCATTAAAAGTTTCAAATCTGAAACTCAAAGCACGCTTAAATTAAACTACATATATATGCAACTGAATTTTACCCTTCCAACTCCTGTGCCTTCCACAGTTTGTGCATTTTCCTTTTCAACAAATGGCTTTTGCCTGTGCTAAATGTTTACCACTTGAGGGATGTCTATATGCATTTTAATTTATTACAGATAATAGCAAGGGTATGCAAGGAAAAAAGATTCTGGTGGTCATAAGGCCGAAAAAGCCACTGGCTCTAGAGTGAATAGTTAAATCTTTCACCTGTATGCAGAATAGATTTTGCCTAGTATTAACAGACTTTAAAAAAAAATCTAGTCATGAATTAATATTTACATATGCTTTCCCATTCCACACTGCACAGATATGGGTTTCTTATTTAGAAAATTGGAGGATATTACTGCATAACTGTCAAGGTGCCTATGATACAACCAAAAAATACAAATAGCTCCACTTACCGAGACTTCTCGTGAGGATTTTAAAGACCACAGTTTGCTGCTTTCTAATTTTGGATTTCTGGCATAAAAAATAAGATATCTTTGAAATGAGGGAGGTTTATAACTTATCCATTAGACTATTGCCAGAAAATAAAGCATATTTAATTTCATCTCACATTCAGAGTGACATTGCTTTATGAGAAATGTAGTTCTACTGAAATTACATGGCAATATTGTGTTGAGTTTGAATCCTGTAGGAAGATCTCATTCCACTGTACATTCATCTAATTGAATATTTTCCACTGACAGTCAAACTAAGTTTGTGTTATTTGGTTAGCAGCCAGATGTAAACTTTTGAAGTGTTGTAAGTGTCGTGTTCAGAACATTCCAAGACTGCAGTAAATTATGACGCTAACCTCTTGCAAGACTGACATGGACTCAGGAAATCCATTGTTGAACCTTAATGATCTGCACTAGCTTCTACTTTATTCCCAATGTTGGAGCAACATGACTACAGGCAAAGAGCTCTTTGCTATATTAGGTGATTATCATTAGAGTTCCAGTCTCTCAAAGCATATTCCCGAACCACAAAATAGTATCTATCACACATATACGTACACCCATGAAAAACAGAGTTCTACATGTGGTAATGTCAAAGACATCAAAGACATTTCAATCAGTTAAAAAAAAGCAATTTTTAGAGCAATATATATGACATGATGCATCATGTTTTAAAGAATATACATTACATGGAAACCCTGGTGGCTTAGCGGTTAAGTGCTACAGCTGCTAACGAAAGGGTGGGCAGTTTGAATCCACCAGGTGCTCTTTGGAAACTCTGTGGGGCAGTTCTACACTGTCCTATAGTGTCGCTATGAGTTGGAATCGACTCGACTGCACTGGGTTTGGTTTTTTTTTGGTACACATTACATTACATACCCACATACATATATAAGGTTGGATATGCATAGGTCTACTCTGGAAGGATACACAAGAAACTGTTAAATAAAAAATACTCTGGAAAGTGTGACTGAGAATTTGGGCATTTGTGAGGGAAGTCTTTATTTTTCACCATATGTCTTTCTCAACTTAATTTTATTTTGAATACTTTTTAAAATTTTATGATTAAAAAATAGTTTATAAATATGTATGTATGGGATTAAATAAAAGACCTTATTAATCATGATTTCAGAAATACATGAGATTAATTTGCTAGAATATAAAGTAGAATGATTAATTTGTAAGAGAAATGTTTGGGGTATTTACAGATCTAAAACCTAGTGTGGTTAAAATGCTTGACTACTAACTGAAAGTTTGGAGGTTCAAATCCATTCAGACATGCCTCAAAATAAAGGTCTGGCAATCTAATTTTGAAACATCAATAATTGAAAACCTCATGGAGCACAGTTCCACTGACAAACATGAGGTCGCTATGAGTCAGAATTAACTCCATAGCAACTGGCTTTAAAACTGCTTGCATACATATTATTCAACAGAAATTTAACTTTTGTAGGCTATTTCACCAAGAGACTACAAGGACACACACAAATATAAATTTAGAACTAGTGATGACAATGTTCTACACTCCCTCAATTTAGCCATATCACCCACAGTGAAGCTGTTACTTTTGGTCAACACTAGAAATTTCGTCTTTTGGCAGAAAGTTCATAAATAATTTAATAAGAACCAATACTGCCTCCTAGATAAAATAATTTTAACTTATCTGGTAACTGTGCCCATAGAAGTAGGGACAAGAAAGTGATAAATCTGGTCAGAATTTTGCTACACCTGGCATATTCATGGTATCTCAGACACTTTCATAGAATACTCTCATGGTTAGAGTACACCAGAAATAAAAGGAGTGTGCCTCAATTTCATGGAATATGCCCTTTTCAGGAAGGGACACAAAAATTATTTTTCTTCATATAATTCATGAAGAGAATATCTAAAGTGCAATAACAAAAAAAAAAAAAAATTCAAGGCGAGCAATATCCCATGAAGACAAGAAAGCAGGTTCCATTATAATTTTTTGCAGCAAGATTATATTTTTCAATAACTTAACCTGGAAACCAACTCTGTTGGTGTTGTTAGGTACCCTCAAGTCGGTTTCAACTCATAACAACCCCATGCACAACAGAAGGAAACACTATCCAGTCCAGGGCCATCCTCACAATTATAGTAATGCTTGAGCTCACTGTTGCAGCCACTGCGTCACTCCATCTTGTTGAGGGTTTTCTTCTTTTTTGCTCACCCTCTACTTTATCAGACATGATGCTCTTCTCCAGTGATTGGTCCCCTCCTAACAACATGTCCAAAGTAAATGAGATGAAGTTTTGCCAACTTTGTTTCTAAGGAGCATTCTGGCTGTATAAATTCTTCCAAGACAGATTTGTTCATTCTTCTGGCAGTCCGTGGTATACTTGATATCCTTCAGTGACTCCGAGATTTAAAGGCAACAGTTGTTCTCTGGTCTTTCTTATTCATTTTTCAGCTTTCTCATGCATATGAGACAATTGAAAAGACCATGGTTTGGGTCAGGCATACCTTACTCCTCAAAATGACATCTTTGTTTTTCAACACTTTAAAGAGGTCTTTTGCAGCAGATTTACTCAATGCAGTATGTTGTTTGATTTCTTCACTGTTGCTTCTATGGGCATAGATTGTAGATTCAAATAAAATGAAATCCTTGACAACATCAATATTTTCTCCATTTATCATGATGTTTTTATTGGTCCAGGTGTGAGGATTTTTGTCTATTGGTAGAATCCAGCATCGCTATGCCAACCCAGTGGTCAAATCTGTGGATGTTTTTTTTCCCAACTATCGATACCCCAGACTATGCACTTTTCAAAAAGTGCTACTCTTATATCAGTGCTTCTCTGAGCTTAAAGTTGTATTTTTCTTTCCTTTTAGTGGGAAACTAAGTTACAGGTGATACAGCTTTGGTTTCTGGAATCCTGTATTGCCTGTCTTTTTCTTATCCTTTTTGCTTTTCTAGCACCTACTAAATGAAACTACACCAGCTGAATACATTGGATTTCTGCTTCCTCCACAGGCCACTTTCCTACATTCTGACACTTTAGAAACTGTGATTGAAATGGGAATAAACCTGTTCTTAAACGTATTCATGGAAAGAAATGTTAGAACCTCTAATATTACCTTTTGCATTGTGAATTTAGATGCATTCATTTATGACCACTGGAATCATAAAGATAAGCCTTAATTAACCTCAGTGATTTTAAATCAAGAGAGTAGAGTATGGATCACAAAATAAAACAAAATGAAATAAAATTGGAGGGAGAAGGATAGAGAAAAAGCAGTTGGTTTAAGCATTTATGCTTTCATAGCAATCTTAAATAACAGTTTAGAGCTCCTAGGCCTTAAGAAAGAGTGGACCTGATGATATTTATTTATCATTTAATAAATGTCTATTAAACAGTAACATAAGCCAAGTTCTTACATAGATGAGATTCCTAGTGGAGGTATAAATTATTTTTCATACTTTTCTGAATGATTACCATATAAATTAATTAGGATATTAAATTTGTGGTAATTTGTTACAACAGCAATAAAAAAGTATTACAAAGAAAATCACTTTCTCCTAGTCATTAACTTGTTTATTCTCAGAACCACTTTTGTCATTCTTATGTTCCACTCTGTCTCCAGCTCCTTTTCTTCCAGCTTCTGGGTCTTTGTGGTCAACTGAAGGGAGGGCAGATGACTGGAGGGTAAGATACTCACTTCCAAGATACTCTCCTGTCTTTTTCATTTAGGTAGGTATACTGCTGTATTGTGTCCCCTCTATAATGCTAGCTCCTGTTGGATAGCTCTCCCCTGCCTGGTTCTAGATTCCACCAGAGAGGCCAGGCTTTGAGGCTCTGATAACATCACCTCCTCCCTTCTTTCAAACAGCCTTCTAGTCAAAATTTCCTATTGTTGCTTATCCTTGGTTACCTCTTTTTTTGGGGGGGGAGGGGAGTCAGCAATTCTATCACTTCCATAAAAAAAAAATCTGCATTAAATTCCCTCCATTCCTTTCTGGACCCTGACAAATACCAAGCCATATGATGCAAGCTAGAGTAGAGAACTCTAAATTGTTAAGAAGCAAAGGTACCACATGAGAAGGTGGAGTCAACATGGAGCTAAAAGTGGAAGCACCATGCAGTTCCTCCATAGCAAAGACCAAAAAAACTAAGTAAAACAGAGACAAACATCAATCCTAGAACCCTAAGTGTCAAATGAAGAGCTAAAGAACTCAGCCAAGCATGGAATGGAATAAGAAACTGACAGAGAACAGAGAGTGAGGAGAGATAAGTGTGGAGGTCTCCTATTAGTTAACACAGCATGGATCTGCCATCTTGGACTCCTGTCGATAATGAGAGGAGAAGGGGTATGGGAAAGCAGCTTCACAGAGCTGCCAGAAAGAGACAGAACACCTGATCCTTTAGCACTTCTGTTTGTTTGTTTTTGGCTCTTGTTTCTCTCTCCTCTTTCCTATACCCATCTTAGCTCCACACATCACAACCTCTCCCCTCCTTACTGCCTACATGCACTGTACACTGAACATCACACCCCTGAGCAGCACAGGCACAGCCTACTGGAACCTGCCCAGCACTGATTCCTGGCCCACCCTGTCAGCCCCAGTATGTGCCACAAACAACCCATCCTAGACCCTCCCCTGCAGCTGGATCTGCCCTGCTGCACCATAGCTGAGTGACTGGCCCTACCCATTGGACAAGGAGGTGAAAAGAATCATGTCCACAGATGAGCAAACAACAAAGAATGCACAGCCTGAGTGTTCAGATATAACCAAGTAAAACAAAAGTCAGTATGAAACAAACAAATCTACAATCAATAAACGAAGAAAATAACTACTGAATGTCCCAAAGATAGCAGATAATATCAAAACATATTAAAAACAGGACAGGATGGTTCCAGAAGGCATCCAAAATAAAACACCAGATGACTTTCCAGTAGAAGAAAAGGCACTAGAACTATCTGATAGGGAATTCAAATCTCTAATATTCAGAGCTATCCAAGAGTTGGAGCAAACAGGAGGCAAAAATGAGGAAAAAAGAAGACAAATTCATGGAAAAGGCAGAAAATTCATGGAAAATACAGACAAGAAAGGAAGAATTCAGGAAAATAGCACGTGAACAAAATGCCAAAATAAATTCACAACTATAAATCATTCAAAAACAACAATTAGAAATCCAAAAGATAAATAACAAGATTTCAGAAATGGACAGTGTCATAGAAGGGCTGAGGAGCGGGTTTGAAATGATGGAAGACAGGATCAATGAAATTGAAGACAAATACTAGGATACAACTGTATTTAAAGAAAAATCAGAAGAACAAAGAAAAATGAAGAAATCCTGAGAATTTTGTCAGATACAATCAAAAGCAAAAAATTTGCAAGTGATCAGAGTTCCAGAACAAAGGAAGAAAATGAAAAGCACAGAGAGGATCGTTGAAGAATTCTACAACTTCCCTAATTTTATGAAAGATGAAAAGCTGAACATCCAAGAGTTTCAATGAACTTCATATAGAACAGACCCCAAAATAAAATCACAAGGCATATCATAATCACACTTGCTAAAACCAAAGACAAAGAAAGAATCCTGAGAGCAACTAGAGAAAAACAAGCACATACAGAGGAGAACCAATAAGACTAAGCTCTGATTATTCAACAGAAACCACACAGGCAAGAAGGCAATGGGATGACATACATAAAACCTTGAAAGAAAAAAAATTGCCAACCAAGAATAACATATCCTGCAAAACTTTCATTCAAATATGATGGTGAAATTAGGACATTTCCAGATAAATAGATATTAAGAGAATATGTAAAAACAAGCCAAATTTACAAGAATTATTAAAGGGAGTCCTTCGGTCTGAGAACAAACAACATCAGACCACAGCCTGAATCTAGGATGCAAGATCACAGCAGCCAGATACAAACCTAGGAAATGAACTCTCAAGGACCATCCCAAACCAAAAGAATTATAATGGGGAACCAGAGAAGTTAATCCGTAAATGACAACAGCATCAGAACTAAAAAGGGGAATAAATGGTGTAGGTATAGAACTTACTAATGAGGAAGAAGGAAAGGCGATACCCAGTAATAATAGGCTGGGTCAAACCTAAGAAGATAAGGGTAAATGTCAACATAACCACAAAGAAAGTTAAGAAAACTACTCATTGAAATAAAGATGAAAAACAAAATCTCAGTAAAAACAAGAGAAATCCATGAACAAAAGGAATTCAGTACAGGAGAGTAAGAGGAATAAAGAAAATGTCAGCACCACTCTAAAAAAAAAAAAAAAAAAAAAAACCTCACACACACACAAAATGATGGCATTAAACTCATGCCTATCAATAATTACACTGAATGTCAATGGCCAAAATACACCCATAAAGAGACAGAAGATGACAGAATAGATAAAAATAAAAACAGAATCCCTCAATATGCTGTCTACAAGAGACACACCTTAGAAACAAAGATGTAAATTTATTAAAAATCAAAGGATGGAAAAATATATATCGAGCAAACAGCTACCAAAAAAGAGCAGGAGTGGCAATAAAGTCTCAGATAAAATGGACTTTAAAACAAAATCCACCATAAAAGACAAAGAAGGACACTATGTAATGATTAAGGGGATGATCCATTTTGAACAGTTAACCATAATAAACATATATGCACTCAGTGACAGGGCTCCAAAATGCATAAAACATGAAAAGAGAAATTGACATTTCCACAAAAATATTAGGAGATTTCAACACACCACTTTCAGAAAAAGAACATCTAGAAAGAAACTCAACAAAGATACAGAAGACCTAAAGGGCACAATCAACCAACTTGACCTCATAGACATATATAGAACACTCCACCCAAAGCTTCAAAGTACACATTCTTTTACAACACACATGGAATGTTCTCCAGAATAGACCACATCTTAGGCCAAAGGACAACCCTCAACAAAATCCAAAACATTGAGATAATATAAAGTATCGCCTCTGACCACAATGCCATCGAAGTAGAAATGAACAAAGAAGAGCAAGGAAAAAAAAAAAAATAATTACATGGAAATTGAAAAACGCCCTGCTTAAAAACCACTGAGTAATAGAAGAAATCAGAGATGGAATCAAATGAGAATGAAAACACATCATACCAAAACCTTTGGGACACAGCAAAGGCAGTGCTCAGGAAAAAAAAAAAAAAAAGCCCACAGCTACCAGAAGGAAGGAAATAATAAAGATCAGAGCAGAAGTAAATGAAATAGAGAATCAAAAAACAATAGAAAGAGTCAACAAAACCAAAAGTTTGTTCTTTGAAAGGATCAACAAAATCGACAAACCACTGGCCAAAGACAAAAGAAAAACAGGAGAGGATGGAAATAACCCAAATAAGAAAAGAAATGGGGGACATTACAACAGACCCAACTGAAATAAAAAAGGATCATAACAGAGTATTATGAAAAACTATACTCCAACAAATTGGAAAACCTAGAGGAAATGGACAAATTTCTAAAAACACACTACCTACCCAAACAAACACAAAATTATACTGAAAATCTAAAAAGATCTATAACAAGAGAAGAGATTGAAAAGATAATAATAATAAAAACTTCCAACAAAAAAAAAAAAGCCCTGGCCCAGATGGCTTCACTGGAGAACTCTACCAAACATTCAAAGAGTTTACACCAACCCAAAAAACTCACTGCCGTCGAGTTTACACCAGTACTACTCAAAATATTTCAGAACATGGAAGAGAAAGTGACACTTCCTAATTCAATGTAGGAAGCCAGCATAACCCTGATACCAAAATCAGGCAAAGACACCACAAAAACAAAATTACAGACCAATGTCTCTCATGAATGTAGATACAAAAACTCTTAACAAAATTCTAGCCAATAGAATTAAGCATCATATCAAGAAAATAATACACCACGACCAAGTAGAATTCATACCAGGTGTGAAAGGAAGGTTCAACATTAGAAAATCAACCAACGCAATCCACCACATAAATAAAAGGAAAGAAAAGAATCACATGATCATCTCAACTGATGCAGAAAACGCATTCGACAAAGTCCGCCACCCATTCCTGATAAAAATTCTCAATAAAATAGTTATAAAAGGGAAATTTCTCAACATAATAAAGGGCTGTTGTTGTAAGGACCATCCAGTCGGTTCCTGCTCATAGTGACCCCATGCACAACAGAACGAAACACTGCCCGGTCTTGAGCCATCCTTACAATCGTTGTTACGTTTGAGCTCATTGTTGCAGCCACTGTGTCAATCCACCTCATTGAGGACCTTCCTCTTTTCTGCTGACCCTGCACTTTGCCAAGCATTATGTCCTTCTCCAGGGATTGATCCTCCTGACAACATGCCCAAAGAACGTAAGACACAGTCTCGCCAACCTTGCTCCTAAGGAGCATTCTCGTTGTACTTCTTCCAAGACATATTTGTGCGTTCTTCTGGCAGTCCATGGTATATTCAATATTCTTCGGCAACACCACAATTCAAAGGCATCAATTCTTCTTTGGTCTTCCTTATTCATTGTCCAGCTTTCACATGCATATGATGCAATTGAAAATACCATTGCTTGGGTCAGGAGGACCTTAATCTTCAAGGTGACATCTTTGCTCTTCAACATTTTAAAGAGGTCCTTTGTAGCACATTTACTCAATACAATGCGTCTTTTGATTTCTTGACTGCTGCTTCCATGGCTGTTGATTGTGGATCCAAGTAAAATGAAATCCTTGACAACTTCAATCTTTTCTCCATTAATCATGATGTTTCTCATTCGTCCAGTTGAGAGGACTTTTGTTTTCTTTATGTTGAGGTGCAATCCATACCGAAGTCTATAGTCATTGATTGTTATCAGTAAGTGCTTCAAGTCCCTCTTCACTTTCAGCAAGCAAGGTTATGTCATCTGCATAATGCAGGTTGTTAATGAGTCTTCCTCCAATCTTGAACCCACGTTCTTTCATACAGTCCAGCTTCTCGTATTATTTGCTCAGCATACAGATTGAATAGGTATGGTGAAAGAATACAACCCTGATGCACACCTTTCCTGACTTTAAACCAATCAGTATCCCCTTGTTCTGTCTGAACAACTGCCTCTTGATCTATATAAAGTTTCCTCATGAGCACAATTAAGTGCTCCGGAATTCCCATTCTTCTCAATGTTATCCATAATTTGTTATGATCCACAGAGTCGAATGCCTTTGCATAGTCAATAAAACACAGGTAAACATCCTTCTGGTATTCTCTGCTTTCAGCCAGGATCCATCTGACATATGCAATGGTATCCTCGGTTCCACGTCCTCTCCTGAAACCGGCCTGAATTTCTGGCAATTCCCTGTCGATATACTGCCGCAGCCATTTTTGAATGATCTTCAGGAAAATTTTGCTTGCATGTGATATTAATGATAGTGTTCTATAATTTCCACATTCGGTTGGATCACCTTTATTGGGAATAGGCATAAATATGGATCTCTTCCAGTCAGTTGGCCAGGAAGCTGTCTTCCATATTTCTTGGCATAGAGGAGTGAGCACCTCCAGGGCTGCATCTGTTTGTTAAAACATCTCAATTGATATTCCATCAATTCCTGAAGCTTTTTTTATTCACCAATGCCTTCAGAGCAGCTTGGACTTCTTCCTTCAGTACCATCGGTTCCCGATCATATGCCACCTCTTGAAATGATTGAACATCAACTAATTCTTTTTGGTGCAATGACTCTGTGTATTCCTTCCATCTTCTTGTGATGCTTCCTGTGGCATTTAATATTTTCCCCATAGAACCCTTACTATTACAGCTCAAGGCTTGAATTTTTTCTTCTGTTCTTTAAGCCTGAGAAACACTGAGTGTGTTCTTCCCTTTTGGTTTTCCATCTCCAGCTCTTTGCACATGTCATTATAACACTTTGTCTCCTCGAGCCGCCCTTTGAAATCTTCTTTTCAGTTCTTTTACTTCATCAATTCTTCCTTTTGCTTTAGCTGCTCGACATTCAAAAGCAAGTTTCAGAGTCTCTTCTACATCTGTTTTGGTCTTTTCTTTCTTTTCTGTCTTTTCAGTGACCTTTTGCTTTCTTCATGGATGATGTCCTTGATGTCATTCCACAACTCTTCTGGTGTTCAGTCACTAGTGTTCAATGCCTCAAATCTAAATTGTTCTCTAAATTCAGGTGGGATATACCCAAGGTCATATTTTGGCTCTCTTGGACTTGCTCTGATTTTCTTCAGTTTTAGCTTGAACTTGCATATGAGCAATTTATGGTCTGTTTCACAGTCGACCCCTGGCCTTGTTCTGACTGATGATATTGAGCTTTTCCATCGTCTCTTTCCACAGATGTAGTCAGTTTGATTTCTGTGTGTTCCATCTGGCGAGGTCCATGTGTATAGTCACCGTTTACGTTGGTGAAAGAAGATATTTGCAGTGAAGTAGTTGGTCTTGCAAAATTCTTTCAATCTCCGGCATTGTTTCTATCACCAAGGTCATATTTTCCAACTACGGAGCTTTCTTCTTTGTTTCCAACTTTCGCATTCCAATTGTCAGTAATTATTAATGCATCTTGATTGCATGTTCGATCAATTTCAGACTGTAGCAGCTGATAAAAGTCTTCTATTTCTTCATCTTTGGCCCTAGTGTTTGGTGTGTAAATTTGAATAATAGTCATATTAACTGGTCTTCCTTGTAGGTGTATGGATATTATCCTATCACTGACAGCATTGTGCTTCAGGATAAATCTTGAAATGTTCTTTTTGACGATGAATGCAACACCATTCCTCTTCAAGTTGTCATTCCCAGCATAGTAGACTATATGATTGTCCTATTCAAAATGGCCAATACCAGCCCATTTCAGCTCAGTAATGCCTAGGATATTTATGTTTATGCATTCCATTTCATTTTTGATGGTTTCCAGTTTTCCTAGATTCATAGTTTGTACATTCTAGGTTCTGATTTCTAATGGATGTTTGTAGCTATTTCTTCTCATTTTGAGTTGTGCCACATCAGCCAATGAGGGTCCCAAAAGCTTTACTCCATCCACATCATTAAGGTCAACTTTACTTTGAGGAGGCAGCTCTTCCCCAGTCATCTTTTGAGTGCCTTCCGACCTGGGAGGGTCATCTTCCAGCACTATATCACACAACGTTCCGCTGCTATTCATAAGGTTTTCACTGGCTAATGCTTTTCAGAAGTAGACTGCCAGGTCCTTCTTCTCAGTCGGTCTTAGTCTGGAAGCTCAGCTGAAACCTGTCCTCCATGGGTGACCCTGCTGGTATCTGAATACCGGTGGCATAGCTTCCAGTATCACAGCAACATGCAAGACTCCACAGTAAAACAAACTGACAGACACATGGGGGTAATTAAGGACATCTATGCAAAATCAATGGCCAACATCATTCTTAATGGAGAGAGGCTGAAAACATTCCCCTTGAGAACAGGAAAAAGACAAGGATGACCTTTATCACCACGCCTGTCCAACATTTTGCTGGCAGTCCTAGCTAGAGCAATAAAGCAAGAAAAAGAAATAAAGTGCCTTCAAACTGGTAATGAAGAAGTTAAACTGTCCCTACTTGCAGATGATCTGATACTACACATAGAAAACCCAGAAGACTCCACAAGAAAACTACTGGAACTAATAGAAAGATCCAGCAGAGTAACAGGATACTAGATAAATTCGCAAAAATCAGTTGGATTCCTATATACAAATAAAGAGAACGATGAGAAGGAAATCAGGAAAACAATACCATTTATAATACAAAAAAAATAGCCCCTAAAAAAAAATGGGAAAAATATAGATACAGAGGAATATTAAAGAACGATGAGACTAGTTTGGTCAACTCATAAATTTGAAATTCAAATAAAATAGATGATTTTCTAGGAAAACATTAAGTTACATAAACTCACCAAGTTTGGAGAAAAAAATCTAAAGAGACAAATTTTTATTTAAAAACTGGGGAAAGTTGTCAAAAAGTGCCATACACACAGTTTTCCAGCTAAATTCTACCAAGCATTTAAGGAACTGTTACCATCCATGCTATGTACACTGGTAACAGGGAATGGAAAAAGAAGTAAGATAAAATACCCAAATTGTGCAGAAAATCTCACCTGTGAATATTAATGCAAAATTACTAAATAAAATATAAGTAAACATAATCCACTAGCATATTTAAAAAATGATATGCTGTAAAAAAAAAAAAAATGTCACTTGAGGACTAAGGTGCACCTGACCCAAGCCTTGATATTTTCAATTGCCTCACATGCATGCAAAAGCTGGACAATGAATATGGAAGATCAAAGAAGAATTGAATTATGGTGTTGTCCAAAAATATTGTTTATATCATGAACTGCCAGAAGCATGAACGACTCAGTCTAGGAAGAAGTACAGCCAGAATGTTCCTTAGAAGCAAAGATGGAGAGACTAGTTTCACGTACTTTGGACATGTTATCTGGAGAGAACAGTCCCTGAGAAGGACATCAAACTTGATAAAGTAGAGGGTCAGCAAAAAAGAGGAAGACCCTCAACTAGATGAGTGGACACATTGGCTGCAACAATGGACTCAAACATAACAATGATTGTGAGGATCGTACAGGACTGGGCAGTGTTTCGTTCTGTGGTACATGGGGTTGTTATGAGAACTGACTCAAATGCACCTAATGACAACAGAGCAGAGACAAAAATAATAATAATAATCATAATAGTTATCCTTGTAGTTAGGTTTATCCCGTACTTAGTTATAACAATAAAAATATTTTTCATAAGCCCATTTACATGTATCAATATACCCACAATGCTAAAACTGTATGCTAATTTCCTTTTTGAAACTTCTAATGCACTCCAGGCTGAGCTGTCATTATTACCCAAGTACAATCACGTTTCCGATTATGTGCTTCATTTGCATGCGCTACAAGCATGTGCTGTTGTTTTCATTGCTGCCACTGGGGGTGACACCATGAGTAACCACACTGGGTGACACCCACCCTAGTGACACCACTGAGTGGTCATGTAAGATACAACTATTTGTCTCTACTCCAGAGTAAAAGAGAAAGAAGGAAACCAAAGCCTCGGAGAAGAAACTAGTCTATGGGACTAATAGGCCACAGGATCCAAGTCCTCATCTACCCTGAGACCAGAGGAGCTCAATGGTGCTCAGCTACCACTAGTGACTGTTCTGATTGGGGCCACAGTAGGTGGATTCTGATATAATGGGAGGAAAGTGTGAAACAGAGCTTAAGTTCTTAAAAAAAAATCAGACCTTCTGGGCCAGTCAAGCCTAGAGGACTACCCAAGACTATAGCCTTGATATACTGTTTAAAACTTGAAACAAAACTATTCTCTGAGGTTCTCTTTTAGCTAAATAATAGATTGCCTCATACAATAAACATAATACCACCCACGAGTACTCTGCTCCTTTAAAAAATCATCTATATGAGACGAAGCAGTCAACATTTACCCTAAAGGAAAGATGAAGAGGCAAGAGGGCAGGGAAACTAGGTTACTGGAAATGAGATAGCCTGAACAGAAATAATGAGAAAGTTGACCCATTGTGAAAAATGTAACCAATGTAACTGAACAAATTTTGTAGAAGTTGTTAAATGGGAACCTAATTTGTTATGCAAATTTTTACTGCAAACACAATAAAATTGTTATTTAAAAAATAAATAAGCAAATAAATTTTTAAAAATTTAAAAATGAAAGCTTACAGACAACAGAGACAAAAGGTAAAAGATGCATTATATGGTTTTCTTTAGCTACGAATGTTAGTGTACCAGAATATTAAGAAATGAACCTTTACCTGGTTTTAGATACTAAAAAAGGAATTTATCAATTTAGTCTTTGTATGACAATACCCCACACACATAAATACATAGTCTGTTAATGGACAACTTCAATACAAAAGTGACATCATAAATGATTTCAGAAAGACAAGTTACAGTTACAGGTCATTTAAATATTGAGGTAATAATTTATTATAACTTATTAATAATTTTATGGCATATTTGTATTTATTCTTAGTAGTGGTGCTATCTCAGGTGCCTGCAATCTGCTCCTCTCACCGGAGAATCTTCCATCCTCCCAAGCTCAGATTTGTGTTACCTAATTTGGGATTTTTAAAACTAGCTTTTATTTCTCGATTTATCTTTTAGCTTTGAAATTTCCAAAAGCTGCCTTTCTAGCTTGGGTCTGGGCTTTCATAAGCCAACGCACACCTCTTTTCCTCTTTAATTCCTCATTTTAACACTCTCAAAGCCCTACTCAAATTTAGCTTGGCAACACTTTCAATCTTCCAGCCCAGTGAACATTCTCTCTCTACCTGGGCATTCCATCAAGGCAATTGGTCTTTAAAAGCTATGACATCTTCAAATTTATAGGTATAAAGGTATTTTTCATATTGTACAAGCTGTTTTTTTGAAAGCCTGGAGCAAAACACCCATTACCAATTATATAAAAATTATGATAAAATGATGCAAATATGTTACGAAGTATTTCTTGATATTTTTAGTAGATAGCAACAATAACTACTAGAACAACGGCAAGCAGAAAAATAAGACAGCAGTAAGTATGTAAATGCCAATGAGTTGCTGAGGTCCTACATTTTTCCAACCAGCTTACTTGCCCTGTTCCTTTACAAAATACCATATAAATTTCTTAGAGATATATTTCTCTAGTAAATTTTTGTTCTAAATATTTTAAAGAAATCATTAAAAATCAGATATTTTACCAATAATTTACATGGAACATTTCTGCCATAGGGAAAAATGTATTTAAAAAAAAAAGGGGGAGTATTTTTCTACTCACAAATGACTATTAGCCTTCCTGGATATTAAGGTCTATAACATCCTTATATTATGAGAGATTGCATTACTCATAGACAAAATAGATCATCAATGCTCTTTTAACCTACTTTTAAAGCAAATTGAGATTTCATGGTAATGTACTCTTTTAAATTATTTTATTCTATATATGTCTTTATGAATGTTTTACTTGCAGACAAAAAGAAAAGTAGCATTAAACTGTACTCAATATGAGCCCAATTTTTTTTTTAATTCCAAATAAACAGCACTGAGCAATTTGCATAGTGCTCTTGGAAAAGCAGCAGGATGTCCACGAATGATTGAGATTGGTCCCTAAATCACAAAATTACATCAACTCCAGAAGTTATGGTTACTTTCATCAGAAAGGTGAAAGTTGCCTGCTCAGTCAGATTACTTTCAGCAATATGCCAGCGCTTCTTGGCCATATGTTTCAAGTTGTAAGATGTCCGATTAGAATTATGGATGCAGCTTTGCAGTCAGGAAAATGACGGATTTCTCTCCCTTGAAGACATTAACTTTATTCCACTTTGTTCTAACACTGTGTGCAGACAACGAGAATGATAAAGTAGTCCCCTGTTTTCTCAATGAGTATAATTCAAGATGAGCTTACTGCTACATCCTCACATGGCTTTCCTCTGACCTTAGGAATTCCAACTCACTCTCTCAGCTTTGTCTTCTGCCATTATTGTCACACTTATTCCATTCTCTTATTCATTATTATTTATTGTTATTGCCTGGTAGCCATAATAGAGGATACTCACAGAAAATATACAGTTTTGTCAACATAAATGACAAACAAAAAACACAATTAGTGACTATTTCCACATTGAACACTTCACACTGATAATGAGATTTCAAAATACAAAGATATTTTATTACCATAACTTGCATTTGGATATTAATTCTTAAGAGGACTCTTTCTTTCCATCGCAGAAGCTAGATTTTTTTTTTTTTTTTTTTAATCGAAATGTACCTGAATCTTACCTTACACTTTAGGTCTTTATTGTCTTCATATAGACAAACACCTACACATTTCTTGACCCACCGGCTCATGCTGGCTCCCCAATCTTTACATTCTCATTAAACATTTTTTTCTTATACACTGTTGCTAATGTTGCTTTTTTACTGTATGCCAATTAATGCACATATTTTTTGTTGATTTTTAGTATACCTTAACACAAAGGTCTACTATCCTTTTGTTAAATTATTTCTTTATTTTTGTCAGCATTTGTCTCATCCCTTTAAAATTACTAACAGCTGAAGAACATGGCCAGGTATTCATTTTTCCCCTGACGTCCTGTATTTTAGAAATTACTTAATAAATGGATTAGGATGAAAAGCAAACTTTGGACTGGTTGTTGAATCCTCATGGAGTTTCATTTATTCAGTAGGTGCTGAGCTCCAGCTGTGTATCAAGCACTGTTAGAAGCATGAATGGCAAACGGCAGGGAAGATGCTCTGCTATCACAAAACTTACATTCTAGTTGTAAAATAAACAGTGAACAATGAAACACAAAGAATCTTTATTCCAATAAGAATAGTTGAGATAGTAACATATGTTTGAAGAACATAAAACAAGATGTTGTGACACAAAGTGAATGGAGATGGGAGACTAATCTGAGAAGTGAGAGAAGGACTCCCAGAGGAGATGAAATCTAAGCTGAAACCTACAGGACTAAAAGAAAGCATCAGGCAACGATCTTGCAGGTGAGCATCCAGGTAATCAAAACTCATTGTCATCTAGTTAACTCCGGCTCATAGTGACCCTATAGGAGAGAATAGAACTGCCCCATAGGGTTTCCAAGGCTATAATCTTTATTGAAGTAGACTGACACATCTTTCTTCTGCAGAACTGCTTGTGGGTTCAAACTGCCAACCTTTTGGTTAGCAGCCTAGTGATTAACCAATATACCACCAGGACTCCTTATCCAGGTAGCAGGGTAGCAAATAGAAAGAACCTAAACCAGAAATTGCGTTAAAAAGCTGGACAGTGAATAAGGAGGACCAAAAGAGAATTGATGCCTTTTAATTATGGTATTGGCATAGAATATCGAGTACACCATGGTATGTCAGAAGAATGAACGAATCTGTCTTGGAAGAAATACAGCCAGAATGTGCCTTAGAAGCAAGAATGGCGAGACTTCATCACACATAATTTGTACATGTTATCAGGAGGAGGGACCAGTCCCTGGAGAACGATGCCGTGCTTGATATAGTAGAGGGTCAGATAAAAAGAGGAAGACCCTCTAGGAGATGGATTGGCATAGTGGCTGCAACAATGGGCTCAAGCATAACAATGATTATGAGGATCGTGCAGGCCCCTTGCAGTGTTTCTTTCTGTTGTACTGACTCTAAGGCACCTAACAAGAAGGTAGAAATAGCAGGGTTCTTTAAAACAGAAGGGGTCCTTGGGTGATGCAAATGGTTAATGGCTCAGTTCATAGCTCTCACTTGCTAACCATAATGTTGGATGTTCAAGTTCACCCAGAGGCACCTAAAAAGAAAAACCTGGTGGTTTATTTCTGAAAAATCAGAAATTAAAAACCCGTGGAGCACAGTTCTATTCTGACACACATGGGGTCCCCCTCAGTTGAAATCAGCTCTACAACAACTCGTTTAGTGATTTAAAACGGCAGTCAGAACCTTTTGCCTACAGCTTAAAAAAAAAAAAAAATTTTTTTTTTTTTAGGAAGGCAGGGGAGGCTGACATACCAATAGAACTGGAAGGATAAGCAGGTGCCATTCCTTACACAGAACACATGCCATGGAAAAAGTGTTAGGTTTTATTGTACATGTAATAAGTCTTTAATAAAGGGAGGTGACATGATCTGATTGATTTTTAAAAAGAATCACTTGAGAATGAAAAGTATACTGTTAAGGCAGAAATAAGAAGGCCACTTAGGAGGTTATTATAATAACCAAGGAGTTCAATTGCAATGCAGACATGAAAAGAAATGGGGAAGGAGGCAAACTGTTTTTCATTGCAACATTTTGCCAGAGTCTTCAAGTCCTCACTCCTGGACTATATTTCTCTCTTCTCTGGAAGAGTTTCATTGATTAACATGCCACTAACTCCTACAAATCCCAAATGAGCTCTTTGGTTGGTTTATGTGTCCATTGTTTTGTGCTCAATAAAAAGAAGAGTGGAATACTTGTGCATTATTAATTGTATTTTAAATCTTGAAATATGGTTCTTTCTCCTGCTGTGTTTTTCCTCTCTGTAGCTATAAGGAATCAGTTAAAATACCACAAATCATTGGTAAAGTGCAATCAAAATGAAGATGCCCAACTCAGTCTGTTTCAAGTTTAGAACTACCATATCTGTCCACATTTCAGAGCTGTTTCGAAGACCCGATTTTGTCTGTTTCTAACTATAGTTCAGAGATTTTCCAGACAAATTGTCAGAATTCTGACTCATTGCCTGTTAGGCTAAGATATTTATTATTAAATTGTCTTTTATAAAGAAGAATCTTTTGTTAGAAATGTGTGTTCTTGGAAAGAGGAAGGGTCTGAAAGCAACACAAAGAAAAAAGATTTTTACATTTTTTATCCTCTGGTACTCAAACTGAAGAAAACGATATTGGTTTAATGTGGTGACATCATCATGTATTCAAAACATTGGACTATCAACGTATGGTTTGGAGAAAAAGGAAAGTAGTTGCACAGATATAAACATCACTCATAAACTTGAAAGAATTGCTTTTCAATTTTTCCTCAAAAGTTTGATTTTCTTCTGAGGTTAGTTTGTGTGTGTGTGTGTGTGTGTGTGTTTTAATTTATTGTCTTTAGGCAGATTGATTAGTCAAGTATTTTATCTTGAAACTAGTCTGCAGTTTTCAACTTTCATTCAAATCTTCAAAGACCATTAGACAAGATGGGAGGAGGCAAGAAGTATATTCTGCATTGCATAATGCAGAAGTCTTAGACCCTCTCTGATATTTACAGTGATGACTAAAGCAGAGGAAATTTCATATTGCTGTTAAGGGAATAAAGCTGAGTAGAGCTTTATATGTGGGAACCCGGGTCAAACTAAGAGGAAGGGCCTTCATAGTAATGGAGAATGCGTGTGGATTTAGTTATAGAACTATAATGAGGACCAGGAGTCTAGGTGGAGGGCAGTACGAAGAGTTGTAACAAGTTGTATCTTAAGATTTTCATGGCTTCCTGCCTACGGCTGCAATAAAGAATTAGTTGAAGCAAGAGGTGAAGAGAAGTTAAGCATATTTGGCCTGCTCTGAGACCCATCATCACCATATTCTGCCTGATACTCAGAACCCCGAACTCTCCAGTCCAGCCCACCTAGAGTACTGATGGATGGAGAGAAGGGACATTTCTCATTCTTAAGTTCAACAGTTACATGCGGATCTGGATGAAACTACACAGAACTGCTTTCCAACGTTGCAAGCACGTTGTTAAGAGTAATCATCTGCCTTTGGCTCTTCCGTAGGAATTTTAACTAGCAAACCTAACTAAGGGGCTTGTTCATTTATCACAATTAGCATTGTATGCTAACCCTTTTGAAAGAAAATGTTAAGAAAGGAAAAGAAAAGCTACGAAGTAGGACAGTTTTATTGACATACCTTATTTAGAATGGAATCTGGAATATGTCTGTGACTTGATTCTGTTTTTAATCATTCCTGAGGTAAGGGAAGGAGAAGCAAATGCTTCAACAATTTTTCTTTTTCTCTCGTTGAGGCTGGCAGGAAAGAAGCTTATAAACTTTTCCTGTAAATTAGTTACTCACACAATGTTGACTAAAGTTAGTCTTGTTTTATAACAATAAAAAAAAGTTTCAAAAATTATAAAGCTATTCCTTTGTCATGCTAAGATATTCAAACAGCCATGAGTTGTTTATAATATTAAGTAAACATTCTTTTTCTACCTTAATCCTTCACATGCTCCCTATTCACATGCCCCAAAGGTAGCCTTTAATTATAGTTCCCAGCATGCTCTTTCAAAACTTTGTAATGCATGTATAACAATTACAGAGGTATTCTTTTTAAATAAAAAGAAAAAGTAATGCAATACTTTCAAACTTCATTTCACATTAATAACTTTTAGATATAAAAATGTTTTTATGCTTCTAATAAACCAAATTATCAAATAAGGGACTAGCATTTATCAAAAACCAATATCAGAAATTCACAAATTTAGCTAAAATGTAGTTTTTTTAAGTATGTAAGATGATCCAAGAATTAAGAAAAAAAAGTAAGTTGAAGGAAAAATAGAGAGAAAATTTGAAATTTTGGCCCAGAAAATATCAAAGCATCACAGAAGAAAGCAATATAAAAATTCAAAGAGAGACCTGCAATCTTCATATGGCAGGAGATGAGAAAGTATGTGTATGTGTATACACACACACACACACACACACACACATAGGAGCCCTGGTGGCACAGTGGTTAAGAGTTCACCTGCTAGTCAAAAGGTCAGCAGTTCAAATCCACCAGTTGCTCCTTGGAAACCCTAGGGCCAAGTTCTACTCCGTCTTACAGGTTTGCTATGAATTGGAACCCACTCAAAGGCAATGAGTAATGAGTTTATATATGACGTATGTATCTCAAAGCTGGAAATAACTGTCAATGTGGAATATTATTTTTAAGAATAAAACTATTTCACTGGGGTTGAAAAATAGTTAAATAGAGATGTTGGCTAAAATGAAGTGAGGAAAAGCTAATGACTCCATTGGTTGAATTCTCTTAGTACATAAGTTACTCTCCAGAAATGTTAGATATTTTGACAGGGACATAAACTTAGTATCCTGCAGCTGGAACATAGTCCCAGGAGTGAAATTTACACACAGAATTTCTGGCTCATAATCAAGAAAACTTTTATCCCAATAAATCAGAAAAAGATTATAGTGCTGGAAGGGACAATAGAATTCCCAAAAGAGGTAGCATCCGTTCTTCTATATCCAGACAGTCCGTACCTTCCAGACACTTTTATCTTCCTTCTTTGAAAAATCACCAGTGTCGGTAATTGGCCAATATGTTTGAATGATGCAGTCCATATCCTCACACCCTTATGGTTAGAGAAATGAAGGTTTTCTACAAATCTAACTGCAAATTACTTCATTTATACTTCAGTTAATTCGTCCTCTTTTGTTAATGAGAGAGAACTGAGCACAACCTCGCACTTCATTTAATCCAAAAAGATTATTAGCATGTGTCAGTCTGCAATGTTCCCTAGAGAAATATTTGTCCAATTTACCATAATGCATCTAGAAGTTTCAACAAAAGCTTTGGACAAGAATCATCATTTGCACGTGCTGTATGTAGCTTGGTGAAAGCATGGTTTTAATCGCTGCTTAGTATCCCTTACATGGCAACAGACAGAAGAAAGCATATAAAATGGGAGACCTCATCCCTGTCTGAGATCTGTTTACTCTGTGGTGGGTAAGAGGTAAAAGCCTCTTTTAAATGTTTGCTGTCGCTGCAGAAGAAATAGGTTTGAAGTGAAATAAAACAGTTGAAGGGCTCTCATTCTGATTGAAATCTGGATTGGTTAGTCCCAAAACAAAAATCCTACACAAGATCCTTAAAGAGCAGCCAAACAAACCCCAGGAGGAAAAAGGCACAGTTGGATAAATGTGTGTTCTACTAAAGGAAATACGTTGAAAAACTGAATCGTAAGTTTTGAGCAGAGAAGAAAACAAAGTATTCATGGATCGATTTCAGGGAATTCAAAGAAATAAACTTTTATGTGAAGTTGTAAATGATCCATATGAAGGACTAGGGAATTGGAGAAAATGATCAAAGACCAAAAAGAAGTACATAGGATATTAACCTTGCAGAAACAGCCTGTTTGATTTAAAGAACAGAAGAAAACAACCCACAAAGTAAAGGCAGAAAACGAAGTGGAAAATACTAAGGGCATTAAGATAGAGGATAAAAGGTTTCACAAACAAATAAAGCAGCAATAAGCTTATGAAAGCCACTGTTGCCTCTTGAGAAACCAAAGGGCAACTGGGTAATGGAATAGAGAGATAGGATGGGACGTGGTATTCCCATTTGCTCCATCAGAAAGGAAGAAGAAAACATGTTGAACACAGGCTCATCTTTTCAGAAGGTAATGAGAAACAAAAAAACAAAAACAAAAGGAAATTAATGGTAGCTCCCATTTATGTTAGAAAAATCAATTATCAAATTTACTAAAACTAGAAATCTGAAGGAACTACTAGGGATAAAAGCAGAAGGAATAATCATTTGCAAGAATTTATTCATCCTAATACATGAAATTAAATGAAGGGAGAAAGTACATTTCTTTGCATGGGCTAACAATTCCTGTCTTGCTACTGAGCATTGTAAAATTTTTGGCACAGTATGAGATGGCTTCTTAAACAAACTAAAGTTAATTTCAATTTGAAAGAAATGAAAATAAAGAAAAAAATTATAAAATCATGTAGACACAACATCATCATTTTTTGAAGTTCCTTGCTATATTATAATTTTGTTTCGGGTTTAGTACAGTTCTAATTTCTTACACCCATCCCATAACCCATTGCCATCAAGTTGATTCTGGCTCATAGTGATCCTATAGGACAGAGTAGAACTGCCCCATGGAGTTCCCAAGGCTGTAAATCTTTACAGAAGCAGACTGCCACATCTTTCTCCCCTCAGAGCAGCTGGTGGGTTTGAACCACTAAACTTTCCAGTTGGCAGCCAAGTGTTTAACCACTGCACTACTAGGGCTCCTTCTTGCACCCGTAGCAATGGTATAATCCTCTAACAATCTGGAAAAATTTAAGCTATCGATATAACTCCTGCACAGATATCAACCGATATCATTGAGCATGCCTACCAAATACCTTTGTTAACTGCTTGCTAAAAATTATTTCTGTAATACTAAACTATTCAGAAAACTTCTATTAAATATCTGAATACATATTGTTCTTTCACATTTTACTTTAAATTCTGTATTAAAAAAAAACGGCATAGGTGAAATATTTTGTATAGTATAGGTAGAAAAATACTTTGTCATTTTGGTGAGTTATATCAAAATACATCACTTTTATTTACAGTGCTTCATTTCAGTTATCTGCATCCAGATAAACAAAAACCCAAAAAAACCAAACCCAGTGCCACTGAGTCGATTCTGACTCATAGCAACCCTATAGGACAGAGTAGAACTGCCCCATAGAGTTTCCAAGGAATGCTTGGCGGATTCAAACTGCCAACCCTTTGGTTAGCAGCCGTAGCACTTAACCACTATGGCACCAGGGTTTCCATCCAGATAAACAGAGAGCAGCTATTCAGTTAAACCCAGATAGCAATTGCTGAAGTCAAATTTAACAGTGTATATCAATGCTCCCTAAGCCATATCTTCATACTCTGTAATTCTCTGCATCTAATGGTATCACATTTTCCCTGCATTATAGAGGGATAGATTGTCGGCATGCGTTCCGTGTTGTGCACAACGTCTTACCTGATCCAGATCGGTAAAACCCAGATGTGTGGGGTTGTTTCCATAACTATTTATTCACCAGAAGCAATAAAAGGAAAAAAAAAAAGTTCTCACCACTTTTTCTAATAAAAAGTAACTTATTACATCATTATTATATCACATAAGTATCCCTAAAACCCATTGCCATTGGGATTTATTATGTGGGATTCTAATATTTTAAAGTGTGATGACAGCTGTATTCTCTTCATAACTTCATCATACGGCAGCAATATACCGGAATTAAGAAAGGATGTACAGAGAACTTGAGAAGATAACTTCAATGTACTCTTCTGAGAGTCACCTCAAATATCTATAGAATATTATCTTAAGGTATGGCTCTTCTCTCTGAAGAACTTTTTTTTTTAACATTGCTTGCAGGGCAGGTTACTGGCTGCAAGTTCTCTTTGTGTTGATCTGGCAATGTCTATTTGTTCTGAACTTTTGGAGGATAATTTCACTGGATACAGAATTCTAGGTTTTCTTTTTTTTTTTTTTCCTGTAGTTTAAATATCTTACTCCACCCTCTTCTTGCTTGCATGGTTTCTGAGAAGTCCTATGATATTCTAATCTTTGATTTTCTATAGGTAAGGTGTTTTCTTCCTCTGACTTCTTTTAAGATTTTCCATTTGTCTTTGATTTTCTGCAGTTTGAATATGATAGGCATAGGTGTATAATTGTTGGTATTTATTTTTTTATACTACTTGGTGTTCTTTGATCTGCTTGGATTTGTGGCTGGTATTTCTCATTAATTTTGGAAAATTCCCAAGTATTATCACTTCACATATTCTGTTCCTTTCTCTTTTTCCTCTCCTTCTCATATTCCCATTACACATATTTACATCTTTTGTAATTGTCCCGTAGTTCTTGGCTATTCTGTTACATTTTTTCATTCTTTTGTCTCTTACCTTTTCTGTTTGGGAAGTTTCTGTTGACATATCTTAAACTCACTGGTCATTTCATAAGCTTGTCCATTTTACTGATAAGTTGGTTAAAGGCATCCTTCATTCTGTTACAGTGTTTTATTTATTTATTTGTTGGTTTATTTATTATTTTTAGCACTTCTTTTTGCTTCTGTTGTAGAATTTCCAACCCGCTGTTTACATTACTCCTTTGTTCTTGCATGGTGTCCATTTTTCCCTTAATGCCCTTAACATATTAAACAGAATTGTGTTAAATTTCTGTTCTGATAAATCCAAAATATCTACCATATCTGAGTCTGCCTCTGATGCTTGCGTCAGACTATGTTTTTTGCCTTTTAGCATGCCTTGTAATTTCTTGTCGAAAATTGGACATGCTGTATCAGGTAAAAAGAACAAAGGTAGACAGGCCATTTGAATGGGAGATTTTATGGTTATTTATGTTTAGCAAGAAGTTAGGCTGTGTTTACTCTTTGCTGTAGCTGCAGTGTAAATGGCTAAAATTTCTTCCAGTATCCTTGTTTTTGTCTTGGGGTTTTCCTGGAGACTTCTCCCTAAATAGAGTCTGAAGCTTACAGTTCTTTTAGCTATAAACCCCTATTATCATACATGATCCCTATTAATGTAGTGGTTAAAGGTAGAGGGAGGAGAAGCATTCTGTAGTCTTTTAGTGAACATGTGTCCTGGGATTGTGACTTTTCCCAGTGCTTCTCTGCTTCCCCCTTAGGTGAGACAGTAAGGCTAGATGAGGCTGAAGTTGGATATTTCCCTTCCCCCCCACTGAAAACTTAGGAAGTATGTGGCTCCTTTAAGACTGGGCCCTCTAAGAGTTTTTAATTCTCATACCAGTCCACATTGTACTCTCAGCAATATGTCAATTACAGTTGAAAAAATTCTTAATAGTACTGACTCTACCTGTGGGCCTCTGCTTTTGGACTTCTGTTCCTAGTGAACTGTGATTCTCTATATCTGCCTACCTGTTTTTCCAGTTTTCATGGCATAAGTTTGCCCTGTGACCTCAATTATTTGATGTATTTAAGAAGAGTTGTAGATTTTAAGTTTGATCAGTTTTTTGTTTTTTTTTTTTTTGGTGAGGACAGGAGTGATAACTTTCAAGCTCTTTACATGTTGAACTGAAAACCAGAAGTCTGGCTCTTCTTTAATGGTAAGATTTATCATGTTATACACAAAATGCTTTCGATTCCAGCATAGGTTTAATACAAACACAGATATCAGGACATCAACCCTCTCATTTTTTGTGCCATCACTAATTTCACTAAAGCTCAGAAGTGTTGCATTCAAAAAGAAAATCTCTTTTGACTATTCAATCTTAAATTGTTTCCCATCAGTAAGTGTTCTATTAAGATAATATAATTTGTACAATCCACAATGCATCACAGCATTGATTTCAAATTGATTCAACTGTATAATGCATACATTACCATCAAACAAAATATTCCATAATGGATAGTCTGATATAATGCAATACTTTGTTGATATACTTAACAATATAAGCAATTTAGCCTTGCCATGCAGCTAGTAAATTCTGAAGATATGAACTGATCTTCTCTGACAGCAGACGAGCATCTGATTTCTGCCAAATACAGCATATGATATTCACAATTCAAAACGTCACATAGTGCCAATTCTTGAGTAATCTTTATCTGTTAATTAGATCACTATTAGAACTATAAATCGTTGAAAGAACTATTTCTCTTTCAGTAAGTAGTGTCATTCAGATTTCTCGTATTTTACTTTGCCTTTAAATCAACAAGTTTAACTCTCACATCAAACTCAAACATCAGAAATGAATTAGGTGTGGGATAGTCTATTCTTTTGTCTTTCTAGTATCAGTCAATTTAACAAAATGTGATATAAGGCTGACCTTGTCAAATTACATAAAATTAAGAAAAATGATAAAAGAGCCAGAGATTTCAAATAAAACTACGTTTTGTTATAAACACAAATATTTAAAAAATCGTATTGAATTAGAAAACACATCATGTCTTTCACTATGTCATTGAGAATTAAGCACTGCAGAAATAATATTAGCCAGAAAAAACATCATACAAATTATCTTATTTTTGTGAGAAATTTGCCCTGAATTTCTCTAGTGTCCAGGTTAACCTCAGTTTCTAAAGACACATATTTATCTAAATCTGTTATTGTTATATATCACTGCTGTCTTTGAACTAGTTTACCCCCAAAGAAGCAACACAAAGACATTACTACAGTAATATTTTAAAGTCCATGCATTTTTACAGTGTAAAACAAATCTAGGGTCCAAATTCTTCTAGAGTCTGTCCAACTTATATTTTCCAAGTAGTATGGGCCATGTTCACTTGGCACTCTGTGAATAGGCCAAATATTTGTGAGCTCAACTGAGGCATATATTTTAATTCTACAAGATAAATTCTAAAGAATCCCTGTGCTGTTTCTATATTTCTGAAATTAAAAGTGATGTCTAATGAGAATGTGCTCTATTTCTTTTGACATCTCAAAGGCTGCTAAGTTCAATATTTTGCCTACTATGCTCAGCACATAAAATTGATGAGTAGAAAATATCTGTTCTAAATCAGGAGATGGGAATTATTATCTGGGAAACTATGGTTAGATACATAGACAAGGGAAGGATAAAGGCAAAGAGATTTACCTAGGCAATTCAGAAAATAAACATTGAATAAATAACACACACATTTTGTCTTAAGCTAAGTCTATAGAAAGTGTATGATGATGCTATTTTTATTTTCCCAGAGCCTTGTGGTTAAAAAGTATTCATTTAAGGCAAGTTCAACTTTCAAACGCCAAACACAGAGAGTGGCATTGTTTCCAGATGTAGGTTTTAGCAGTTCATGTCTTGAGTAATTAAGTGCAGTCAGTTCAGAAAAGACTGAAGCAGCATAGAACAGAATTTATTGTCAAACATTTCCAGACACCAGGAAGAAAGTACAATCAAAGTGCTTCAAACATCAGACTCTATGTGTTTGGAAACTGCTTTTATGTCTTGAAGTAAGAACATCCACTTTGTTTTAATACACACACGCACACACAATAAATAAATGATTAGTTGATTTCAGATGAGGAAATTTCCTGGAAATATATCATCCCCTTCATGGCATTCATCGTTTTAGTGTCACTTTGTTTTGTTTTTGTTGTACATGTATATATAATATTATTTAGTGCAATAATTGCACAATTAATGAAAACTCTGTATATGTCCATTTTATCCAGCCCTATTTAGTGCAAAGGACACACAGTTTGAGTCCTCAGTTCTGAAGTGCTCAAAATAGTTTGTGACCATGTATAAACTGAACTCTCAGAAATAGAACCTCAATCCACTAAAACGTCAGGAGATCATATTGACAGGGAGGCAATGACTGAATTTCCAAGCCCAGAGTATGATCATTGTCAGAGTCGCAAGATTATTTAGGTGAGTTGATTTACTAACAAGATAGCCAACAAGATTTGTGTTCTTAGAGGCTGATTTATAAATTGAATTCATTATGTTCCACAAACTGTAAATAATATCTACTTAGAAACAAAAATTTCAAAAAGACCACATTTTAAGTACCAGAAAATTGTAAAGGAGACCCCAAATGTCTTACTCTTTTGGAGGATAGATCTTGCAGCCCTTGGAGAGATGTGCTTTAAGACTTTCTCACTGGAAGGTCAAAAACGATGAGAATAAGTTTTTCTGTTCTTTATAACTGTCATTTCTCACCTCGATATATTTTTAAACACAATTAAGCACAATAGAAAAAAAAATCACATGAAAGAACTTTTATTCTTTTTTATTATGCTTTTAATCACTAATACATTTTATTTTCTTCAGAATTAAATGCTAAAATCAATGAGCTTCTGGGAAACCTAGTTTATCAAAGCTCAAGGTATGATTGTTACTTAGAGGTGTAATGCTTTAATTCCAACCAGACTGACATTTACATTCAATAATTTTTTTCATCTCAAAAGTACTTGGAAAAGGTTAAATTTTAATTTTCCTGGTATTCTTGCATAGGGGGACATTCCAGAAGTTTTATGTACCAACCACGATCAATTAAATAATAAATTTGTATTTGAACATTCAGATATTTGTCACTTGTACATGAAATGTGGAAACCCTCGTGGCAGTAGTGGTTAAGTGCTGCTAACCAAAGGGTCACCAGTTCGAATCCACCAGGAGCTCCTTGGAAACTCTATGGAGCAGTTCTACTCTGTCCTACAGGGCCACTATGAGTCAGAATCGACTCAACGGCACTAGGTTTTTGGTTTTACATGAAATGTAAAGCAGATCTGTTCTTACTTGTCAGCAGATTTGGTTCCAACCTCACGTGTGCAGAGTATAACTGCACTCCATAGGGTTTTCAAGGCTGTGATCTTTCAGAAGACATCCACCAGTCCTTTTCTTTCAAGGCTTCCATGCATGGGTTTAAACTGCCAACCTTTCAGCTACTAGTTGAGTGCTTAACCATTTGCACCACCCAGGGACAACTGTCAATGGTGTAGTCATTGCCTATATACTATGACTTCAACATTGTATGCAAAATGTATGTGAGAGGAATGACAAAATTTATCTATAAGAATACATGTATCAAGCTGTTAAGAAATTATATTACTTATTTAACACAGCCATAATTAAAACTCTTTCAATACCATTAGCCCAAACGGTGTGCCAGCCACTTTTTATGGGCCTCAGAAAACAAATCAAAAAACCAAACCTGTTGCCAATGAGTCAATTCAGGCTCATATCAACCCAACAGGACAGTGTAGAACTGCCCGGTAGGGTTTCCAAGGAGCTCCTGGTGGTTTAGAACTGCCAACCTTTTGGTTAACAGAGCTCTTAAACACTTCACCACCAGGGCTCCATGGACCTCAGAGGTAAGGCATTATTCTGGTACAGCATCAAGGTGGGTCCCTTTTGAAATGCATGAAACTCACTACAGAGGAGTTGGAGCCTCATTGTTGTGTAGGTTGAGCATTTTATTAGGTGATTCTTCCTGGATGTGTTATTTTTGTAAACTTTTACTTTTTATCACTTTATTTCTGTGTGATAAGGCTTGCAGGCATGATTATAGCTTTCCTGTGTGATAGTTAGGGAGCCCTGATGCGTTTGTTTTGGTTTCTCTGTGTCATATCTAGAAAACCAGAGGTGCCCCATGCAACCTAATTGAAAGGTGCTAAGATTAAATTACCTACCTAGTTCTCACTGTCATGCCACAAATCAGTGGCAGATTGTGTTGCCAGATCATATTTCACAAAATCCATATTATCAATGAAGAATTTCATAATAGTTAATATACATGCCATTTCCAAAAAAATAAGGAGAAAAAAATGCAGTAACAAAAGGATTTAAAAAATAAGTTAACTGGTTTTCGGCAAAACTGTATGTAACAAATACGATTCCCCCTCCCCCGCACACACACACCTTTTCTTTTTCTTTTCCTAACATCCTTTTCTTTTGGACCTGTTAACATCCCTGCTTTCTAAAGCACCAATTTTGTGAATTTCGCCTTCAGTAATGACCTAAGTCCCAGTGAAAAGATGTGCCCTTATTTTCCTTTGGAAGGTTATTAGTTCAAAATGGGCATGTAGCCAATGCAGACCAACTAAAAATTTTCCTTGGGCCAGTCTACCTGAGGTATTGAATAAAATGTTCATTTCTCCCAAGGTTATCAAGCTGGAGGAATGTAAGTCTTGGGAAGTCAGAGGATTTCTATCCCATCATGGAAATCAAGCCTACCCAACACATGATGAGAAAAACAGAATGCTGATAATATTATTTGAGCCTCTGGAGTCAGGCATACCAGACTCAGATTGATCCCTGACTTATCTCATTATGTGAAACAACAAATGTCTATATTTTTTTAATACTAAATGGATTTTTTTTTTAACTTCTAACAAAGAATTTTGATTTATGCTATGATTAGAATATGTGAGGTCTAAATATTGTGGCTACAGTTTAATTACCGAAAATTCCTCTTTAATTACTATTCTGCTGTTTTCTAATTCCATTGGGAGTTTCTTTTGGGGGGTGTATGCTTGCTTGTTTGGTTTTGAGGGGTATATTACTCTGGCTTCACTAGAGGAGCAAAACCAGTGATGCATATATATATGCACACATATATGTATAGAAACCCTGGTGGCTTAGTGGATAAGAGCTATGACTGCTAACCAAGCGGTTGGCAGTTCAAATCCACCAGGCTCTCCTTGGAAACCCTATGGGGCAGTTCTCTGTCCTATAGGGCCGCTATGCATCAGAATCAACTCAATGGCAATATATATATATATATATATATATATATATATATATATATATATAGCACCCTCGGGGTGCAGTGGTTAAGAGCTCGGCTGCTAACCAAACGGTAGGCAGTTTGAATCCACAAGATGCCCCTTGGGGCAATTCTACACTGTCCTACAGGGTCACTATGAGCTGGAATCCACTCGATGGCAACAGGTTTGGGTTTTATATATATAACAAAAAAAAAACCAAACCCAGTGCTGTCAAGTTGATTCCGACTCATAGCAACCCTATAAGACAGAGTTGAACTGCCCCACAGAGTTTCCAAGGAGCGCCTGGTAAATTCGAACTGCCAGCCCTTTGGTTAGCAGCCATAGCACTTAACCACTGCGCCACCAGGATTTCCATTTATATATATATAAAATATATATATATGCTTTATATATACAAGACATATATATATTTTAGAGAGCGAGAAAGAGGGAAGGAGCACTGGTGGTGCAGTGGATAAAGTACTCAGCTGCTAACAGAAAGGTTGGAAGTTCAAACTCACCAGCCACTCTGCAGGAGAAGGATGTGTTTGTCTGCTTCCGTAAAGATTTACAGACTTGGAAATGCTATGGGGCAATTCTACCCTGTCCTATGGGGTCGCCAGAGCATTCACTTATATACTGTAAGCAGGCCATACCCCTAAGGAAACCCCCCTTTCAACTGATAGGCTACTCTTGTCAGATCACAAATGGAAAGTGATTACATAGGGTCTGCCAAACCATGAAGAATAAGAGACTAGACAAGCTGACATGTAGCGTTAACCATCATGGGGGGGAGTGGATGTAGGACATATTGCATGATAGAAGAAATTCATTCATCTATACTAATTATTCGTTCTACAGGAGAAAGACCTGGCAATCTGCTTCTATAAAGAATACAGCTTAAAAGTCCCTATGGGGCAGTTCAAACTCTATCACATGGGGTCACTATGAGTCTAAGTCAAACTGGAAGAACCTAACAACAACACATATCACGTATTTTTAGCACATTGCCTTGCCTCCATTAATAAAGACAACTAGATAATAAAATCTCAATTAACAGAACTGAGGCTTACTAACCCCTTGGTCAGATCCTGTTGGTCATTCCTGATACTTATTCTGAACCACATATTAAGATTGGTAAGAAGACCAATGGCTTGGTTTCTAAGGTATAATAATCATTTGTACAATTCCATCTTTTTTTTTTTTGTGCTTTAAGTGAAAGTTCACAAATCAAGTCAGTCTCTCACACAAAAAGTTATACACATCTTGCTATATACTCCTAGTTGCTCTCCCCCAATGAGACAGCACACTTCTTCTCTCCACCCTGTATTTTTGTGTCCATTCAGCCAGCTTCTGTCCACCTCTGCCTTTTCATCTCCCCTCCAGACCACAGCCGCCCACATAGTCTCATGTGTCTACTTGATCCAAGAAGCTTACTTCTCACCAGTATCATTTTCTATCTTAGAGTCCAGTCCAGCCCCTGTCTGAAGAGTTGGCCTTGGGAATGGTTCCTGTCTTGGGCTAACAGGAGGTCTGGAGACCATGACCTGCCAGGTCCTTCTAGTCTCAGTTAGACCATTAAGCCTGGCCTTTTTACGAGAATTTGAGGTCTGCATCCCACTGCTCTCCTGCTCTTTCAGGGGTTCTCTGTTGTGTTCCCTGTCAGGGCAGTCATCGGTTGTAGCCAGGCACCACCTAGTTCTTCTGGTCTCAGGCTGATGTAGTCTCTGCTTTATGTGGCCCTTTCTGTCTCTTGGGCTCATAATTGCCTTGTGTCTTTCGTGTTCTTCATTCTCCTTGGCTCCAGGTAGGTTAAGGCCAATTGAAGCATCTTAGATGGCCACTTGCTAGCATTTAAGACCTGAGACACCACTCTCCAAAGTGGGATGCAGAATGTTTTCTTAATAGATTTCATTATGCCTATTGACCTAGATGTCATTTGTACAGTTTTGAAAATAAGAGCCTTTTTTGCTGAATCATAAACAAACATGTATATTTATTGTCATTATTGATTCACACATCACTTCAAAAATCTGTGTCCTTCGTCTCTAACAAGGAAAACTGAGGCACAGAAATCTTGTGGACAGAGTCAGACATGAGGTCACATGTGTGCTTAGAAATATATTTAACTTTATGATGTGTCACTATTTAAAATATAATACCAAGTTTGAATATAGGCTATTTTGTATATAAAATATCTAATATCTGTGAAACTATTTAGGAGATGTGAATATCACTTAGGGCTATAACATGTATTTTGAAAAAGATAAAACATGTTTTCTTCCTTGGTATTTTTATATTTAGAAAAACATTGCCAAAATCTTCTTTAGAATAGATAAATGAACAGTAATAAAATTTTGGGTAAAATATATTAATTTTCCTTATGAAAATTATGCCACAAAAACTTGATATAAACTTTTAAACTGAATTCACATAATTGATTATTATAGCAGAAAAATCTGTAAAAGTTGAAGCTAAATTAAATTATATTTTCAAAGAGAAAGCAAAGTAAATGTTCAGACTACCATGATATGGGGTGAGGCTTTATAATAAGCTGGTCCCCATTTTTTAAAGTGCAGAAAAATATTCTGGATGAATTGTAATAATTTCTTATTTATTTACCCCTAAAGTAAAATTGGCTAATGATAGGCAGTGCTTGACTATTTTTAGGTATGCTAGAAAAAAAAATTTTGGTGAAACAATGAATTAATAATATCTTTTAGTTTAAAGAAAGACTTACACAAAGCTGTGTTCCATTTAGGAAGATATTAGATATCATCACTAATTCATTTTTACTGAAGTCTGAATTTTCAAAGCCAACTAAGGTATTCCAATCAAGTATGTGGCAATGATTGTATTTTACAGAAACATTTCTATGTTTAGCTTTTTGATGAGTAAAATTCTTAATTGTTTAGCTTCTATTACAGGTTATTCCAAAAATTCATCATAGTTTACATCTTATAAATACGACAACTGAGAATACTAAACTAGTTAGGATGTCTATTCCAGATCATCATTTTGTTTGACAGATTTTTGGTGGAAAAGTTTCTTTTACATGCATCCTGAGTACAAGATAATGTCGAAATAGTTTCTAAGGCAGATTATCATGTTTTATGCAAATGACACGTGTCTTTTACGCTTGTTTGCTAAACATCCCCCCCCCACTTCAGGTATTTTCATAAGTGAACTATGTTTTATGTATTTTTTTTTTTTACAGCCACATGTAAAAAAACAATTGGCATAGCAATACTTATTAAATACCTCATAGAGGGGGGAAGGGTTGGCAAACAATTATAGAAAGCATGCATTATTTGCATAAAAGTAGTTATATGATGCCACGAACACCAGTATAAAATCCATAATGCTTTAAACATTATAGCAGCATAATGTATATTGCTTTCTATTTCATGTTCTTTAAATACTGGACTCATTTTCTGAGTCAATATTACTTAGTTCTTTAAATGTCTTTGGCAAATATTGCTTTCCTCCATGCTATTTACAAGATGAATTTCCTTGCTTGTCTTGGAGATATTTAATTTTTCTTTGGTTTTCATTTCTTCAGGATTTGTTTATTTAAAAAAAAAAGTTGAATAAGGTTGTCTTATCTAGTGCTGCTATAACAGAAATACCACAAGTGGATGGCTTTAACAAAGATAAATTTATTCTCTAACAATCTAGGAGGTTAAAAGTCTGAATTTAGGGTGTCAACTCCAGAGGAAGGTTTTCTCTCTGTTGGCTATGGGGAAAGGTCATTTTCGACAATCTTCCCCTGCTCTAGGAGCCTCTCAGCACATGACTTTCCTTTCTTGGTGGTATGAGTTTCCTCTGTCTCTCTGCTCATTTTTCTCTTTTATATCTCAAAAGAGATTAAGACACAACCTAATATTGTAGATTGAGTCCTGCCTCATTAACATAACTGCCTCTAATCCCAGCTCATCAACATCATAAAACCAAACCCAGTGCCATTGAGTCAATTCTGACTCACAGCGACCCTATAGGACAGAGTACAACTGCCCCATGGGGTTTCCAAGGAGCACCTGGTAGATTCGAACTGTCAACGTTTTGGTTAGCAGCTGTGGCACTTAACCGCTACACACCAGGGTTCCCCATTAACATCATAGAAGTAGGATTTACAACACATAGGAAGATCACATCAGATGACAAAATGGTGAACAATCACACAGTACTGGGAATCATGGCCTAGTCAAGTTGACACATATTTTGGAGGGACACAGTTTAATCCATGACAAATACATATTAGATTTATGTGATTAAATGTGTTAAATACCTTGGTTATAAAATCTGAATATATTTTAAATCTATAGCTATAGAAATAAGGTGCATAATCAAGCATTTATTATACATAGTAAATAAGTAGATAATCTGTTGCTATCAAGTTGCCTCTAACTCGTGATGACCCTATGAATAGAACTGTGCTCCCTAGGGTTTTCAGTGGCTGATTTTATATAAGTATATCAACAGGACATTCTTCTGAGATGCCTCTGGGTGTACTCAAACCTCCAATCTTTTAATTAATAGCTGAGCATGTTAACCATTTGTACTACCCAGGAACTCCATATAAGGAGATAAGTAGTTCTATACATTTTGCCTAATTCATCATTCTTATCACGCTTATTGCAGTTTAGTTTAAATCTCTTATGCAAAATCTATTTTCTCACTTTATTCTCATTGAAATAGGCATTTAATTATTTATGCTATGTTAGTAATTCCAACATTGTGAAGAACTAGAATTCCAAGACACTTAATTATGCTCATGCAGACTCTGTACATAGACCAAGAGGCAGTCATTCGAACTGAACAAAGGGATACTGAGTGGTTTAAAGTCAGAAAAGGTGTACAATGAGGCTGTATCCTTTCATCAAATTTACTTAATCTGTACGCTGAGTAAATAATCCAAGAATCTGGACTATATGAAGGACAATGCCTAAGGATTGGAGGAAGACTAATTAACAAGTTTCAATATGCAGATGATACAAACCTGCTTACTGAAAATGAAGACTACTTGGCACACTTACTGATGAAGATGAAAGATTTCAGAATGGATTATACCTTAACATAAAACAAAAATCCTTACAACTTTATCAATAAGCAACATAAAGTTAAATGGAAAACTTACTGAAGTTGTCAAGGATTTAATTTTACTTGGATCAACAATCAAGACCAGGAAACCAACAGTCAAGAAATCAAATGACATATTTCCCTGGGCAAAACTGTGGTAAAAGACCAGTTTAAAAATATTAAAAAGGAAAGATGTCACTTTGAGGACTAAGGTGAGCCTTACTCAAGCCATGGTCTTTTCAATTGCCTCATATACATGAGAAAGCTGAACAGTGAATAAGGAGGCCAAAGAAGAATTGGGACATTTTACTGTGGTGTTGGTGAAGAAGACTGAATATAACATGGTCTGTCAGAACAATGAACAAATCTGTCTTGGAGAAAGTACAGCCAGAATGCTCCTTAGAAGCAAGGACTGTGAGACTTTGCTTCACTTACTTTGGACATGTTAACAGGCAGGACCAAACTCTGAAGAAGAACATCATGGTTAGTAAAGCAGAAGGTCAGTGAAAAAGAGGAAGATCTTCAATGAGATGCATTGGACACAGTGGCTGCAAAAATGTACTCTAACATACCTACTATTGGGAGGATGGCGCAGAAGAGGCAACCTTTCATTCTGAGTTGGAGCTGAGTCAACAGCACTTAACAATAACACGGTAATATACAATTTCATCTATGTCTATTTTGCCATACCAGTACTACATCTGGAGACTTTGTCTGATAGTGTTGGGCCCTCAGCAGAATCCTGGTTGCTGAAAAATGAAAGAGGAGTCTATAATGATTATCACTTCACAGCCAAGATGAGATCTAGAGATTTGCCTAAGAAGATGTTCAGTAAAAAAGTTTTAATTCTTCTTATTGTTGTTGTTAGGTGCTGTTTAGTCAGTTCTGACTCAAAATGACCCTATGAACAACAGAACAAAATGCTGCCTAGTCCTGTGCCATCCTCCCCACCATTGTTATGCTTGAGTGCATTGGTGCAGCTACTGTATCAATCCATCTTGTTGAAGATTTTCCTCTTTTTCAATAACCTTCTATTTCGCCAAGTATGATGTTCTTCTCCAGGGCCTGGTCCCTCCTAATAAGATGTCCAAATCACATGAGACAAAGTCTTGCCATCCTTGCTTCTAAAGAGCATTCTGGCTGTACTTCTTATGAGACAAATTTGTTAGTTCTTCTGTCAATCTGTGTCATATTCATTAGTCTTTGCCAACACCATTATTCAAAGGCATCAATTCTTCAGTCTTCCTTATTCACTGTCCAGCTTTTGCATGCATATATTGTTGTTGTTTGGTACCAATGAGATTGGAATGACTCATAGCAACCCTATGAACAACAAAACAAAAGACTGCCTGGTCCTGCGCCATCCTCACAATTGTTGTTATGCTTAAGCCCATTGCTGCAGCCACTTTGTCAGTCCATCTTGTCAAGGGTCTTCCTCTTTTATCCTGATCCTCTACTTTATCAAGCACAATGTCCTTGTCCAGGGACTGATCTCTCCTGATAACATGTCCAAAGTATGTGAGACAAAGTCTTGTCATATTTGTTTCTAAGGAACATTCTGGCTGTACTTCTTCCAAAACAGATTTGTTCTTTCTTTGGGCAATCCATGGTATATTCAACATTCTTTGCCAATACCATAATTCAAAGGCAACAATTCTTCAGGCTTCCTTATTCATTGTCCAGCTTTCTTTCACATGCATATGAGGTTATCGAAAACACCATGGCTTGGACCAGGAACACCTTCATCTTCAAGGTGACATCTTTGCTTTTTAACCCTTTTAAGAGGTCTTTTGGCAGCAGATTTTCCCAATGCAATGCTTAGTTTGATTTCTTGACTGCTGCTTCCATGGGCACTGATTCTGAGTCCAAGTAAAATGAAATCTTTGACAAGTTCAATACTTATCATCATGTTGCATATTGGCTCAGTTGTATAGATTTTTGTTTTCTTCATGTTGAGGTGTAATCCATACTGAAGGCTATAGTCTTTGATCTTCATCAGTAAGTGCTTCAAGTCCTCTTCACTTTCAGCAAGCAAAGCTGTGTCATCTGCATGACATAGCAGGTTTTAATAAGTCTTCCTCCAAACTTGATGCTGCATTCTTCTTCTAGAGTCCAGCTTCTCAGATTATTTGTTCGTCATACAGATTGAATAAGTATGGTGAAAAAATACAACTCTTACTCACACTTTTCCTGACTTTAAACCAGGCAGTAGTCCCTTCTTCTGTTCAAATACCTGCCTCTTGGCCTAAGTATAGTCCCTCATAAGCACAATTAAGTGCTCTAGAATTCCCTTTCTTCACCATATTATCCATAATTTGTTTTGATCCACACAGTCAAATGCCTTTGCATAGTCAGTAAAACACAGGTAAACACCTTTCAGGTATTCTCTGCTTTCAGCCAAGATCCATCTGATATCAGCAGTGATATCCCTTATTCCATGTCCCCTTCTGAATCTGGCTTGAACTTCTTGCAGTTCCCTGTTGACGTAATGCTGCACCTGCTTTTGAATGATCTTCAGCAAAATTTTACTTCCGTGTTATATTAATGGTAGTGTTCTATAATTTCTGCATTCTGTTGGATCACCTTTCCTTGGAATTTTCATTGCTACACCTTAATGACATGTTTTATAAAAACATTACATTTATAATGTATGTTTATGAATTTTTTTTTCCTTTTGTGCTCTTTCATACATTTCTCTCTTTTTATTTATTTATTTGAAGCACAGAGAGATAGTCTCCCTAGATTTTCTGTGTCTCCTATTAGTTCTCCTTGAGATCAGGACCAATAATATATTCAAAGACATATCTCTACCACCTAAGAAGATGATCAGTTGAAATATCACGGAAATTAATATAACTGAGAAAACACTGGAAATTTGTCTATGGTCTCAAAGTTTAAAAAAAAGGAAAGAGAAAGCCAGAGCATGCTTCTAGAAGTACAGATATCCCTCTCAACCAAAACACATTTCCAAGATAAGTTATTTATCTGTCTGAAGGAGGGGTGGGAGGTGGGGGGGTGGGGAGAGGATATGATTCATTGCCTGGCATCTGAATAAAAATAATCCCCCATGTCGAAATCCAAGTAAAGCTAAAGAATGTGTCGTCAGCCTAAAAAGCTCAAAGTGGAAACACTTTTTGTGACACTGTGTTATCTCCTGCTGAATTAAGTGTGTCTTCCCAAGGAAATAACTACTTGTTTAGGGATTTTCTTTCAGTTGGTCAGTCAGCTCCCAGACTGGTTGACCACTGATCTGTCCCTAATTGTAAAACATCACAGGAGGGTCTTTGGCTGTTCAATAGACTGAGTCACTGCAGCTGTATTTACATATCCATTAGGGTCAGTGTTGCTGCCTCTCATCACTCATTCTGGGATTGGTAAATTGATTAGTAAGTTAAAACACTAAAGAATCACTCTTCCCAACATTTTTGAAGACACAGCTCTCAGTGGAGAATATATTATGGTATAAATTGTCTATTTTATTTTCATTCTCTTTGTGACTTCTCTTTCACAGAAAATAAAGTCATTTGTTCTTTTTCTTGTTCAAATTCCACCTTCAACAGTATTGGTGGAATCATATCAAACTGACACTTTTATAGATCGAAAATGCAGTTCAATATTTACATAGTGCCTTCTCAATGCTATGAGCCATTTCATATGGATCATACCGTAACGGTTAGTAGTAGGGATCCCGAAGCAAGACTGTCTGGATTCAAATTCCAGGTCCCCTGCTTATCAAGTGTGTGACTTTAACCAAATTATATAACTGACTTCTGTGTATCAGTTTCCTCATTTTTATAATAAGAATAATAATAGCACTTACCTCATAAGATTATTTTACCTATTAAATGATTTAACATTTGTAAAATACTTTAAAAAGTAACTGGCATAAAAGTATTGGTTAATCTTCAGCATATTATCTTGTCTTGATAGGGATTAGCCCATTTATACCATGCGTTCATCAAATTTATATTGAAGCTTTTTATTCTGGGTACTATTGTTCCTGGAAGATTTATATAGACTAATGGAGCAGTAAGAGCATGAATATATTACTAGAAACAAAAAAAAAAACTATAACTTTATGAATAATATGATTAAAAAGCACCCCCCAAAAAGTTTTTTTTTTAAATGATAAGTACTGAAATCCACAAACATCCAGTTATTACACAACTGCCAGAATATCTCCGTATCTATATTTTTCACAATCTAAACACCTATCAAAATAGTGTAGAAATTTGAGAAAAATTGGACATCCTGGAAAAAGCAGTCTTGTAAGCTATCTCCCTATGGAGGTTGGGGTCAATGATTAGGGGAAGTTATCTGGTGGCATCCATATTATGCTGCTACAGCTTCAGTTTTCTATCTATTCCATTTACTGAAAAGGGATTGATGTATTTAAAATCTGCTGGAAACCAAACAGATAAAAGAGCTAAACCCATCACCACAGTGGCAAAATATCACATTGTACAAAAGTAATGGGCATGAAGCTTGACTCCCTGGGTTCAAGATCCAGTTTTGTCACACGGTAGCTGGGTGACTTTGAGCAAGTAACTTTACTATTTAGTGCACTGGGTTTTCCAACTGTAAAATGAGAATATTACTTCTACTACTAATAATAGTTATTTTTATTGGTTACTTTGCAAAACATTTGAACTAAATGTAAAAGAAGTGTTCAATAAATGAAAGACAAACAAGTTAATTTAGTGATTAAGAGCATAGTCTTTGGAAACAGTGAATAGATGTGAACCCTGGATCCAGCACTCACTAGATGTATAACTTGGCAAAAGTTATTTAAAGATCGCATCATTCAGTATTTTCATCTATAAGAAGAGTACGTGTGAGGATTTAATAAGTTAACATATGCACAGTTCTTGGAACAGTGCCTGGCATAAAGTGCTTTAGATATTAGCTATTATTATCATTATTCTTGTTATTATTATCAAAATTTGCCCCTAATCAATTGTTATCTGAAACAAATAATTTATCCAGATCAATCATAAAGAGATTTAAAAACAATTCTACACATTTACAAACATGGTTGCAAGGGTAGAGCGAGAAGTTGTATTTAATTTACATTACAAAGATGAAAGGATCATTCAACTCTAAATCAGTAATGATATAAGGATGATTTCAAGTATTGTGGTCAAAACAGGTAAGGGTTTTCTAGTTAGTAGGTTAAAGCAATAATACTTAATGCATATTTAGTAACTTAAAGCAACAACAATGTTTATTTTATTCATAGTTCTTCACTTTGGGCAGAGCACAAAAGGAGCAACTTGTCTTTGCTCTATTCAGCATTAAATGAGGAAGAAAATAAACTTGATTATTCACATGGTGGAAACCCTGGTAGCGTAGTGGTTAAGAGCTAAGGCTGTTAACCAAAAGGTCGGCAGTTCGAATATACCAGGTGCTCCTTGGAAACTCTATGGGGCAGTTCTACTCTGTCCTATAGGGTTGCTATGAGTCGGATTCAGCTCGATGCTGAATCCGACTCATAGCAACCCTATAGGACAGAGTAGAACTGTTTTGGTTTTTATTCACATGTTAGTTGATGTTGGATGTCAACTGAAATCTTACTTGAACTTTCAGATGCACACCTATAAATGGCCTCCCTATGTGGCCTGGGCTTTCTCAAAATGTGGTAGCTGTGTCCTAATGGCCAGAGAGAAAAAGCTCTGCAGAAACTATATTCCATTCATTAAGAGTGTTACAAACAGGGAGGAGAAAAGTAAGCTCTATTTCTTGATAGGAATCTGGCAAGCATCTAGAAGATCATGTGGGACTAGAAATATTGCTGAGGCTATATTTTAGAACCATAATCTTCCGCAGTCTATCCTCTGGACATAACAATTTGTGTGCCTCTTAAATGCAAAATACAATTACCCGCTTCCCAAGATTCACCAAAATCTTATCCTATTATGGTATCAATTTCAGAATTGACATCCAGGGTCTCATCATCTAAATCAGGCCCAGGTATAGATGAAGTTCTGTTTCTCTAGTGCAGATTTTAGAGAACAGTACCTGTTGATCCAAAGACTTATAAACTAAAGAGACAAGTGATCTGCCTTACACATTCCCAACATAAAATTGTTGTTTTTGTTGTTAGTTGCTGTTGAGTAGATTCTGATTTATTCTGACTCATATCTCAGGGTAGAACTGCCCCCACAGGGTTTTCAAGGCTAGGACCTTTAAGAAGCAGATTTCCAGGTGTCTTACAAGGTGTTTTTGGATAGGTTTGAACTGACAACCTTTTAGTTATATAGTGGTTAATGTTTGTGCCACCAAGGGAATCCTCCAACATACAATATAACATCCAGATTAAAAGGGAGAAAAATGAAATCACAAGAATCACAGGTCCATAAAAATTTTAAATTCTATTGAGGCACAATTGCTGTAAATGATTTTCTAGTTTTTGATTGTGACTTCTGACCTTTTGGAAGCATTCTCTGTAAGCGATTCTTCCTTTGTAAAAAAAAAAAAAAAAAATCCATGTTTGCAGCTGAATAGTTTTTTTTCAGTTCACTTCCTGTGTGTTATGTATTGAAATGTGTTCTCCCCAAAAGATATGTTGAAGTCCTGACCCCAAATACTGATGAATGTAACATTGTTTGGAAATAGAATTTTTGCATTTGACATCAAGCAAGTTCACATGAGGTCATGCTGAAGTAGGGTAGGTCCTATTCCAATATGAATGGTGTATTTTGAGGAGAAGAAACACAGAGAGACACATAAAGGGAAGATGAGTATGTGACAATGGAGACAGAGATTGGAAGTATGCATCTGCAAACCAAGAAGCTCAAAGGGTTGCAAGCCATCATGAGAAAATAAAAGAGAGACTTAGACCATATTCACCTTCAGAGCCTTTCAGAAGGAAGGCAGAAACCCTGGTTTCAAACTTCTAGTTGCCATGACAATGAGACAATGCATTTCTGTTCTTAAAACCCAACCAAATTTTGCGGTGCTTTGCACCAATTGACCTATAAACCTAACGGACTACTAGGAAGATGTTTGAGAACCAAAGGCCTCTTTTTATTGATACCATCTCTTGTTTTTAGTCCAAGTTGACAGTGCTTTCACCAATATTATTCTCTTAAAGAGTAAGTGGGTTTCTTATAAATCTTATTGTGGTTTTCTTCATTAGCCAAAACCCACACTCACAGATCTCTTTGAGATAAGATTTTCTCTATCTTGGATTTTCTATGATGCTACGACTGGATAAGCCTCCAACAGTCCTAGAAGTATATATATATATTTAATAGGGAGTGTCTGTGAGGCAGACCCTTAAGAGATTTAAAAGAATTTTTGTATGTTGGGAGCACTACTCTATTTTTTGAATTCTTAGCAAAGCATTATGCATCTATACTCTTGTCTTCATCTTTAGATGATGTTTTTATGATAGCACCCTGAGGCAATCTTCATCCAGAAGTTATTTCTTAATTTTAATA
This sequence comes from Loxodonta africana, assembly GCF_030014295.1. Classification (NCBI taxonomy): domain Eukaryota; kingdom Metazoa; phylum Chordata; class Mammalia; order Proboscidea; family Elephantidae; genus Loxodonta; species Loxodonta africana. The sequence goes on along the minus strand of NC_087346.1, from coordinate 96,722,918 downwards.
TTGTTACATTTGAAGAGGCTAGGAATGAGAAACAAATTTATTTTCAAAACAAAAAGGCGCTTACTCACTTGTATTTAATAATTCTTTCTTTAGCTTATCTCTCTGATCTTTCATTTTACAGTGACAAGAAACCAGGCAATGCTTTCATCACTCTGCCTGGATATTTCCTTTGGTAGATCATCCAGTTTATTATGTATATTTTCTCTATTTTCCACATTACTGTAGACAATAGTGTAGGAAAACTTTCTGCCATTATATAACAAGTTTTTCCAGCTTTTCCAGTAACATCTTCTCCAATTTTCTTTAAGCTCTTACAAACACCCAACTTGAGGTCATCAGACTTTTTGCCTTCTATTCTTCCAGCTTCTGGCTGCCCTACCATTTTAAATCCATACGTGTAAGTTTGAGATTATCTTACACTGGCATCTTATTCCTGGTAAAATACATATTTATATATTCTGGTTGTCTATTTACACACAACGAATTTCACCAAAGGTAGTAACTTAAAATAAGAATACATGTAGAGCCATTAATATGACTCAGAAAACTGAAATTTGGCAGATTTCTCTGGGGACAGTTCTTACCTACTCCTCTAAACACTATCTGGGATGTTTGAAGGGTGAGGGCTAGAATTTTTTTGAAGTCTTATTCACTGACATGGCTGGCAGTTGATGCTAGCTGTCAGCTGGAACATTAAGTGGCAGTTGTTGAATAGAATACTACGTATGCCCTGTCCATGTGGCATGAGCTTTTTTACATCATGGCAGTTGGATTTCAACCCCAAAATACCAAGAGGGAGAAGTAGGTGGAAGCCTTATCTCTTTTTATGACCTAGTCTCAGAAGTTACAAGGCATCACTTCTGTACATTTCGAGGGAAAAAATAGGCTCTGCCTCTTTTTGGGAAGTGGAAAGATTCTGAAAGAGCTTGGAGGGAAGCAGAAATACTGACAAAGACATTTTTTAAGAAATATTATTTCACACAAGGGTTATGGGTATCGAAGTGCATTTTTCTTATCTATCTTTGCTGAGAATTCTACAAATAAGCCAAGTAGTTTGTTTGGTATTCACAATCCAAAATAATAACACTCCTGAAAATCAGTTATTTGGAATATTGTAAAAATTTGAATTACAGTAAATTATTTTTGATGTATTAGACATTCCTTTTGCAACCATCTCATACACTTATATGTTTCAATTTTGGAGGTCTCAACCATTACCTTTCCCCTGTCCAAATATGTTACAGCACTTGTCTAGACTGGGACTACTGTGTCCATTTAATATCTATACCTACATTAGTAGCTAGAAACAATGAAATTTTACTTAATTTCTCTTCCTACCAATTTTTTTTCCACACTTTTCTTTTTAAACCATTGCTACGAATTCACAAACATAATTTGTTAACAATCATCATCAGGAAAAGAGATTCAAAATAACACAATATTTCTTATAATTAAAGTTTTGATCTCAAGAGCCTACATTTCATTTCTTTTTTCTTTTTTTAATATATAAGATTAAACAGTGTCTACACAGGGTCTTTCCTTATAATTTTAGCACCTAGAATAAATCAAACTAGAATGGATTTTTTCCTTATTCTGAATTCACATTTATCTTTCTGAAGGTTGTGATTCACAGAAGTCTGATGTCAGAATATTGTTGATGTGGCATATTTTAAATTCAATTTAAATTAATTTTTCCTTGTGAGATTAAGAATTATTTCCCATCTCTTGAAATAATCAAAGATCTTCTGGAGGTATTGTAGTAGCAATCAATTAACCATTCATGGAATTACTGTGCTAATAAACTTAATTAGTATCTTTCTCTTCCTGTCTTAAGTGGTTGCTGGAGTTATTGTCAGAATTATTTGTGTATTCAGAGATATTTATTTTTCAAAAATCGAGAGAATAAATATGAAGAATAACAGTGCTCCAAGCTAAGCAAACTGTTACATATATTTTGTTCGGAATAATACACCTATTCCTCACTTACCAACCATCTAGTTATCCAACCGTTTGCTTTTACAACAACAATGTAAAATTTACTATCCAACTATTCTGCATATTAATAACTTACATTTGACAGTAAAGAAGGCTGAAGTGCGAGGCTACAGTAAAGCGGGCTGTGAAGGTTAAGGTTATGTATCAGCGTGGCTGGGCCATGATACTCAGTGATTTGGCAGTTATTTAATGATGAAAATTTTGCAATTATGTAATGATGTCATTTTGCAGTTATTTAATTATGTACTCATCCTCCATTTTTTAATCTGATGTGGCCATTGTCCATTTTCACATAATGCTGATTTTCACATAACAACCTGGTCTTTGGAATCTAGCCATGTCGATAAGTGAAGAGTGGGTGTATAATATTCTACAATTATAAGTGGTTTGGTTCTAACAATAAATGTCAAAAACATATATTCAATCCTAAGTTTATTTTACAATCTGGTAGAAAAAAATAAAATAAAATAAAATTAGACAGAATATGTTGTTGTGTATTGTTCTCAACTCAGAAAGGATGGCAGCACAATAAATACAAGCTGAATTCTTTTTTTGAGTGAGTACAAAGACCTAAAAAAAACTCCTGAAATTTGTTTTAGACCTGTTATTTAAGACTACATACAATTTCTTTAATGCAAAGAAATTGGTCAATATTGACTTCTTACTGGATTTTTCTAGTAGTATTTGGAGGGTAGGGATTCAATTGATGTTATTTTGAAGTGTACACTGAAAAAAAGATTTTTTAAAATCAATTATTTAATTTTTAAAAATATAATAATATAGGCTCAGGAGAAATACTACATCACCAGGATACTAAACTTTCACCTGTGCGGAATAAGCCAAAGTAGAGCAAAGGTATACCGCAAGTCAGAATCAAGAACTTGGCACTATGTGCACTCCATAGAAGATAATGAGTCCAAATAATGATAACTGTGTAAGAATGTTAACTTACCATGTCAACAGGAGAACATTTGTTCCTTTTAAGCAGGACCAGCTTTGCTTCAGGCAATTCGGGCACAGCAATTGATAAATCAGCATGTACTCAGGCACTGCTTTGAGACAGGTATTTACATTTTTATTTCAGATGCAGTCAAATGTAGCTAATACATTTTAAAGGAGTAATCCCATTTCTGGATTCTTGATGAACAGCAGTTTTCTGATCATTTACATGATTCTAGCTTGACATTTAGTCCACATTTTGAAATATAAAATAAATAAAATTAATGATAATATTTGCAAAATGTTGCCTTACTTTTTGTTTCAAACCTTTTTTTCCTTGGTTTCCTTGAATCTGCACTTCCTTATTTTTGGATCTGTAGCATTTTTTTTTTTTTTAGCAGCAAGGGCCTACTCACACTCTGCTGCCCTTCTTATTCTACCTTGCTCAGTTATTTTCAAATCCTCAAATGGAGCACATACTTGTTTTATGCTGACATGAAAGAAAAGGATATCATTCAGGAATGTACAAATAAACAGTGTACAATCAGGTATTATCTTTTAGGCAGACTCGAGAGTAATCTAAAGATATTAAATTTGGCAAAAGACTCATACAAAATTCAACAAGTCTGCTAAGTGTCTTGATTATACTCAACCCAAAGTCTTCAGACCCCAAATTAATGTCAATCTAGTATAAACTGTTTTATATTAGAGGACCTTAGAATACATGATATCTAGAGTAAAAAGAAACTACTAAATTAATACATTTTTATAAGGAGTCTGTAGTTCCTGTGTGCTGATGAGTCAACTCAGACACATAGCAACCCTATAGGATAGAGTGGAACTGCCCCATGAGGTTTCCAAGGCTGTCATTTTAATGGAAGTAAACTGCCACATCTTTCTCCCATGGAGGGGCAGGTGGGTTCAAATGACCGACCTTTCAGATAACTGCTGAACACTTAGCCACTGTGCCAGCAGGATCCTATAAGGAGTCTACAAACACAAAAGGCAGCCATATATACTGAGGATGTTCAACTCAAATGTAATTATATTACTAACCTACAGCTGTAAGAGCTGGCAAAAAAGCAAAATCTTAGACAGGAGGTTGGGTGGCTTTGAAAACAAACACGTGAAAGATACTCTACTTGAAGGAAGCCAATTTACTCCAACAGATAAGCTAAAGAAATAATCTTTGAGAACTATGTCTCTACTAGAACTAGCAACAAGCACAAACATATTTAAGCCAGCTATTCCAGATGTCTACCCATAGGAAGGAGTTGCAAAGTCAGATGGTATAACCTGAGTGCCAAAGAAAAACCTTAAAAAGGACTATCAACACAAAAAAGGGCCCAGAACCCCCAGTGCCCTCGAGTCGATTCCGACTCATAGCGACACTATAGAACAGAGTAGAACTGCCCCATAGAGTTTCCAAGGAGTGCCTGGCGGATTCGAACTGCCAACCCTTTGGTTAGCAGCCATAGCATTTAACCACTACACCACCAGGGTTTCTGGGGGTAGTTCAAAAAAGGGCAGTTGATCGTAATGCCATAGAACAGATGGCAATAGAATGTAGAAACAATAAATTTTTACACATTGTTCCAAGGTTGGAGAGAAAAAAAGGCAGTAAACATTCTCATTTGTGGTAATAAATACATTACTGTCACGTCAAATCTAGAATAGTCTGAAGTCCTTTTCAGAAGAGGATAATACATCGAGAAGTAAAATCTTTATTTTAAACCAATTTATAAATTTTAATTGAGCAAATTAATACATATTGCAGTCACGTTTCTTTGCCTATGACCAACGCATATACGGTCTGATGCTACTCAGAAAACCATTTTGTAATTGCTAACAAGGAACACTACTTGTTATGAAAGTATATAAAATTTACTCTAGTCAGTATAGGCATTGGAAATTTTGCTTCAACACTTGGCTTCTTTACTTCACTTCATAATTTTCACCATTTATTTTGCACCAGTTGTGTGCAGAGTGAGTATCAAGATTAAGTTGTTCTTATTATTCACCAAGTTAGGCAATGTCATAAAACAAATGAAGATGGTATAAGACTACGATGTACCATTTTAGCACCATCTAAGTGACCCTGGTGGCATCGTGGTTAAGAGCTATGGCTGCTAACCAAAAGGTCAGCAGTTCGAATCCACCAGCCACTCCTTAGAAACCATGTGGAGCAGTTCTACTCTGTCCTATAGGGTTGCTATGAGTTGGAATCAACTCGACGGCAGTGGGTTTAAGTGTCATTTGGTGTTATAGATAGAAAAGGAACAAACAATTGATTCTTAATTGTCTATATATGAATTATCCTTAGAACCATTTAATAATGCCCACTAGTACTTTGACACTCAGGACACTGCCACCCTATCTTCTGCTAGCAGTCAGGTATTAGGGAAGGCACCTTAATGGTGATATTACCCTAAGTAAAATAAGAATAAAGGAATATATTTAGAGAACAACTGAACAAATAGGTAATACATACCAAAATAAAACGTGGCTGGGTGGCACAAACGGTTAAGCTCTTGACTACTAGTCAGAAGGTTGGTGTTTCAAAACCACTCAGAGGTACCTTGGAAGACAGGTTTGGTGACCTGCTCCCAAAAGGTCACAGTCTTTGAAGCCCTGTGAAGCACTTCTACTTTGCACACATAGGGCCACCATGATGACTTGGAATTGACCTAAGGGCAATTAAAAAGAAGTTAAAACAAAACAGAGAAGCTTTTTGATTTGTCTGTTCCTTTAATTATATGCCGTTGTTTTCCAATGTGTTTTCTAATTGTTGTTGTTGTTAGGTGCTGTCAAGTCAGTTCCAAATTACAGCAACCCTATGTACAACAAAACAAAACCCTATCCGGTCCTGCGCCATCCTCACAATCTTTGTTATGCTTGAGCCCGTTGTGGTAGTAACTTCGTCAATTCATCTCACTGAGGGTCTTCCTCTTTTTCGCTGACCCTCCACTTTACCAAGCATGATGTCCTTCTACAGGGATTGATGCCTCTAGATAACATGTTCTAAGTATTTCAGACATAGTATTGCCATTCTTGCTTCTAAGGAGCATTCTAGTTGTACTTCTTCCAAGACATCTTTTTGTTCCTTTGGCAGTCCGTGGTGTATTCGATATTCTTCTCCAACAACACAATTCAAAGACATCAATTCTTCTTCAGTCTTCTTTATTCATTGTCCAGCTTTCACATGCAAAGGAGGCAATTGAAAACACCATGATTTGGGTCAGGCACACCCTAGTCTTCAAGGTGATATCTTTGCTTTTCAACACTTTAAAGAGGTCTTTTGCAGCAGATTTTCCCAGTGCAATCCTTCTTTTGATTTCCTGACTGCTGCTTCCATGGGTGTTGATTGTGTATCCAAGTGAAATGAAATCCTTTTCTCTATTTATCATGAGGTTGCTTATTGACCTAGTTGTGGGGGTTTTGGTTTTCTTTATGTTGAGATATCATCCATATTGAACGCTGTGGTGTTTCAATTTCATCAGTAAGCTCTTCAAGTCCTCTTCACTTTCAGCAGCAAGGTTGTGTCATCTGTGTAACACAGGTTGTTAATGAGTCTTCCTCCAATCCTGATGCCCCATTCTTCTTCATACAGTCCAGCTTCTTGGATTATTTGCTCAGCATACAGATTGAATAGATATGACACACACCCTTCCTGACTTCAAACTACACAGTATCCCCATGTTCTGTTTGAACCACTGCCTCTAGATCTATGTACAGGTTCCTCATGAGCACAATTAAGTGTTCTGGAATTCCCATTCTTTGAAATGTTATCCATAATTTGTTATGATCCACACACTCAAATGCCTTTGTGTAGTCAATAAAACACAGGTAAACATCTTTATGGCATTCTCTGCTTTCAGCCAGGATCCATCTGACATCAGCAATGATATCTCTGGTTCCATATCCTCTTCTGAATCCAACTTGAATTTCTGGCAGCTGCCTGTCTATATACTGCTGTAGCCTCTTTTGAATGATTTTCAGCAAAATTTTACTTTTGTGTGACATTAATGATACTGTTCGATAACTTCCGCATTCAGTTGGATCACCTTTCCTGGGAATAAGCATAAATATGGATCTCTTCCAGTCAGTTGGCCAGGGAGCTGTCTTTCATATTGCTTGGCAAAAATGAGTGAGTACCTCCATTTGCTGAAGCATCTCAATTGATATTCCGTCAGTTCCTGGAGTCTTGTGTTTCACTAATGCTTTCGGCGCAGCTTGAACTTCTTCCTTCAGTACCATCAGTTCCTGATCATATGCTACCACATGAAATGGCTGAACGTTGACCAGTTCTTTTTGGTATAGTGACTGTGTATTCCTTCCATCTTCTTTTGATGCTTCATGTATCATTTAATATTTTCCCTGTAGAATCCTTCAGTATTGCAACCGGAGGTTTGAATTTTTTCTTCTGTTCTTTCAGTTTGAGAAAGGCAGCGCATGTTCTTCAATTTTGGTTTTCTTTCTCCAGATCTTGGCATATACTTTATAGTACTTTACTTTGTTTTCTTAAGCTTCCCTTTGAAATTTTCTGTTCAGATCTTTTACTTCATCATTCTTCCTTCTGCTTTAGCTCCTTGACCTTGAAGAGCAGGCTTCAGAGTCTCTTCTGACATCTGTTTTGGTCTTTTCTTTCTTTTCTGTCTTTTTACTGACCTTTTGCTTTCTTCATGTATGATGTCCTTGATGTCATTCCACAACTCGTCTTGTCTTTGGCCATTAGTGTTCAATGCATCAAACCTATTCTTGAGATGGTCTCTGAATTCAGGTGGATATATTGAACGTTGTACTTTGGCTCTCGTGGATTTGTTCTAATTTTCTTCAGTTTCAACTTGAACTTGCATAAGAGTAATTGATTTTCTGTTCTGCAGTTGGCTCCTGGCCTTGTTCTGACTGATGATATTGAGCTTTTCTATCATCTCTTTCCACAGATGTAGTCAATTTGATCCCCGTATATTCTGTCTGGCAAGGCCCGTGTGCATAGTTGGCATTTACATTGGTGAACAAAAGTATTTGCAATGAAGAAGTCATTGGTCTTACAAAAATCTGTATGTCATCTCTGGCATCGTTCTAGTCACCAAGGCAGTATTTTCCAACTACCAATTCTCCTTTGTTTCCAACTTTTGCATTCCAATCACCAGTAATTATTAATGCATCCTGATTGCATGTTCAATCAATTTCAGACTACAGAAGTTGGTAAAAATCTTCAGTTTCTTCATGTTTGACCTTAGTGGTTGGTGGGTAAAAAAAAATAATAATTTGAATAATGTAGTATTAACTGAACTTCTTTGTAGGCATATGGATATTTTCCTATCACTTACAGTGTAGTACTTCAGGAAAGTAGTTAATATGATTGTCTGATCCAAAATGGCCAATGCCAGTCCATTTCTGCTCACTAATGCCTAGGATATCGATGTTTATGCATTTCATTTCATTTTTGACCATTTTCAGTCTTCCCAGATTCATATTTCATACATTCCACATTCTGATTAATGGATGTTTGCAGCTGTTCTGTTTCTTCTCATTTTGAGTAGTCCCACTTCAGCTAATGAAAGTCCTGATAGCTTGACTCCCTTCATGTCATTAAGGTTGACTCTACTATGAGGAGGCAGCACTTCCCCAGACATATTTTGAGTGCCTACCAACCTGGGAGGCTCATCTTCTAGCACTATATCAGACAATGTTCCACTTCTATTCATAAGGTTTTCATTGACTAATTCTTTTCAGAAGTAGACCACTGGGTCCTTCTTCCTAGTCTGTCTTAATCTAGAGGCTCAGCTGAAACCTGTCTGCCATGGGCGACCCTGCTGGCATGTGAATAGTGGTGGCATAGCTTCCAGCATCACAGCAACACACAAGCCCCCACAGTACGACAAAGTGACAGACACCTGGGGAGTTTTCTAATTAGTTTGCAATAATAACAGTGCACATGAATTGCTTCCTATGTTTCAAATACATTGCACATATTAACCTTAATATTTACAACTTTTTTTTTTCCCCAGAAGAGTAAAGTGACATTTACTCTTATAGTAGTAACATGAGGTTATGTCAATTGACTAAAGGAACACATCAGGGCAGAAATCTAAAGTTATCCATACATCTTATTAAACCAAGGAAAACTCAGAAAAAGATAAAGAAGCATCTAAGTACCTAACTCTGAAATAATGAATAATATCTGTTTTAATTTTTATTGTGCCAGCATGTTGCTGAAAATCATTAAGACACCCAGTAGGGATCATTAAAAATTCTCCTCATATATTTTACCAGGTATCAATATCAATGATTTGTTAGGGCATATATGGTGTTAATATTGAATTTTGTCCTTGAAGACATAATTAGGCCAGATGGCTGATTCAAATGGACTAAATTTGAATTATATGAATTATTCAAATAATTCTAAGCTGAAAGACAACCAATATTTTTATTATCAAAAGTGTCTCTCAGGCAAAATAAAATAAAAGTAGAGATGCCCAAGAAATTACAAACTATAGGAATACTGTATGTGCAAAAAATGCTTCTGAGGAATTTCATGTGCTGTATATTTTGCTTTTCTAATATGTCTTTGTTTATTTCATATTTTGACATCTTAAGTAGCTTTTCAGATTTGTAAATTAAAATGCCTTCAGCAACCAGGCAGGTAATATAAATGTGTGAAGAGGCTGGTATCTTACAAAGCGGAATGAAGGTTATATACATTCAGCCTAAATAATTCTATTTTAGGTATTGATTATTATTATTATTAACCCTGTTGTTTGGTGCCATCAAGTCAATTTCTACTCATACTGACCCATGTAACAGAATAGAACTGCCCCATGGGGTTTTCTAGGCGGTGAGCTTTAAGGGAGCAGTTTGGCAGGTCTTATTCCCAAGGAGCTGCTGGGTGGGTTGGAGCTGCAAACCTATTGTTTAGCAGCAAAGGGCCTAACTGTTGAGCCACCAGGGCTCCTTTTTAACCTGAAAACTAAAAATAGAAGCACCATATTAGATAATGGATCCAGCATTTTGTGCCCTTGTATTGGATCCCATGCATTGGTTCACAGTTTGCATGTAAAGATTCATCTGTAGCTGACCAGATTTCAAAATTTCTGTTGTGTATACTAAGGTAGATAAGCTACACATTTCTACTGATATAATTGAAAATTTTAAAATTAGATCTTCCACAAAGATTGCTATTTCTTATATGAAACTGCCATAGGTTTAAGTATCTAGATGTTTTTGGAAGCTGCATTGATTACCATTTGGGATTTAAGATATATCATATATATCCAATATTTGGTATAATGCCATAAACATCATAAGTTCTCCAATATGTTTGAAAATTCATTTAAGCATTTAACTGGTCATCTACTATGTTGTCATGTTGAGGATCAAGGTCAATCTTGCATGAATCCCTATGATTCATTAACAACAAGAGGATGACGTTTCAATATATCCTTTAAAATATAATTTGTTCAAATAATTTAATGTCAAGAATTCCCTTACGGCATTGAACAGGAATATCATCAGGACATAGCAGACTATCTTTGAGTACTGAGGAAGGAGAGACTATAATAAAGTAGTTTCAAACTACTAGGTGCTATTTCATTCCAGTGTCATAGCTTATAAAGAATTCCATTCAGAACTCAGGGGGGTGAGTTCTCCCTGTTGATAGCTCTAACTACCATTAATTGAAACCTGCTTCATTTTGTACCACACGTATACTCCACATGGTTCTAGAGCATAGATAGCAGAATCGAACCTTTAAGCATGGATTACCCAATGCTATTAAATGGTCTGCTGTGATTTACTGCACTTATAAATGTTACAGAGGAAAACTAGTATTAAAATTACTCATTTCAAATAAAATACAGAGCCAATTTTATAAAGAGTGATACTTTAGAATCATTGGTGTAATATCCAGCATGTTAATGTCAACTAAACTCTAAGTTATTTGAATATTTTTTCTGGTATGTTGGTTTTGTGTTTTCATTAAGTGATATTTCTTTTCTTCCCTTCTCCACTCATCCTCAGTCTTCCCTGTAGAGAACCACCCCCCAAGCTTAGACGCTAGTCAGTAAATCAGTTTTGTCCATTTTATTATTTTATTCTTCTTCAATTGCTGGTACCAAAATAAGCTGTATAACAAAGAAAAATAGAAAAGGAATGTGGGACGCTTGTTGGGTTCCCTCTAACCCAATTTGGTCATATCATACAGTTTTCAAGAAGTACAGGAGGTTTAAAAATGGATACTCTCATCTATGCCTTAATTATTTCCCATAAGGATAATCAATCCTTCGCTAAAACCCAGCTCTGTGACTCCTCATATGTACCCAGAATGGAACAGCTCACAGCTATAGAATTTTTGCTGGAAATTTGTGAGAAACAACTGCTCCCACTTGAGCTATTCAGAGCTGACTACAATTATTAGTCAGCTTATTGGACTTCAGAAGCTGCAATAATAAAAGTACGTTTCAGAACAACTTGGAAAACGAAAATATCATGGAGATTGTTTTGCTCTCCTTCGTTTTGAGTCTTATGGGGATTTTCTGGTCAAACATCCCTTCCTGCCTAAAACATTCCTCCCACAGACCAATCACCTGGATAATTGCATTTTCACGTTGAAACATGCAAGAGGGAGAACAACCAAAAATAACACACAGTGACTCACAGTCATTAAAAGAACTGTTCCTGATTTGGTTTCATATTCAGTGTACTTCCTTCTCAAGGCTCTGGATCTTGAGTTAAACTACATAGAGCAAGCATTTTGTTTCTTTCATTTTGATTGGTAGTGTGTGTGTGTGTGTGTGTGTGTGCGTGCGCGCGTGGATATGTTCTTTACCAAGGCATTGAGTACGACAAATTCCAGTAGGTAGACTAAAGGAAAAAATTAAACTTCTTTATCCTTTAAGTCTTGGTTTGATAATTGCAAAAGGCGAATTTATCTCTCCTGTCCCAAAAAGGCATAAATAACATCAGACCTGATGAGGGGAATATAGACAAGTCACCTCTCACAGGCAGAATTTCTTTCTTGCAAGGTCTTCTTTGTGAATTTCCTTTGGTTCAGGGTGTAAGCTATTACCTTGTTTGTGACAACAAGGCATGTGATCTTAGCCTGATTGTTTACAAACGAGTACAGGTGGCATTATAAAATTGACTTTGAAATAGATATTAGAAAGCAGAAAAACACGAGACATTTGCTTCAAAATTGTTTTACTTACAAATATAAATTTGTGTCATTCAAAGATCAAATCTTTGGGCTGAAACTATTGTCATTATTGTTGTTGTTGTCAACATGATTGTCGCATGTTCTTTTCATTGATCTTATCATTACAAACACACTCACCAAAGCCACCATCAATTATTTATATTATATACAAAAAAAAAATTATATATACCTAGATTAAAATAGAGTTTTGATATAATAAAGTCTGAAACTTAGGCAGGTTTTAATGAATAGCCCTTTTTCAAAATTTTTTATTGTGAGTAGAGCTTTGTTTTCACAGAAATGATTGGTGATACCAATACCAAAGAAGAAATGGCTAGCGGAAAAACTGATTTTAAAAATGAAGCTCAGTGAGTGACCTAAATCTCTTTATGTCTTTTTACCTTTTATTCTTTATCCATTTAACCACATCATAAATGTCACATAACAAACTGCCCGGCACTGTCCCTGGCAAATATTTGTTGCACTGCAGTTATTAGTTCTTTTAATTCATTCAATTTTATTCCCAAAGAGAACTATTTACATTCATCCAATGTCAGTTTTTTTCCCAAAAAAGTAACAAAGAAGACTGAAAAAGAGATGAAAAATATACCTAGTGCTTTGTATAGCATTGCATGAAGATTATCTAGAGTTGAATGTATATTGTGTAACTTTGACGAGTAAATTTTCTTAAACTTCCTTAACATATTTTACAAAATAGCTATTATTTCAAAGTACTAATTAGAATAGTTTTTTTGATACAAGAAATTAAACTCTACATTTTCATAATTAATAAATTATAGAACATTTGTTCTTGACTATGTAAAACAACAGATTATATTACTAAAAACTGTCATATCTAATAGTTTATAAAATAGAAATCAGTGTTAGTCCAACACTTAACGCTTTGGTGATTTATGTTTTAGTTAAGTTTTTTGAATTGTTTCTCATAGTGCTCCATTGTCCAAAAACCATCATGTCATTTTTTTTTCCTCAGGGTTTCTTACCTTAGAAAGAAAGAAATAGATGGATTTGAACAACTTTTAGAAAAGTTGAATTTTGCTTTAAAACCATAAAGAAAAATTGACACCACAAAATTTGTGTTTATCAAGTATCAAACAAGAAATGTTTAGTTTCTTGTATCAAGACTTATTAAATATGAATTTCCAAATCCTGTTATATCAAGTAACTGAATTGCCCCAAAATAAATAAATACATTTTTTTTTAAAGTTGACAGTTAAATTAAAATATGTGCTAAGCAGGGCTAGGCATCTTTTTTACTTTTTCTACATACTCCTTTTTTCATGAACACATAATCATTTTTTTTTCACAGTCTTAATATTTTTCCAACTGGCGTAAAAAAAAAAAAAAAAACTTTCAAAATTCAGAACCATTTAAAATTTTAAAGATCTGCTGTTTAACTCAAAAGAGATGATGATATGGGTCCACATGCTTTTCTTAGGATTTTAGAAAGTAAATATAAAATATATAACTCCATAGAAATTAAACACAAATCAGAAGGTAAGGAGTTCTGGTAAACCTGACTAATCATATTTTTTTTCATAATGTTACTTTTATTTAAAAACATGAAACACATGTGGCATTTTAAATTATCCCCTAATAAATCTGATGAGTTAAATGTTGCATAAAAATCTAAAACCAGAGACTGAATATTTACAATATTTTTAGAAGTGTAGAAAAATCCCAATTTTTCAAATTCTAATTACTTTACCTCTCAATAGATGAAATAAATTACATCGGCATATTCTATAAAGAAAAAGGACACGATTTACACTTAGATTTGTCCTGTTTCTATATTATATAAATGCATGTTTAAGTTCATCTGCACAAATAATATTTTACAACCACCTTTCACCATTCCCAGTTTCCTCCTACCACTGTCATTTCAAAAGATGTTTTAAGGTAGTATCACTTTAATAGAATTTTAGCAAAAAACACCTTAGGCAGGAAAATATCCATATTGTCTGTCATTATTCAAGGATAATCCAAAGCCATTAGTAGTTACAGTAATATATATATATATATAAAGAAAGAAAAAGAAGAAAGTATAAAATCATACTAACCCTGATATATCTCACATGGGAATTAATTTTATTATCATAGTACTTATGATAATATTATTGTTGTTGTCGTTAGGTGCCATCGAGTTGGTTCCAACTCATGATGACCCTATGCACAACAGAAGGAAATACTGCCCAGTCCTGCACCATCCTCACAACTGTTGTTACGCTTGAGCCCATCATTGCAGCCACTGTGTCAATCAATCTTTTTGAGGGTCTTTGTTTCCAACTTTCACATTCCAATCACCAGTAATTATCAATGCAAACTGATTGCATGTTCGATCAATTTCAGACTGCAGAAGCTGATAAAAAAACTTCAATTTCTTCATCTTTGGCCTTAGTGGTTGGTGCATAATAGTTGTATTAACTGGTCTTCCTTTTAGGCGTATGTATATTATTCTATCACTGACTATACTGTTCAGATATTCAGGAAGTTTGAATACTTCTTAGTTGCAAATTTTATATCTTTGTCTATAAAATATTGTCATTATAATATTGACAAATTTAAACCAGTTCCAACTAAAATTGTTGGCTGATTGTGAGAACTTACTATCTGGATCTATTTTAAAATATTATAATTCATCTTATCTGTTAGTATCTTACTGTATTATTTCACATTTTTTCTCAGAAAAAAATAATTTCCAATGTGCAGAAGTAGCATTAAATAATTTCCAAAGAAGGCTTCAGCGAAGAATTTTCAATAGCTCAATGAATAGATAAAATAAATAAGCCACAGTGGTAGCTTAGACATATGGTTGTATTGTTAAAAAAAAAAAAAAAAGAAATAGTTGGCATAGAATTTTTAATTCTTCTTTTTAATTAATGAATAAAAGTAGGAGAGTACATCTAAAAATAAATATTCCTTGATGTCACAGAATAGAAATATCAAACAATGCCTGGGTTTTTTCCCAGAATTGTTTAATAGCACATGCTGTGCTCTCAGTTACAGTTTGGGATATAAGGAGAACCCCTTCCTGAGGTGAAAAAATACTGACAGATTCTAGAGGAAAGCAATACTTTAGCTGCATTAAATGTATTGAATCCAAAGAGAAAAATGATCTAAAATACCTATTTGTCAAATTCAAATTCTAAATTCATCCTCTTAGTTACACTAAGTAAAAATATTTTAATGAGGAGAATGGAGAAAATCTAGCTGCACAAGTAAAATTATCTAATTATCTGCCTATGTATCATCTTCTCAATGAGAAGATCAATTCTATCATTTAGATTTTGCTGCAAAACAAAGCACCCAAGAACACAGTGGCTTAAAATGACAACTTTTCGCTCTCAACTCTGTGGGTTGGAAATTTGGGCTGAGCTCAGCTAAGCAATCATTTTGATCTCTGCTGGGCTCACTCGTGTTTATGTGCAGTGTGGCAACTGTGCTTGTGAGGGTTGGCTTCTATTGACTGGATAGAAAGGGTAGACTAGGCCATGTTTAATCTCATTACAGAGCTGGTTAACTCAGCTAATTAACTTATGAGGTAGTAGATGGACAAATTTCCCAAAGAGGGCCTTGTGTGTAAGGCCTCTTGAGGCCTACGCTTGGAATGGCAAAATATCACTTGCAGCACATTCTCTTGTCCAAATCAAGTTACAGTGGCAGTTCAAATTAATGAGGTGGAGAAATAGACTCCATCACTTGATGGGAAAAGCTGCATAGTCATATTGTAATGGGCTTTTATTGTAGTTGTTAGGTGCCATCTAGTCAATTAGGACTCATAGAGACCCTGTGTACAACAGAACGAAACACTGCATAACTGTGTCGATCCATCTCTTTGAGGGTCTTCACCTTTTTGCTGACCCTCAGCTCTACCAAACATGATGTCCTTCTCCAGGGACTGGTCCACCCTGATAACATGTCCAAAGTATGTGAGACCAAGTCTCACCATCCTTGCTTCTAAGGAGCATTCTGGCTGTACTTCTTCCAACACAGATTTGTTCATTCTTCTGGCAGACAAATTATTCAATATTCTTCACAAACACCATAATTCAAATGCCTCAATTTTTCTTCAGTCTTTCTTATTCATTGTCCGGTTTTCACAGGCATATGAGGTATTTCAAAACACTATGGCTTGGGTCAGGTGCACCAGAGTCCTTAAAGTGACATTGTTGTTTTTGAACACTTTAAAGAACTCTTTTGCAGCATATTTGACCAACGCAATACATAGTCTGATTTGCTGACTACTGCTTCTGTGCGTGTTGATTACAGATCTAAGTAAAATGAAATCCTTGACAATTTCAATCTTTTGTCCATTTATCATGATGTTGCTTACTGGTCCAGTAGTGAGGATTTTTGTTCTCTTTATGTTTATGTTGAGGTGTAATCCCTACTGAAGGCTGTAGTCTTGGATCTTCATCAATAAGTGCTTCAAGTCCTCTTCACTTTCAGCAAGCAAGGTTATGACATCTGCATATCAAAGGCTGTTAATGAGACTTCCTCCAATCCTGATGCCCCATTCTTCTTTATAAAGCCCACTTTCTCAGATTATTTGCTTAGCATATAGATTGAATAAGTATGGTGAAAGGGCACATCCCTGACACACACCTTTCTTAACTTTAAACCAATCAGTATCCACTCATTCTGTTGGAACAACTGCCTCTTGATCTGAGTACAGGTTCCTCATGAGCACAGCTAAGCGTTCTGGAATTCTCGTTGTTCCCAATGTTATCCATAATATTTTACGATCCACACAGTTGAATGTCTTTGCATCATCAATAAAAAATAGGTAAACATCTTTCTGGTATTCTCTTTTTTCAGCCATTGTCTTGGTTATCTAGTGCTGCTGTAACAGAAATACCACAAGCAGATGGCTTTAACAAAGAGAAATTTATTCTCTCACATTTTAGTAGGCTACAAGTCAAATTTCAGGGTGTCAGCTCCAGGAGAAGGCTTTCTCTCTTTGTCAGCTCTGGAGGAAGACCCTTGTCCTCAATCTTCCCCTGGTGAATGAGCTTCTCAGGTGCAGGGACCTCATGTTCAAAGGACGCACTCTGCTCCTGGTGCTGCTTTCTTGGTGGTATAAGGTCCCCCACTCTTTGCTTGCTTCCCTTCCTTTTATCTCTTGAGGCCACACCCCAGGGAAACTCCATTTACCTTGGATCAAGGAGGTGAGCTGAGTGTGGGTGGTGTTACAATCCCACCCTAACCCTCTCAACATACAATTACAATCACAAAATGGAGGATAACCACACATGGCCTAACCAAGTTGATACACACATTTTGGGGAGGACACAATTCAATCCATGACAGTCATGATTAGTCTGACATCAGCAATGATATCCCTTGTTCCACATCCTCTTCTGAACCCAGCTTGGATTTCTGGCAGTTCCTGTAGATGTATTGCTGCAACCATTTTTGAATGATCTTCAGCAAAATTTTACTTCTGTGTGGTATTAATGATGCTGTTTGATAATTTCCACATTTCGTTGGATCACCTTTCTTTGGAATGAGTACAAGTACAAATCTCTTCACTCTGTTGGCCAAGTAGCTGTCTTCCAAATTTCTTGGCCTAGACAAGTAGTACCTCCAGCACTGCATCTGTTTGCTGAAACATCTCAACTGGTATTCTGTCAAGTCCTGGAGCCTTGTTTTTCACCAATGCCTTAGGTGAAGTTGGACTTCTTCATTCAGTAGCATTGGTTGCTGATTATATACTACCTCCTGAAATGGTTGAACTTCATCCAATTCTTTTGGTACAGTGATGATGTGTGTTCCTTCCATCTTCTTTTGATGCTTACTGCATTGTTTAATATTTCCATTGTAGGATCCTGCAATATTGCAACTAAAGGCTTGAATTTTTTCTTCAGTTCTTTCGGCTTGAGAAACACCAAGCCTGTTCTTCTCTTTTGTTTTTCTATCTCCATGTCCTTGCACATTTCATTGTAACACTTTGTCTTCTCGAGCAGCCCTTCAAAATCTTCCGTTCAGATCTTTTACTTCATTATTTCTTCTTTAGCTTTAGCCACTCTATATTCAAGAGCAACTTTCAGAGTCTCTTCTGACACCCATTTTGGTCTTTTCTTTTTTTCCTGTGTTTTTAATGACCTCTTGCTTTCTTCAAATATGTTGCCCTTGATGCTTCTTGACAACTCGTCTAGTTTTTGGTCATAACTCTTCAATGCATCAAATCTATTTTTGAAATGGTCTCTAAGTTCAGGTATGATATACTCAAAGTCATGCCTTGGCACTCATGGACTTGTTCTAATTTTCTTCAACTTCAACTTCAGCTTGCATATGAGCAATTGGTAGTTTGTTCCACAGTCGGCCCCAGGCCTTGTTCTGACTGATGATGTTGAGCTTTCCAGAGGTGTAGTTGACTTGATTCCTGTGTATTCTGTCTGGCAAGGTCCCAGCGTATAAAACCAAAAAACCAAACCCAGTGCCGTCGAGTCAACCATTTATGTTTTTGAAAAAAGGTATTTGCAGTGAAGAACTCATTGGTCTTGTAAAATTCTGTTATGTGACCTCTAGTGTCATTTCTATCATCTAGGACCTATTTTCTAACTACCAATGCTTCTTGTTTCCAACTTTCGCATTCCAATCACCAGCAAATATCAGTCCATCTTGATTGCAAGTTTGATCAATTTCACATTGCAGAAGTTGGTAAAAGTCTTTAATTTCTTCATCTTTGACCTTAGTGGTTGGTATGCAAATTTGAATAATAGTCATATTAACTGGTCATCCTTCTAGGCATAGGAATATTATCCTATCCCTGGTGGCATTGTACTCAAGGATAGATATTAAAATGTTCTTTCTGATGATGAATGCAATGCCATTCCTCTTCAATTTGTCATTCTGGCATAGCAGTCCATATGATTGTCTGACTCAAAGTGACATATACCAGTCCATTTCAGCTCACTAATGTCTAGGGTATCGATGTTTACATGTTCCATTTCATTGTCAATGACTTCCAATTTTCCTAGAGTCATACTTCATACATTCCACATTCCAAATATTAATGGATGTTTGCAGCTGTTTCTTCTCATTTTGAGTCATCCACATCAGCAGATGAAGGTCTTGAAGGCTTGATATCATCTACACCATTAAGATCAACTCTGCTTTGAGGCAGCAGCTCTTCCTCAGTCATATTTTTGGGTATGGATACACATACAGAAAATTTTGTAAGCTGATTTTTGCAGACTACCATGGTTGTTGTTGTGTGCCGTCGGTTGATTCAAACTCATAGTGACCCTATAGGACAGAGTAGAACTGCCTTATAGGCGGTTCTAATCATTACAGGATCAGATTGCCAGGTCTTTTCTCTCACTGAGAACCATGGACCTTTCGGTTAGCAACCTAGTGCTTAATCATTGTTTCACCAGAGCTCTTTACTACCATGGCAGATTACATATATTTACCCCCCATACACACTTGCTTATTGAATGGTTAAATGAATGAATAAGTGAATTATTTGAGTGGATGATAAAGAAGAGAAGTAATATAACTCTACTCACTAAGGTAATATTTTTATTAACTGAGCACAATCTAGGTCGCAACTGTTAAGATTTTGTGATTTTTTTTTGTTTGATTATATACATAGCCTGTTTTGACTAGTTTTGTGTTTGTTTGATTTTTCTGTTCTTTTTTATTCATATACCATTTTCTGAGTTTCAGTTTTGTGAACCGTTAATATAATTCAGTTATTACTACAGAATACTGTTATACAGGAATAGAATTTTCAAATGTCTTTGCTTTATAGTAATTGACCTCACTGAATCATTTCTAGCCTTTAAATAGGTATTTTTTTCTGCCTAATTTTGTCAAACTAAAAACCTAAAATTTAAAAAGATATTAAAAGCTATTTTTTGTATAGATAAATAAGACTAATTGCTATCAAATGTAAAAAGTCTTACATTTAAAAAAGCCTTATTTTCAAACAACTTTTCAACATCTATTCTTTCCTGTACCTCTAAATACGAAGAATTATTTGAATAGGTCTTTTTTACCCAAATCAGTTCTGTTGTGTACTTTTATGAAATAAAAGGCTTTCTGATAAAGGCTTTCTATTGTTTAAAACAACAACAACAATACACAATTAACATGGAACCTAACATGCAACACATCTCAAAGAAAAGGCACAGGTCTGTGGGGCAAAAACAGTGCAAAGATAATGCATAAGTAAATCTATGAGCCTTGAAAATTTTGCTGTGTGTGTGACAACAGATGCCTCAAAAGTATGATGTTAAATACTTGTTCAAATGCAAATGGAAAATGCATCAGTTTAGAAAGCATGTAGTGTATGGACTTGAATTTGGCTGGCATTCTAGTTTGTTAGGTCCACTTGTTAAATTAGTTTCAATCTCATAATTGCACCTGCAGTTAGCATATCAGTTCAAAAGCATCGATGTTAGGTTACTGGTCATGCAAAGACAAGGCACGGGATTTTATAGTCCCATAGCTTGCTTCACGGTGCGACAGTATTAAAATTTCCACAGAGCACAGCATTATACAGAGCTCAATCAGAAAAAGGTAATGGCCTTTTGAGGGAGTTAGCTCATTTTCTTTTTATTGGTTGTAATATGTGTGGTGCCAAGCCACTGGTTTCATCTTCATTGCTTTAAAGAGAAAAACTAGTCTAAGTTGAGAAATAAATTAAAATAAAACTACATCTACTAAATTTGTTTGCCCTTTGTCTACAAAAATTTACTTTTGTGGTAAAATAATGTTTGTTTCATTTCATTGTAATGATGCCTCATGGTTGTCACATATGCCCCAGAAATGCAAGGAAAATAAAGTTTGTAATTCAAAAGTCTCTTAAAAATTCTCCTAAAAATGAATCCATTTAAATTTAACTCAAATTAAGAGTAGCAAGGCTATTTACAGTAACTTTTAAGAGATACTTTACGCAGTCTACAAATATCATCCTGAGGTCCTCTCTTGCTGCACAGAGACAATAATGTGAGTGTGTGCATGGATGGTGCTACCTATACACACAAATCGGAGTTTATATATGGCATATGCTCATGGCTTTGCTCCCCTACTATGGATAAAGACTCAAGAGTTCGCTTAATAAAAAGAAACTCTTACCTATATTTTAAGCTATAATATATTTTATTTACTATATATATTTTGTTTACTATATAAACAAAAAGTTGGCAGTTCAAATCCACTGGCTGCTCCTTGGAAACCAATGGGGCAAAACTATGTCCTAGAGGGTCGCTATGGATCAGCATCAATTGGAGGGCAATGGGCTTTATATAAGATATTTAATACCTTTATGCTTGATAGCTCTATTGAGAAAGGTGACAAGATTTACATAAATGAAGAAAATTGGTTTAACCATTAAATGTAAAACAAAAAAATACCTGAAAATACACAGAGGAAAGTCAAACTGTGAATAAAAATTTTGTATATGATTTTTATTTTCCTCAAACAACTTTGAAAGGTAGACAATTTATATATATATATATATATATATATATATATATATATAGTTCGTTTGGCTGTTTACATATAAGGATTCCTATACTCAGAAATGTGGTTTCTCAAAAGATCCAAAATTCCTTCTCTCTCTGTCAATTAAACTCTTCACTCTGCCTCATCGCAACAACAATTTGAAAGGTTGATTTATCAAAGCTAGCTCTGTTGTGTTTTTGGCCAAGACTCAGAACGACGTCACTGCGATGTTGCTTAACTTAAAACACAAATTTAAAAACTTTTTTAATAACAAAGAAGGGTATATTTAAGGCACAATATGTATTATTCTCTTTTCTACAAGTTATAAATAAGGTGACAAGAAAGTGAAAATGGCTAATCAATCAACTACTAACCAAAAAGTTGCTGGGTTAAACCCATCCAAAGGTGCCTCAGAAGACAGGCCTGGCAATCTGCTTCTGAAAGGTTGAAGCCTTGAAAACCCCATGAGGCAGTTGTACTTTGCACACCTGGGGCCACTATGAGCCAGAATAGACTTAATGGCAACTAATAACAACAACAACTGTAATTTTTTTTTTCTCATCCACAAAATGTCTTTCTAAAACATTTTAGAAAAACAGGATCTTCAAGGTTGAAATGAACTATAGAGATTATCTCATTTAATCTCCTATTCAGTATAGATTTTCCTAAAATGTGATCCCTAATTCCTGCTTTTAAAAATAAACAGGGAGGGGAGTTCATTACTTCAGTACGAAGACCGTGATACTTTCAATCACTTTCTTTATTTTTAAATTCTTATATTTAGTTAAAATCTTCCTTCCTTTAAGCCTAATCTACCATTAATAGTTCTGCTCTCTAAAACTAATAGTTCTTTATCTTCCTTCCTCATGAACTTCTTTACAAAAACTTTACTAGCTTAGTGACATCAACAACAATAATATTTATTGAGCATTTACTATATTCTATGAACTGTGCTATGTGCTTTGCACATATCTTTTAATTCTAACAATTCTCTAAAGAAGATCTAGTTATTAACTCTGCTTTATAGATGTGGGGGAATGGGGAAAGATACTGAAATAACTTATCAAAGTTTTAGTGACTTGCCCGAAGACACTAGATTAAAAACAAGGAGTTTGGTTCTGCAGCTCCGAAAGCTAAATATCGTACTTTAATAACATAGTTGTCATTTTAGCTTTAAATCTTTCTTTCTTATCTTAGTTATCTAGTGCCGCTATAATAGAAATACCACAAGTGGGTGGCTGTAAAAAAAAAAAAAACAGAAATTAGTTTTCTCACAGTTTAGGAGGCTAGAATTCCGAAATCAGGGTGCTGGCTTTAGGGGAATGCTTTCTCTGCCCGTCGGCTCTGGGGAAGGTCTTTGTCTCTTCAACTTCTATTCCTTGGATCCTTGGTGATCTTCATGTGGCATGGCATCTATTTTACCCCCATCTCTGCTTCTTTTCTTCCTTTCTTATTCTGTTCTTTTTATATCTTAAAAGAGTTTCACTCAAGACACACCCTACACTAATACTGCCTCATTAGCATAACAAAGAAAACCCATTCCCAAATGGGATGGTAACCACAAGTATAAACCCAAACCCAGTGCCATCGAGTCAATTCCAACTCATAGTGACCCTATAGGACAGAGTAGAACTGCCTCATAGAGTTTCCAAGGAGAGCCTGACAGATTCAAACTGCCGACCCTTAACCACTATGCTACCAGGGTTTCTGACCACAAGTATAAAACAAAAAAAATAAAACCAAACCCATTGCCATTGAGTCTATTCCAACTTTTAGCGACTCTATAAGACAGAGTAGAACTGTCTTATAGGGTTTCCAAGGAGTGGCTGGTAGATTTGAACTGTCAACCCCCTGGTTAGCAGCCTCTCTCTCAAGCACTGCACCAGCAGGGCTCCACCACAGGTATAGGGGTTAGGATTTACCAAACATAAATTTGGGGGACACAATTTAATCCATAACACTTCTCAAATATATTTATTTCATTGAACCAATTTGCATATATCAAGAATTGGAGTATCTTCACTACCCTTTTTATTATCATAGTGTAAAAAGGAATTTTTAAGAATTGAATACCATCCCATAATTAAGATGTGGTATAACTACAGCAGGTCTTTGAGGGTTGATTTCCCCACTTCATATAAGGACCATACTAGTATTAAATGTTGGCAGTTTGAATCCACCAGTTGCTCTTTGGAAACCCTATGGAGCAGTTCTACTCTGTCCTACAGGGCTGCTAGAAGTTGGAATGGACTCAAAGGCAATGAGTTTGGTTTTTTGGTAAACTCCCACTAACCTTGGTTTTTTTTTTTTTTTTTAAGTAACCAGCTCATTCTGATGGCTCTAAGTGAGCCAAAGAACAATGCAAAAACTCAAAAATCATTCATATAAACTATTGTCAAGCAGATCTTCTCAAATATTTGATTTTATAATTGTATTCTGAGACCATATACAAAGGTTTACGTTTATACACAGTAAATTTAATACCACTCAATTTAACCTATCAAAAGCCTTTGAACTGTTTTTTCACCCAGCATATTAGCTATCTTTTTAGCATTGTATGGCTTATCTTATTATTGTTTTCATCAAACAATTTCTGTTCATTAATATTTCATTCTCAAACCAAAACAATGTTTCCGGTCCAATGGTCAGCCCAAGGTTACCGAAACATCTTATATTTATCTTCTCAAAGGCAATCAGGCAAAACTTTATTAAAACTTTAAACAGTTTTGAAAATTCATTTGGCTCTCAAACATTCACTTTCCATTAAAGTTGCAATAGAATCGCTTACTTGGTAAGGCTTCACTACTTTTCTGACTTATTTGCCTCTTCTCTTCAAATTCATGAGATTCCTAGACTAAGAAAACAGAACACTCCTCCTAGGGAATAAATGTAGTTAAAGGCTGGAAACTCCATTCCTATATGTGCTCCAATCGAAGCCGAAGTAAAAGAAAAAAACAAAGAAGAGTCACCGTCTTTGGGAAAATTTTGCTTGTTTTGTTGTCTACCAGCTCCCTGAATAATTCCCATTGGCAGTAAACATTTTTCTTTAAGTCACTTGGAACTTCGACTTTTCTGTGGTTCCCTTCTGGGACTACTTTAAAATGCGTATGAGAGAATAAAAAGTAAGAAAAAAACAATTTAAACTAATCGGTATCTTTATTCAGTTAGTGTTCCATTTCCAAATTTTTCTCGTAATATTTTCAGAAAGCCCATTCATCTTGTTCCAGTGATAATTCTCAGTAATCACTGACTGGAGAAAGAAAGAACTTAAACACACTACAGGAAAACAGAGAATGTTGCAGGAGAGCTGGTCTTTGATGTGAACCTGGCAAGTAGTAATTTTTCATCTGATATAGAGGTCTAAAAGATAAGTGAAAATACAACTTTTAAATGAATGCATACCAAAAGCAATCTATTCATTGGTAGAAACGAATCTTGTGTAAACCCTTTAATAATATAATTAAGAATTCAATGATGCCTCTGCATGTAATTCACAGTTCCAAATGTCTACAGCTCTGATTCTGACCTTCCAAAACCCCATTAAGCTATGTAAATACAGTACAAAGAAATGTGTACTGTGCATAAACAGTATTCTAGTATCAACTAGACAAGGACACATTGCCTCACTCTTGTCCCCAGTGTGAGGCATTAACACATCCTTGCTATTGATTTATGTGTGACAGATCTAGCCCAGGACTCAAGTTGTGGCCTTTCTGTTCAATGTGTGGTTCAAGGATGAACCCTACTTACATTATTCTGATATATAAGACAAATATTAAAGACATCTTTAATGGTTCAATGAAAATAATAATGATTTTTTTTTTTTTAAGAGAAAGAAAAGAAGGGAAAAAGTAAACGTCCAAGACCTCACATTAAATACCGTAATATTCTGGTAGGTCAGTCTTTGGTTAGCTTGTTTATTGATATATTTTTAATTATGCAGTTAATACTTACTGTAGAAAATAAGAAAATATAAATCTCCTCAATCCCATCACACGGTGAAAATTTTCATTAGCATTTTGAAACTTACTGTGTAAAGTAATATGTGTGCATACAGTGCATATATGTGTATACACTCACAATGAAATACGCACACATATATAATAAGCTATGGTGTTTTCAATCACCTCATATGCATGTGAAAGCTGGACAATGAATAAGGAAGACCAAAGAAAAACTGGTGTCTTTAAATTATGGTGCTGGTGAAGAATATTAAATATACCATGGACAAATCTGTCTTGGAAGAAATACAGCCAGAATGCACCTTAGAAGCAAGGATGATGACACTTTGTTTCACATACTTTCGACACGTTGTCAGGAGGGACCAGTCCCTGGAGAGGGACATGATGCTTGGTAAAGTGGAGGGTCAGAGAAAAAGAAGATCCTCAATGAGACGAATTGACACAGTGGCTACAACAATGTGCTCAAGCACAACAACGATTGTGAGGTTGGAGCAGGACTGAGCAGTGTTTCATTCTGTTGTGCATGGGGTCGCTATGAGTTGAAACTGACTGGAGAGCACCTAACAACAACAATATGGCATCGATCACAAAATATGTTTACAGCCTACATTTTAGAATTAACAACATATTGTGTTTATGTTTTTATGTCAAGAAATATACTTCTAAAAGCATTTTGATGACTATTTAGTATTCCATTTTTTGTGTAACCCAAATTGAACTCCTTTGGCCTTAATGCCTATCATGTTGCAAAAAATTCAAAAGAAGCAAAAGTAGAATTTCTTAAATCCTTGGCAAGGAATATAAAGAAGAGACCGCTTATCCAACTGTATTAGTCTTTTATTGCTGTGTAAAAATTACTATAAATGTAATAACTTAAAATAACACGAATTTATTATGACACTTTACATGAGTCAGGATTGTGGGCACATATTAACCGGGTCCACAGCTGAGGGTCTGAAATCACAGGGCTTTAATCATGGAGTTGGCGGGCTGTAATCTCGTCTGCAAGCTTGACTCAGCCACAACCTATTATTCCCAAGCTCATTCAGGGTTTGGGCAAAATTCACGCTTTGCAGGTGTAGGACTAAGGTCCCTGCTTTCTCTTCCACTGTCAGTGAGAGACTGCTCTAAAGTCTTAGAGGCAGCCCACTGTTCCTTAACAGGTGGCCTTCATAAGCCACCTACGCAACATGGTACTTCTTGTCTTCTTTCTCAAAGCCAGTAGGAGAGTCTCTCTGAGTTCTTCCTCTCCGATCTGTCAGAGAAAACTCCTGCTTGTAAAGGATTCACCGTATTCAACTATGTCTACTCTAGATAATCTCTCTATTGCTAAATACCGTAACATAATTAGGACAGTAATATCTCATGATACCATAGGTTCCATCTACTTTCTTGGGGAAGACATTATCAAAGAGTAGGATTACTCAGGTCATCTTAGAATTCTGCCTTCTACATTAACATAACTGGGACCATTTACTTGGAAATATCAGTTATAGTTATTAAAAAAAAATTAAAAGGTACGTCACACATATATATTGTTGTTGTTAGATGCAATCGAGCCAGTTCCGACTCATAGCGACCCTACGCACAACAGAATAAAACCTGCCTGGTCCCACACGATTCTCACAATCATCGTTATGCTTGAGCCCACTGTTGCAGCTACTGTGTCAATCCATCTTGTTTAGGGTTTTCCTCTTTTCTGCTGCTCTACTTTACCAAGCATGATGTCCTTCTCAGGGGATCAATCCCTCCTGGCAGTACGTCCAAAGTAAGTGAGACACAGTCTTGCCATCCTTGCTTCCAAGGAGCATTCTGGATGTACTTCTTCCAAAACAGATTTGTTCATTCTTTTGGCAGTCCATGGTATATTCAATATTCTTCACGAACACCACAGTTCAAAGGTGTCGATTCTTCGTCAGTCTTCCTTATTCATTGTCCAGCTTTGGTATGCATGAGACTATTGAAAACAAGATAGTTTAGGTCAGGTGCACCTTAGTCCTCAGGGTGACATCTTTGATTTTTAACACTTTAAAAAGATCTCTTGCAGCAGATTTGCCCAGCTCAGTGCGTCTTTCGATTTCTTGACTGCTGCTTCCGTGGGTGTTGACTGTGGATCCAAGTAAAATGAAATCCTTGACAAGCTGAATCTTTTCTCTGTTTATCATGATGTTGCTTAGTGATCCAGTTGTGAAAATTTTTGTTTTCTTTATGTTGAGGTGTAATCCATACCGAAGGCTGTAGTCCTTGACCTTCATTAGTAAGTGCTTCAAATCCTCTTCACTTTCAGCAAATAAGGTTGTGTCATCTGCATAATGCACGTTGTTAATGAGTCTTCCTCCAATCCTAATGCCCCGTTCTTCTTCATATCATCTGGCTTCTCAGATTATTTGTTCAGCATACAGATTGAATAGGTATGGTGAAAGGATACAACCCTGACACACAGCTTTCCTAATTTTAAGCCATGCAATGTTCCCTTCTTCTGTTTGAAAGACTACCTCTTGATCCCTGTGCAGATTCCCCATTACCACAATTAAATGTTCCAGAATTTCCATTCTCCACAATATTATCGATAACTTGTTATGATCCACACAGTCGAATGCCTTTGCGTAGTCAATAAAACACAGGTACACATCTTTCTATTATTCTCTGCTTTCAGCCAGCATCCATCTGATATCAGCAATGATACCCCTGGTTTCAAATCCTCTCCCAAATCCAGCTTGAATTTCTGGCAGTTTCATGTCGATATGCTGCTGCAACTCCTTTTGAATGAGCTTCAGCAAAATTTTGCTTGCATGCAATATTAATGATATTGTTCAATAATTTCTGCATTCAGAAGAATCACCTTTCTTGGGAGTGGTATAAATACAGATCTCTTCCAGTCTGTTGGCCAGGTAGCTATCTTCCAAATTTCTTGGTATAGCACTTCCAGTGCTCCATCTGTTTCTTGAAACATCTCAGCTGATATTCTATCAATTCCTGGAGCCTTGTTTTTTGCCGATGTCTTCAGTGCAGCTTGGACTTCTGCCTTCAGTACCATCGGTTCCTCATCATATGTTACCTCCTGAAATGGCTGAACATCAGCCAGTTCTTTTTGGTGTAGTGACTCTGTGTATTCCTTCCAACTTCTTTTGTTGCTTCCTGTGTCTTTTAACATTTTCTCTATAGAATCCATCAATATTGCAAATTGAGGCTTGAATTTTTTCGTCAGTTCTTTCAGCTTGAGAAATGCTGAGTGTGTTCTTCCGTTTTGGTTTTCTATCCCCTGGTCTTGGCACATGTCATCATAATATTTTACTTTGTCTTTTTGAGCTGCCCTTTGAAATCTTCTGTTCAGCTATTTTACTTCATCATCATATTTTGAGCACCTTCCAACCTGAGCGACTCATCTTCTGGCACTATATCAGACAATGTTGTGTTGCTACTTATAAGGTTTTCACTGGCTAGTTCTTTTCAGAGGTAGACTGCCGGGTCCTTCTTCCTAGTCTGTCTTAGTCTGGAAGCTCAGCTGAAACATCTCTGCTGTGGGTGACCCTGCTGGTATTTGAATACCAGTGCCATAGCTTCCAGCATCCCAGCAACACCCAAGCCCCCATGGTATGAGAAACTGACAAATGGATGGAGGTACACATATATATGTGTGTATAAATATATGTTGTTGGTTGTTAGTTCCACTGAAACGATTTCGACACGTAGTGGTGGAGTAGAACTGCCCCATAGGGTTCTCTAGGCTGTAATGTTTACGGGAGCAAATCACCAGGCCTTTCTCTAGAGGAGCCTCTGGGAGGGTTTGAACTGTCAAACTTTGGTTGGCAGCCAAGCACTTAACCGTTGTACCACCAGGACTACCCTAAATGTATATTAACCTATATGCAATATATTTATGTTTTATAAATGTGATATATCATATTATGTTTTAAATATAGGTACATACATTGATAATGTATTTTACTTAAAAAAAATTCACTTTTGCTCACTTAGCTTTTGATGTGGGACACACTTTCTTAATACATCATATACAATATCTAGTTTTGAAGGCTATAAATGAAGAAAAACTTATGGCCTATTGTGAAGCAAACAGTATAGAATTCTCCAGATGTTGATGAATTTTCTCCAATATTTTAGAGTTCACTAACTCGCATTTAACTACAAATTTTAATAATCAACTCATTTTAAAATATTTAACTTTCCCTTTATATAAACAACTCTGTCTTTTTGTACTAATACCATAGTTATATAATTAAGAAAAGTACTTAATATAAAAGCAGGTACAACCACCGTAATGAGTTTAGTAATACATATGCAAAACTCCTAGAAACCATGCAACTTAATTGGTAGTAAACGTATGCAGATAGACTAAATAATTACCTTCTGGGAGAACATTCAGCATAATTTGGGCTTTATCTGGAGATTTTATCTGGAGATTTTGACAGAGGCAATGAAAAGCTTTTGGGAGTCGACGAGGTGGAGACCAGTTGACGCAGTCCCTACTGTACTTTTTACTGAAATATCTTAAAAACACAGCAAAAAGGAGTCTTATATACATAACAAAGAACATTTTCCAAAGCCTGCCATTTAGGCATTTCTCCAAAGACCAATTATTATAGTAGCATTTTCCCCAATATCTTCCTTCCCTGTCTCTTTTTAAAATATTTTCAGCTGCTCCCCTCGAGCCTCCTTTCTCATAGTATTTCTTTGGGAAGAATTTTGTGCCCTGTCTTAATTTTTTTTTTCTTAAGTAAATGAGTCAGGTTTCTCTGACCACTTCTCTGTCCCACTTTGACTTCCCAACTTTTATGTTCATATTAATATGCTTTGTGTCCATTGTATTTGGATATACTAATATACCGGCCTAGCATATTCAGGTATTTTATTCTCTTTATTATTTAGACATTATTGCAACTAACAGTTTTTTACAAATACATCCTTAACTATTTCTTTTGAATAAATATTTAAATGTTGACTTTCTGGGTCAACGTATAGGCACATACGTAATTATTGACCAGTAGCCTTATAGAGAAGTTGCTCTAATTTTATACTTACATTAACCTGCAATGGCTGAAGGAAGCCACTCCCCTAAACCTTAAGAAACTACATATGATCAATTTTGAAAAATATATGCCAATTTGACATGTGAAAATAATATATGTATTTTACCTTAATATGTTTTTGATCATTAAGGAAATTAAATATGCTATTATTTTATTAGCAACCTGAGGTTATTATCACAATGACATTTCCAAAAACTGCTAATTTAATGATCAAAATTTTTTTATTGATTTTTTTATATTAAACATATTGATGCTTTACTTTGAATGTATGTTGAATAAAATATCTGTTATGGATTTAATTGTGTCCCGCCCAAAATATATGTTGTAAATCCTAACCTCTATGCCTGTGGTTACAATTCCATTTGAAAATGGGTGTTTTTGTTATGCTAATGAGACAGGTTTAGTGAAGGGTGTATTTTGAGTCAATCTCTTCTGAGATATAAAAGAGATTAAACACAAGCAGGCAGAGATGGGGGAAGAGAGATGTCAAGTCCCATGAAGATAGCCCAGGAGCAGAAGCTCAAAGAAACAGGGAGCTTCCTCCAGAGTTAAGAGAGAGAAAGCCTTCCCCTAGAACTGGCACCCTGAATTTGGACTTCCAGCCTCCTAACTGTGAGAAAATAAGTTTCTCATTAAAGCCACCCACTTGTGGTATTTCTGTTATACCAGCACTAAGATAACTAAGGCAATGTCCATAGTTGTTTATTTCATTTTGATGTTATAGTTATTTTTTTGTATGTATTCTGTTTTGTGTGTGTGTGTATGTGTGTGCATGTGTGTGTGTGAGATAATTTTGTTTTAAGTTTTTAAAGTTATGCCAATCTTTCTCTTCTTTATGTCTTTTATTTTGGATTGTAGCTTTGACAGCTCTTACATAACCACAAAGTATACAAAATGTACCCACATATCTTTATGGTAATTATGTGTTTTATTGGTTTGATGATGTGTTTTTGTTACATTTGGCACGTTTTACATTGAAGACTTAGTCAAAGCACAACTACTTTGGAAAGCAATTTTTCAACACCTAGTAAATGTGAACACGTCTGTTACATATGACCAGAAATTCCATATCTAGGAATATGCCATAGAGAATCACATGCACTTGAGGGCCTTGAGAAAGAAGCCTTTTCAAAATAGCTACATACTTGCCCCAAAATTAAAACATTTCAAACGTTTATAAATAGTAAAACAGAAAATAAATATATTGGTGGCATAGTCAGACAATAGAAACTATAGCAGTGAAATGAGTAAATGAATGTAGCTACATGCACCAAAATAGATTAATCTCAAATACATAATTTGAATAAACACAGCAAATATCAAAAATGTGTGTGTTTGCGTGTGTGTGTGTGTGTATAACGTTGTTTGTGGGCACTTTACAGGACCAGGATGGAGCCCCAGCCAAAATATGACTTGGAGATCAATATTAATGATGCCATGTACACACCCAGAGGGTATGACATAATGAGGCTTTCTGGAGAGAGTAGGAAAGTCCTTCCAAGCTAGTCTGAAAATGACTTGAGAGATCAGAGACTGGATACTGGGTTGGGACTTTTATGGTGTTTAGGAAGTGGGGCCTGATGAGGGTTCTCATGCCTCGCCTTGGTAGGAGCTCGTTTGGTTTGAACCTGCCACCAACTCCAAAGAAGGGAGAACATGGGCATTCTTTTCAGCTTGCCCAAACGTGGAGCCGAAGCTATAGAGGGAGGGTTAATATTTAAAAGCCATTAGCAAACAACAAGATGGATTGACATAGTGGCAGCAACAATAGGCTCAGGCATAATAAGGATCATGAGGATGGAGCAGGACTGGGCAGTGTTTCCTTCTATGGTACATAAGGTCACTATCAGTTGGAACTGACTCGACAGCACCTAACAACAACAGCAGCAGTCGAACAGCAAAAAATGAATTCAGAGTCTTTATCACACGTAGTAAAAATACAACCAAGGCAATAATTAACTAAAGCTCCAGGGTAGTAGTTACCTGGGGAGGAAACAATGGGGAGAGGTTGCAAACAGCGAGGGGCAACTGATGACATGAGTAATATTCAATTTCTTATGGAGGTTGAGGAATACACATGTGACACTTTTTTAAAAAACTATTTTTCTACAAAATGGACATAAGCATTGCATTCAGTCTTTATGTGTGTCCATATCTATTACAAATCAAAGAAAAATACAAAGGAAAAATGCCAGATATTATACACTTAACAATCTGTAATTTTTCTTTTCAGCATTTTCATAATTAGGATTCTTATTTAGGTCTTTAAAATATAAAGTATGGTAAGGCATTTCATCTACTGCTGTATCCTTAGTACTCAGAACAGTTCCTGGATTAGAGAAAGTGCTTGACAGATGTTTTATAACAAAAAGGAATATATCTATCTATAAACTTTTTCACTGATATATTTTGGAAATGTTATACTTTTACCAATATTTTCAAATATGTTAACAGGATATTTTTTTCTCTCATTTTGTTTTTCCATGTTCATGATTGAATATCCTCTTTTTATTTGTAAAACTTGATATTATCCTTTCTTCTATTTGTTATACTTGCTAGATGATTTTACATATTATTGTTCTTTTTAAAATAATTTCATTCTGCTCTATTAAGGATTTGTACTGTTTTCTTCCTTTTTTATGATTCAATGCCTACTTTCTCTTATTATTCTTAATATTGCACTCTTACTGTTTATATTAAACCCTTTGACATTTTGTTTTCTTTTTTTTATTTAATAAACAGCTTTAGAGTTAAGAAGTTTCTTCTAAATATGATTTTAATCACAAGCCAGAAATCTGGCTATATAACCCTGCAATTAACATTATAATATTATTTCCTTTTTTCACCTAATTTTTTTAAATCATTTGTCTTTTTCCAGAACTACCTTATAGGTATGCATAATATAAAATGATTTACACAATTTCAAATTTTTATCATTTACCAGGAATTTCTCTATGGCTTAGATATAAATAAGTTTCATAAATATGGTATAGCTATTTGGAGAGAAAGTGGAATTTATGTTTTTACCATAGAAATTTGAGTTAATCTATAAGAGCACACTTTTTAATTATATCACTCATAGTTGTTATATTCTCACAGCACATACCGTGGTATCATGGCCACTGAGATATGTATAAAATAAATATCTCTCCCACTTGGCCAAGTGCTTTTAACGGCCTCCGCATCATTTGCTTGTTCATTCTTCTTGGTTTCCCACTTTCTATTCTACTCACTCTCCTACACTCTGCAACAGCAGTTGAATACTTTTAAGGTATCTAATTTCTATTTCGGCTTTATGGTTTGATCATTTGTAAAAGTTCTCTTTCTCCTGTTTGGCTTCTCCTACCAGTACACTCTCCTCCTAGGCAACCATCACTAAGTTTGACCCAGCTACAAATATTTGAGCTTAGTCAATATCAAATGACTAATTCCTTGACTTTTTCAAGGGAAACATCTCCCCAGACGTATGCTATATTAAAAAAAAAAAACCTCTAAAAGAAGAACAGTATTTACTTTTTGTGGTTTTTCTCAGTGACCTGTCTAGCTATATTAATGCTAACAGCACTTACTGTCAGTTTATTTCACCAGCCAAAGAATTCTGAAAATAATCACGAAGTCTCAAAGAATTTCACATGCTCTCATAGAATTCAATGGAAACAAGTGACTGCATACTCTGTAGTATACTCTGGAGAACGCTTGGTAATTTCTGGTTCTCTCAAGGCCTTATTATATCTCTATAGGGAATAATAAGACTTAGAAAGCTTTTGAATCAACTGTATATTAGGAATATTACTTAGCAAGTTAAGAATATAACACAAAACGTAAAATTATGTTAGAATTCCTATTACAAAAATGAAAGATGAATATTCGTTTCCTCAAAATTGACTATTAGGAGCCTAAAAATAAAATCAGGTGTATTTTCCATCAAAATAAAGACAACTTTTACCCATGATTTTAAGGTTAAATGTTAAGTCCCCAGGAGCAGTCCCAGAGTTAATCCATATGCAAGTGATTTACAAGGAAGTGCTCCTGGGAAAACAAATAAGATGATGGAGAAAGCAGGAGAGACAGAGTAGGTCAAGTCCTAGAAAGGCAGCTTCAGCCTGATCCCGCAGAGATAGTCTGGGGTAAAAGTTATGCCCCAAACTTGCACTGAGCCAAGGCATGAGAACTGGGTCTTACATACTCCAGCACCCATCAGTCATTTGTTAAGAAGTGTCACCCAGGTGGGCAAAGAGGGCTCTGGAATCCAAAGGCAGTCCTTTGAAAAAGCCTCAAGCTATTTAAAGCAAAAGGATACAAGGGCAACCTTTACACCCACACAAACATGAGTAAAAGGAAGACGAGGAGCAGCAAAATTACCCACTACAATTCTTATTTGAGTCCAGATGTAAATTTGGCCAATTGTAACATTTTATATGACTGTAATTTAGGTAGCTAGAATATGAAATATGTGGCTAAAAAATAAATAATTCTCTAAGAGCTACTTGTCATATTGGAATATATATGTATATAGAGATTTTTAGTCTTTCCTTTTTAAAAACAAAATAACACGGCTTTTTTATCTACCAAAGACTCCCAAAGGGAAGATACGATCAGAGTATGATTAAGCTGTCTGAGAAACATGAATCAGTAATGCTCTAATGAAGAAACTATTAAATCCTGGAATTATTCCTTGTAGCCTATGAACAATGATAATTTCTAGCTTAAAACTGAAGTTGCTGTCTGAGACATAGGAGAACATCAGCAGAAGAATTAGACTTCGTATTGGCCAGAGTTGTGTTTTATTTATTTGCTTGAGTATGAGTCAGAATTGACTGGACAGCAATAGGTTTAGTTTTGGTTTTTTAAGCTGCATCTTGTTTTTAAAATTGAAATCAGTCATGTTAGTGATAACAACAGAGGACTTATGTTAGGCTGCCCCCAGACAACTTCTGAGTAAATTATACCTTCAGACCTATCGAGCAAATGAGTATAGGTAAACTCTGGTTCATTCTGACATCCAGAGCAAACATGAAAAGAATGTGAGTTTATGAAAATGTATTCTGTAACCAGAGGGAATATGTTGAAAATGGGAATGGCCAATTTACCTTAGGTGTTGGGAGAATTATAGCTGATTAAGTATAAAAAATGTATTTTTGGATTTATTTTTCCTTTTATTTTTTTTCTCTTTTTCATCCTCTTGGGTTCCCATGATTCTCCATTTTGTGTTTCTTGCCTTGGGGTATAGCTCATGGAATGACTGCAGATAACAAAGAATAAGTGTCATTTCCTATCTTTTAAATTTCAGATGTGTAGGCCTTTAAGAAAACAGAAAGGACACTGAGTAAGAGAAAGAAAAAAGATCATGCAGAAAATATTCTGAATAAAATGGTGAACGAATATGTAGAGCGATAGATACGCAATCGTTTTTAAACACAAAAAGTATGCCCAGAATCCCCAATATTATCATTTCTTTGTAGGTTTGAGTTCCTGACATTCCTAGCCACAATGAATGTAGTTAAAAATGACTCAAATTGTTTGTTTTGATAAAATGACAATCTTGTTGAAAGTCATATATTTACTTGCACATGCATGTACTTATGCACTCATATGCATATTGAATTTCTGTATGCAAAAAGTAGAGAATATATATTATTTTCAAGCCCACGTGGAATATGATCATAAATCAGCCATGAAGGCATTCACAACAAATTCCAAAAACTTGTTCTCATAGAGACCATTTTCTATAATCATTATGAAATAACTTTAGATGTCAGTAGCAATAAACCATATGCTTCAAAATCCACATGTATTTTGAAAATAAGACTTATTTTTACCGAGTCAAAGAAGAAATGATAATAGAAACTAAAATACTTAGAATAAATAATACAACAATATGTAGTACCAAAACTTGTGAAATAAATGTGAGGAATTCACCAGTTTCCCCCACACCAAAAATCACCATGGTAGCATCGATAAGCAACAACTTTGGTTCCCATTTTAATGACCATAGGAGATGTATCTCAGAATCTCTCTTTATTAAGTGAACACTTGTTTCTAATTTCTATTTCTTGCTTTGGAAAAGACATTTATTTTTAATTATGCTCTCATACTGCCTTTTACCTTCTGTGTTGAAGTACATAGGTTGATAGATTGCAAATTGTTCACTTTATGTATTAATAACTGTTGCTTAGAAGAAAAAGAGCTTGATGGATTTGAGAGTTAGGAATATGAATTATTCAACTTTTTTATTATAGTAGGTTGCACATCCCAAAACCCAGTGCTCTCGAGTCAATTCCAACTCATAGCGACCCTATAGGAAATAGTAGGAATTAAAAAAAAAAACTCACTGAGCTGGTTATAACTACTTTGAAATTCTAAAAAATAAAAACTTTTTGGTTCTCTTCCTGGGAGAAGGGGGAGTGCTTGTGGGATGTGATGAAATGAGTACCAGTTTAGGCCTTAAATGGTTATACTGTAAAAGCAAAAGATGAAAAATTAATGAAATAAGACGCAAGTTAAAATATTAGAGAAAGAACAAAAGAGTAAATGCAATGAAAGTAGAATGAAGAATATTATGAAGATAAAAGATATAGGTCCACAAATAAAACAGAAAATTAAGCCAAAACTCTGATACTTGAAAAAATAATAAAAGACAAAATTCAGGAAAGGTTGATGAAGAAAATAAGAGAAAAATACTTGGCTGCTCGAGGCTTGAGTGCCCCCAGAGGTGCCTCAGAGGAAAGGCCTGTGATCTACTTCTGAAAAGAAAATCAGCCAGTGAAAATTTTATGAACCACCATTCTATGCTGACACATGGAGTAGCCATGAGTAGGAATCAACTGGACAACAACCGGTACTGGTAACCAGGAGACAAATTTAGGAAAACAAAAGAAGACCTAGATCCAGATACCCAAACCCAGACCCAGTGCCGTCAATACAGCAGAGAATAAAAAGACAATAGAATAGCATGAACAACTTTAGGTAATTCCATGTGAATATTTAGAAGAAATGAGCAGATTCTTGGAAAATAACTTATCAAATTTGACTTTATGCTGTATGGCCCTTTTAACAATTGAAGAAACAATTGAAGAAATAGCTAAACATATTCACACACACAATGACACACCTGGCGGAATCGCAGAGTTTTAGGAGGGAATGTTATCAAACTTTTGATAAATACATTCTTCTATCATCATAAAAATGTTCTGAAAAATAAAAAGTGGGATCATTGCCCAGATCATTTTATGAAAGGAAAATTAGACAAGGACAGCGCAGGTAGAAAAATGACAGACCAATTTGATTTCTAAATAAAGATACAAAAATCATAGATTATTAGCAGACTTGTTTCAGCCATGTATAAAACATATATAATGTAAATAACCTATGTTTATCCCAGGAACATAAGGATAATTTAATATATAAGTATCCACAGAAATAATTAGTGTAACTCACTACATTAAGAGAATAAAGTTGTGTATTTTTTTCAATGGATGTAGGAAAAGAATTTCTGAATTTTAAAAAACCCAAACTGAGGCTAGAAAGGATCGTCCTTAACTTGATGAAGGTTTGCTAGCAAAACCTTACAGCAAATATTATTCTTAATGAAGAAGCATCGTAATCATTTACTTTAAGATCAAGAAGAAGACAAAGATGTCCATTTATTTATTTTTTCACTCTTTAACTTACTGAACAGAAGTTGATTGAGTCATACCAGGTACTCTCCTGGGCATTTGTGATATATAAGTGAGGACAACGGACAAAGATCCCTGCTTTTAAAGAACTCACATTGGAGTAGGTGGTAACAGAAAGCAAACAATAAATACAATGAATAAATTACGTAGAATGTTAGCATCTGAAAAATGATACAATAAAAAAGAAAAAGTATAGCAGATGAGAGTAGATTAGGGGGACAAGTGGGTGAAAGTAGGGAGTGGGGTAGGAGGTACAGGTGGTAGCATTAAATCTGTGGTCATTCTAGGCCTCTTTGAGATGGTTTTTCACAAACACATGAAAGATATGAAGAACTTTGCCAAGCAGTTATCTGGAGGATGAGAATTTCTTGCAGCAAAATGTGCTAAGGCAGTAACATGCCATGATGTTTGAGAAACAAAAAGGAGGTCAGTGTGGCAAAGCTGCATTCTACACTGGGTTGCCATAAAATTAACTCCAGATTCAAGGATTTGGATGCTGGTAGTTTATTTGAGAGATGATCCTGAGAAGCATGAGAGACATGGGGGGAAAGTGAATCAGAGAAAGAAAATGGCCAATAAAGGGTGAGTTAATGACTATTTAACATGGCAGATAACTGGGGTTCAGTCCTGTTGGGGACTAGTTGAGGATGCATGTACACTGTTTCTCAGAATTACCCAAGGGAGAGGGAAGTAACATTATCTGCTGATTCCTATCCCTCACAGGCCGAGGTTTGCCCTTGGAACATTACATCTCAGCCCTACCGGGCTGTACTGCCTTGGGCCAGGCCAGAGGTCAACCCTTAAGCAGAGAAGCAAGAGTCAAAAGGCACTTGAAGTGGGATGGTGCCAATAGGCATAGGAAATGTCCGTCTCCACAGCTATAGGCTAACTCAGGTGGATGTAATATCAGATGTGGCATCAACAGTGTCTCCATGCAGCAAACAGAGAGATCCAGGGGATTGGAGAAAAGGTGGGAGTGGGGAGGAAACGAGGGGAGATCTTACAGAACATATTACGCTTTAATAAATTGGATTTTTTGCTCCAATTTAAATGTGGACTCATTAGAGGGTTTTGAGTACAATTGGATTTTCCACTCTGGTTAGAGCGCTGAGAATAGACTGTGGGTGATAGAATAGCAGCAAAAGTTGAGAAAGGAGAATTTTGAGGAAGTTATTGAAGTAATCCTGGCAGGAAACCAGGATGGCTTAGACCAGAGTGGTGCAGTGCAATTGGAAAGACGTGATCTGATTCTGCATATATTTTTTTAAGGTGAAGTCTTCTAATTGAAACTGTATTATAGCTCTTTAAAACTAATTAAGAAAATAAATAAAGACATACAGTGTGGATATAAATAAGATAATAAATAAGATAAAGAAGATAATCCTTATATGCCTATGATTGAATTGTCTACATGGCAAATACTCTATAGTGAAATTATTAGAAATGACTATTGAGCCTGGCAATCTATGAGGTTAATATTTTAAAAATTAATTATACTTCTAATATACCAGCAACACTTAAAATGCATAATTATTTAAAAAGACATTATGTATATTAGTAACTGATGAGGTACCTAGGAATATATCCAATAGAAAATATGTAAGACCTGTATAAATATACATATAAATCTTTTATTGAAAGATAAGTAAATGGAGAGATATTTTGCATTTATAATAGGAACATTAGGTTTTTTTTTAAAAAAAAAACACATAAATTTACGCCAAATGGATCTACAAAGTAAATTTTAATCAAGTTTTAACAAGAATTTGAAATGTAGATTTAAAATTTTTTGTGGAAGTATAAATAAAGGACCAGTAATAACTGGGACAAAGATAGAAGACAAAAATGATATTCTTTCCAGATGTTGAAATCCACTATAAAGCTACAATGTTCTAGATATGCACCATTTGTGTTAGGAGAGAAAAACCAACACTTGCCACAGATTAGAGAGCCCAGAACCTGGCCCAAACATATACAGAACTGGAATGTATGGCAAACATAGCAGAACAGCTCAGAGGTGGGAGGTTGGAAGGAAAAGACATCAATAAATATTGCTGGCACAATTGGTGAATCTACTTAGGGAAGAAAAAAAGGATTCCTACTTCACTCTTATGCAGAATCAGTTCTAGGTGAATTAAAAACTTAAGCATGGAAAACAAAACACAAAATCTTTAAGAATAAAATTAGAGTATAATATCTTTCTGATTTGAGATGAGGAGGTCATTTCTTAAATATGATCCCCCCAAAAAAGCAATCTCAGTGCCTCTAATTCCTATCTGTAAACTGAGAATAATCATAGTATCTATCTCCTAAGACTGTTGTCATGGTTAAATAAGTTAACACATCAAACACTAAGACTAGTGCCTGGTCCATAATAACGTAGAATGTTACCGATCCCATTAATAAGATTAGTTTTCATATTTGTGTCATATAATAATAATGTGGCACAAATGGTTTGCACTCAGTTGGTGGTTTCAAAGGCCCCAGCAGCGCCTTGAAAGAGAGTCCTGGTGACATGCTTCCATAAAGGTTACAGCCAGGAAAACCACATGGAACAGGTCTGCTCTGTATCACAGGGGGTTGCGTGAGTCAGTGTTGACTCAACAGCAATGTGTTTAGTTTGGTTATTATTATTCAATGGGAGGTATGCAGACTGTTTTCTTCATGATTACTAGTTTAAGTCTGAAGACAAAAGGGAAAAGACAAAACTACTTTTGACATCCTTCTCTATCTGACAAAAAAAAAAAAAATCACTAATATCTATGCACCCAAAAAGCAGTCAAGGGCAAAGGCAAAGCCACGCTACAATATTTCCTCCATAACTGCTGTGTGTAACCATCTCCCTTACACCAATATCAGTGCCATTTGCTGTTGAGATAATTCTGACTCATGGCGACCCTATGTGTTTCAGGGTAGAGCTGCATTCCTTAGGGCATTTCAAAGCTGTGTGCCTTTCACTAGACCTTTCTTCCAAGGCAACTCTTGGTAAATGCAAACCGCCAGCTTTTTGGTTAGTAGTCAAGTGCTTCAGCATTTGCACCACCCAGGGACTTATAATTCTTAATAGCCTTGACTAAATAAATCAAGAATGTATAGCTGGGGAATGGGCAATCCCTTCCCACCATTCCATACTCCACCATATACATATATTTTCATCACTTTTGACCATAAAGTATTCTTTTTGAAACATTCTATGTATTTCCTCATTTTGTAAAAGAAAAGTATTTTTAAAAGCCATCATGGCAGCATAACCTACCTAAACGTTTTTATGTTACTTAAA
Source organism: Loxodonta africana (assembly GCF_030014295.1). Lineage (NCBI taxonomy): Eukaryota > Metazoa > Chordata > Mammalia > Proboscidea > Elephantidae > Loxodonta > Loxodonta africana. The sequence continues at coordinate 96,681,345 of NC_087346.1, read as the reverse complement.
ATCCAGACTTCGCCCTTGGAGGTAATTTCTAAGATTTTATTCAAATATATATTTATAAAGAATTGTGCAGATCTCCTTCTGTGGTCTCCTCAGACCTTGAGAGAGTGATCATTTACAGTAAAAATAATCTCAAAAAAGTGTCATATATTTTGCCAAGTGACAATATCTCCAGAGGAACTACCAGCCTCAGAAGCGCTGCCAGTCTCCATTATAAAAAATGGTATAAAATCAGTTTCCTCTTTCTCTGAGACATTGCTATAAAAACAGTAAGTCTGTTAGATAGTGAGCAATGCAGTCAAATTATCTATATTAATAAATGGTACAGACTATGTGATACTCCTTTGATTTTAGAAATTGTCTGAAAACCCTCAATGTCCCTTTAGTGGTCCACTTGACATTTTTTTCTTCTACAATAACATTGGGAATAATTAAGCTGTTGAGAGAAGATTTATAATGAAGCAACAAAACACAAAACAATTAAGGCAAATATTTTATGCTCATTTTATTTCCCTTCGTTAGTATTAAAGGTCAGAAAAACATTAATAATTTGGAAAAAAAAAAAAGAACAAATATAATGCTGACTTTCCTTTGGTTTAACTTGGGAAAATATTAACATTTTTCTGGAATGTAAATCTAATGGCAATTTACATTAAACAATAATTTTAGGATTAATGTATGATTCATAATTCATTTGCAGTTTTTAAAATCTATAACAGATAATGCTAATTTAAGAGAATGGTAGGTTTCTGTTTTTAAACAATTGAACAACTTCGCTTCAGTATTATTTAGAATTGAGATATAGCACGTTTTACATGGCTGATAGGATTTGCATTCTATACACTAAACATTTATGACAACCTTAGGCAGATAAAGGCCATGCAATCTGGGATTATCTAGTTAATGGTAGGACTAAAAAGCTCTAGTCAAGGTTGAGGTTCTTAGATAGGTCAGGAGACCAATAATTCCATTACTAATGTTGAAGTGCTTTCCCTGATACTGTTAATTCATTATCCGTCATAAGAATTGAAATCTGCATTTCATTTCACATGAGGGAAATTCATTAAAAACCCATTTCAATTAGTGTTATTAAACATTAAATAGGAATGGTTTAAAATGGCCTATTCTATAGAGCAAGCAGCTTAATTTTCAAGTTAGAATCTTTTCTTATACATAATACTAAAATTCTAAACGAAATCTCAAAAAATTACCAATATGTACAGGTTTTCCTAATTATCATTTCTTAGAGCTACCAAAATTTATTCCTGTTACTATATTCAACATAAAAAATTATCTGACAAATAACAAACCACAAAATTGTACTGTGGAAAATAAATATGTTTTCCAAAGATTAATACAGCATGGTGAATCTTATTCATTGAAGGTCCTTTGGAGCTTCATTTAGACCTTTTAAGTTGAAACTTACCTGTGTTTATCTATCTAGTCCTTTGCAGATTCTATAAATGTATGGTATAGACAAAATATCTAAAGGTTTATTTAAAATACACAAATGAACGATGTACTTTCAAAACCTTCTCAAATAATCTACATACAAAAATAATTAATTGTAGTGCTTCCCTAGCTATTCATAAGAGAAAGTTCCCCTAATGATTTGTGAACAGCAAAGCACTTTAGTCTTTTTTTTTTTAATTATTTTCAGTTAGTCCTGTTTGAGTAATTGCATTCATCTGAAGTAAAAATACTCTGTTTCCATTAAATATTGTTCAGTTTCATTTGTAATTTATTAAAATGACCTTTTCTACAAATAGTCCTCATTAAAGCGATTTTTATCAAAGCAGTAAATATTACTTGATTTTCCTACTAGCATAGTTAATAGGGCAATATCTCGTCCTTTGAGAACAGTTTTCGGCCCTATTTACTTCTACACTGACAATGACTAATGCCTTCTAGTTCTCCAGCTTTTTTCTCACCCCTGTCATTACGTCTCTTAGAAAGAAAATCATAAGTCTGCTCAATTCTGGGACAGCGAATATACATGCAAACCTCAAACAGTCATATCCATTGACAGTGGCCCTTTGTAGTTTGTAATAGTGGGAAAAACAAACAGTTTTAAAGAAACTTGCTATCCTCAGATATAATTGTTTCAAGTAATTAGAGAAATTATTTGACCATCTTGTAGTGTATTGGAAACCCTGGTGGTGTAGTGGTTAAGTGCTACAGCTGCTAACCAAAAGATTGGCAGTTCAAATCCACTAGGTGCTCCTTGGAACTGTACAGGGCAGTTCTACTCTGTCCTACAGGGTTGCTATGAGTCCGACTCGACTCGACAGCAATGGTATTTTTTTTTTTTTAATGTATTGTCCTTCGTATAAGTTAATGGTACTGATTTCAACAATTAGCTTGTAGTTATTTGTAATTACTTTAATATATGTAAAGTCGGATTTTCTTCTTTTACCTTGTCTTCTATATTGCCAATGAATACCCACAGTTCTGTCCTAAAATAAATTCCAGGACAATAGCTTTAAAGCACAGTGGATTTCAAGCTTTTTATAATCACAAAATGCCAGAACCAACTAAAATATCAAACAAGAGGTGGAATGGGTAATTAAATTTTTTTATCCACACAATAAAATATGACTAAATATTTACAAATAAGATTTATAAAATGAGTTTTATAAACTAATTAGTAGATCTAGCTCTTCTTGTGAGGCAGGACATGGTAACCAAGACAGGGACCCCTTCAACCGTGACATTTCTGCAGCCTTCATTCAGTGTCATAACTGTGCTGAACGTTCCTGCATGACGTCCAGTCCAGACTTCCCAGAGAACACACCTCCTCCTACACTAATAGCTCCATCGTCTGGATCACAGCACTCAGGAAAAATGACATCAAGATCCCTAGGGAATGGGAGTATTGGACAAGACTCAGCAAAAATCAAGCAAAGGCAAATAAAAAAGAGCACCGTGGCCTGTTGAGGTGCACAGCGATACCATCCAGCTCAGCCACATCAGAGAGGCCGTTCAACACTATGGCCACAGGACTGGCCCCTTTCCCCCCTCACAAGTGCCTACCACAGAAACGGGATGGCTTTTCTGGTCTGCTAATGTGATTGTGACTGCAAGAACAGGAAAGGCAATGTTATGTTAAGGTGATGCCTTCTCCTCCCCCTGGACAAAATAAAATGCAAGTTTATCTCCTCAGTAAAAAAAAAAAAAAATATATATATATACATAGAGAAAATGTCAATGCATTATGTATAAAAGAGGTATGCTAAAGTGAATATGTAGTGAGACCTTAATTATGTAAAATATATAGAAAAATAAATATGTGAAATAAGACAGTGAGGAAATATGTTAAAGTGTAAATAAATGTTATATTGAGGTGGTAGGATTGTAATTGATTTTTTTTTCTTTATGTTTTCAAATTATTATCAGTAAGTGTGCTATTGGGAGAAAAGTTCTAAGTTTTGAGCAAACAAATAATATTATTTTCTCAATAAGTTCTTCACTGATTTCAATTGATCCTGTCTTCCCTTTGCACTTTTTATACGCCTATATCTTATAATATGTTTTATATAAAACATAAGATAGGGCAGTTCTACTCTGCCCTATAGGGTCACTATGAGTCAGAATGGACTCGATGGCAGTGGGTTTTTTGGGTTTTATCTTATAATATTTACCGATTATCTTACAATCGTCTGTTTATTCATCTGTCTTCCCTTATAGTCTGTGAACATTTTGTGAGCAATGTGTTTGGGTGTACCCTCAACCCGAGCAAAACTCTTACTATCCAATGAATGTTTATCAGAATGGATAAGACATAATAGCTATCATCTTTAATTTTACTGTCAACAATTTGTACCTGAATAGTACGTGTTGTCAATAGCATTATTTTCCTAGCTAATAGTACCTTTCTTTTTAGCTTCTGCTATTATGTGAAAAAGTATACCAGAAAATTGTGGCAAGAGAAATCATAAAATGGCTTCCATCTTCTCTTCTCTTCCCCCCATGATTTCCCATCATAATTCAAAGGACTACAGACATAATGAGATATCTACCTGTGAGGTCCCTAGGTGCCTCAAATTGTTTACCCTGTACTAGTAACTCATCTGTAGTTTGAACCAGTGAAGCAGTACCACGAGCGAAAAGGCCTGGAGATCCGCTTGCCTTATGATTACAACTAAGAGAACCCTATAAAGCAGTTCCACTCCGTCATAAGTGGGGTCACCATGAGTCAGAATCGACTCCAGGGCAACTAACAACAATAACATTATGCCTGTGATTATATTAGATTAAATGACAGAAAGGATTCTACAGATTTCATTTAGGCTACTAATTAATTGACTTTTAGCTAAAAGGAGTATTAATCACAAGCCCCTTTAAAAGCAGATGGTTTTCTTTGACTAGTAGAAGAGGAAGTGAGAGAAAGTAAAAGCATGAGACAAACTTGACATGCCTTGGCTAGTCTGAAGATGGAAAGGACCATGTAAGAATGAATGTGGCTAGTTTAAAGATGGAAGGGAACCATGTAAGAAAGGATGTCCTGGTGGCCTCAGGGAATGTAGTAGGCCTTGCTCATATAATGACAGCCAGCAAGGAAATGGGGACCTTGGATGTACCAACTGCAAGGAACTGGATTCTGCCAACGATCCATATGACATTGGAAATGTATGTTTCCCAGAGCCTTCAGATAAGAGCCCAGACCAACTGAGATCTTGATTTCAGTGTCTTGTGAGACACTAAGAATTCAGTCGAGCCCACCGTACTTCTGATCTAAAGAATACTGAGCCAATAAAGTTGTACTGTTTTAAACTGCTATGTTTGTGGAAATTTGTTGCAAATAATAGAAACCTAAAACACTGATCAGCTGTCTTTATTTTGATACCAATCAAAACCAGTTGCCATTGAGTCCATTCTGGCTTATGGTGACCTCATGTGTAGCAGAGTAGAATTGTGCTCCATAGGGGTTTCGATGGCTGTTTTTTTGGAGGTAGATCACCAGATCTTCTGAGTTGCTTCTGGGTGAACTCGAATTTCCAACCTTTCTGTTAGAAGCAGAGCACATTAGCTGTCTGTACCACCCAGGGATGCCTATTTCAACACAGGTTAAAATTATTAAGACTTTGGTCTTATACTAACTTAATACTTTGCTGTGGTTATAAGGCCCAAGTGAGTACAGTAACATCATAGAAACATGAAGAATTCATAAATTTTCTCACACTGTACTCAGAGGTACACAGAAAGTATAACTCCTTTATTCTCTAAATCTGGCTTGATCTTCCTCTAGAGCCCATCCCACACAGAAGAAAATGTATTCCTGCCAAATAACAGTATTTCAGTCTTTTCTGGTTTTTATTATACTTAGTCACTAGAAAGTTCAAAGCTTTCAGAGAAATGTTTCAAAGAACCATTTGTAGACTTCTCAGGCTTTTCAGATAGGTGCTTCCTCTTTATATTCCTGCCTCTTCAATCTTTTCTTCCTCTACTTGGGGTATGGGCATATTAGGGAACTACCATTGTTCTCATGAGAGTAGAGTGAGGGGATGTTGGAATCGCTGTGTCCTTTGACTCCTCCAGTCTCCACGGGAATGTTCCTTATCTGTCCAACTATTGCTCCCTCTGGTGGAATCCCCTAAGGTTGGTGACTGCCATAATTCATAGTCAAGGGTCTGCAAACTTCATCAAGACCTAGTGGTGATCTCTGACTCATAAGGCCTCACCTCAGCCCTTGCTAGTAGTGTGAACCTCTCTGAATCTCTGCCACATTCTCTATCCAGCACCTGGATGGCAACACATCTCCAATCTCTTACCACTGCAATTGGGTCCTATCATCTCAACAGGAGGAGAGGATGGGAACATGCAGGAATACTAAATTCAATCCACATGTTACAGGTTATTCAAGCAACTTAAGAAAGCTAAACTACATCGCCTCATCATCCTGAAAATGCAGAGTTCCAAAGTTTAGTTTTATGTGGCCATCTGAGAGGCAATATTCTTCCAGATTTCCAGAGTTGTGAATATGAATTAGGGCAAGTGTTTACATCCCTTGGCAATTCCTTCAATTAACAACATGTCTCCTTGTGTCTAAGCCAGTCTGAAAATTGGACATTACAGCCCAGATTGCTCACCCCTTCCTTTGTCTGACTTTCTCTCCTTTTATCTCTCAAAATTTCTTGGACTCAAAAGGGGCACGCTCTGAGCTATCTGCTGTTTTTACAATGCATCTTACTATCATGGGTACCAACCCATCAGGGTTATCCATCAATGTATGTCTTCTTTACACTTAGGGAAGAATTCTATAGTCTGTGCCATTGAGGTTTGGACACTGGTATGTGTGATAAGGTTGTGTGTCAGCTGGGCTGGGACATGATTCTCAGTGGTTTGGGAGTTATGATGTCGTATGGTAGCCATAAAATGATGTAATCACTTCCATGATGAGATTTGATATAACACGATCACCTCCATGATGGAATCTGCTTTGAGTACCCAATTAGTTGACAGGAAGTTTCCTTGGGGGTTTACCCTGCATCCAATATAGGCAGACTTTTTGGCAAGGCTTGCAGACTTTTGCTTACTCTGGATCCTGCAGCTGGCTGCTGTGCATCTGACCCCCAATTCTTGGGACATGAGCTAGGAGATTACCTGCTGATCTTGGGATTCATCAGCCTCCACAGCCTGTGAGCTAGAGGCCTACTGCCTGACCTAACGATCTTAGATTCACCAGCCCCTGCAGCCACCTGAATCAGGAGAAGCCTCCAGCCTCATCCATGGCCTTGGGACTTTCGAGCCTCTACAGCCTCGTGAGCCATTTTCTTGATATAAATCTTTCTGTCTCTCTGTCTCTGTCTCTCTCTCTCTCTATATATATGCTTCACTAGTTTTGTTTCTATAGGGAACCCAGCATGACAGTGTGTTAAGAAAATTTGGAAAATATCCACTCCAAAGTTTTCCTTTCAGACTTATTTTTGTGTGAAAATTCTATTTTGGTTTTCATAAATTAAACAATAATTCTAACTTAATCTTCAAACTAAAAAAAAAAAAAGCCAAATTCATTGCTGTTGAGTCAATTTTGACTCAGAGCAACCCTATAGGACAGAGAACTTCACCATAAGGTTCCCAAGGAGCAGCTAGTGGATTCAAACTGCCAACATTTTGTTAACAGCCATAGCTCTTAACCACTCCACCACCAGGGCTTCAACTTAATCTTAGCATACCTTTTATAAGATTTCTAACCCTACCTAGCCACCTCTCCAAAGCCAATGGAAGTTTAAGCTTAGCTGGAAAGAAAGCTATGAAAATAGAAAGCTGAAAGACAAAATCATAATAATAGAATCAAAATATCATCTCACATGTATTTAAATGCAGTAAGATGGAGAAAAGAAGTATCAATATAGGCAAAATTTCCAGTTCTCTCATCTTAGATAGATGTTAACAAGTTTACAAATCTATAGAAATAGATTTTATATGAATTTTGCTGTGTCACTGGAGGAAAAACAAACGGAATTTTCCTTAATGACTACATTGAATATGGTCATAAGACACCTAGTCATTCCATGGCATTGACAAAAAGCCATTGATGACTTTATCAATAGTAAAAATTAAAGAAAGTTTCCATAAGAATGACTTATGATTGGTGCAGACTATTTCACCATAATATATAAATGACCACTAAGAAACAGCCTTTTTTCTCTAATTTAAAGCAATGGTAACACTTCCACATATTTGGCAGCCCTTATATTATCCAAGATCACTATCGTGGACATAAACAGACATAGCTTCACATGTGGCACTTCCCTGATGACATAAATTTGGATTGTAACTATATCCTAGCTTTGGGTGAAATAAAAATGTTTATACATTAAAACATATTGGCTTGTATGTGTAATTTTTGTCCTTTCTTATAAAAAGCTGGCTGAAAATATAATGTGAGGAAGAACCTTTCCTCTACATTTCTAAGTCTCTTACTATAAAAATAAAATAAAAGCACAGCATTGTCCTAATTTAATTTTAATCCTTTTCTGTGTTTATTATGTAGGACACTGGACACTCCCTAGAGAACTAGAATTCTGCACTGCAGCATGTTCAAAATTGCCATCCGTTCATTTAAGTCTGTATTTCTGAAGTTGGCAAATCTGATATTAGCAGGAAGTTCTCACAGTCTTAGGAAGTTTGCTAAATGGAAATTCTGTTGTGTGGTCTTTCAGCTGTAAAGCATTCCACTTTCTATGGAGAAATGTCAGTAACAACTTAATTTCCTACTGCTCTGTGAGCATCTTTTATCAACAAAGTGTTCCCAATAATCCAGCACAATTTAGGATGCTGGTTTATAAGGACTGAGGGATGATCATGAGTTACGTGCGACAAAGAGTTGAAGGGTATTGAAAAAAAGGATATTGTGTGATAAAGAGATCTCAGTGACTATTAGCTGTGTATGAAAATGAAAAAAAAATGTGCAGATTAACCCATCTGATACTATTTCTATTAGTCTCATTTATTAAAGCTATAGCAAACAGTTTACCCTGCTGGTTAGCTCTTGCAGAAGTGACTCTGATCTCAGGCATGTCAGCACTTGCCCTCCAGATTTACTCAGCTTTCAGCATGGATACCTTTCTTGTCCAGCTCTTCAAAGCAAAGAAAAGAAGAAGGAAAAAAGCATCCAGGGGGAGATTACAACATCCTCCACAGGGAATCTCTCCTGAGATCTGCTGACTGTAAGAATGTGTTGAGAAGGAGCTCAGTATGCCACAATCCATTCTGAATGTGACTGGAATCTTCCATGCAAGGTGAGCCAAAGGACACTCTTATGTCAACAGATTGCAGAAAATAAGAATCTATATTAACTATCTCTGTCAAACATTTAATTAATTGTCACCAGTAATTTTTTTTTTTTAAAGGCAAATTCATTATTTCCTAAGGATTTTTTCATTTTGCCTTTTTGTCAGCAAGGGAAAATATCACCTAAAAAACAATCAGGTAATTATAATTTTGATATTTCAACCCTTGCAAAATAACAACTTCCAGCCCCAAGAATGTGGAGCTTTGGGAAAGTTTTCCAGGAAATCTCGTTAACAGCCATCAAATCAATCCCCAAATCTTAGCCACCCCATATACAATGGAAGACAACACTGCCTGGTCCTGTGCCATCCCCATAATCGGATGTGGATGAGACTATTGTGATACATAGGGTTTTTAGCTCTACTGTTCAGCATCATGGCAAGATTCAAGTCTCCACCAACAGACAGGTGAGGGATGTGAATGAAGTGTGGAATCGAACCTGGGTCTCAAGCGTGGAAGGTGGGAATTCTACCACTAAACCACTACTGTCCCTAGATAATCTTACCTGTAGAGAAATTCCTAGAAGCCTTGAGCACTTTAATAGCTACCTTAAAGCAGGATTAAGTGGAACCATAATCCCATTGCTTTCAATCAGGTTATTCTAGGCCTACTTCATCTAAATCCACCTGTTTTATCACTTAATGTTTGATGGATTAAGAATGAATACCTGGTTATTATTCCTTCAACAATCCATTAAAAGAAGAGTCAAATAATTTTTAGAATGAATGTACATGTACAAAACCATTCTAATTGACAGGTAAATTGAAAATAGGGGGTTATCTAATAGATTGAAAAATATACAAATTTCTGTCACATGTCACTTTCATGTACTTATTTCTCTTCTATTCCATCTATAAATGCCTTGATCCAAAACTGCATAATCTCTCCCATTAAGTGTTTCTATAGCCTCCTATTGAGACTGTCTTCCTCCTCTCCTCTCTATTCACCTCCCACACCTAACCTCCACTCTACCACCATAAATAGTTTTCTAAAATACAGTTGGTATCATATCACTATCCTATTGAGCCTTTTATGGATTTTCATTTCATATAAGATAAAGTCTAAACAACTAACCATTCAAATATATTTGCAATCTCTTCTGATTATCTTTTCAGGCTCATCTACTTCTTCATTGTCATTCCCACTTACAAACTCCACTCACACAGTCTTCATTCCTTATACAGTACCCCTATGCTCTAGCTGCTTTCCGTTACTTCACATTAACTGGTAAAAGAAGGCATCTTCATACCTCTATGCCTTTGCACATAGTCTCTATGCCTAAAATGCCAGCTACCTTCTCATATTTAATGTTCTTACTCTTAGCACAAGTGTTATCAAATCCTTCCTGGACCACTCTATGTGGAATTCATTTATTTTTCCCACTTCTAAGCCCATATGAATACAGTTCTTTTTTTTAGATGTCCCTCGGGTGGTGTAAATGATTTGCACTCATATACGTAAAAAAAAAAAAAAAAAAAAAAATTTTTTTTTTTACTAACCTAAGGTTGGCAGTTTGAAGCCACCCAGTGGTGTCCTGGAAGAAAGGCTTGATGGTCTGCTTCAGTAAAGATGACAGTCAAGAAACTCTATGGAACAGTTCTATGCTGACACACATAGGGTTGCCATAAATCAGAATCAACTTGACGGCAACCAATTTGGTTTTGTTAAGGATGGTGCAAATGGTTAATATACTCAGGTGCCAATCAAAAAATTGGAGGTTTGAGTTCACTCAGAGACACCTCGAAAGAAAGACCTAGTGATCTACTTCTGAAAAATCAGCCACTGAAAACCCTATGGAACACAGTTTTACTGTCACACGCATGGGGTCACTATGAGTCAGAAATGCCTCAAGGCAACTGGCTTTTTAACTCCCATAGATTCTGACTTCCTTAAATCTAATAGCTTGCCTTATTTAAGTTTTAATAGAAACCATAATACTGTTTTCTAAAATGTCTGTTAAATAAAAGCATAAACAAATATCTGATATACTTCCATACGAATCTATCAATCTCCCAAAGTATTGATACTATTAGTTTCTTAGTTGTAAGGCAATGTTGTTTACTGTTAATACCTGTAATATAATTGCTGAGTCTATTGCTATAAATCCATCAATATAAGTAAATTACAATCATACCAGCTGTGGTAAACAGACACAGGAGCTTTACTAAAATCTTATTATTTTATTGTAATTGAATTACTTTGAGATGATGCAATATAGTGCTCCAGTTAGCAGCACTTTGGACTTTTTTGTGGCAACATCAGATGGCTTGCCTGAATAAGGGTTTTCACCGGTCTTGAAGCCTTAAGAATATCCACATTAAGCAATGAGCACATATTTTGTGATTTCACATCTAATTCTTCACAAATATAAACTTAGTCCCTGTTTGATAAATTGGTAGAAAACAGTTTTCTATATTTCCTAAAATTATACAGCTATCTTCAGTTTACTTTTATATCAAAATGTAGAGTTCATTCTATTAATATACAACCAAGGAAAGACAGAGCAGTAAATGTTTTGTTTATTAATAATGGATATTATTTGAAAAAAATGAATATTTTCATGACTTAACTTCTAAATTATTCAAATTATCTCCAACTAATTAACTAAGCAATATGCTAAGGATGTTGTTGAATGCTACCAAGTTAATTCTGACTCATAGCGACCCCATGTAACAGAATAGAACTGTCCCATATGGTTTTCTAGACTGTAATCTTTATGGAAACAAACTGCCAGGCCTTTCTCCCACAGAGCTAACAGTGAGTTCCAATCACCAACTTTTCGGTTAGCAACTGATAACTTAAATGTTGTACAACCAGGTCTCTCTATCCTAAGGATAAAATTGTACAATCTTTCTCTGCCTCTTTTACCTAAAAAATGGATATCATTTATTATAACTTTCAAGACTTTTGAACATCTGACAAGCATTTGAGAGACTTTTATGAAGGTGCTTTACTAAGCAAAGTATTGATAAAAAGAAATATGGCAAATGTTTGAAATGCTTATGGAATGATAAAAGTTTTAAATTCCAGAAAAGACAATCAATATCAAAACAAACATGGCTTTTTAAAAGGTACTCTACATCCTCCCTATTTCAACCACTAACTAAAATCAGTGACAGGGAAAAGTAGCAACAAAATTATGGTTCTATTTGCTATTTGATTTCATTAGCATACCTCAATGGATTTTGCAAATCAAACTTCCTTGTGTCACCTCTTAAATGGAACATATTTAAATGATTATTTAATTTTAACCAACCAAAGATTTCTTGCAGGCTCATAGCATTTTACTTTCATCCACCTTTGAATGCATTTCATTTTTGCAATTTAAAGAAGAAATATAGGGATGAGAGTTTTTTTTTTTTTAATTAAATCTGACTATTGCTTATTGCTTAGTTATTAAAAGGAAAGAACTCTAAAATCATTACAAAAGATTTAGGAGAGAATTATTAACAGATTGTGATCTTTACACATTCTCTACCAAACAAAAGTACAAACATAGAGTTTGAGCTAAAAATCAAGACTCCCTTTTAAATCTGTTTCAAAATAACACTTCAAATAGTACCTAAGTTAGTTAGAAATGATACTGATAGGTGGATATAAACTACAAAAAAGTTATCATCATGATCAAAAAACATTTATTAAGCACTTAGGAGTATATGAAGCTGAAATTTTATTACACTATATTCTTCAAAAGAAGTAACCTACTTTAATGGTTATGTACTAAAATACCCTATTATGATAAGTTAATTAAATAATAAGTAATAAGTGGAGAAACAAGAAGAAAGAGAACTGCATTAAATCAAAATAAGAAATACCTTTAAGAATAATTAAAAAAAAAAAAAAAACTCATTGCCGCTGAGTTGATTCTGACTCATAGTCACCCTACAGGACAGAGTAGAACTGCCGAATAGGGTTTCCAAGGAGCGGCTGGTGGATTTGAGCTGCAAATTTTTTGTTTAGCAGCCGAGCTCTTAATCAGTGTGTCACCAGGGCTCCTTAAGAACAATAGTAAGTAGTAAATAAATGTTTTGAGCTTGAAATAAATAGATATCAGAAGTTTGAAAATGTGATTAGGCATTATATATGCATTTGAGAGACTAGGGGTGAGGCACTCCTGTGTCTGAGCATGGAATATTCCATTCTTGCATTCATAAAGATAGACATAATCAAGTTACATTACAATTTGCAAGAACAAGGGTATTTCTCTCTCCCAAAATTTATGAGAACAAGGGTATTTCTCTCCCCTAATAATGGATGTGTTTGAGTGAATGGCGTTGGTGAAGAATTCTGAATATACCATGGACTACCAGAAGAATGAACAAATCTGCCTTGGAGGAAATACAGCTAGAAAGCTCCTTAGAAGTGAGGTTGTCAAGTCTTCAGCTAGCTTCCTTTGGACACATTATCAGAAGAGAACAATTTCTGGAAAAGGACACCATGCTTGGTAAAGTAGGATGTCAGCAAAAAAGAGGAAGATCCTCAACAAGATGGGCTGGTACAGTGGCTACAACAATGGACTCAAACATACCTACTATAGTGAGGATGGCACATGACCAGGCGATGTTTTGTTCTCTTATACATAAGCTCACTCTGAGTGCGAGCCAACTTGAGGGCACCTAACAAACATAACAACAATAATTCCAGCAGTTTAGTCAGAACCTTTTAAGTCACAGCAAATCAAGTGGCAGAGTTGATTGGCCTGATTATCATAGTTGAATACTTCCTACTGTAAATTTATCCATTTACTGTTTTCATATAAATTATCAAGTTCTGCATGGAAAAAGAGAAATATTCTGGTTGTCTTCTGGTACACCGATGTTTTGTCATCATTCCACTAACAATTGATTAAAAGAAAGACATTTTTGCCAAACTTTTCTTTTAAAAAAGTTTACTTGATATTGTGGTTAATTAACAACCCACTTAATGGGTGGATAAAATGAGGGATAATGGTGTGGAGTCACTTCAATCAGGTAAATTTAGTCAAGTCTTCCAAAACTTAGAATAATGGATTAAGAGGAGAGTGAGAAGCATTACACTCAAAGTCATCCTGACAAATAGAAGGAATAGGCAGCCATATACACAATATTTTTTATATTAACCGTGTTTACTTTATTGAGAATTTAGTCCAATTAAGAGTGAAAAACTATTTTAAGGCAATAGGGAAGAGAGAAAATGGGGGTTTCATTAAGCTCCTACATTTCTTTAGTATGAAGGTAGGGGGAAAAATGTTGCAAGTCCCCTGGATACTTCATACCCACAAAACCCACTACCGTCAAGTCGATTCCTACTCATAGTCTGGTTTAAAGACTCATTTTGCAGAACCATACTTTAGTTAATTTTTATCTCTAATACTTCGTAATTATTTTTCTGTATACTAATCTGTATTGATCATTAAAAAAAAAAAAAAAAAACACTTCAGAGTTTCTTACATTTTACCCTTCCATCACTGGTAACACTATCTGGTTCCCTTCTTTGATTACATATGAAAATATTTGCTCTATTACATTTTCTTTCATGGTGACATTCCTTTAAACCCCTCCCTCTTCTCCTCTTCCTGCAGCCAAGATCACTTTCAGTTAACTTGTCCCAGTTTGGGATCATTCTCACCATTGCTTATATAGGATTTAAGGCTCTCTAGTTCTATTGCTATGAGTCGGAATTGACTCTACCGCAGTGGATTTTTTTGGTTTTAGTTCTACACTTTAATCCTACATAACAGATGGTGAGAATAATCCCATTCAGAAAACCTGGTGGTGTAGCGGTTAAAAGCTGCAGCTCCTAACCAAAAGATTGGCAGTTTGAATCCACCAGGCACTCCTTGGAAACTCTATGGGGCAGTTCTACTCTGTCCTATAGGCTCACTATGAGTCAAAATCAACTCGACGGCAGTGGGTTTGGTTTGGTTTGGTTTAGTTCCACACTTAAGAAGCCCTAATGGTACAGTGGTTAAAGCAACCAACTGCTAACCAAAAGGTTGGAAGTTCAAAACCACCAGCAGCTCAGTGGGAGAAAGATGTGGCAGTCTGCTTCTGTAGCTGTTTACAGTCTCGGAAACCCCTTGGGATTACTGTGAGTCAAAATTGACTCCACTGCAGTGCGTTTGTTTGGTTTAGTTCCACACTCAGGCATCCCTGGGTAGCATAAATGGTTAGGTGTTGAACTACTAACTGAAACGCTAACAGTTCAAACTCACCCAGAGGCACCTCAGTGGTAATTTCTTCAATCTGCCTCTGAAAGGTCACAGCCTTGAAAACCCTACAGGTACAGTGTTACTTTGTATACTTGGGGTCTCTATGAGTCAAAATAGACTAGACAACAATTAACAACATATCCACACTCATAGGGTTCAGTAACCCTTCCTTTCAAACAGGCCCTGATCTTGAGCTCTAGTTCTGACTTATTTTTGAGAACATTTTTAAAAATACCAACAAATGGCTACCCACATACATTCATTCCATGTGTAAATTTCCCAAATTACTATTACTCTTATACATATATATATTTATATTATACTTTAAATTATAAATTATCTAATGACAAATTATATGTTATCTTATATATGATAAACCAAAATCAAACTGCCAAGTCGATTCCGACTCTTAACAACCCTATAAGACAGAGTAGAACTGCCCCATAAGGTTTCCAAGGAGCTACTTGGTGGATTCAAACTGCTGACATATTCAGGGGATAGCAAACAATGTCATGAAACAAGCTGTGTATAAATTGTTAAATGGAAAAAGAATTTGCTCTGTAAACTATCATCTAAACCACGATAAAATGTTCAAATTATATATATATATATATATATTTCTTTATTGAAATAATATAGGAACTTTACCCTGAGTCAAATGACTTGACAAATATTCTTCCAATTGTTAGAGGGATAATGTGGAATTTATTTTATTTCTATTTGAATGTATTTATTGTTTCTTTCCAACATATATGCTGACGATTTTTTTAATAAACTACAGAACTGACCTTTGTGTTTAAAGTTCTTTTTTACAATTTTTTTAAATTGTGTTTTAGATGAACATTTACAGAGCAAATTAGTTTCTCATTAAACAATTAATACACATATTGTTTTGTACATTGTTTGCCAACCCTGTGACATGTTAACAATCTCCTCTTCTCAACCTTGGGTTCCCCATTTCCATTCATCCTTCTTTCCCGTCCTCTCCTGCCTTCTTGTCCTTACCTCTGGGCTGGTGTGTCTATTTAGTCTTGTATACATGGTTGAGCTACGTATTATTGTTTTTTTTTTTTTTTATGAAGCTGTCTAATCTTTGGCTGAAGGGTGAAGCTCAGGGGTGACTTCGGTACTAAGTTAAAAGTGTATCTGGAGGCCATAGCCTCTATATTTTTCTCCGGCTGTGTCCATGACCTTCTATGTGATCTCTGTCAGAGCATTCAGTGGTGGTAGCTGGGTACCATCTAGTTTTGTTGGACTCAGCTGGGCAAAGGCTGTACTAGTTGTGGTCTATTAGTGCTTTGGGGTTGTGTTTAAAGCTTTTAATCTCAAATTGTTTTTGATTTTAAAATACAAATGATGATGCTATGAGTCGGAATCAACTCAACAGCAATGGGCTGTTTTTGCTTTTCATAATGGTGATAAAAGTGTCAGACCTAACAGCAAAGCCTCAAATTCCAGTTTTCCATAACTGAAGAATTAATTGTATATTCTTTGTTACCAGAGTTTTCCTCTTTTATGTTAATAGCTCAATTTAGAGGATGTTATAATATTCATTTCAAACTGCAGATATAGAGAATAATGAAAAATGGTCGTATTCTCATTGTATGAAATTCTGAGAAATGCTTATTAAAACAGCAAAATGTATTTAAATGGAACTATATTTAATCAAAACTTGCATATTTTAACTAGTTTCTCAGAAGTCTAATAAAAGCATTAACGTTGTACAGATATTTTTAATAAATAAATGCATAAGCCCCAACTTGGTAAAAAATAAGAAAAGGAGTGCTGGGTATTATATTCAAACATAAGATGTTAGTACTCAATTTTATTCAGAAAAGCCTGGAGGAAAAGTGAATATACACACATGCTGATAGTATTCTTAACTTGTTTCTGGAGACGTCTATACAAACCCAAGAACATGCTTATAGGATAAATACTGGCAAAGAATGTTTAGTGATTCTCCTTATGAATTCTTTACAATAAAAAACCTTTTGCTTGAACCAAACTTTTCCAAAAACACAAAAAACTATGTCTCAGTGTATATAGTTTATACTGGTATGTGTTCATCCATAATTTGGAATGAAATGTGCCTTATATATGCTTGTTTTACTATCAAAATTTTGATCATCACTGATTGTCAGTTTCTTACATGAGAGTTTAAAAAGTTTCTGAACTTTTAGAACTAATTAAAAATGAGCCTCAGAATTAAGGACATTCTAAATCCAATCCAAATAATAACAGAAGTAATACCATTAAGAAAATGAGCTCTCGCATACTACTTATTTTGAAGCAAACATTGTTTTGAGTGTTTTACAGATATATCTAATTTAAATCTTACAACAATCTTGTAAAGTAGGAAATATTTTTATTTTCCACATCTTATGAATATGGAAACTGGGGCACAGAAAACTTAAATATAGATGTCAAGAACATATAACTAACTAGTAAGTAACTAATTGGAGATCTAAACCTAGGCAGTCTGGATCCAGAAACAATGAGCCTAATGGCTACACAGTAGTTCAGTTTGTCATGAAAAATTTCAGACAGCCTGGAACAAAAAAATTAGTCTGCCTTGAGTATAAACACCATGCCACATAGGTTTTATGTCATAAAACACACATACCACTTTAACTCTCCCTTTGCTAAGGCACTTATTTCAGTCTATCTGGTATTAGAAATGTATAGATAGATAGACAGACAGACAGACAGATAGATAGATAGAAAGACAGATAGATAAAGTTTTTTTTTTACATATCTTTCACAGTTGTTTACAGGAAGACTCTAAGTTCCTTGACATAAGAGCATTACCTGATCTTAATATCCCCTAAAATCACCAGTAAAGTCCTCCAATTCTTGAAACATTCATTAGACAATTTTGAACAAAAGAACATGAAACTGTCTCCTTCATAAGGAAACTGAATAGAGAAAAAATGTTAACATGATATATTACTGATCTGGATTAAATTTTCACTCTTTATATAACAAACTATTTTCCATATTACTCCCTACCCCCAAAAAGAAGTAGAGATATATATCAACTATCCTGCTGAGATTAAATTCACTTAATGAGAACTGAGCAAAATTAAATATAACTTTTGATCTGCAGTGATGTTATTTTCAATTTTTTCTCCAATTTTCGTAACTTTCAAACTACTTCCCTTAAAATTCAGTGTACTTTTACTCTGTCACTAATTCCAGGTCTTTTACACTGGTTCAAACATTTTAGAGATCCTTTTATCATAGAATTTATGCAACAATTGCATTTTTAGCATTTTGACGTACAAAGAAATGTATGGAAATGTCTGAGATCAAAAACAGAGAATGATGCATATCACACAGGTAAGAAACATCAGGAATGTTGATGACTATGAGTTTTTCTAACCTGAAAGGTATCTAGGGAAGTAATAGAAAGTAATAGCACAGAAATAGCAGAGATTAGGTATAAAGACAGAAATGGGATTTATCCTCAAAAGGGTGATAGTTTAAACCATAAATAAGGATTCAACAATTAAAGAAAAATGGAAGAGAGGAGAAAAGGGTTGAGGACAGCACATTGATTTATAGCTATGCTTTTTGGGCAGGGGCGGAAACACAAAGAAAAGGAAGAAATGGAAAAATAAGTCATTGGCATACTAGCACACTTCATTCTAAAGAAAAACAATAGATGACAACTTCAGAAAATAGGGAACAATTTACAGTTTCAAATACAGTTCATTGAGAATATTAAATGAAAAAAGGACTTCAATTCTGGATAAACCATTGTTAGTGACCTAAAATAGTTTTCCATGGACGTGCATTGGTAGAGTATGACCGTTAAGGGATGAAGATTGTATGAAGACTGACAAAGTAAAAGCATATGTAAAGACTATGTTTTAAAGAAATTTTGAAGAAAAACAGAAGGCTAGTGATTGAGTAGGAGACCCAGAGTTTGCAGGATCACGGTCTGAGCATAGAGGACAATCTTTGTTAGAACTCCTAACAGAAGGAAAATGATTTTAATTGTAATTAATAATGATGATGATAATGGTGGGATAAAAATTCCTAATGTGGAAATCACTGCAGTTGTTTTCCGAATTTTCCAAGTAATTAACCTACAGTGTATTTTGCTTCTGAAATACCTTTGAAACTATCATCTTACATTTAAATAACATTTTACATTTTCCAAAAATCTTTCTTGGCCTTCAAAATACTGTGATCCTCAGACCAGCCCTGTGAGTAAGAAGAATCATTCTCCTGTCTTTTCTAACGAGGAAATACATTTCCTGAGAAATATTGTTTAACTTTTCAGAGTTAATGGCATTGCTCAGGCACTCAGTACCAATGTTCTTTCCACTAAACCTGTAGATTTCTAAGACTTGACTTTTAGACGTTGACAAGTAAAAAAGTTAGGTAGCCTATCATTTCTACAGTCCCTAAGGCTATGAAGTGTTTAAATGGCAATTGCTGGCCACTCACTTCAAACTACTCTTTATTCATTATTCTCCCTCACAAAACCATTAGCCGAGTTGATGCGGCAATCTTCATTTTAGTAGCAGAAATTAACAGAATTAGTTATTTGTGCAGGTTCACAAAACAGGTCAGTGACAGAAATGACACTAGAATTTCAAGATCTCGAGTCATTATCCAGATGTTTTACTGAATACCTTGTTCTTCACGAAACCAATTCTACTAGTTTTATGGTGTGATGGCAACTATATAAATAGATGTGCGTACATGTATACACATACTTCTCTTAGGCTGGGTTCCCTAGAGAAGCAAAACCAGTAAAGCCTATAAATATATAAAGAGATTTATATCAAGAAAACAGCTCACGTGGTTGTAGAGGCTGGAATGTCCCAAGTCTGTGGATCACGATAGAGGCTTCTCCTGATTCACATAGCTACAGGGGCTGGAGAACCCAAGATTGGCAAGTCAGAGATCAGGGCCATTGTTCACGGGCTGTGAAGATTTTTGAATCCCAAGATCGGCAGGTAAGCTGCTAGCTCAAGACCCAAGAACGGAAGGCAGCTTCAGGAGCCAGAACATCCACTTAAATCTGGATGCAGGCTACACACCCAAGGAAACTCCCTTGCAAATGATTGGCTACTCACAGCAGATCCCATCATGGGGGTGATCACATATAAACATTGAGAATCATGGCCCAGCCACGTTGACACAATCTTAACCATCACAATACTCAGCTATCAAATATTTGTGTGTACTTGAACTATTGGATTTTCAAAAAACTGAGAAGATCAAAACAAGAACTTATACAGCTTCTCCTTCATTTTGTTGCTGAAGGAAATACATCCTGTTCTGAAATAGACTTTGGTGTCCATGATTCTATATAAGCTAATAGATGAGCTAGTAATACACTTAAAAGTAAATGGATAGTCTTTTTTAATATTGGCCAACCTATAAGGAAGAGAAAAGTTTATAATAGGCATAAGGAAACAAAATATAATTATAGCTTAGCTATCAAGCATTATTTCAAAATATAAATAATGTGGGTTCAGATTGTCTGGTTCCTTATCAGTACCTGGGGAGAAAATGACATACTATAAACATCCAGTATCCATGAAGCCATAACAAAATATTGTTCACGGATATCTACTGATTGCAAAATTAACTTCATGGAAAAAAAACCTGAATGTGTACTGCACCAAAGATGGAGGGAGCATACAATATATACTCTTACAGTTACAGGGTACATAAAATCTTATTGATTGTTGATAAATACTTGTGCGTCAGCAACTTTACTATTTTATAGACTACATTCATTGGGAATGTTTACAAAATACATGTAGCACAACTTAATCAGTTTGAAAGCACGGCAATACTAAATCAAGTAACATGACGCATGTGCAAAGCAGCCACTCTGAAAAATATCTAATCAATCGAATAACTTTCTACTCAAAAATTATCTTCCCTGAATAAAGTTCTCTTTACCTAGAGACAGCATTTATGAGGCACGTGAAGACTGGAAGGCTCTTGTCCATAAATGAATGTTGTACAAATAAAGTGTTTTGCTTTTGATACAAAGCATTTTAAAACACATTGATATATGTATTAAATACTAAATATGAAGATTTTATTATTTATGATGAGTATTTGCATTTATTTCTTCTTGTTCCTGAAGATTTAAATACTCTTTATTATTCTTAGTTCTTGTCATTTCTGCCAATAAGTTTCTACCCTGGTGCTACTGGTTCACAAGAATGTCAAGGAGCTATTTAACTTTCCATTTAATACCATGTGGTTAATTTGAAATCATGAGGATGTGCTTGTTACTTTATAAATGAATTATTCATTGCTGAAGACAACAGTGCCCATGATGATAAGCAAATCATATTAAGCAAGGGAGACTTAAGATCACAAAGACATCATTCTTAAAATCTAAAGAAAGTAAAGAGCGAATAAAAAATTGCAGTGAGTTGAAGAATGGACATTCCTGCAAAAAAACTAAGGATTTAAAAATTTTTGTACCAATTTATGTCCATTCTATTAACTATCAACCCACTTCAACTTTCATTACTGAAGTTACTCTTCTCACATCTGCTTCCGATCTAATAGATCCTGAAGTTGTGACCCAAAGCAAATTCTTTCTGGCTAAGGAGGTAGAAAGATAGCTTGAAATACGTTAAACCCATTACCATCAAGTCAATTCCGACTCATAGCGACCCTACAGGACAGAGTAGAACTGCCCATATGGTTTTCAAGGAGCGCCTGGTGGATTTGAACTGCCGACCTTTTGGTTAGCAGCCATAGCTCTTAACCACTATGCTACCAGGGTTTCCTGAAATGCATTAGTCCCTGGTGAATACAATAATCTTATTCAAATCTAATAATAATCTTCAATTATTAATCAGCTAGAGAATTTCCAGCACGGATCCAAGACACTTTGGACTATACTGTTTTTACTGGGAGCCAGGATGACGATGATGACGATGATTATAGCCACAGGGAAACTACTCTGTCCCAGGTACTGTATACTGATTTTCTCATATAAGACCTGTGATATAGGTATTATTATGACTATTTTCCCATTGAGAAAACAGAGGCACAGAGAAAATGTGTAACCTGTTTATTATAACATCATTAGCGTGAGATTAATCTAGTACTTGAACCAAGATTTGTTTAACTCACAGTTTTATTTTTTCTTTGCTCACCTATTTTTGAAGGGGTTGCACTTTAAGATCAAACATGGCAGGTTTAAAAATTACATTTATCCTTGTTTCTTCTAATATCCCACTAAAATTACAGAAAAGGAATTAAGTAAACAAGCATAAACTCAAGACAAAGAGGAGAAGAGAAGATGACACAGTACATAAAAAAAAAAAAATGTTACATTTGGAAAATAAAAATCTTTTGGAAGGCTAAATTTTAAAAAAGATTAAAAACTTAAAAAGTTGTCCACTAGATTTCTTTCCCTACCTTTTCCATGTAGGCAATTTTTGTTGTTAGGTGCCATTGAATGGGTTCCAACTCACTGCGATCTTCTTTACAACAGAACAAGGCACTGCCCAGTCCTGCACTATCCTCACAATCATCGTTAGGCTTGAGTCCGTTGTTGCAGCAACTGTGTCAATTCATCTCCTTGAGGGTCTCCCTCTTTTTTGCTGACCCTCTACTTTACCAAGCATGATGTCTTTTCCCAGGTACTGGTCCCTTCTGATAACATGTCCCAAGTATGTGAGACAAAGCCTCACCATACTTGCTTCTAAGGAGCATTCTGTTTGTACTTCTTCCGAGACAGATTTGTTCATTTTTCTGACAGTATATTGTACATTCAGTATGCTTTGCCAACACCATAATTCAAAGGCATCAATTCTTATGTGTTTTTACATGCTCATTTTCTAGCTTTCTCATGCATGTGAGGCAATTTAAAAAGCCATGGCTTGAGTCAGGCTCACCTTAGCCCTCAAAGTGATATCTTTCTTTTTAACACTTTGAAGAGGTATTTTGCAGCAAATTTGCCCCTTACGTCATTTGATTTCCTGACTGCTACTTCTATGGGTATTGATTGTGGATCCAAATAAAGTGAAATCCTTGGCAATTTCAATCTTTTCTCCATTTATCATCATGTTGCATATTGGTCCACTTGTGAGGATTTTTGTTTTCTTTCTGTTGAAGTGTATGTAATCCATACTGAAGGCTGTAATCTATGATCTTCATCAGTAAGTGCTTCAAGTCCTCTTCACTTTCAGCAAGCAAGGTTGTGTCATCTGCGTATTGCGTGCAAGTTGTTAATGAGTCTTCTTCCAATCCTGATGCCCTGTTCTTCTTCATATAGTCCAGTTTCTCAGATTATTTGCTCAGCATACAGATTGAATAAGTATGGTGAAAGGGTACAAGCCTGATGCATACCTTTCCTAACTTTAAACCACACAGTATCCCCTTGTTCTTTTTGAAAGACTGCCTCTTGGTCTCTGTACAGGTTCCTTATGAGCACAATTAAGTGTTCTGGAATTTCCATCACTCAATATGTTATTCATGATTTGTTATGATCCACACAGTCAAATGCATTTACATAATAAAACACAGATAAACATCTTTCTGGTAGTCTCTTCTTTCAACCAAGATCCATCTGACATCAGCAATGCTATCCCTCATTCCACGTCTGTTTGTGAATCCGGCTTGAATTTCTGGTAGTTCCCTATTGATGTACTGCTGCAACCGCTTTTGAACAATTTTCAGAAAAATTTTATTTGTGTGTGATATTAATGATATTGTTCAATAATTTCTGCATCATGTTGAATCACCTTTCTTTGGAACAGGTGCAAATATGCAGGTAATTACCCTATCCTAATTTAGCAGAAGAATCCAGTTTTAGAGAAACAAAAAAATTTAGCAGAAGAATCCAGTTTTAGAGAAACAAATATGCAATAATCTGGTCTTGGGAACACAGGCACAGGTTAGGGTTGAAGAAACATGCTATCCTGAAAATCTGAGAAGGAAAATCCACAACCCAAATGGTGAGGATCCTCCCTGTCCCACCTTCCCCTAAGCTCTCAAAATCATACCTAGAAAGATTATACCACACACCACAAAACCTATCACCACCCAGCCCCAGAATGGAGATTGCAGGATTCCTCTCTGGAATAACTGGCCACCCCAGTAAATAAGCCCTAGAATTGACCGCAGCTTGTTCCCCCAAGGAAATAGCAGAGGTCTTGCTCAATCACTCCGTGACTTTTCATATATTTATTTACTCGTTTAAAAAATTATTTTGTCTGATATTAGTATAGCCACTTTAGCTCTCTTATGGTTGCTGTTTGTGTGGTATTCTTTTTCAATTCTTTTACTTTTAATCCATTTGTGTCTTTGAATCTTACATGTAGCTCCTGTAGACAGCATATAGTTGGATCCTGGTATTTTATCCTATAAAGGAATCTCTGACTTTTGATTTGATTTTTTTAATCTCTTCACATTTAATGTTATTATTGAAGTAGTTGGATTTACATCTATAACCTTGCTTATTGTATTCTGTATGCTTCATGTCATTTTCATTCTACCTTTACTTCATTCTTTTATTAAATGGATAATTTCTAGTAGCATTTTAAAACCTTAAAAAAAATTTAAGTATATTTTTAGGGCTGTTTTCTTAGTGATTGGTTTAGGATGTACAATATTATCTTAATTTATCAAAATCTACTCTAGGTTTTACTAACATAATTCCAGTAAAATATAAAAAAAAATACTTTTATATAGCTCCATTCTCTTCCTCCCCCATTTTGTGTTATTGTTATAATATTACATTTACATACGTTGTTGTTAGTAGGTGCCCTGGAGTCAGTTCCAACTCATAACAGCCCTATGTACAATAGAATGAAATACTGCCCAGTCCTGCGCCATCCTCATAATGGTTGTTATGCTTAAGCCCACTGTTGTAGCGACTGTGTCAGTCCCTTTCGTTAAGGGGCTTCCTCTTTTTCTCTGACCCTCTATTTTACCAAACGTGATGTTCTTCTCCAGGGACAGGTCCCTCCTGATAACATGTCCAAGGTATATGAAACACCTTGCCATCCTTTCTTCTAAACGCCATTTTGGCTGTACTTCTTCCAAGACAGATTTTTTTTTTTTTTTTCTGGCAGTCCATGGTATATTCAACATTCTTCGCCAACACCATAATTCAAAGGCATAAATTCTTCTTAGGGCTTCTTTATTCATTGTACAGCTTTTCCATGCATATGAGGCAATTGAAAACAGTATGTCTTGGGTCAGGCTCACCTTAGTTCTTAAAGTGACATCTTTGCTTTTTCACACCTTAAAGGGGTCTTTTGCAACAGATTGGCCCAATGAGATGGGTTGTTTCATTTCTTAACTGCTGCTTCCATAGGTGTTGATTGTGGATCCAAGGAAAATGTAGTTCTTGACAACCTCAAATTTTTTTTCATTTATCATGGTATTGTTTATCGGTCCAGTTGTGAGGATTTTTGCTTTCTTTGTGTTAAGGTGTAATCCATATTGAAGGCTGTATCCTTTGATCTTCATTAGTAAGTGCTTCAAGTCCTCTTCCCTTTCAGCAAGAAAGGTGGTGTCATCTGCATATCATGCATTGTTAATAAGTCTTCCTCCAATCCTGATGCCCCATTCTGCTTCATATAGCCCAGCTTCTCCAATTATTTGCTCAGCATACAGATTGAATAAGTATAGTGAAATGATACAACCCTGACACAAGCCTTTCTAGACTGCCTCTTGGTCTATGTACAGTTTCCTTACAAGCACAGTTAAGTGCTCCGAAATGTTCATTCTTAGTAATGTTATCCATAAATCCATAATTTGTTATGATCCACACAGTTGAATGCTTTTACATAATCAATAAAACACAAGTCAACATCTTTCTAGTATTCTCTGCTTTCAGCAAAGATGCATCTGAAATAAGCAGTGATATCCCTCATTCCACATCCTCTTCTGAATCCAGCTTGAATTTCTGTTACTTCCTTGTTGATGTACTGCTGCAACCACTTTTGAATAATCAGTAAAATTTTACTTTTATGTGACATTAATGATATTTTTTGATAATTTCCACATTCTGTTGGATTACCTTTCTTTGGAATGAGCACAAATATGGATCTCTTCCAGTCCGTTGGCCAGGTAGCTGCCTTCCAAATTTCTTGGAAGAGTGAGCACCTCCAGCCCCGCATCTGTTTGTCAAAACTTCTAAATTAGTATTCGTTCGATTCCTGGAGTCTTGTTTTTCACTAACGCCTTCAGTGTAGCTTCAACTTCCTCCTTCAGTACCATCAGTTCGTGATCCTACACTACCTCCTGTAATGGTTGAATGCCAACTGTCTTAGTCATCTAGTGCTGCCATAACAGAAACACCACAAGTGAATGACTTTAACAAAGAGAAATTTATTTCCTCACAGTAAAGTAGGCTAAAAGTCCAAATTCAAGACATCAGCTCCAGGGGAAGCCTTTCTCTCTCTGTCGGCTCTGGAGGAAGGTCCTTGTCCTCAAGCTTCTCATGGTTGAGAAGTTTCTCATGTTCACAGACCTGAGGTCCAAAGGACACGCTCTCTTCCCGGTGCTGCTTTCTTGGTAGTATAAGGTCCCCAACTATCTGCTTGCTTCCCTTTCCTTTATCTCTTGAGAGATAAAAGGTGGTGCAGGCCACACCCCAGGGAAAGTCTCTTTACCTTGGATCAGGGAGGTGGCCTGAGTAAGGGTGGTGTTACAACCCCACATAATCCTCTCAACATAAAATTATAATCACAAAACGGAGGACAACCACACATGGCCTACCCAAGTTGATACACACATTTTTGGGTGGACACAATTCAATCCATGACACCAATTTTTTTTGGTACAGTGACTCTGTGTGTTCCTTCCATCTTCTTTTGATGCTTCCTGTGTCATTTAATATTTTCCCAGTGGGATCTTCCAATATTCCAACTTGAGGCTTGAATTTTCTATTCAGTTCTTTCAGCTTGAGAAATGCTGAGCATGTTCTTCCCTTCTGGTTTTCTAACTCTAGGTCTTTGCACATTTCATAATAATATTTTACTTTGAAATATTCTGTTCAGCTCTTTAATTTCATCATTTCTTCCTTTTATTTTACCTTCTCTATCTTCAAAAGCAAGTTTCAGAGTTGCTTCTGACATCCATTCTGGTCTTTTCTTTCCTTCCTATCTTTTTAATGGCCTCTTGCTTTCTTCATGTATGATATATTTGATGTTTTCCCACAACTCTTCTGGCCTTTAGTCATTAGTGTTCAGTGCATCAAATCTATTCTTGAGATGCTTTTTAAATTCAGGTGGAATATATTCAAGATTATACTTTGGCTGTCATGAACTTGTTCTAATTTCCTTCATCTTCAACTTGTACTTGCATAAGAGCAATTGACGTTTTGTTCCAGATTCAGCCCCTAGCCTGTTCTGACTGATAACATTGAGTTTTTCCATTGTCTGATTTCACAGATGTAGTCGATTGGATTCCTCTGTACTCCATCTGGCGAGGTCTACATGTGTAGTTACCATTTATGTTGGTGAAAAAAGGTATTTGCAATGAAGAAGCCATTGGTCTCCAAAACTCCATCATGCAATCTCTGGCATCATTTCTATCACCAAAGCCATGTTTTCCAACTACTGTTCCTTGTTCTTTGTTTCCAATTTTCAAATTCTAATAACGAGTAAATTATCAATGTGTCTTGATTTCATGTTAACCAATTTCAGACTGCAGAACTTGGCAAAAATCTTCAATTTTCTCATGGTTGGCATTAGCGGATGGTGGTTAGTGGTAGTGAATAATAGTCATATTAACTGGTCTTCCGGCTTATAGATATTACCATATCACTGACAGCCTTGTACTTCAGGATAGATCTTGAAATGTTCTTAATGATGAAGGCAACAGCATTCCTCTTCAAGTTGTCATTCCCAGCATAGTAAACTATATGAGTGTCCAATTCAAAATGACCAATACCAGTCCATTTTACCTCACTAATGCCAGGATATCAATGTTCATGCATTCCATTTCATTTTTGATGATTTCCAATTTTCCTAGATTCATACTTCTTTCATTCCAGCTTCTGATTATTAATGGATGTTTGCAGTTGTTTCTTCTCATTTCATTCAATTGCTCATATGCAAGTTCAAGCTGAAACTGAAGAAAATCAGAGCAAGTCCACGAGAACCAAAATACAAACTTGAGTATATCTTACCTGAACTTAGAGACCATCTCAAGAATAGATTTGATTTTTTGAGCAAGAGTGATTGAAGACCAGACGAGCTGTGGAATGACATCAAGGATATCATACATGAAGAAAGCGAGAGGTCATTGAAAACAAAAGAAAGAAAGGACCAAGATGAATCTTAGAGGAGACTCTGAAACTTGCTCACAAACCTCAAGCAGCTAAAGCAAAAGGAAGAAATGATGAAGTAAAAGAACTGAACAGAAGATTTCAAAGGGCAGCTTGAGAAGACAAAGTATTATAACTACATGTACAAAGAGCCGGAGATAAAAAACCAAAAGGGAAGAATATGTTTGGCATTTCTCAAGCTGAAAAAACTGAAGAAAAAATTCAAGCCTCAAGTTGCAATAGTGAAGGATTCTATGGAGAAAATATTAAATGATGCAGGAAGCATCAAAAGAAGATGGAAGGAATACACAGAGTCATTATTCCAAAAAGAACTAGTCGACATTTAACCATTTCAAGAGGTAGGATATAATCGGGAACTGATGGCCCTGAAGGAAGATGTCCAAGCTGCACTGAAAGCACTGGCAAAAAACAAGGCTCCAGGAATTGACAGAGTATCAGTTGAGACGTTTCAACAAACGGATGCAGCACTGGAAGTGCTCACTCGTCTTTGCCAAGAAATATGTGAGAGAGGTTCCTGCATAACTGACTGGAGAGACCCGTATTTATGCCTATTTCCAATAAAGGTGATCCAACCAAATGTGGAAATTATAGAACAATATCATTAATACCACATGCAAGCAAAATTTTGCTGAAGATCATTCAAAAATGGCTGCAGCAGTATATCAACAAGGAGCTGCCAGAAATTCAGGCTGGTTTCAGAAGAAGAAGTGGAATCAGGGATAACACTGCTGATGTCGGATGGATCCTGGCTGAAAGCGGAGAATACTAGAAGGATGTTTATCTGTGTTTTATTGACTATGCAAAGGCATTCTGCTAAGTGCATCATAACAAATTATGGATAACATTGCAAAGAATGGGAACTCTAGAACACTTAATTGTGCTCATGAGGAACCTTTATATAGATCAAGAAGCAGTTGTTTGGACAGAAAAGGGGATACTGGGTGATTTAAAGTCAGGAAAGGTGTGCATCAGGGTTGTATCCTTTCACCATACCTAATCAATCTGCATGTTGAGCAAATAATCTGAGAAGCTGGACTATATGAAGAAGAATGGGGCATTAGGATTGGAGGGAGACTCATTAACAACCTGTGTTATGCAGATGACACAACCTTGCTTGCTGAAAATGAAAGGCACTGACGCACTTACTGTTGAAGAGCAAAGACCACAGCCTTCGGTATGGATGCAACTCAACATAAAAAAACAAAAATCCTCACAACTGGACCAATGAGCAACATCATGATAAACAGAGTAAAGTTTGAAGTAGTCAAGGGTTTCATTTTATTTGGATCCACAATTAACACACATGGAAGCAGCAGTCAAGAAATCAAACAATGCATTGTATTGGGCAAGTCTGTCGCAAAGGACCTCTCTAAAGTGATCAAAAGCAAAGATGTCACCTTGAAGACTGCAGTGTGCCTGACTCAAGCCATGATATTTTCAATTACATCATATGCATGTGAAAGCTGGACAATGAATAAGGAAGACTGAAGAAGAATTGACGCCTTTGAATTGTGGTGTTGGCAAAGAATATTGAATATACCATGGACAGCCAAAAGAATGAGCAAATCTGTCTTGGAATAAGTATGACCAGAATGCTCTTTAGAGGTAAGGATGGTGAGACTGCATCTTACATGCTTTGAACATGTTGTCAGGAGGGATCAGTCCCTGGAGAAGAACATCATGCTTGGCAAAGTACAGGGTTAGCAGAAGAGAGGAAGAACCTCGATGAGGTGGATTGACACAGTAGCTGCAACAGTTAGCTCAAGCATAACAAAGATTTTAAGGATGGTTCAGGACCTGGCAGTGTTTCGTTCTGTTGTGCATAGGGTTACTATGAGTGGGAAACAATTAGACGGCACCTAACAACAACAACAACGTGATGCTCATGAGACAGAATTAGCGGCAGTTATGTTAATTAAGCATGACTCAATTTACAAGATTAGTTTCTTAATCCAATTTATTTTGAGATATAAAAGAGACACATGAACAGAGAGATATCAGGACCTCGTACCGCAAAGAAAGCAGCGCCTGTGCTGAAAAATTTATTGAGCAGTGGAAGACTGATGACAACGATCTTCTTCCAGAGTCAACAGAAAGAAAGACTTCCCCTGGAGCTGAGATCCTGAATTTGGACTTCTAGCCTACTTGACTGTGAGAGAATAAACTTCCATTTGTTGAAGACATCCCCTAGTGGTATTTCTGTTATAGAAGCATTAGAAAACTAAGTAAGACACATGCCAATTTCTCTAAGCCTTTGAGTACCTTCTTCTACAGTATATCAAGAAAGGTCTGGTACTTGATTTAGTTGTAGGCCACAGTGTAATCCATGCTTCAGCAAACCAACCAAATGAACTGTTAGATTCTTTCCTAACTTCTTAAGCTGAAACATTGATTGAAGAATCTGTGCTTAGTTATCCCATATTAGTAAACTCAGACTGATCCAACTTTATGTTCTTTGAATCTTTATCCACACCCTTAAATAGCCATTCCCACACATATTCCCCAGAGTTCTGTAGGTCCATATCAGTAAAGTCAAGCATTTTTTTTGAAGTGTTGTATACCTCCTCCTGTGTCACAATTTGTACTTCACATTTTGGGGTTCACTGGGACTTAATCTAAATATAGTTCAAGAAGCAAAAGTGGTGGTGGGGATGTGTTCTGAGAACAATTGAACAATGTCTTGTAGGGCATCTGCCTTATGTGATCCCCAACACAATGACTCAGAAGCCTCCCCAGGCAATGACTTAGGAGCCACTCCTGGTCATATCTCAAAGGCTCATCAAACACAGCCAAGTTAATCTCATCAGATGGGGGTGGAGGGAGTAATGGTTTTACTTAGGAGGGTAGTTTATCAGACAAAGATTAAGTAATCTCTTCAGATGAGAGTGAGAGGGCTGGTTCTATTGGCAGGAGTGATTCAACGGAATTTAGGGGCTCAATGTCCATAGCTTCCTGATTATCTGTCCATATTTCCCCATTCCAAGTGTCAGAATCCCATTTCTTCCCAATCAGTGCCCTCACTTTTTAACTTTAGACACCATTTGAGGTTGGGAATTTAGTTGCCATTGTAATTCTGTCAGTCTTACAATAAGACTCCAGGTTTGATTTTAGTAATATCAGCTCTGTTACTACAAGAAATAAGGCTTTCCTTCAGAGTACAAATGACAAATTTGAGGTTGTTTATGCAACACTTGAGCTGCGATTCTGAAACCCTGAGCTCATCTCTTTCACCATTTTGTCTAGCAAAAATAGGATGAACTGGTCAGCTTTCTTATACTTCTTATTCTAACAAAATTGCAGAAAAGTATCAAATATGTGATTACCCAGAGCTCTGCCTTTCACCAATACTTGATCTATTGGTGACAATTTGTGTATTTCTATTGCCACATCACATCACAGGTTAGTAGTTCTGTCTTTACTACTGGAAGCAGAGTCATCAGCATCTCTAAGACTAATCAGGCTTGAAAACAAATTTAGAAAACTCATCCTTATGGTTTTATTTCTCTAGAACTACTCTCAGTACTAAATATCTGTGATCTCTGGAGAAGCAAAATCAGTGGAGTGCGTATAAATATAGAGAGGGAGAGATTTATTTCAAGGGAATAGCTCATGCGGTTGTAGAGGCTGGCAAGTCCCAGTGTGTGTGTCAGGCATCAGACCGGAGGCTTCTCCTGACTCGTGTAACTGCAGAGCTTGACAAGCCCAAGATTGGCAGGTCAGATAGTAGGCTGCTGGAGCATGTTCTTTGGAGTATGACAAATCTGAGGTAGTCAGGAAAGAGAGCAGGATGCTGGCTCACAGCCTGCAGGGACCGATGAATCCCAATATCGTCAAGCAGTACGGCAGGCTACTGGCTCAAGCTCCAAAAGCTAGAGGTCACACGATGATGAGCCACATGCAGGATCCAGAATGTCCACATATATTGGAACCAGGCCACATCCCCGAGGAAACCCTCCATACAACTGATTGGCTGATCACATCAGGAAGTGATCATGTTATATCACAAAATGGAGGGTAACTAAATCATTATATAACTGCCAAACCGCTGAGAATCATGGCCCCGTCAGGGTAAAACACAACATTAACTGTCATAATCTCTATCCAGTCTACCAAAACAGAGTCTTACGTAATGTAACATAATTTTATGATTAACTATTCCTTCACCTTTGTTGTATAACCTAATTTAGGGAGTAATTATCCTATTATATTTACAGGTTCCACTCACACTCAAGGAAAAGTGTTATGAAAGGCATGTACACCAGGGAGCAGGAATATTGTAGGCTATCTTAGAATTCTGCCTACAAAGCCAGATATTTTCATGTTAAAAAAAAAAAAAAAAAAACTCTTATAAATGAAATTCAGGGAAAATATGAAATAAATAAGACAATACAAGGAATCAGAAGAAACAGGAACAAGACAGAGAGCAAAAGAAATACCTATAGTTAATATCCTCAAACAGATAAGAGAAGACCTTGTATTCAAGAAACAAGAACAGGCAATGAAAATAATGAATAATCAGAGAAGAATACAGAGATCTTGGAACTAAAAATGTAAAAGAAGAACAAAAATTTTAATCAATAGAAAGTTTGAAAAATAAAGTTAAAGAAATCTCTAGAAAATATGATCAAAGGGAAAATACATATTAAATGTGAAAGAAAAGGTAACAAAATTAGAGGCACAATCCAGAAGCTCCAACATCTAAATAATACATTTTTTTTAGGAAAGAAACAATGAAGGAAAAGAGTTTAGGAAGGACGTAATACAAGAAAATTTCCCTGAACAGGAGGAAAAGAGTATCCAGATTAAAGTGATATGTTCAAAACCCAGTTAAATAAGTGAAAATATTTGCAACAAAACATATTGTTATGCAAATTCTGGGACTACAGAAAACATCTTAAAAGATTCTACTAATGAAAATAAAAGCTATGTCACATGACATATCAGGTTTCAGGATGGCACAGAAAATCTCAGTGGCAACACTAGAGAGAGAGGACAAAGAATAACCCCAATGTTCCTAGGGAAAAATATTTGCAATATAAAGTTCTAGATCCACTCAAAATATCAACCAGTGGAAGAATAGAATAATGAACAATTTTAGATACGCAATGTCTAAAGAGTTATAACTTTTCAGCAACCTATTAGAGTTACTCCATTAAAATGTGAGAGTAAACCAAGAAACAGGAAGACATTGCATCTAGGATGCAGGAGATTTAACACTAGAGAGAAGTACAGGGAATTCCCAAAATTAAGGCAAAAAGAAGTCTCAAAACAACATCTATGAACCAACCTAGAAAAATCTATACTTTATAGATAAAGATCTCCAGGAGAGATGCTTCCAAGAAAAAAGTTAGACAACCTAAATTTGTGGGTGAATGTACTCCTAGGAGTATTATAGTTTTGTCAGAAATTTTGAGGTGTATTTGTGACAGGTGCTTAGTAGACTTATTATTCCCCTCCCCACCAAAAAAAAAAAAAAATTAACTCAGTGGGGGTATGCAGGATGGCCACAGGACATTATATAAAAATGTAAATATAATCATAGTTCACTATGTGGCTAGCTTGAGCAATATTTACAGAACCACAAACACTAAAAGAATACTGAATGTTTTTAAACAAAAAGTGTAATATAAATAATGATAAAATATGGGCAAAAATAATTTGTGTTGGAGAAAGAATGGTATAAGAGAACTACATAGAAATCATAGAAGAAATTTAAATTAGAAAAACAAGAAATGCCATTACCCACTACCCACTGCCATCGAGTCATTAGAAGCATATTATTTCAAAATGTGAAGGTACATAAGATATAGAAAAAAGACTTAAAAGTGTTCGCCACAGGGAATAGGTCTAAGGAGAAAGCAGAGCGTGTGCCCTCCTCTTAAAGACAAAATGAATACTAACCCAGAATGCATTTTGTGACCAGAGGTACGTACATGTGCCACCTATATTTTCCACCTCTTGATTTTATTGGAAAGCTACTTTCCTTCTAACAGTACATGCAGCCATCAGAAAGGGGCCTGTGTAACATAGCTCCTTGAAGTGGCAGAAATGGGCATGTGCCACAAATTACAGCTTTTATAGTATGAGGTGTTTCATCCTGTAGGGACATATGTGTCCCACCAACCTGCACATGAGTTTGCAGGGACATTTGTGTCCCAGAGTTCAACTGGACATATGCATTCTACCAGTCCTACCACCTATCCGTTCCAGAGGGACATATGCATCCATCCCAAAGTGCAGAGGGGCATATGTGTCCCACCAATCCTACTTTCAGGAGTCCAGGGGGACACACTGAATTCATACACACTCAATGCATTCCATTAATGGAAAAAAAATTATTAACAAAAAATTTAAAGAAAAACATAATCTGGTCACAGTACAGTTATATAGCAGCTTTTCTGCATTCTAAAAAAAATGGAGCTCCACCTTAAAGTTATGGCAATTCATCATCAACTTTCTGAAGCTGTCATTTATCCTCCATTCTTAAAAGATAATATAAAGCTTATTACATAAAAGACATTGATGAAATGACGGTACCCTTCTTCTCTTTCTAGATTCTATACTAAATTATATCATGCCTCTCTTTAAATTTGTCAATGCTTTCTTTTAGTTTCCAGAAACAATTTGCAAACCCTTGGTTAGCATTCATTCAAAAGCCTTGTAGATCTAAATTTTACCTACATTTTGAGGGTCACCTTGTGTTTACTGCTACTCTAGCTCAGAGAGAAATTTCAAATTGATTATATCTAGTCCCATATGAAGCACCAGTTTTCCACCTCCAACCAAGTTGTCAAAATCTCCCACTTTCTATTCTATAAAGGGTTCAATTAAATTTTCAGGACTATCAACTGTTGGGTTCTTCATAAGCAATAGGATGATGGAATTGAGGGGAAGCAAAAGCAGTGAGGCAAATGTAACTTGGAATTGATGGGCAATGGGCTGACCACTGACAGATTTTTATTTTGCCTGGACAGTTATAAGAAGGGGAGAGTTGGGTGCTGTATCAACTCTCAAGTAGCTCTCTAGTACTCTATGCCTTTGTAATTCAAAGCAGATTTTGTGGGCCACTAGCAATAGCATCTCCAGGAGCTTTGAAGAAATACAGATTATCAGGCCTCATGCCACACCAAAACAAAACTCATTGCCATTAAGTTGATTCTGACTCATAGCAACCCTACAGGACAAAGTAGAACTACCCCATAGGGTTTCCAAGGCTGTAAATCTTTACAGAAACAGACTGCCACGATTGCCACATCTTTCTCCCACAGAGTGGATGGTGGATTTGAACCACAGACCTTTCAGTTAGCAGCCCAATAGCTTAGCCACTGTGCTCCAGGGCTCCTTGGCCTCATGGCAATCCTACTAAAATATGTATTTAGTAATATATATGTACATTAAAGTTTGAGAATCACCTTTCTAAAAGAAAAGTTTTTCCTAGTAACTCCCTTCTCCAGGATTGTCTTATTTCTTCCTTTTCTGTTGTCATGACTTCCTCCTCCATTGTCAGTCTTAATCTTATCCAGTTTCTGGGGGTGGAAAAACTTGCTCTGTAAGCATGCATGAATCTAAGTTTTCCTTTCTGAAACTTTGGCCAGAAGCTTCTCCTTTTGAGCCCTAGTCTTTGTTTCTCCATCCAAAATCTGTGAGTCATGCTCATGAGAGTGATCTGGCAAAGGAAAATGCCCTGGGGGTGCAGGTGAAAGAATTCTGTGAGTACTAAGGGGCAAAGAAACACACAGGAAATATCAGTTTACGTTTGAAAAAAAAATTGATCCTTCTAGTTGAATATATTATAATAGAAATATAAGCATGCCAATACACTCATAAAAGTCTTTGGTGGCTACCTGATGTTCTCAAGAAAGAGTACATGCTCTTCAAAATGACTTGCAAGGCTGTATTGGACATTTAATGTTTCATGACACATTTTTTCTGTCCTGATTTTTCTCTGAGCAACTATTCCTTCCCCATTCTCCATCCATGCACTTCAGAGAAAGCTAGTTTAATTATCTAGGAATGGGCATTATACCTAACCTGGCCAATCTGAATATGACTAATGTAACTAGATAAAGATGAGCCCATGTCCCAAGTCAAGGCAATTAGGCTCTGATATACTTACAGAACTTCAGAAAAGGTGTTGGTAAAGTTTTGTCAAGTCCAATATGGTAAATAGACTATCTAGGCTTTAAAGACTAGGCCAAATGCCATCTCTATTAAATATTCATCTTTACTTTTGTTTGTTTGTTTACAATCCTTTAAAAATACAAAAAAAAAAAAAAAATTCTTGGCTTGTTGGTCTTACAAAAATAGGCTGTAAAATTGATTTAGCCTACAGACCATAGTTTTCCAGACATCTGGTAAGTGATCAGGACAATGATATTATCTTTCCTGCCAGATTAGAAATTCTGAAAATATAAGTCTGGAGCTCTGGCAGGCCAGCCTCTTCTCACCACAAGAGGACAAGTATTCAGAGAAAAAGAAAATAACAGAAGGAGAAAGACAAGAACATGAGGACATTGTTTGATCCCCATCAGCTCTACTTCAAGACTTTCCATTTGCAGGATCCCAGACATTTTCTTTTTACTTAAATCATTCTGGCCTAGCTTTTATTTTCACTTGCAACTATTGAGAGTTCTAAAGTAAGGATCCTTCTTATTCCTGTCTCAACTTTCTACGGAAGCATCAATTTTTACCCAACTTCACACTCTGTGTTCCAGTCATCCTTTCTTTTGCTACTGGTAAGTTACGGAATCTTCTCTTTCCTACAATGACTTCTCCTGTTTATAAAGCTAACTCCAACTCCTTCTTGAGGATTCAGGTTAGATTAGAAGTCACTACCTCTAAGAAGCGTTTGCTGATCTCTGCCTCACTCATCTCAGATCATGTTGTCTGTTGGTACTGTTCATATACTGTTTTCCACACAGTGTTGGATTGCCTACATTTGACTACTTCTCCCACTCCATTACAGCTGCTGCTGCTGCTGCTTCATGTTAATAATGATAATAATAGCTAATATTATTTCATGTTTACAGTAAGCAAGGTAGGGCTTCCTGGGTGGCACAACTGCTAATCACTAGACTACTAGTGAAAAAGTTCCAGTGGTGCCTTGGAAAAGAGGACTGGCTATCTGCTTCTGAAAGGTCACAGCCTCGAACACTCTATGGAGCAGTTCAACTCTGTACACATGGGGTCATCATGAGTCGGAATCCACTCCTTGACAACTAACAACAACAACATATGCTTGTTGTTGCTGTTGTTGTTAGGTACCGTTGAGTCGATTCCAACTCATAACAACCCTACGTGCAACAGAACAAAACACTGCCGGATCCTGCACAATCCTCACAATCATTGTTATGCTTGAACCCATGATTGCAGTCACTGTGTCAATCCATCTCACTGAGGGTCTTCTTTTTCACTGACCCTCTATTTTACCAAGCATAAGGTCCTTCTCCAAAGACTGACTCCTCCTGATTACATGTTCAAAGTATGTGAAATGTGTGCAGTCTTGCCATCCTTGCTTCTAAGGTCTTACTTCTTCCGAGATAGATTTGTTCGTTCTTTTGGCAGTCCATGGTATATTCAACATTCTTCTCCAACAACATAATTCAAAGGGGTCAATTCTTCTTTGGTCTTCCGTATTCTTTGTCCAGCTTTCACGCACATATGAGTTGACTGAAAACAACATGGCTTGGGTCAGGCACACCCTAGTCTTCAAGGTGACATCTTTGCTTTTCAACACTTTAAAGAGATCTTTTGCAGCAGATTTACCCAATGCAAAGGATCTTTTGATTTTTTAACTCCTATTTCCACGAGTGTTGATTGTGGATCCAAGTAAAATGAAATCCTTGTCAACCTCAATCTTTTCTCCATTTATCATGATGTTGCTTATTGGTCCAGTTGGGAGGATTTTTGCTTTCTTTATGTTGAGGTATAATCCACCTGTAGGCTGTAGTCTTTGATCTTTATCAGTAAGTGCTGCAAGTCTTCTTTACTTTCAGCAAGCAAGGTTGTGTCATCTGCATACCACAGGTTGTTAATGAGTCTTCCTTCAATCCTGATGCCCCATTCTTTTTTACAGAGTCCAGCTTTTTGGATTATTTGCTCAGCATACAGATTGAATAGGTATGGTGAAAGGATACTACCTTGACACACACTGTTCCTGACTTTAAGCCAGGCATTATCCCCTTGTT
This sequence comes from Loxodonta africana, assembly GCF_030014295.1. Classification (NCBI taxonomy): domain Eukaryota; kingdom Metazoa; phylum Chordata; class Mammalia; order Proboscidea; family Elephantidae; genus Loxodonta; species Loxodonta africana. The sequence goes on along the minus strand of NC_087346.1, from coordinate 96,642,875 downwards.
CTGTTTGAATGGCTGCCTCTTGATCTAGGTACAGGTTCCTCACGAGCACAATTAAGTGTTCTAGAATTTCCATTCTTTGCAATGTTATCCGTAATTTGTTATGATCCACACAGTTGAACACCTAGCATAATCAATAAAATGCAGGTAAACATATTTCTGGTATTCTCTGCTTTCAGCCAGGATCCATCTCTCATCAGCAGTGATATCCCTGGTTCCATGTCCTCTTCTGAATCTGGCTTCAATTTCTGGCAGTTCCCTGTCAATATACTGCTGCAATCCCTTTTGAATGATCTTCAGAAAAATTTTGCTTGCATGTGAGATTAATGATATTGTTCAATAATTTCCACATTCAGTTGAATCACCTTTCTTAGGAATAGGCATAAATATGGACCTTCTCTAATCATTTGGCCAGGTAGCTGTCTTCTAAATTTCTTGGCATAAATAAGTGGGCACTTCCAGCACTGCATCCATCAGTTCCTGAAGCCTTGTTTTTCACCAATGCCTTTGTTGCAGCTTGGACTTCTTCCTCCAGTACCATAAGTTCCTGATCATATACCACCTCTTGAAATGGTTGAACGTTGACCAATTCTTTTTGGTGTAGTGGCTCTGTGTATTCCTTCCATTTCAAGATTTATCCTGAAGTACAACACTGTCAGTGATAGGATAATATCCATATGCCTACAAGGAAGACCAGGAAATATGGCTATTATTCAAATTTACACACCAACTACTAAGACCAAAGTTGAAGACACTGAAGATTTTTACCAACTTCTGCAGTATGAAATTGGTTGAACATGCAATCAGGATGTATTGATAATCACTGGTGATTGGAAAGAAAAAGTTGGAAACAAAGAAAGACCAAAAGTTGGAAAATAAAAATGATGCCAGAGATGGCATGATAGAATTTTGCAAGACCAAAGACGTCTTCTTTGCAAATACCTTTTAACAACAACATGAACGGTGACTATAAATGTGGGGCTTACCAGATGGAATACACAGGAATCAAATCAACTACATCTGTGGAAAAAAAAGATGGAAAAGCTCAGTATTACTAGTCAGAACAAGCCCAGGGGCTGACTGCAGAACAGACCATCAATTGTTCATATGCCAGTTCAAGTTGAAATTGAAGAAAATTAGAACAAGTTCACGAGAGCCAAAGTACAACCTTGAGAATATGCCACCTGAATTTAGAGACCATCTCAAAAATAGATTTTACAGGTTGAACACTAATGATCAAAAGCCTGACTAGTTGTGGAATGACATCAAGGACATCGTACATGAAGAAAACAAGAGGTCATTAAAAAGACAAGAAAGAAAGAAAAGACCAAAATGGATATTAGAAGAGACTCTGAAACTTGAACATCAAGTAACAACAGTGAAAGGAAGAAATGATGAAGTAATAGAGCTGAACAGAAGATTTAAAAGGGTGGCTTGAGAAGACAAAATAAAGTATTATAATGACACACGCAAAGACCTGGAAATGGAAAACCAAAAAAGAAGAACACACTTGGCATTTCTCAAGCTGAAAGAACTGAAGAAAAAATTCTAGCCTCCAATTGCAATATTGAAGGATTCTATGGGGAAAATATTAAATGACACAACAAACACTAAAAAAAGACCTGGAAATGGAAAACCAAAAAAGAAGAACACACTTGGCATTTCTCAAGCTGAAAGAACTGAAGAAAAAATTCTAGCCTCCAATTGCAATATTGAAGGATTCTATGGGGAAAATATTAAATGACACAACAAACACTAGGATCTATTTTAATGGATGCTAAATTTTCAGAACACTTCTGGAAGGAAAATTCTTTTTTTTCCATTATGTCAACAAGAAAACTGAGTCACAGAGGTTAAATAACTTACCTCATGTCACACGGGTGCTTGATGGACAAGCTGGATTTGAACTGATGTAGATATTCCAGAGTCAATAAAGTGTTCTGCTTTTTATTTTATCATAATTAGTTATTACTGGTACAGGGAGAGGGAGAGAACCAAGTATCTACCTCCTCATGAGCCCAGATCACCCTGTCCATATTTCTACTATAGTATTTTCAAACTGTATTATAATAAATGTTAGCTCTTTAAGGACAAACAGCCAGTCACAGGAGTTTTTTTTTGTTTTTGTTTTTAATACTAAGATCTCTTAAAAATTTAGTAAATATATGTTAAATATTATTGTTGCTGTTACTACCTATTCAGAAAATATTTAGTTCTGCTTATATTGAAGAACTTAATCATTGGAATGCCAAAGATGAACTTAATAAAACATTGCTTTCAATTAGTGGGATACATTTAGTAAATACAATGATTATTTTGTTATTACAATTTTAAAACATTTTCCTTGGTTTGAAATTTAGGTACTGGAGGAAAAACACACAAAATCCAAACGGTCATCAATCATAATGTTACTTGTGTCATTGTTTTTGTTTAATGTCACATTCAGTACTTACAGAGTGCTAAGACCCAAATCAAGGAATTAGGGGACAGATTCCATTCTATATTACTCACAATCAAAATTACTCAATTCTCTTATGAAGATAGATGTACAATTGCTAAACAAAATGCTAACAAGCCAAATTTAATAGTGCATTAAAAGAATAAATAATGATTATCTGTTAAATCTTTTCAGATTATAGGGAAAAGAGACATGATGAGGCTACCTAAGTAGGTAGGTATTCACTGAGAGAATAGAGCAGAGAGGAGATGACCTAAGATGATGGCTTAGTCACACACAGCATGCCACCTCCTACAACAAAGAACGGAGCAACCAAGTGAAAGAGTTACAGATAATAGTGTGGGAACCCAGAATAGCAAATAGAAGGATGAATAATTAGATTGAACGCCAAAGGTAAGAAGAAACTCAATGGAAACAGTGAGTGATGAGATTTACAGACTGTAGGCACTCTGCCTGGTGCAGTGTAGTCATCTTGAGGCAAAGCAAGCAGCATTCCCAGGTGAGGAGCACAGGAAGGCAACTTCACGGAATTCCAAAAAACAGAGATACTGTGTAGACAAACCCAGAGTGAAGCAAGATGAGCATAACATAAACTGGATCCAAGGAGGGAAAGAGCAAGAAGGTGGGTGAGAGACCTAGGGACTCAGGTGACCATAGAGCAGGAAGAGAGCCAGAAAATAGAGACAGAACTACTCACCAGTAATAGTCCCTGATCATTTGGGTAGGTGGTGCTGATGGAGTAGAGGCTTCTTGTTGTAGCAGCTAGAGATCTTCTATCCAACCAAACTCTGGACAGGTCCCCTCCTCACATTTGATCAAGACCGTGTCCTGATTGCCAGCTGCACTATATGATAAGTGCTTCAGCGCCCATGCTAGTGACTGGAGGAACACAATCTGCCCACCCCACACTCTCCTAGTTACCAGTGGTATGACCCCCATTCCCTCCCCACCCAGGAACCATAGCATGAACTCCCACACTGTTGGACCCTCAATTGACTGGAGGGTCAAGCATGCCCTGCTCATCCCTGCACCACCCTGCCTGCCTGGCAACCCACAGCATGTAATCTCATGCCAGTGGACCTGCCACAAGAGGCTCATGCCTACTCCACCTACCCCTACACCACCCCACTTGCCTGGAGATTGGAGTGAGCTCCTTCTGCCAGGTGACAAAGCAGAATTGCAAGACCCCCCCGCCACTGCCCTGCCATCCCACCTACCCAGAATCCGATGGTGTGAGTTTCTGTGCCATCCACCCAGCGACCAGTGACCCATGCACCTATCCCCAACCATGTGGCAATTGGCAGTGTGCACACACAGCATTCAAGCCAGTGACCAGTGAGAACACTCCCTGAAGCCACACCAACATGATAAGCTGGACAGACGCATCACCCCATCAGCAATGCCAGTCACATTCTCACAAGCACAATTTGCACTGGTGCCAAACAACAAGCAGGTGACCCTAGTGCCCTCATCGAACATCCATCTGGCTGCAACATCGCACATCTCACACCCAAACAATTCCTGCATGCAGTCTGCATTTGCACTGAAACACTTGGATACCCACTACCTACCGAGACTCCAATTTGTGTGTGCACAGCAAGCCTACCCCCTCTATTTGGGTAGCACTCCTTCACAGCAGATACGGAGACAACCTGCCTTGACCTCCACAGAATGCGTTAACTGCTAGCATCATCTCCACTCAGTACAGTAAGGGAAAAACATATGAGCCTCACCACAGAGGACTCGCATGAGAGTCAGACCCATCATACCCACTAATGAGGAAATCATGCCCAGCCAATAGACACCACCAAAGTCACACATAGACCAGAACCACAGAATAACACCAATTAAAATAATACAAAGGAAAAAAAATCCTAAAGAAAAAGAGAATAAAGCATCAGATACATCAAAACAAAACAAAAAACATACATGCAATCAATAAAAACATATAAAAATAAATTAACACATTAATGCCTCCGAGACAGCAGACAATAACAAATCATCTGAAGAAACAGGATAAGATGGCTCTGGCTCAAACAAATGAGCAAAATAATGGAGCAGAAAACCTTCCTGAGGAAGAAATGGTAGTAGAACTACCTGGTAAGAACTCAAAAGACATATATATGATCCTCAAAGAGATCAAGGAAAACACAGACGAAACCCTAGAATACTTCAGGGAAATGTAACAAGAACAAAATGACAAAATAAACAGAAAATTAGAAACCATACACAAACAACTAGAAATCAAGAAGATTAACATCAAAATATCAGAAATAGATAACTCAAAAGAATAACTTAAAAGAAGAATTGAATCAATAGAAGAAAGGATAAGTGAAACAGAGGACAAATCCCTTGATACTAATCTGTTTGAGGGACAATCAGAAAAAAGAAAGAAGAAAAATGAAGGAAACCTAAGGGTTATGTGGCACAGTATAAAAAGGAATAATTTACTTGTAATGGGGCAACAATGGGTTCAAGCATAACAATTTTGAGGATGATGCAGAACCTGACAGTGATTTGTTCTGTCATATATAGGGTCACTATGAGTTGGAACTGACTTGACAGCAACTAACAACAACACCAACAATATGAATTCCAGAAAAGGAGGAGTAAAAAAGTACAGAGGGAATTTTTTAAGATTTATTGGTATAAAACTGCCCTGATATCATGGAAGATGAGAAAGTTTCATCCAAGAAACTCAATGAACCCCATACAGGATAAACCCCAAAATAAAGTCACCAAGACATATCATAATCAAACCTTCCAAAACCAAAGACAAAGAAAGAATTCTGAGAGCAGCTCATGAAATACGAAATATCACCTGCAAAGGGGCACCAATAAGACTAAGCATTGATTTCTCAACAGAAACCTTGCAGGCAAGAAGGCAATGGGATGACATATATAAAACCTTGAAAGAAAACAATTGCCAACCAAGAATCATATATCCAGCAAAATTATCTTTCAAATATGATGGTGAATCTAGGCCATTCCCAGAAATTAGAGGAATTTGTAAAAAAAAAAAAAAAAACAGACCAAATGTCTAAGAAATATTAAAGGGAATCCTTTAGAGAGAGGATCAGAGACATCAGACAACAACCTAGGGTTAAATACATAACAGCATCACCCAGACACCAGCCAGACAAAGAATTCTCAAAATTAAATAAAGCTGTAAAACTGAAAACAGGGAGTGATGTCAACCTGTAAATGATGGCAACTTCAAAACAAAAAGAGGGAATAAATGGTGTAGTTATAGAACTTCCATATGGCAGTATTAAGGTGTAACACACTGTTTTAAACTTAGGAAGATAAAGGTAAATTTCAGAATAACAACAACAAAAATTAATAAACCTACTTACCAAAATTAAAAACTCAATGAACACAAAATCAACAACAAATGATACAAGAGGAAAATTCATAAACAAGAAGAATTCAGCACAAAAAAATTAATAGGAACAAAGAAACGATTAACACCAGGGGGGGAAAAAAAATGGCTACAGTAAATTCATACTGAATATAAATGGTTAAAATGTACCAGTCAAGAGACAGTGGCAAAATGGGTAAGAAAACATGACGCAACAATATGTTGCCTATAAGAGAAAAACCTTAGACACAAAGACATAAAAATATTAAATATCGAAGGATGAAAAAATATATCAAGCAAACAGTAACTAAAAGAGAGTGGGAGTGGCAATAACAATCTCTGATAAAAATTGTCTTTAAGTCAAAATCCATCATAAGAAACAAAGACGACATTATATAATTGATTAAAGGGCCAATCTACCAAAAGGACATAACCATAATAAATATTTGCTCATCCAAAGAGATCCAAAATACATAAAACAAACTCTAACACAATTGAAAAGAGAAACAGTTCTACAGTAATAGTAGGAGATTTTAACACAGCACTTTTGATGATGGGCAGAGCAAGTAGAAAGAAACTCAACAAAGATATAGAAGATCTAAACAGAATCAACTACCTCTACCGCATAGACATATACAGAACACATCACCTAATAGCAGCAGAGTCCACATTCTTCTCCAACACACATAGATCATTCTCTAGAATAGACCATTTTTTATGTCATAAAGCAAGTCTCAATGAATTAAAAAAAAGAAAAAAATGAAGTAACATAAAGCATCTTCTCTGATCATAATACTACGAAACTAGAAATCAGTAACAGAAAGAACAAGGGAAAAATTAAATAACAACTTACTTAAAAACTATTAGGTAAAAGAAGAAATTAAGAATGTGATTAAAATTTCTTAGAATCAAATGAGAATGAAAACACAACATACCAAAACTTTTGGGACATAGCAAAAAAAGTGTTCAGGAAGAATAAGCAATAAATGCACACATCAAAAAAGAAGAAAAGGGCAAAATCAATACCTTACTCCTACAACTCCAACAAATAGAAAACGAGCAGTAAAGAAGTCCACAGTCACCAGAAGAAAGTAAATAAAGATCAGAGTACAAATAGATAAAGTAAAAGTCAGAAAAACAATAGAAAGCATCAACAGGACTAGAAGTTGGATCTTTGAGAGGATCAGTAAAATTGACAAACCCCTGGTCAAACTGAAGAAGGAAAAAAATGAGAAGATGTAAATAACCAAATTAAGAAATGAGATGGGTGACATTGCAACAGAACCAACTGAGATAAAAAGGATCATGTCATGGACTGAATTGTGTCCTCCCAAAATATGTGTCAACTTGCTTAGGCCATGATTCCCAGTATTGTGTGGTTGTCCTTCATTTTGTGATTGTAATTTTCCTATCTGTTGTAAATACTAATCTCTGCCTATGGTTAATAAGGCAATATTAGATTATGCTGGACTATATGAAGAAGAACGAGGCATCAGGATTGGAGGGAGACTCTTTAACAACCTGCATTATGCAGATGACACAACCTTGCTTGCTGAAAGTGAAAAGGACTTGAAGCACTTACTAATGAGGATCAAAGGCTACAGCCTTCAGTATGGATTGCACCTCAACACAAAGAAAACAAAAATCCTCATAACTGGACCAGCAAGCAACATCATGATAAACGGAGAAAAGATTGAGGTTGCCAAGGATTTCATTTTACTTGGATCCACAATCAAAAGCCATGGAAGCAGCAGTCAAGAAACCAAAATACTCATTGCATTGGGTAAATCTACTACAAAGGACCTCTTTAAAGTGTTGAAGAGCAAAGATATCACCTTGAAAACTAAGGTGCACCTGATCAAGCAATGGTATTTTCAATCACATCATATGCATGTGAAAGCTGGACAATGAATAAGGAAGACCAAAGAAGAATTGATGCCTTTGCATTGTGGTATTGGCGAAGAATATTGAATATACCATGACCTGCCAAAAGAATGAACAGATCTGTCTTAGAAGAAGTACAACCAGAATGCTCCTGAGAAGCAAGGATGGTGAGACTGCATCTTACATATTTTGGACATGTTGTCAGGATTGATCAGTCCCTGGAGAAGGGCATCCTGCTTGGTAAAGTACAGGGTCAGCGGAAGAGTGGAAGACCCTCAACAGGGTAGATTGACACAGTGGCTGCAACAATGAGCTCAAGCATAACAATGATTGTAAGGATGGCGCAGGACCAGGCAGTGTTTCGTTCTGTTGTGCGTAGGGACTCTATGAGTTGGAACCAGCTCAAAGGCACCTAACAACAACAACAACAAAGAGGATTCGGGTGGAATTGTACCACCCTTACTAAGGTCACATCCCTGATACAAGGTAAAGGGAGTTTTCCTGGAATGTGGCCTGTACCACCTTTTATCTTATAAGAGATAAAAAGAAAGGGAAGCAAGCAGTTATCAGGTGACCTCATACCCTCAAGAACGCAGTGCCGGTAGCAGAGCTCATTCTTTGGACCTGAGGTTCCTGCATGAGGAAGCTCCTAGAGCAGGGAAAAATTCATGACAAGGACATTCCTCCAGAGCCAACAGAGAAAGAAAGCCTTCGCCTGGAGCTGATGCCCTAAATTCAGACTTCTAGCCTGCTAGACTGTGAGAACATAAACTTCTGTTTGTTGAAGCCATCTACTTATGGTATTTCTGTTATAGCAACACTAGACGACTAAGATAGATCAAAACAGGATATTATGAAAAATTGTACTCTAAAAAATTTGAAAACCTAGAAGAAATGAATAGACTTTTAGAAACACACTATTATCTATCTAAACTTATACAAACAGAGTTAGAAAATTTGAAGATTCATAACAAAAGAAGAAATTGAAGAAATCATAAAAAAAAACTTCCACTGAAAAAAGCCCTGGCCCAGGTGGCTTCACTGAAGAATTCTATCAAATATTCAGAGACAGTTGACAACAATTCTACTCAAATTATTCCAAAGCATAGAAAAGAAAGAATACTCTGTAATTCAGCCTATGAAGCCAGTATAGCCTTTACACCAAAGCCAGGCAAAGACACCACTAAAAAATAAAATTATGGACAAACATCCCCCATGAATATGGATGTGAAAGTTCTCAACAAAATTCTTGCCAACAAAATTAAGCAGCATAGAAAATAATATATTATGATCAAATGGGATTCATACCAGGAATGCAAGGATGGTTCACTAAGCATGTAGGCAAAGCCTCCCTTTTTCAGTGCAGGTCAGCTTTGTCAATTTCTCTCAGCTATGCAGGCCTCTCTTGGCCCGTAGAGAACAGCCTCCTTTGGGCCCTACTGTCTGTCACCACTGACATTTCTACAGGGCCTCTTCTGGCCTGTCACCATGAGCTCTGCTGCTGGGTCACTTCCAGGCCTGTCACTGTTTTCAGCTGCAACACTTGACACATGTTGCAGTTCTTCTAGGATTTTCTTTACCTCCTTTCTCTTGACTTCTCTCCTCTCTCTCGCCTTTTCCTCTTTCTGATACTTCTTGTTTCCGACCTTCCTGGTTCTTTCTGTCTCTGAAATCTCTGTGGAGTAGTATGCTTATATCCACAAACTTTTCATCAATTTCAAAATATGATTCTCCCACCAATGCCACAAACTGACTAATCCCCTCACGATGGGCCACAGACCTTCATTTGCATAGTAGGCTACAGATTCTTCATTTGCATGGTCTATAGTCACTTCATTTTCATAGTGCATTGACAATCACTGCAAGGTACAAACCAATCACAGGACAGCTTGCAGCCGACGTTGCTGTTGTTGTTGTTAGGTTCCATCAAGTTGGTTCCAAGTCATAACAACCCTATGTACAACAGAATGAAACACTTCCTGGTTCTGCACCATCCTACAACCTTTGTTATGTTCGATCCCATTGTTGCAGCCACTGTGTCAATCCATCTCTTTAGAGTCTTCCTCTTTTTCACTGACCCTCTACTTCACCAAGCACAATGTCCATCTCCAGGGACTGGTCCCTCCTGATAACATGTCCAAAGTACTGAAGACAAAGTCTCATCATCCTCACTTCTAAGGAGGATTTTGGCTGTACTTCTTCCAACACAATTTTTTCTTTCTTCTGGCAATCCATGGTACTTTCAGTATTCTTTGCCAACACCATAATTTGAATGCATCTATTCTTTTCGTGGGGGGATTCTTGTTCAGTTTTTCTTATTCATCGTCCAGGTTTTGTACGCACATAAGGCAATCAAAAATATCATGACTTAACATGGTGCTCTAGAGAGAAGCATCACACTGTCCTTCCACATGAAGACCAGAAAAACTAAGTAAAACAGAGACAAATGTCAATCCTGGAACCCTAAGCATCTAATGAAGAGGTAAAGAACTCAACCAGGCAATAAATGGAATAAGAAACTGACAGAGAACAGAGAGCAAGGAGAGAGATGAGCAGAGGTCCCCTATCAGCTAATGAAGCATGGATTTACCATTTTGGACTGCTATCAGAGATCAGAGGACAGGGAGTATGGGAAAGCAGCTTCACAGAGCTCCCAGGAGACAGAGCACCTGGTAATGAGCTAAACACACTTTCCCATCCCCCACCCTTCTTCCCCCTGCTAAGCTTCAACCAATTCCCAGCAGACCGAGATCACTCAACTGGGAGGTGCTGGCACCTTTCCACTTGGATTCACCCTACCCATGCTAGCTGGCTCCTTCAGTGCCATTTCTTTGTTGCTGGTGTTGTTTTTTTCAGCTTCTTTTGGTTTCTTCCCTGCCTCTCACCATCTTCCCTCCTTTCTGTCAAACACGTGGCTCCACGTGCCATCTTTACTTCTTCTTGACAGGCTGTGAAGTGCTGCTCAGCTGGGGAACTGTTTCCATTGTCCATGCCACTACATTGTTGGGATCCCTGGGGCCATTTTTACCTTTATTTTGTTCCTTTTTTTTTCCCTTCATTTCTCAGTTTCTCATCTCTCCCTACTTTCCTTCTTTTCCTGCTTCCTGGATACCTGGCACTGTGCGCCATCTCTAACCCTTCTAGGCGGGCTGTGCCAGAGGCCTTGGAGTCACTTTCTTGGACTCTGGTGGGACCCCAAGGGGTATTTTTTATTTATTTATTTCCTTGTTTATTACTATTTTTCTATTTCCTTTTTGTTTTTCTTCATTACTCAGTTTCTCCTCTCTTCAGTTCAATGGCAGACTCCCTCAGCACTTTTTTTTTGCTCCTGTTTCTGTCTCCTGTCTTCTTTCCCATACTTGATTTAGCTCCACAACACAACTTCCCCCTCCCCCCTCCCCCACCTAACTGCACTGTGAGCTGAACATCACACTTCCAAGCAGTACAGGCACAGCCTACTGGAACCTGCCCTGCACTAACCCACAGCCCACCCTGTCAGGCCCAGTACATGCCGCAAACAACCCATCCCAGCCTCTGCCTTTCATCTGGACCTGCCCTGCTGCACCATACCTGAGCAACTGGCCCTGCCCATTGGACAAGGAGATGAAAAGTATCATGCCCACAGTTGAGAAAACAACAAAGAAGCACAGCCTGCCTGCCCAGACTTAAACAAAAAAAACAAAAAAAGCAGTATAAAACAACCAAAGCTACAATTAATAAATGAAGAAAATAACTTACAAATGCCCTGAAGATGGTAGATAATATTAAAACATTTTTAAATAAAAAAAAAGACAGGATGATTCCAGTAGGCAACCAAAATAAAACACCAGATGATTTTCCAGTAGAAGAAAAGGAACTAGGAATACCTGATAGGGAATTTCAATCTCTAATATTCAGAGCTATCCAAGAGTTGAAGCAAAAAAAGACAAAAATGAGGAAAAACAAACAAATTCATGGAAAAGACAGATAAATTTATGGAAAATACAGATAAAAATGGAAGAATTCAGGAAAATAATACAGGAAAAAATGTCAATATAAATTAACAGCTAGAAATCATACAAAAACAACAAATAGAAAACCAAAAGATAAACATCAAGCTTTCAGAAATGGACAGTGCCATAGGTAGCCTGAGGAGCAGATTTAAAAAAATGGAAGACAGGATCAGTGAAATTGAAGACAAGTACTTGGATATCACTTTGAGGAAAAATCAGAGAAAAGAACAAAGAAAAATGAAGAAACCCTGAGAATTGTGGGATACAATCAAAAGCAAAAATTTGCGAGTGTTCTGAGTTCCAGAACAGAAAGATAAAATGGAAAACACAGAGAGGATCATTGAAGACTTGTTAAGAGAAAAGTTTCCTAATATCATGAAAAATGAAAAGCTGACCATCCAAGGTCAGGATAGACGTAAAAGAAAGTCACCAAGGCATATCATAATTACACTCACTAAAACCAAAGACAAAGAAATCATTTTGAGAGCAGCTCGAGAAAAACAAAAAGTCACATACAGAGGGGAAACAATAAGACTAAGCTCTGATTACTTGATAGAAACCATGCAGGCAAGAAAGCAATGTGATGACATATACAAAACCTTGAAAGAAAAAAATTGCCAGCCAAGAATAATGTACACTGCAAAACTCTCCTTCAAATATGATAGTGAAATTAAGACATTTCCAGATAAGCAGAAATTAAGGGAATATGTAAAAAACAAACCAAACTTGCAAGAATTATTAAAGGGAGTCCTTCAGTCTGAGAACAAACATCAGATGACGGTCTGAATCTAGGACACAAGATTACACCAGCCAGATACCAACCAAGGAAATGCACCCTCAAGGACTATTCAAAACCAAAAGATTTACAACAGGAAACCAGAGAGGTTAATCTGTAAAGGACAACAAATTCAGAAAAATAAAAGAGGGAATAATTGGTGTAGGTGTCGTACTTACTAATGGAGAGATGGCAAGCGACACCAAGTAAAAATAGTCTGAATCAAACCTAGGAAGATAAGGGTAAATTTCAAGATAACCAAAAAGAAAGTTAACAAACCTACTCATCAAAATAAAGAAGAAAAACATAAAGTCTCAGTAAAAACAAAATCGACAAAAACAAAAGAAATAAAAAAAATCCACAAACAAAATGAATTCAGGAGAGAAAGAAGAATAAAGAAAACAGAACCCCAAAAAAAGCACTACAAAATGTCAGTATAAACTCAAACCTATCAATAATTACACTGTTAATGGCCTAAATGCACCCATAAACAGACACAGAGTGACAGGATGGATAAAAAAACAGGATCCATCAATATGCTGTCTTCAAGAGACACACCTTAGAAACAAGGATATAAATTTATTAACAATCAAAGGATGGAAAAAAATATATCAGGCAAACAGCTACCAAAAAAGGGCAGGAGTGGCAATAAATCTCAGATAAAATAGACTTTAAAACAAAACTCATCATAAAAGACAAACAACGGCACCATATAATTAAAGGGATGATCCACCATGGAAACATAACCATAGTAAATATCTACGCACCCGATGACAGGGCTCCAAAATACATAAAACAAACTCTAACAGCACTGAAAACAGAAATTGACAGTTCCATGATAATAGTAGGTGACTTCAACATATCAATGTTGGTAAAGGACAGAACACCTAGAAAGGAACTCAACAAAGATACAGAAGATCTAAAGGCCACAATCAGCAAACCTGACATCATAGACATACATGGAACACTCCACCCAACAGCTGCAAAGTACACATTCTTTTCCAACACACATGGAATATTCTCCAGAATAGACCACATCTTAGACCACAAAGTAGCCATCAACAAAATCCAAAACATTGAGATAATACAAAGTGTCTTCTCTGATCGCAATGCCATCAAAGTAAAAATTAACAACAAGAAGAGTAAGGGGAAGAAAAACAAGCAATTACATGGAAACTAAATAACATCATGCTTAAAAACCACTGGGTAGTAGAAGAAATCAAAGATGAAATTAAAAAATTCCTAGAGTCTAATGAGAGTGAAAACACATAATGCCAAAACCTTTGGGACACAGCAAAGGCAATGCTCAGAGATCAATTTCTGACAACAGAGGCACACATCAAAAAAGAAGAAAGGGACAAAAATCAAAACATTAGCTACGCAACTTGAAAGAATAGAAAGAGAACAGCAAAAGCAGCCCACAGCCACTAGAAGAAAGGAAATAATAAAGATCAGAGAAGAAATAGAGAATAGAAAAACAATAGAAAGAATCAACAAAACCAAAAGTTGGTCTTTAAAAGGATCAATCAAATTGGCAAACCACTGGTGAAACTGACAAAAGAAAAGCAGAAGAGAATGAAAATAATTCAAATAAGAAATGAAATGGGGGACATTACAACAGACCCAACTGATAAAGACGATCATCAAACTGAAAACCAAACTCAGTGCCATCAAGCTGATTCTGACTCATAGCGACACTATAGGACAGAGTAGAACTGTCCCATAGAGTTTCCAAAGAGCGCCTTGTGGATATGAACTGCCGACCTCTCGGTGAGTAGCACTTAACCACTACGCCACTAAGGTTTCCAAAGAGGATCATAACAGAGTATATGAAAAACTATACTCCAACAAATTTGAAGACCTAGAGGAAATGGACAAATTTCCACACATTTGTCCACATGCTACCTACTCAAACTAACACAAAATGATGTTGAAAATCTGAACAGACCCATAACAAGAGAAGAGATTGAAAAGGTTAAAAAAAAAACTCTCCCAACAACAACAAAAAAATAGCCCTGGCCCAGATGGCTTCTGAAATGGATTGAATCATATCTCCCAAAAATATGTATCAACTTGGTTAGGCAACATGTGATTGTCTTCCATTTTGTGATTATAATTTTATGTTAAAGGGATTAGGGTGGGATTGTAACACCACCTTTACTAAGGTCACCTCCCTGATCCAATGTAAAGGGAGTTTCCCTGGGGTGTGACCTGCACCACCTTTTATTTCTCAAAAGATAAAAGGAAAGGGAAGCAGGCAGAGAGTCGGGGACCTCATACCACCAAGAAAGAAGCACCAGGACCAGAGTGCGTCCTTTGGACCCAGGGTCCCCGCGCCTGAGAAGTTCCTCGACCATGGGAAGATTGAGGACAAGGGCCTTCCTCCAGAGCCAACAGAGAGAGAAAACCTTCCCCTGGAGCTGACATCCTGAATTTGGACTTGTAACCTACTAGACTGTGAGAAAATAAATTTCTTTTTGTTAAAGCCTCCACTTGTGGTATTTCTGTTATAGCAGCACTAGATAACTAAGACAGCTTCACTAGAGAATTCTACCAAACATTCAGAGAAGAGCTTACACCAGTACAACTCAAACCATTTCAGAACATAGAAAAGGAAGAGATACTTCTGAATTCATTCTATGAAGCCAGCATAACCCTGATACCCAAATCAGGCAAAGATACCACAAAAAAAGAAAATTACAGACACATATCTCTCATGAATATAGATATAAAGATTCTTGACAAAATTCTAGCCAGTAGAATTCAGCATCATATCAAAAAAATAATAACACCAAGGCCAAGTACAATTCATACCAGGTATGCAAGGATGGTTCAACAGTAGGAAATCTATGAACCTAATGAACCATATTAACACAAGAAATGAAAAAAAAAATCATATGATCATCTCAATCAATGCAGAAAATGCATTTGAAAAAGTCCAACAGCCATTTCTGATAAAAATTCTCATTAAAGCATTTATAGAAGGGAAATTCCTCAACATAATAAATGGCATCTATACAAAACCTACAGCCAACATCATTCTTAATGGAGAGAGGCTGAAAACATCCCCCTTGAGTGCAAGACAAGGATCCCCTTTATCACCACTGCTATTTAACATTGTGTTGGAAATCCTAGCTAGGGCAATAAGAAAAGAATTAAAGGGCATCCAAATTGGTAATGAAACTGTCCCCATTTGTAGATGATATACTATACATAGAAACCCAAAAGACTCCATAAGAAACTACTGGAACTAATAGAGATAGTCAGCAGAGTAGCAGGATACAAGATATACATAAAACAAAATAAGTTGGATTCCTATACAACAATAAAGAGAACAATGAAAAGGAAATTAGGAAAATAATACCATTTATAATAAAAAAAAAAAATAGCCCTTAAAAATACAATACTTAGGAATAAATCTAACCAGGGATGTTAAAGATCTATACAAAGAAAACTGCAAAACACTCCTGCTAGAATCCAAAAGAGATCTATATAAATGGAAAAACATACCATGTTTATGAATAGGTAGGCTCAATGTTGTGAAAATGACAATCCTATCCAAAGCGATTTACAAATACCATGCAATACTGATCCAAATACCAACAACATTCTTTAAAGAGATGGAAAAACTTATCATTAACTGTATATGGAAAGGGAGGAGGCCTTGGGTAAGTAAAGCACTATTGAAGAAGAACAGAGTAGGAGGGCTCACAATACCTGACCTCAGAACCTACTATACAGCTACAGTAGTCAAAACAGTCTGGTACTGATCCAACGACAGATACATTGACCAATGGAACAGAATTGAGAACCCAGATGTAAATCCATCCACCTATGGTCACCTGATGTTCGACAAGGCCCCAAAATCCATCAAATGGGAAAAACAGTCTCTTTAAGAAATGGTGCTGGCAAAACTGAATGTCCAGCTACAAAAAAATGAAGCAGGACCCATACCTCACACCATACTCAAAAACTAAATAAAAGTGGATCAAATACCTAAATATAAAACCAAAAACTATAAAGATCATAGAAGGAAAAATAGGTACAACTCTAGAGGGCCTAATATGCAGCATTAACAGGATACAAGCCGTAAGTAAAAACACACAAATTCCAAAAGACAAGCTAGATAACTGGGATCTTCTAAAAACTAAGCACTTATGCTCCTCAAAAGGCTTCACAAAAAAAAGTAAAAAGGGAACCTACCAACTGGGAAAAAAAAAAATTGTTGCTATTATAAATCCAACTAAGGTCTAATCTCTCAAATCTACAGGAAAACCCAACACCTCTACAACAAAAAGACGAATAATCCAATTAAAAAAACAGGCAAAGGAAATGAACAGACACTTCGCCAAAGAAGACATTCAAGCAGCTAACAGACACATGAGGAAATACTCGTGATCACCAACCATTAGAGAAATTCAAAACAAAACCACATTGAGATACCATCTCACCCCAGCATTACGGGCATGAATCAAAAGAAGAAAAAATAACAACTGTTGGAGAGGCTGTGGGGAGATTGGAGCTTTTATGCACTGCTGGTGGGAATGTACAATGACGCAATTATTTTGAAAAATGATACAGTACTTCCTTAGAAAGCTAGACGTAGAAATACCATGTGATCCAGCAATCCCACTCCTAGGAATATATCTTAGAGAAATAAGAGCCATCACATGAATAGACATATGCACACCCATGTACATTGTAGCATTGTTCACAATAGCAAAAAAATGAAAATAACCTAGATGCCCATCAACAGATGAATGGATAAACAAACTGTGATACATAAACACAATGGAGTACTAAGAAATGATATAGAATAATGATGAATCTGGGAAGCATCTAACAACTTGGATGAATCTGGAGGGCATTATGCTGAGTGAAATAAGTCAATCAAGGACGAATATTGTATGAGACCACTACTATAAAAACTCATGCAAAGGTTTACACACAAAAAGAAACAATCTTTGATGGTTACGAGGGAGGGGAGGGGTGAGGATGGAAAAACACTAAATAGATAATAGATAAGTGGTAACTTTGATAAAGGGTAAGACAGCACACAATACTAGGGAAACCAGCACAACTTGTTCAAGGAAAGGTCATGGAAGCTCCATAGACACATCCAAACTCCCTGAGGGACAGAATTACTGGGCTGAGGGCTGTGGAGACTGTGGTCCTGGGGAATATCTAGCTCAATTGGTATATCATAGTTTTATAAAGAAAATGTTCTACATACTACTTTGGTGAGTAGCATCTAAGATCTTAAAAGCCTGTGAGCAGCCACCTAGGATACTCCACTGGTCCTACCCCTTTGGGAGCAAGGGAGAATGAAGAAAACTAAAGATACAAGGGAAAGATTAGTCCAAAAGACTAATGGACCACAACTACCATGGCCTTCAACAGACTGCATACAAGCACAACTAGGTGGTGCCTGGCTACCACTGACTGCTCTGACAAGGATCACAATAGTGGGTCCCAGGCAGAACTGGAGAAAAATGTAGAACAAAATTCTAGCTCACAAAAATATACCAGACTTACTGGCCTGGCAGAGACTGGAGAAACCCCGAGAGTATGGCCCCCAGACACTCCTTTACCTCAGTAATGAAGTCACTCCCGAGGTTCACTCTTCAGCCAAAGATTAAACAGGCCTATTTTTATAAAACAAAAGGAGACTAAAGGGGCACATCAGCCCAGGAGCAAGGACTAGAAGGCAGGCGGGTCCAGGACAGCCAGTAATAGGGAACCCAAGGTCAAGATGGGAGAATGTTGACATGTCATGAGGTTGTTAACCAATGTCATAAAACAGTATATGTATTAACTGTTTAATGAGAAGCTAGTTTGTTCTGTAAACCTTCATGTACAGTAAAAAAAATACACCATGACTTAGGTCAGGCGCACCTTAGCCTTCAAAGTGACAACTTCGCTCTTTAACACTTTAAAGAGATCTTTTGCAGCAGATTTGCCCACTGCAATAAGTAGTTTGATTTCCTGATTGCTACTTACATGGGTGTTGATTCTGGATCCAAGTAAAATGAAATCCTCGACAACTTCAACATTTTCTCCATCTACTGTGATGTTACTTACTGGTCTAGTTGTGCGAATTTTTGTTTTCTTATTTTGAAGTGTGATCTACACTGAAGGCTGTAGTCCTTGATCTTCATCAGTAAGTGCTTCAAGTCCTCTTCACTTTCAGCAAACAAGATTGTTTCATCTGCATGTTGTAGGTTGTTAATGAATCTTCTTCCAATCCTGAAGCTGTGTTCTTCCTTATATAGTCCATTCTCTCAGATTATTTGCTCAGCATTGAAATGGAATAAATATGGTGAAAGGATACAACCCTGACACATACCTTTCCTGACTTCAAACGACTGCCTCTTGATCTATGTACAGGTTAATAAAGGTCATTAATAGTCATATATTATCTTCGATTACTGAAAGATCTCCTAAAATTTTGATATAGAAGTCATTGACAATTAAAATGGCATCTCGTCAGAGAATTATAATTCTTAATAGTTTTGCATGGTAGATTAAACATTTAATTCCACCACTTATAATTTTGTAGACATTATGAGAGATATTCCTCTTTCTGGACTCTATTTTATATTCAATACCAGGAAAAAGAAATAAAGTCTAACACTATGGTTGTTTTAAGATTACATAAGATGATTACAGTAGATGTTTAATAAATGTTATCTCTCCCCACACTCCTTCCCAATTTTTCTCTAGATGTGTGTCTTATTAAAGTGTATATAATGATGTGTTTGTGTTTTACAGTTGAGTTATAACAGCATACCTAGGATTTTTCATAGCCTGGATACCCACTTTTACTTAGGAGACAACTGAGACTTAGAAATATGTTGATTTGTCCAAAGCCACACAGGGATTGAGAAGCTTATCTGAGATGAGAACCCAGTTCTCCTGGCTCTTGGTTTAACAGTGAGGAGGCATATAAAATATCCTTGCTGAAAATGCGGCAGCCTGTAAATACCTGGATGTTTAAAGTTCATCTTCCCACGTTTTAACAAATACCTTCTTGTTTCAGAGGTGTTATCTGTGAAGCATCCTGACTTGGATGTGCCCCAACCTATTGTTTTGGTTCTGTTTTTATTTTATTAGCGATTCAAAGCCTGACATAAGACTTACTGAAATTTGAAAAGCAGGAGCAGACTTTTCTTGACCATCTAGATTGGGTACCTTTTTGAGGAGGAGGCTAATGATAATGGAAAACAATCAGTGCCAAAAAGACCTAGCTTTTTTTTTTTTTTAAACAGTGGGTGAATTGATCCCTATCAACAGAGAATTAGTTTTAACCGAAGGAACGTATCTCCTGAATATATTTAAAGATCCTTTATGACCATAGAGGTTATAACAGCATTGCCATCTTTGTAGCTGCCTACTCACCTTTGGAAAACAGGCATATGAAACCAGAATAGACTGTGCTTCATTCTGCATGATTGTTCTGAGCTGTGTGGGAGAACCGTGTGTGTTCTTTCTTGCTTATCTTTGTGAAAATGTATTACAGTGATCCTGCTGGCCTGGGGAGTGGTGGGTGTTGTGCCATGTGGAGTTTGTGTCTTTGTGGGAAGAAAAGCTGTAGGAGGCTGGTGTGATGTGTCTGGAACATGCACCAGTGTACGAGTTAAGGATGAGTCAAGTGTGTACCTCACAGGCAGCAACGTCTTTTACATGTGCCCAAGTGGGGCAAAATTTATTCTCAGCATACTCTAAATTAGATGTGAGCCTACTCATTGAAAAATCCAGGGAATTACTTCCAATATTACCTTCACAGTTAAATATAAACCAAAGGCAGCCTTGGTAGTACAGGAGGTACCAATGTTCAAAGATATGGAAACGTTGCATTTCCATCACTATCAAGGAATGAAAGCAAACTTTCTAATTTACCTCAAATTTAGAAGCAGTGATCTGTTTCAATATGCTGTGCACAAAAGAGCTTCGGTTAAGAGGAAAGGGGGATACAGGATAAATTCAGAATTTAGTACAGAATATGTTCATCTTAAAATGTTTAAAATTTGTTCTTAAAAATAGAATATGTAGTGTTAAATTTATAATGATTGAAAATAGTGAAGGACTTCTTGACTATACATAATGTTGCTTTATGAATTATTATTAATCAATGTATTGAAGATTAATTGTGAGTATATTAATTGTTGCTAGGTGTAAAAGAAATAACATTCTGGATCACTTCTCACTTTAAATTTTTTTTTTTTTCATTTCAGCCAATGCACAGTTCTATCCCTCTATTTCACCCAATGTATTGAAATTCTAGTTTATCATCTGTTTCCACAACTGAACTGGACATTTTTGAGAGAAGAAACAATATTATATTTTTGTTTGTGTACCAGTACTAGTATAACATGTAATGCACAGCAGGCAGTCAATAAATATGAAAATGCAATAATTGAGGAATGTATAAAGTACCATGGAAATAGAGAAAAGGGTATGAGAATGCAGGAAAGTGTCTAAATCATAGAAGTCTGAGACTTGTTGGGCGAATAATTTGATAGTATGTCTTGCAAAGCAGTACAGCATTAATTCCCAGTCCTACCCCAACAAATCTTACTTGTTTCTACAGAAAGAAGACATTTGGTAGGAGGCCAGTGAGGCCTCCCCCATAGAGTTGGTTTCCAGGAAGGCAGTGTATAGCATTGAATCAACATTAAGGAATAACATGCCAAGCTCATCTTCCAGCCAGCAGCCACATCATAGAGGTGTTTCATAATTTAAAAAATAAATAAATAAAAATTAAAGATATTTTGTAAACTCTGAGACCCTACATAATGTTTTACTTCATCTATTCATTCATTCATTTTTTGACAAATATTTATTATGCACTTACTATGTAAAAAAAAAAAAATTTGTTTATGTATATTTACTGTTCACGATTTGGGGGTGAAAGGGCAGAAGCGTAGACCTAGGGATGATACACTTCATTCAGAACACCAGAGCCAAAAATAAAACCAAACCCATTGCCATCTGGTTGATTCTGACTCATAGCAACCGTATAGGGGACACATTCCTCCTCAGTTTTTAATAGGAATATTCTACAGGTTAACAAAGATTATTTCAAAACAATGAGAAACATTTAAAAGAAAAGTGTGTATATGTTACATATAATTTTTCCTTATTCCAATTACTCATCCTGACTTTCGGGAGAAAAAATCTGCAAATCCTTGTTTAGATTATTAAGGACAGTAGTTGGTTCACTCTACTTTCCCTAAAAGAAAAATAGTAACTTGGAGGTGTCAGAAAATCTCAGCACCCATATGGATATCTTTCAATGTTTTCCCATAACTAGTCGTCGTTTACAGAGACTCTTGAAAGTGACAATTCAGCCCCATAGGAAAAAGCCCAGAAGAACACACACAAGAATTTGCTGTGAATATACTGGTGTCCTCTCAAGCCAGCAGAATGAGATCATTTTGAAATGTTCATACAAGCAATCCTCATTTAGAGTACTCTGTATTTTTATGCAAATAACTCATGTCTTCTACATTTGTCAACTATGTCCACAAACTATTTTTGTAAGCGCTGCTATGTCAATATTTTTTTTTACGTATTGCAGTGAAAAAATTAGCATAGAGTGCTTAGAAAAATAACTCCTGGAGGAAGACACGGTTGACAAACAAATGTACAAGGCTCATGTTATTTAAGTAAAAATACAGTAAATTGTTCCCTGGTTGGTGCAAATGGTATGCCCTTGACTACTTAACCTGAAGGTTGGCAGTTCAAACCCACTCATCAGTGGCGCTTAAGAAAGGCCCAGGGAATAACTGCTCCATAAAGATTACAGCTAAAAAATCCCGATGGAGCAGTTCTCCTCTGTAACACACGGCATCACCATGAGTCAGAATTGGCTTGATGGCAGCAGATATAGAGTTTAATGTCTGCACCCCTTGTGCTGAACTCTATTTTATGCCTGGTATTGTTACAGCACATTTTCATGTTATTTTTTTATGAGTTGTGCCTAGAAAGCTGTGCTGGATTACCTTTTGGCTATCCAGCAGGATTCTCCCTCTGCACAGTGGTTAAGTGTTCATCTGCTAACTGAAAAGTTGGTGGTTTGAAACCACCAGCCATTCCGCAGGAGAAAAATGTGGCAGTTTGTTTCCACAAAGATTTACAGCCTTGGAAACCCTATGAGGCAGTTCTCTTCTGTCCTATGGGGTCACTATGAGTCAGAATCCACTCCACAGCAATGGATTTGGATTTTTTTATCACAGGGGCTGAAAAGCTGGAAACCACATTTCCCAGAATCTCTGAGTGTATTCTCTCACCAGTGAGAGGCATTCTCAGGAGATTTAAAAGGAAGAAGGAAAACAGAAAGGTCTTTAGCAGAAGCGACATCTTAGAGAAACATTGGGAGATTTTCCTGTGAATCATCTGCCTCAGTTCTGGTGCTGTTTAAGACTTTTTAAAACTTCATAATCTAAAATCAATAATAAAATGCCCTTTGCATTATTTAATCTGTTCATTAAGAAAGATTTATCGAGTGTCTCTTTTCAGCCAGGTACCGGCAAGACTCTGTTAGTATTAAGTCAAATAAAATATTTTCCTGCCCCAAAGGAGCTTATTATCATTTTAATAATTATCTTACTACAACAAAAGACACAAAAGTACTCAAACCCACAGAGACTGCTTTCCTCTCATTTACGGATGGGGAGAAGAGGCAGTGCTGGTTTCCCTTTCACTGAGTACTGAAGGCAGCAATTTGATTCTGTAAATTTGCCAAGGCAATACCAACTGTCTGTGATAGCATATGGGGGTAGACAGACACTGGCATCCACAGACACAGCGATTTTGTAAGCCTCCTTTGTAAGATTCCAAACTAAAAATAAAAGTTTTCATCAAGATTATGTTTTATCACATTAAAGTAGCCTAATTTGCCTGGCTGTGGAGAATAGATGCTGAATCTCCTCTGACAGTTTGAATTGTTGATCTAAATGTATTAGAAGATGAATTTTTTTTTTTTTTTTTTTTGCCTCATGCACTTCAGAGTCTGCTCATTGAATGGTATCACAGTAAGAATAGTTATCCAACTCTTCGTTTTTACATGCCTTTAATAAACACCTAGTTCTTTATGTCAGACCGAAGAAGACTACAATGGAGAAATAATAACTGAGTCATTTAAGTGAAGCATCTTTCTCTATATAGTTCAAGCCATGATTTAAAAACCAAAGCATTTAGAACCCTAAAATAATTTGGGCAATGTTCAGTATGTCAATTTTACATTTCATTCATTTGGGAGTCACAGTTGTTTTTATAAGAGATGATTTGAGACAGCACTAAACTTTTGATGTTGTCTTTTCACTGAATTGAAGTCAATAAAAGAACCAAAAAAGAAACAATAATTTGCTTTGTATTTTGTATTTAGTCTGCACATTTCTCTTAATAAAACAATAAAACTTTCTCTTTTATCTTTACGATGCTACTTAGTTAAGCATGAATGTTATATAAAGAATAATTCATTAGGTTAACTAAGAAATTAACAATAATGTATTCAGGAGTTCTTGATGATAAAGAAAACCAGGGCTCTAAACAATCTTGGCCAATATAAGTTGCTGGTCTTTTTAGAACACAAGCTTTCTATTCATAACTATGGGTTCTCCACTGCCTCATTCTTTCAAAAACCCTGCATCTTCCTACTTCGCCTTGCTGAGAAGGACCCAAACAATCACCTTTCTAGTTAAAAGGCAAATCCATAGGTACTGGGAATCTCAATTAAGTCAAGATGAAAATAAGTCATTAATAACAAATTGGAGAATGTATTTGGAACAAATGAGAATGTTCAACTTTAAATGATCTTAAAAGAAAACAATGTTTTCATAGACACAAGCTTACAAAAACAAACTTGTTGCTGTCTGGTTGATTCAGACTCAGAAACAATCCTACTAGTATATAGTTACAGTGGAAACATAACCACCAAAGTCATGATTAGAAGCACAATTGAACTCCACATCATGGCCATGGGATGGTTAACAGTAATGCCCTTCAGCCAGTTCAGCGGGGGTGGGAGGGGAAGGGGTTAGGACATTAATTAAGGTAATGTCATGATTCTGCCAAAAAGGACATCTGTCTTCAATTTGATCCTCAATTTGCGAGTTACTTTGTTTACTAACCAGTTACCATCCAGTCGATTCCGACTCACAGTGATGCCATCTGTTGCAGAATAGAATTGCTCTTAATAGGGTTTTCATGGCTCTAATCCTTCAGAAGCAGTTTGCCAGGCCTTTCTTCTGAGGTCCATCTGGGTGGGTTTGAGCCACCAACTTTTCAGTTAGCAAATAAGCACTTAACCATTTGTGTCACCTATGGGCCACATTGCTTACCACTGTGCCTCAAATAGTGAATGAATGAGTGAGTGAATGAATAAATGGATCTCACTGTTAGGTGCCATCTAGTCAGTTCTAATCATAGCAACCCTTTGTACAACAGAACAAGACGCAGCCTGGTTCTGCGCCATCCTCACACTCATTGTTATGTTTGAGCCCATTGTTACAACCACTGTGTCAATCCATTTCATTGAGGGCCTTCCTCTTTTTTGATGACCCTCTACTTTACCAAGCATGATGTCCTTCTCCAGGGAGTGATCCCTTCTTATAATATGTCCAAAATATGTGAGACGTAGTCTTGGCATCCCTGCTCCTAAGTCGTATTCTGGTTGAACTTCTTCCAAGACAGATTTGTTCATTCTTTTGGTAGTCCAATAAGTGGATAGGTAGATAAATATCATCTGAAAAGTCATGGCCAGCTGAAAATCAAGGTCTCTATTTGTATGAGACAGTAGGCAAAAATAGGTTTGGGTTTGCCCCCGAAGGAAATTCTGAAACGAGAAAGTGATTTTAGATGACACCTTCAGGAAGCACAAATAAGGAGTGGAAAAGTGAGGAAAAAAACACAAAATGAACTGAGCATCAGTAAGCAGGTTACTCCTACGGGTCATGGGGCTCAATCCTGGGTACACCTGGAGAGGACATATGAAACACGCATTGGAATCATCCTACTTGAAAATGGAAGGCTAAGGCATTTATGTAAAGCTCCCACCCCCACTGGATAAGAGTTTCCTCTGAGGATGTTAATTATCTCATACCTCTTGATCTCCCCTGTGTACAGCAGGATAAGCTTGCATCAAGCCAGAGATAGCCCTCGGGAGAAGAGGAAAAGAATCATAGTTGAAGTAGAAAGCTGTCAGAACAATGGAAATTTTCTGATGCCAATGCAGGTAATCTCAGGTGGACCACAAGGATATGAAACTGCAACAATATCTGCTACAGGCAAAAGCTAGTGTTCTTTCAGTTTCAACAAAATGATTTTTTAAAGTTAAAAAATTGTCATATTTGTTTGTAACAAACCTAAAATTATAATATCAAAAGAGTTTATTCTGTAAAGCTTACATATGATTTACTTTTATGTATAAAAACAAATCTCAGAAAATTGTCAAAATACTGAATTATAGAACACATATGATTGGCTCGGGTATCTTCTATATATGAGGATTATAACTCATATTCTGTTCTGTTTAGTCAAATCCAACAATGTCAGACAATCATTTTGGTTTTTTTTTTTTTTTGACTGAAATTATGTGCTCAGTTTTCAAATAGTTTTGAAAATATGAGGCAAGGATGGTTAAAAATTAATATTAAATACCTTGCCCCTACAGTGCTCTAAGCGCTCTGAACTTTGCCTATTAATATTGTGTTCTATCTCCCATCATCATAAAACACTTCAGGACAAGCTATTTGTCTTATTACTTTGCTAATCCTCATAGAGACAAACCCATGCATTGTTCATAATGTGTGTTTATTTAAGGCTTGTTGAGCTGAAAGCAATCTCCCATTTTAAACTTTACTCAGAAAGAATAATGTATGTTGTTGATCTTGTCAGGTGCCATAGAGTTGGTTCTGACTCGTAGCTACCCTATGTACAATAGAAGGAAACACTGCCCAGACCTGGGCCATCTTCACAATCATTGCTATGTTTTGGCCCATTGTTAGAGTCACAGTGTCAATCCATCTCATTGAAGATCTGTGTGTTTTTCACTGACCTTCTACCTTACCAAGCTTGATGTCCTTCTCCTAGCACTGGTACCTCCTGATAACAAGTCCAAAGTAGATGAGATGAAGTTTGACCAACCTCACTTCTAAGGAGCATTCTGGCTATACTTTTCCAAGACAGATTTATTTGTTCTACTGGAAGTCCATGGTATATTCAATATTATTCACCCCCCACTCACCCTGTGTATCTGTAAGTTTGTCATACTGTGGTGGCTTGTGTGTCGCTGTGATGCTGGAAGCTATGTCACAGATATTCAAATACCAGCAGGGTCAACCACAGTGGACAGGTTTCAGCTGAGCTTCCAGATTAAGATAGACCAGGAAGAAGGACCTTGTGGTCCACTTCTGAAAAGAGCTAGTGAAAACCTTAGCAGTGGAACATTGTCTGATACACTGATGGAAGATGAGCCTCTCAGGGAGGCCAAGGAAGGGCTGCCTCCTCAAAGTAGAGTTGACTTTAATGACATGGACGGAATCAAGTTTTTGGGACCTTCATTTGCTGATGTGGCACAACTCAAAATGAGAAGAAACAGCTACAAACACCCATTAATAATAGGAATGTGGAAGGTAGGAAGTATGAATCTAGGAGAACTAGAAATCATCAAAAATGAAATGGAACACATAAACATTGATATGCTACACATCAGTGGGCTGAAATGGACTAGTATTGGTCATTTTGAATCAGATAATCTTATGGTCTACTATGCCAGGAATGACAACTTGAAGAGGAATAGCATTGCCTTCATAACCAAATGGAACATTTCAAGATCTACCCTAAAGTACAACACTGTCAGTGATAGGATAATATGCATAGGCCAATAAGGAAGACCAGTTAATACAACTTTTGTTAAAATTTACTCACCAACCACTAAGGCCAAAGATGAAGAAATTGAAGATTCTTGCCAACTTCTGCAGTCTGAAATTGATTGAACATGCAACCAGAATGCGTTGACAATTCCTGGTGATTGGAATGTAGAAGTTGGAAACAAAGAAGAAGGATCAGTAGTTGGAAAATATGGCCTTGGCTATAGAAACAATGCCAGAATTCACATGATGGAATTTTACAAGACCAAAGACTTTTTCATTGCAAATACCTTTCTTCACCAACATAAACAGTGATTACACACATGGACCTGGCTAGACGGAATACAGAGGAATCAAATGAACTGCATCAGTGGAAAGGGACAGTGGAAAAGTTTAATGTTATCAGTCAGAACAAGGCCAGGGGCTGACTATGGAACAGACCAACAATTGCTCACATACAAGTTCAAGTTGAAGCAGAAGAAATTTAGAACAAGTCCACCAGAGGCAAAGTACAACCTTAAGTATATCCCCCCTGAGTTTAGAGACCATCTCAAGAAGAGATTTGATGCATCGAACATTAATGACCAAAGACCAGACGAGTTGAGGAATGACATCAAGGACATCATACATGAAGAAAGCAAAAAGTCATTAAAAAGACAGGAAAGAAAGGAAAGACCAATACAAATGTCAAAAGAGACTCTGAAACTTGCTCTTGAACATCGAGTAATGGTGAAGTAAAAGAAGCAAATAGAAGATTTCAAAGGGTGGCTCCAGAAGAAAAAGTAAAGCATTATAATGACATGTGGAAAGATCTGCAGATAGAAAGCCAAAGCATTTCTCAAGCTGAAAGAACCAAAGAAAAAATTCAAGCCTCGAGTTGCAATATTGAAGGATTCTACAGGGAATATTAAACAATGCAGGAAGCATTAAAAGGAGATGGAAGGAATACACTGAGTTACTATGCCAAAAAGAATTAGTCGATGTTCAACCATTTCAGGAGGTACCATATGATCAGGAACAGAGGGTACTGAAGGAAGAAGTCCAAGCTACACTGAAGGCATTGGCAAAAGAACAAGTCTCTAAGAATTGATGAAAGACCAGTTCAGACGTTTCAAAAAAAAAGGATGCTGCGCTGGAAATGCTCACTCCTCTATGCCAAGAAATTTGGAAGTAAGCTACCTGGCTGATCAACTGAAAGAGATCTATCTTTATGCCCATTCCCAAGAAAGGTGATCAAACTAAATACAGAAATTATCCAACAGTATCATTAATATCACACAGAAGTAAAATTTTGCTGAAGAACATTCAAAAACAGCTACAGCAGTATATCCACAGGGAACTGCCAAAAATTCAAGCTGGAGTCAGAAGTGGACCTGGAACCAGGGATATCATTGCTGATGTTAGATGAATCCTGGCTGAAAGCAGAGAATACCAGAAAGATATTTACCTGTGTTTTATTAATTATGTTAGGTGCTCGACTGTGTGGATCATAACAAATTATGGATAACATTGCAAAGAATGGAAATCCCAGAACACTTAATTGTGCTCATGAGGAACCTGTACCTATATCAGGAGACAGTCTTCAAACAGAAAAAGGTGATACTGCCTGGTTTAAAGTCAGGGACGGTGTGTATCAAGGTTGTATCCTTTCACCATACCTATTCAACCTGTGGAAACCCTGGTGGTGTAGCGGTTAAGTGCTACGGCTATTAACCAAAGGGTCAGCAGTTCAAATCCACCAGGTGCTCCTTGGAAACTCTATGGGGCAGTTCTACTCTGTTCTATAGGGTCGCTATGAGTCAGAATCGACTCGACGGCACTGGGTTTGGTTTTTGTTTTGTTTATTCAATCTGTATGCTGAGCAAATAATCCAAAAAGCTGGACTCTATAAAGAAGAACAGAGCATCAGGATTGAAGGAAGACTCATTAACAACCCACATTACGCAGATGACACAACCTTGCTTGCTGAAAGTGAAGAGGACTTCAAGCACTTAATGATGAAGATCAAAGACCACAGCTTTCAGTATGGATTACGTCTCATCATAAAGAAAAACAAAAATCCTCACAACTGAACCAATAAGCAACATCATGATAAAGAGAAAAGATTGATGTTGCCAAGGATTTTATTTTACTTGGATCCACGATCAACATCCACGGAAGCTGCCGTCGAGGAATCAAAAGACTCATTTCATTAGGCAAATTTGCTACAAAAGACCTCTTTAAAGTGTTAAAAAGGAAAGATGTTATCTTGAAGACTAAGGTGCACTTGACCCAAGCCATGATGTTTTCAATCCCCTCTTATGCAAGGGAAAGCTGGATAAGGAATAAGGAATACTGAAGAAAAATTGACGTCTTTGAATTGTAATGCTGGCAAAGATATTGAATATACCATGGACTGTCAAAAAAATGAACAAATCTGCCTTGGAAGAAGTACAACCAGAATACTCATTAGAAGCACATACTTTCTCACATACTTTGGACGCATTATCAGGAGGAATCAGTCCCTGGAAAAGGACATCATGATTGGTAAAGTAGAGAGTCAGCAAAAAGAGGAGGACCTTCAAAAAGATGTACTGACACAGTTACTGCAACAATGGGTGCAAGCATAGCAACTATTGTGAGGGTGGCACAGGACCAGGCAGTTTTTTGCTCTGTTGCACATAGGGTCGCTATGATCGGAGCTGACTCAAAGGCACCTAACAACAATTCTTCTTAGTTTTTCTTATTCATTGACCAAGCCAAACAGTATGGCTTGGGTGAGGCACACCTTAGTCCTCCAAGTGACATCTTTGGTTCTTAACACTTTAAAAAGCTCTTTTGCAGCAGGTTTGCCCAGTGAAATACCTCTTTTGAGTTCTTACTGCTGCTTCCATTGAAGGTTGATTGTGGATCCAAATAAAATGAAATCCTTGCCTGCTTCAATATTTTCTTCATTTATCATGACATTTTATTGGTACAGTTGTTGTGAGGATTTTTGTTTTCATTATGTTGAGGTGTAATCTATATTGAAGGTGTACTGATGAACACCTTTCTTGGTTTTCACCCTTGTTCTGTTCAAAAGGCTGCCTTTTGGTCTATGAACAGGTTCTGCATGAACTCAATTAAGTGTTCTGGAATTCCCATTCTCTCAATGTTATCCATAATTTGCAATGATCCACATAGTTGAATTTCTTTGTATAGTAAATAAAATACAGGTAAATATCTTTCTGGTATGCTCTGCTTTCAGCCACGATCCATGTGGCATCAGCAATGATATCCTTTGTTCCATGTCCTCTTCTGAATCCAGCTTGAATTTCTAACAGTTCCATGTCATGTACTGCTGCAATCATTTTTTCATTATCAGAAGCAAAATTTTACTCACATATGGTATTAATGATATTGTTCAATAATTCCCACATTCTCTCGGATCATCTTCCTTTTTTGGAGTGGGAACAAATATGGATATATTCCAGTTGGTTGATATCCATATTTCTTGGCATAGAAAAATGAGTGCTTCCAGGGTTGCATCCGTTTGTTGAAATATCTCAATTGGTATTCTGTCAATTCCTGGAACTTGTTTTTTGCCAGTACCTTCAATTCAGCTTGGACTTCTTCTTTTAGTACCATCGGTTCTTAATCATATGCTACCTCCTGAAATGGTTGAACATCAACCAATTCTTTTTGGTACAGTGACTGTGTGTATTCCCTCTATTTTCTTTTCTTTTTTTTTTTTTTTTTTTAAATTTTTATTAAGCTTCAAGTGAACATTTACCATTCCAATCAGTCTGTCACATGTAGGTTTACATACATCTTACTCCCTTCTCCCACTTGCTCTCCCCCTATTGAGTCAGCCCTTACAGTCTCTCGTTTCGTGCCAATTTTACCTTCTTCCATCTCTCTCTATCTTCCCATCCCCCCTCCAGTCAAGAGTTGCCAACACACTCTCCCGTGTCCACCTGATTTAATTAGCTCGCTCTTCATCAGTATCTCTCTCCCCCCCACTGACCAGTCCTTTTCATGCCTGATGATTTGTCTTCGGGGTTGGTTCCTGTCCTGTGCCATCAGAAGTTCTGGGGAGCATTGTCTCTGGGATTCCTCTAGTCGCAATCATACCATTAGGTGTGGTCTTTTAATGAGAATTTGGGGTCTGTATCCCATTGGTCTCCTGCTCCCTCAGGAGTTGTCTCTTGTGCTCCCTGACAGGGCAGACATCGATTGTGGCCGGGCACCAACTTGTTCTTCTGGTCTCAGGATATTGTAGGTCTCTGGTTCAAGTGGCCCTTTCTGTCTCTT
This sequence comes from Loxodonta africana, assembly GCF_030014295.1. Taxonomy (NCBI): domain Eukaryota; kingdom Metazoa; phylum Chordata; class Mammalia; order Proboscidea; family Elephantidae; genus Loxodonta; species Loxodonta africana. The sequence continues at coordinate 96,611,263 of NC_087346.1, read as the reverse complement.
GGGTTCTTAGTTGTCGTGTGACCTTGGTGTTCTTCCTTTGCCTTTGCTCCCGGTGGGTTGAGACCAATTAATGTATTTTAGATGGCTGCTTGTTGGCATTTAGGACCCCAGGTGCCACAATTCAAAGTGGGATGCAGAGTGTTTTCATAATAGAATTATTTTGCCCATTGATTTAGAAGTCCTCTCAAACCAAGTTCCCCAGACCCCAGCCCCTGCTTCGCTATCCTTTGAAGCTTTCATTTTATCTCGGAAACCTCTTTACTTTTAATCCTGTCCAATTAGGCTGACCTTCCTTGTTTTGAGTGTTGTCTTTCCCTTCACCCAAAGCAGTTCCCATCTACAGATTGATCAATAAAAAGCCCTCTCCCTCCCTCCCTCCCTCCCTCCCCCCTTTGTAACCACAAAAGTATGTGTTCTTTTCCATTTTTTCTATTCCTCAAGATCTTATAATAGTGGTCTTATACAATATTTGTCCTTTTGCAACTGACTCATTTCGCTCAGCATAATGCCTTCCAGATTCCTCCATGTTATGAAATGTTTCAGAGATTCGTCACTGTTCTTTATCGATGCGTAGTATTCCATTGTGTGAATATACCACAATTTATTTACCCATTCGTCCGTTGATGGACATCTTGGTTGCTTCCAGCTTTTTGCTATTGTAAACAGAGCTGCAATAAACATGGGTGTGCATATATCTGTTTGTGTGAAGGGTCTTGTATTTTTAGGGTATATTCCGAGGAGTGGGATTTCTGGTTTGTATGGTAGTTCTATTTCTAACTGTTTAAGATAACGCCAGATGGATTTCCACAGTGGTTGTACCATTTTACAATCCCACCAGCAGTGTATGAGAGTTCCAGTCTCTCCGCAGCCTCTCCAACATTTATTATTTTGTGATTTTTGAATTAATGCCAGTCTAGTTGGTGTCAGATGGAATCTCATCGTAGTTTTAATTTGCATTTCTCTAATGACTAATGATCGAGAGCATTTTCTCATGTATCTGTTGGCTGCCTGAATATCTTCTTTAGTGAAATGTGTGTTCATATCCTTTGCCCACTTCTTGATTGGGTTGTTTGTCTTTTTGTGGTTGAGTTTTGACAGAATCATGTAGATTTTAGAGATCAGGCGCTGGTCTGAGATGTCATAGCTGAATATTCTTTCCCAGTCTGTAGGTGGTCTTTTTACTCTTTTGGTGAAGTCTTTAGATGAGCATAGGTGTTTGATTTTTAGGAGCTCCCAGTTATCGGGTTTCTCTTCATCATTTTTGGTAATGTTTTGTATTCTGTTTATGCCCTGTATTAGGGCTCCTAGGGTAGATCCTATTTTTTCTTCCAAGATTTTTATCGTTTTAGTCTTTATGTTTAGGTCTTTGATCCACTTGGAGTTAGTTTTTGTGCATGGTGTGAGGTATGGGTCCTGTTTCATTCTTTTGCAAATGGATATCCAGGTATGCCAGCACCATTTGTTAAAAAGACTATTATTTCCCCAATTGACTGACACTGGTCCTTTGTCAAATATCAGCTGCTCATACCTGGATGGATTTATATCTGGATTCTCAATTCTGTTCCATTGGTCTATGTGCCTGTTGTTGTACCAGTACCAGGCTGTTTTGACTACTGTAGCTATATAATAGGTTCTGAAATCAGGTAGGGTGAGGCCTCCCACTTTCTTCTTCTTTTTCAGTAATGTTTTGCTTATCCGGGGATTCTTTCCTTTCCATATGAAATTAGTGATTTGTTTCTCTATTCCCTTAAAGTATGACATTGGTATTTGGATTGGAAGTGCGTTGTATGTATAAATGGCTTTTGGTAGAACAGACATTTTTACTATGTTGAGTCTTCCTATCCATGAGCAGGGTATGTTTTTCCATTTAAGCGTGTCCTTTTGAATTTCTTGTAGCAGAGTTTTATAGTTTTCTTTGTATAGGTCTTTTACTTCCTTGGTAAGATTTATTCCTAAGTATTTTATCTTCTTGGGGGCTACTGTGAATGGTATTGATTTGGTTATTTCCTCTTCGGTGTTCTTTTTGTTGATGTAGAGGAATCCAAGTGATTTTTGTATGTTTATTTTATATCCTGAGACTCTTCCAAACTCTTCTATTAGTTTCAGTAGTTTTCTGGAGGATTTCTTAGGGTTTTCCATGTATACGATCATGTCATCTGCAAATAGTGATAGCTTTACTTCCTCCTTACCAATCTGGATACGCTTTATTTCTTTGTCTAGCCTAATTGCCCTGGCTAGGACTTCAAGTACGATGTTGAATAAGAGCGGTGATAAAGGGCATCCTTGTCTGGTTCCCGTTCTCAAGGGAAATGCTTTCAGGTTCTCTCCATTTAGAGTGATATTGGCCGTTGGCTTTGCATATATGCCCTTTATTATGTTGAGGAATTTTCCTTCAATTCCTATTTTGGTGAGAGTTTTTATCATAAATGGGTGTTGGACTTTGTCAAATGCCTTTTCTGCATCAATTGATAAGATCATGTGGTTTTTGTCTTTTGTTTTATTTATGTGATGGATTACATTAATGGTTTTTCTGATATTAAACCAGCCTTGCATACCTGGTATAAATCCCACTTGATCAGGGTGAATTATTTTTTTCATGTGTTGTTGGATTCTATTGGCTAGAATTTTATTAAGGATTTTTGCATCTATGTTCATGAGGGATATAGGTCTAAAATTTTCTTTTTTTGTAATGTCTTTACCTGGTTTTGGTATCAGGGAGATGGTGGCTTCATAGAATGAGTTGGGTAGTATTCCGTCTTTTTCTATACTTTGAAATACCTTCAATAGTAATGGTGTTAAGTCTTCTCTGAAGGTTTGGTAGAACTCTGCAGTGAAGCCATCTGGGCCAGGACTTTTTTTTTGTTGGGAGTTTTTTGATTACCATTTCAATCTCTTTTTTTGTAATGGGTCTATTTAGTTGTTCTACTTCTGTATGTGTTAGTTTAGGTAAGTAGTGTTGTTCCAAGAATTTATCCATTTCTTCTAGGTTTTCAAATTTGTTAGAGTACAATTTTATGTAGTAATCTGATATGATTCTTTTGATTTCATTTGGTTCTGTTGTGATGTGGTCCTTCTCGTTTCTTATTCGGGTTATTTGTTTCCTTTCCTGTTTTTCTTTAGTCAGTCTAGCCAATGGTTTATCAATTTTGTTAATTTTTTCAAAGAACCAGCTTTTGGCTTTGTTAATTCTTTCAATTGTTTTTCTGTTCTCTAATTCATTTAGTTCAGCTCTAATTTTTATTATTTGTTTTCTTCGGGTGCCTGATGGATTCTTTTGTTGCTCACTTTCTATTTGCTCAAGTTGTCGGGACAGTTCTCTGATTTTGGCTCTTTCTTCTTTTTGTATGTGTGCATTTATCGATATAAATTGGCCTCTGAGCACTGCTTTTGCTGTGTCCCAGAGGTTTTGATAGGAAGTATTTTCATTCTCGTTGCTTTCTAAGAATTTCCTTATTCCCTCCTTGATGTCTTCTATAACCCAGTCTTTTTTCAGGAGGGTATTGTTCATTTTCCAAGTATTTGATTTCTTTTCCCTAGTTTTTCTGTTATTGATTTCTAGCTTCATTGCCTTGTGGTCTGAGAAGATGCTTTGTAATATTTCGATGTTTTGGATTCTGCAAAGATTTGTTTTATGCCCTAATATGTGGTCTATTCTAGAGAATGTTCCATGTGCGCTAGAAAAAAAAGTATATTTTGCAGCAGTTGGGTGGAGAGTTCTGTATAAGTCAATGAGGTCAAGTTGGTTGATTGTTGTAAGTAGGTCTTCCGTGTCTCTATTGAGCTTCTTACTGGATGTCCTGTCCTTCTCCGAAAGTGGTGTGTTGAAGTCTCCTACTATATATGTGGAGGTGTCTATCTCACTTTTCAATTCTGTTAAAATTTGATTTATGTATCTTGCAGCCCTGTCATTAGGTGCGTAAATATTTAGTATGGTTATGTCTTCCTGATCAATTGTCCCTTTTATCATTATATAGTGTCCTTCTTTATCCTTTGTGGCGGATTTAAGTCTAAAGTCTATTTTGTCAGAAATTAATATTGCTACTCCTCTTCTTTTTTGCTTATTGTTTGCTTGATATACTTTTTTCCATCCTTTGAGTTTTAGTTTGTTTGTGTCTCTAAGTCTAAGGTGTGTCTCTTGTAGGCAGCATATAGATGGATCGTGTTTTTTTATCCAGTCCGTGACTCTCTGTCTCTTTATTGGTGCATTTAGTCCATTTACATTCAGCGTAATTATAGATAAGTAAGTTTTTAGTGCTGTCATTTTGATGCCTTTTTATGTGTGTTGTTGGCCATTTCATTTTTCCACATGCTTTTTTGTGCTGAGACGTTTTTCTTAGTAGCTTGTGAGATCCTCATTTTCATAATGTTTAACTTTGTGTTTATTGAGTCGTTACGTTTTTCTTGGCTTTTTTCTTGAGTTATGGAATTGATATTCCTTTTTGTGGTTACCTTTTTATTTACCCCTATTTTTCTAAGTAAAACCCTAACTTGTATCCTTCTATTTCGCCTTGTATCACTCTCCATCTGGCAGTTCAATGCCTCCTATATTTAGTCCCTCTTTTTGATTATTTTGATCGTTTAGCTATTGATTTCCATGATTTCCTGTTGTATGTATTATTTTGTTTATTTATTTATTTTTTAGAATTAGTCTTAATTTGTTTGTTTTTGTGCTTTCCCTGTTTGAGTTGCGTTGATATCAGGACGTTCTGTTTTGTGTCCTTGTATTGTGCTGGTACCTGATATTATTGGTCATCAGGCCAAACAATCTCCTTTAGCATTTCTTGCAGTCTTGGTTTAGTTTTTGCAAATTCTCTAAACTTGTGTTTATCTGTAAATATCTTAATTTCTCCTTCATATTTCAGAGAGAGTTTTGCTGGATATATGATCCTTGGTTGGCAGTTTTTCTCGTTTAGTGCTCTGTATATGTCGTCCCATTCCCTTCTTGCCTGCATGGTTTCTGCTGAGTAGTCTGAACTTATTCTTATTGATTCTCCCTTGAAGGAAACCTTTCTTTTCTCCCTGGCTGCTTTTAAAATTTTCTGTTTGTCTTTGGTTTTGGCAAGTTTGATGATGATATGTCTTGGTGTTTTTCTTTTTGGATCAATCTTAAATGGGGTTCGATGAGCATCTTGGATAGATATCCTTTCTTCTTTCATGATGTCAGGGAAGTTTTGTGTCAGGAGTTCTTCAACTATTTTCTCTGTGTTTTCTGTCCCCCCTCCCTGTTCTGGGACTCCAATCACTCGCAAGTTATCCTTCTTGATAGAGTCCCACATGATTCTTAGGGTTTCTTCATTTTTTTTAATTCTTTTATCTGATTTTTTTCCAGCTATGTTGGTGTTGTTTCCCTGGTCCTCCAGAAGTCCCAGTCTACATTCTAATTGCTCGAGTCTGCTCCTCTGACTTTCTATTGCGTTGTCAAATTCTGTAATTTTATTGTTAATCTTTTTGATTTCTACATGCTGTCTCTCTATGGATTCTTGCAACTTGTTAATTTTTCCACTATGTTCTTGAATAATCTTTTTGAGTTCTTCAACAGTTTTATCAGTGTGTTCCTTGGCTTTTTCTGCAGTTATCCTAATTTCATTCGTGATATCTTTAAGCATTTTGTAAATTAGTTTTTTATATTCTGTATCTGATAATTCCAGGATTGTATCTTCATTTGGGAAAGATTTTGATTCTTTTGTTTGGGGGGTTGGAGAAGCTGTCATGGTCTGTTTCTTTATGTGGTTTGATATGGACTGCTGTCTCCGAGCCATCACTGGGAAACTAGATTTTCCCAGTAGTCAGCTAAAAAAAAATGCAGTCAGATCCCTATCTGAATTCTCTCTCTGGCTCCGGGTATTCGGATGTTAATGGGGTCGCCTGGGGAGGGTGGGGGAGGGATCTGAGAGCTAGGAGTGTAGCACCACAGAATATAGAGCTGAACACCACGTTCACGCTCCACCCCCGTTTGCCAAAATCCGGGCTGGACGGGTCCCTGGCTAGGATACTGCTTTCCTTGCTCGAAAACCAGTCCCTTCCTCCTGGGGACTTCCTCCGGTGCGCGGCACCGCTCGTGGGCACTGGGTGGGCGTTTCCCGCACGAACGGGTGGGCCCGCCCCCAGGGTCTATTCAGGCGATTATAATTAGATCCCGCGGTCACGCCCCGCCTGTGCGCGCGCCCAAATCCCAGCGGGATGACTTCCGGGTTGAGACGCTGCTTTCCCTGTTCGGGAACCAGTCACTTCCTCCCCGGGACTTCTCCTTCCGGAGCGCCACACCTCTCGCGCGAACTGGGTTGCGTCACCTGCACGGCCAGGTGGGCCCGCCCCCTGGGTCAATTCAGGGCAATAAAAATGGACTCCGTGCTCACGCCCCGCTCGTGCGCGCGCCCAAGCACCAGCAGGACGGAACCCCGTCTGGGACGCTAGTTTCTGCGCTTCGGGACCAATCAGTTCCTCCGCACGGCCAGGTGGGCCCGCCCCCTGGGTCAATTCAGGGCAATAAAAATGGACTCCGCGCTCACGGCCCGCTCGTGCGCGCGCCCAAGCCCCAGCAGGGCGGCACTTTGTCTGGGATGCTACTTTCTGCGCTTTGGGACCAATCAGTTCCTCCCGGGGACTTCTCCTTCCAGTGTGCCGCACCTCTCGCGCAAACTGGGAGGGCGTCACTCGCACGACCAGGTGTTCCCGCCCTCTGGGTCAATTCAGGGTAATAAAAATGGACCCCGCGCTCATGCCCCGCCCGCGCGCGCGCGCGCGTGCCCAGATCGCAGCGGAATGGCTCCCCGTCTGGGATGCTGCTTTCCCTGTTTTGAGACCAGACACCTCCGGGGATTTCTCCCTCTGGTGTGCCGTGCCACACGCGCGGACTGGGTGCGCGTCCTCCCGCACGAACGCGTGGGCCCCGCCCTGGGGTCACTCCAGGGAAACACAGCTGACCCCCCCCCCGCGCGCGCCCCGTCGGCTTCTCGCCTAACTCCCGGTGGACAGCAGGGCACCCCAGCTGGGACGCTGTTCTCCCCCCTCTCAGATCAGTCACTGCCTCCCGGGGGTTTCTCCCTCCGGCTGCGCCCCTACGCCGCCCGCGCCAACCTGCTAGGCTTCCTCCCGGGATGGGTTCGGGGGGGAAGGGGTGGGCCCCCTTTCTGTGCCGTCTGCCCCCCTGGGCTCTGCCCCAGATCGAGCTCCGAAGGTCACCTGCCTGGTGCGCTGGCTCCTAGTTCTGAAAACAGTCGCTGTCTGCCCGTATTTGTTCGTCCTCCGTCTCTAAGTCTGTGCTTGTTGTTCAGAGTTCATAGATTGTTATGTATGTGATCGATTCCCTTGTTTTTCCGAGTCTTTGTTGCAAGAGGGATCCGCGGGAGCGTCCACCTAGTCCGCCATCTTGGCCCCCTCTCCTTTTCTTTTTTTTTTTTTTTAATGGTACTGTCTAATCTTTGACTGCAGGTGAACCTCAGGAGTGACTTCATTACTGAGCTAAAAGGGTGTCCTGGGGCCATACTTTCAGGGTTTCTCTAGTCTCTGTCAGGGCAGTAAGTCTGATCTTCTTTTGTGAGTTATAATTTTGTTCTACATTTTTCTCCAGCTCTGTCCAGGACCTTTTATTGTGATCACTGTCAGAGCAGTCACTGGTGGTAGCTGGACACCATCTAATTGTACTAGATTCAGTCTGGTGGAGGCTGTGGTAGTTATGGTCTATTAGCCCTTCGGACTGATCGTTCCCTTGTGTCTTTAGTTTTCTTCATTCTCCCTTGCTCCTGAAGTTAGACCAGTGGAGTATCTTAGATGGCCACTCACAGGCTTTTAAGACCCCAGACCCTACTCACCAAAGTAGAATGTAGAATATTTTCTTTACAAAACATGTTATTCCAACTGAGCTAGATGTTCCCCGAGACCATGGTCCCCACAGCCCTCATACCAACAATTTGGTCCCTCAGGATGTTTGACTGTGTCTGTGGAGCTTCCATGTGTCTTCCAAATTTCTTGGCATAGATGAGTGAGCACCTCCAGCGCTGCTTCCTTTTGTTGAAACATCTCATTTAGTATTCTGTCGATTCCTGGAGCCTTGTTTTTTGCCAATGCCTTCAGTGCAGCTTGGACTTCCTCCTTCAGTACCATCAGTTCTTCATTATATGCTACCCCCTGAAATGGTTAAATGTCAAATAACTCTTTTTGGCACAGTGACTCTGTGTATTCCTTCCATCTTCTTTTGGTGCTTCCTGTGTCACTCAATATTTTGCCCATAGAATCCTTCAGTATAGCAACTAGAGGCTTGAATTTTTTTCTTCAGGTCTTTCAGCTTGGAAATGCTAAGCATATTCTTCCCTTTTGGTTTTCTAACTCCAGGTCTCTGCACATTTTTTATAATACTGTGTCTTTTCTAGCTGCCCTTTGAAATCTTCTGTTCAGCTCTTCTACTGCATCATTTCTTCCATTTGCTTTAGCTACTTTATGTTCAAGAGCAAGTTTCAGAGTGTCTTCTGACATCCATTTGGGTGCTTTCTTTTGTTTTTTTAATGACTTCGTGCTTTCTCCCACCATTATAATAGTAGTCACTGTCAGTAAATAGAAAAAGGACTGAAACTAATACAAGTGTCTTGGTTATCTAGTGCTATCATAACAAAAATATCACAAGTGTATGGCTTCTGCAAACAGGAGTTTATTCTCTTACAGCCAGGTAGCCTAGAAGGCTGAATTCAGGGTGCCAGCTCCAGGGGAAGGCTTTCTCTCACTCTGGGCTCTGGAGGAAGGTCCTTGTCATCAATTTTCCTCTGGTCTAGGAGCTTCTCAGCACAGAAACCCTGGGCCCACACACTCTGCTCCTGGTGCTGCTTTCTTGGTTGTGTGAGTTCCCCATGTCTCTCTGCTAGATTCCCTCTCTTGTACCTCAAAAGAGATTTGATTATGCCTCATCAACATAACTGCTGCTAATCCCCATCTCAACACATAGGAAAATCACATTAGATGACAAAATGATGAACAATCACACAACCCTGGGAATCACGGTCTGGTCAAACTGACACACAAATTTGGGGGGGGGGGCACAATTCAATCCATAACAACAAGTATAGAGAAAACCTCTAATATTAAGAAATAAAGGTTCTTCTGCTGAGTTTTACTATTCAGATGCTACCTTAAAATTAGATTCCTGGCTGGGATTTGGTTATATATGAATATGGTATTCCTAGCCACCCCCAGGGAGCAGAATACAAGTCATCACCCTCATACAAAGACCTGTGATGTGGATTATCGTTTATCTTAAAATAAATTAGTTAGTGCCAGTAACTTACATATCTGTCCATAATGCAATTGTATATCATATCAGGATCTTACAAAAAAAAAAAAAAAGCCACGAAGAATTAATTCAATCAGAGGTAGGCCCACCTTGAACTCTGTTCAGATTTCATTAGCTTGATAACTGAAATAACAAAATGACCTTTTAGCCAGAGGAGTAATATGACATCATACTCCTGAAACAGTACTATATTAATATACCTGAGACAAAAACTATGGTATCCTTAAATATCTAATCTTCACATATTTATTCTATTCCCCAAATTTGGCTAATTATTTTAACACTGTATGTTTTTGTTTATACACATCTCAGTAAAACATATAATGTACTTTAGTCACAGAATTATTCTGGGCTGGAATTTAGGGTACTATGCGTACTAGTCTCCTAAGGAGCAGGAAAAAATTGGTTGATATATACAACCTGTAAAATAGAGGGTGAGTGAAAACAAGAGAAACTAACTGGGATGGGTTGAAATAATATCCACAATAATGGACTCAAACATACCAATGAACATGAAGATGACACAGGAGCCAGCAATATTTTGTTCTGTTGTACATGGTGTCACCATGAGTCAGAGAGGACTCTACAGAAACTAAGGATAATGTTCATCAAAGTGGGTCTCAACCAGGACAATCCATTGGAAGCACTTAAGGAACTTTTCAAAAGTACCTATTGCCTCATCCCAGAGCAGAAGAATAAGAATCTCTAAAGCTGAGACATAGTAATTTTTTTCCAAATATTTCCCAGTTATTCTGATATGTGCCAGAGTTGAGAACTATCAAATTGGATGGAAAAATATTGGTAAAGCAACGTTGTGTCTCGTTAAAATTATCCTGTGAAAGAATAAGAATGCTCTTCTGTGACCCAAACCCCAGCAAAAAAACCCAGTGTGGTCGAGCCGATTCCAACTCATAGCGACCCTAGAGGACAGAGTAGAATATTGTGTCCTGTGACACAGGAGAATATTAAAGATGGAAATTTACAAGCAAAATCTCTTATGAAAAGGTAAAACATTGAAAGAAATAGTGTAATAATAGTTTTATGTAAATCTTCAATTTGCTGATCATTTTCTTTATGCTATTTGTTATCATGAAGATTGAATTATAAGTACCTATTTTGCCTTGAAGGTTTTCACGTATAAAAGAAGCTAAACCATCAATCTAGACGAGGTAATAGTTCTCAATAAGCAGTTTTCAGAAGTCATGAAATAAATTTAATAACAACACCCTCCTTCCTCTCCCCTTCTTTCCAGAAATACTCAAAGTATTTAATAAGCCATCTAAAATGGAAAATAAATGTTAGAGATGAAAATCTTAGTTGACATACTTTTTATACAAAATCAATAATTTACTGAGTTTTAAATATTAAAAATCATATATAATCATTGTCTTTCATTTTATTACATGCATCAATATAGCTAAACTAAAATACACAGTCATTATACAAAAAAGAATTAGTCCATGCTCAACAATTTCAAGCAGTAGCATATGGTCAGGAACTGATGGCACTGAAGGAAGAAGTCCAAGCTGCACTGAAGGCATTGGCAAAAAAACAAGGCTCCAGAAATTAATGGAATATCAATTTAGATGTTTCAACAAATGGATGCAGTGCTGGAAGTGCTTCCTTGTCTATGCCAAGAAATTTGGAAGACAGCGACATGGCCAACCATCTGGAAGAGATCTATATTTATGCCTATTCCCAAGAAAGGTGATCCAAACAAATGTGGAAACAATCAAACAACATCATTAATATCACACGCAAGCAGAATTTTGCTGAAGATCATTTAAAAGCAGCTGCAGCTATATACCAACAGGGAACTTCCAGAAATTCAGGCCACATTCAGAAGAGGATGTGGAACCAGAAATATCATTGCTGATGTCAGATGGGTCCTGGCTGAAAGCAGAGAATATCAGAAGGATGTTTGCCTGTGTTTTATTGACTACGTAAAGGTATTCAACTGTGTGGATCATAACAATTTACGGATAACATTGTGAAGAATGGGAATTCCAGAACACTTAATTGTGCTCATGGGGAACCTGTACATAGATCAAGAGGCAGTTGTTTGGACAGAACTGAGTAGTGTAAAGTCAGGAAAGGCGTGTGTCAGTATTCAATCTGTACGCTGAGCAAATAATCTGAGAAGCTGTACTATAAGAAGAACAGGGCATCAAGATTGGAGGAAGACTCATTAACAACCTGTGTTATGCAGATGACACAACCTTACTTGCCGAAAGCTAAGAGAACTTGAAGCACCTACTAAGATCAAAGACCACAGACTTCCGTACAGATTACACCTCAGCATAAAGAAAACAAAAATCCTCAAAAATGGACAAATAAGCCACACCATGACAAACAGAGAAAAGATTGAAATTGTCAAGGGTTTCATTTTACTTGGATCCACAATCAACAGCCATGGAAGCCGCAGTCAAGAAATCAAAAGGCATATTGCGTTGGGCAAATCTGCTGCAAAGGACCTGTTTCAAGTGTTGAAAAGCAAAGACGTCACCTTGAATACCAAGGTCCCCCTGACCCAAGCCATGGTATTTCCAATTGCATCATATGCATGTGAAAGCTGGACAATGAATAAGGAAGACCAAAGAAGAATTGATGCCTTTGAATTGTGGTGTTGGCAAATAATATTGAGCTTACCATGGACTGCCAAAAGAACGAACAAATCTGTTTTGGAAGAAGTGTGGCCAGAATGCTCCTTAGAGGCAAGGATGGCGAGACTGTGTCTTACATACTTTGAACATGTTGTCGGGAGGAATCAGTCCCTGGAGAAGGACATCATGCTTGGTAATGTACAGGATCAGTGGAAAAGAGGATGGATTTACACAGTGGCTGCAACAATGGGCTCAAGCATAACAACAGTTGTAAGGGTAGCACAGGACCAGACAGTGTTTCGTTCTGTGGTACATAGGGTTGCTATGAATTGGAATCCATTCAACAACAAAATACATAAATCTGTTGCACTGCAATTAACCATGACTCTCTATCCCATATATAAATAAAAAAAATCATCCTAGATCTGAGAGGAACCTTCAAGTTCACTCCTTATTTTCAGATATGGGAAAAGCCAAAGACCAAAATATCTACCCAAGATAACACAAAATAAAATTTCTCAAACAAGGAGTTTCAACATCCTGTTGCCATAAACAATTTTGAATCATGTTTCAAGTACTGTGTTATTAACAACCAAAAAAACAACAGAAGTTTTAATTGCTTTAATTTTTTCAATAATAAAGAATTTCTAAGCTTGCATCTATAATAATATATTTATTCTTCACCTGTATGCCAATATTCTGTTAAGGGTGAGTGGAAAAGGATTAGACCTATGACTGTTTTAGTTGTTGTTAGTTGCTGTCAAATTGGCTTTGACTCATAGTGACCTTGAGTGTAATGGAATAAAGTATTTCCCTGTCCTTCATGATCATCAGTATGTTTTAGTCCATTGTTGTGGCTATTGTGTCAATCCTTCTCATTGAGTATTTCCCATGTTTTTGTTCTCTGCCAAACATGGTGTCCTTTTCTAGTGATTACTCTTTCCTGATGACTGCAGTTGTTGTTGCTAGGGACTAAAAAAAAAAAAAAAAAAAATTTTTTTTTTTTAGGATAAATGTAAATTGTGTGTGAGAATGTATCGCGTAAGTGATTACCATTTACTATGTGCATTTTGGCAGCAGAAGCAAATAAATGTTGATAACCACTAACATAGATCATTATTCTCCCTTCAGTAATGTATTTAAAACAGTTATAGTCTTTCTGTTGTAGTGTAGCATATACCCTTGTAATAGACTGGTAAAATGAAGCTTCAACTGAGACCCAAAGACATACAATATACATGAAGATATACAATATATACAATAGCAAAGTGAGAAGTCAAACTATATACAAATCTCAAAGTAGGTGATGAAGAATTGCTTGGATGACTCTTAAGCTCCTCACCAACTTTGAGAATGTGAAAGAGTTTCAAGAGTTGGGTAGTAACGAAAATGGTTTGTAAACTGGATTTTAAAAAGAACTATTGATTTTCTGTGAGTCAAAAGGCCCTGGAGCTGTCCTTTATCTTGGATTCTTCCCACCACCTCACTGCTTGTCTACAACCTGCTGATCAAGAGTGCTAAACTATATCTGCCACCAAAAATCTCTTCACCTATTCCCAAAGAAAGCCCCAGGTTTAGATACATTGTGTTGGGTTGAGGAACTAAGTGAGAACCGTGGCTCTTCACCAAGATAAACCAAATTGGATCAGTGAGAAATTCCCCTGTGAACAGAGGCAGCTGTGCACATAGTACCACTATAAATCTCTATTAAATTCCTCCTGTTAGATCATGTTCTTTATTATCTATTGCATTGACTATTCACTTGACCTTCATGTAATATGTAATTTTTATATTCGCATCATCTAAGACACATCTACTGGTTCCATCCCATCTGGAGCAAAGGAGAATGAAGAAAACCAAAGACACAATGGAAAGATTAGTCCAAAGGCCTGATGGATCACAACTACCACAGCCCCCACCAAACTGAGTCTAGGACAACTAGATGGCGCCAGGCTACCACTACCGACTGCTCTGACAGGAATCACAATAGAGGGCCCTGGACAGAGCTGGAGAATAATGTAGAACGAAATTCAAATTGGGGGGGAAAAAAGCCAGACTTACTGGTCTGACAGAGGCTGGAGGAATCCCTAGAGTGTGGCCCCCAGACACCCTTTCAACAGAGCACTGAAGTCAGTTCTGAAGTTCACACTTCAACCAAAGATTAGACAGGCCTATAAAACAAACAATAACACATACAGTTCCACCATGTATACGACACTTAATGGGCACACCAGCCCAAAATCAAAGATGAGAAGGCAGGAAAGGACAAGAAAACTGGGTGAATGGAAATGGAGAACCCCAGGTAGATAAGGGGAGAGTGTTGACACATTGTAGGGTTGGCAACCAATGTCACAAAACAATTTGTGTATTAATTGTTTGATAAGAAACTAATTTTCTCTGTAAACTTTCACCTGAAGCAATATAAAAAATAAATAAATTAAAAACAGACAGAGTTGTGGGCACAATCCAATGGCATAACATTAAATACATTAAAAATTATTTCCAAGTAGGCCTTGATATATTAATGATATCCCTCAGGGACAGTTTTTCAACTACCATATGTCATTGATTCTAAGGCTTGCATTTTTTGAAATATATTTTAACATATCTGAATTCAAAATGTGGGTTACCATCACTAGTGTCTCATAATTACTGTTGGCAAGGCAGGCAGTCATGGTATGGTTTCATTGCCTGCACATGAGCTAAAATTAAACTGGGCAGCATCAAAACTTACATAACGGGTGGTAGTTGTTTGGAAGAAAGTTTTGGCGACAGTAGATGAGGACTATTTTGATAACTTCTGCACCACCAATGCTCTTGATGTCACAGGAAACAATACTGTGTGGAAAAACACAGACTGTAAAGACTGAGTCACAGCATGATTTAGAAGAATCTGAATCCATGTTAGCAATAACTAAACAATTTTATTTAAAAATGTTTATATTAATACAAGCATAAGATTGATGTATGATAAATTTATGATAAAAATCAGTCTAAAGCTGGTCTTCAGTGAAGAGAATATAAAAGGTAATAAAGTCCATTGTCATATTAATTGAAAATGTTTTTATTTTCTTTGTGGTATAGAATAAGGAAACTTACAATCATTGACATCTTAAACTCAATGAAATATTATAGTTAAAATCTATTATTTATTTTATATGCAAAGAGATACTCAAGATATACTGTGAATTGCCTTTATAATGTCCAGTTGCATTATTTCTAGAGCACTCCCTGTTCATCAGTTTGGTTTATAGTATCAAAAAGAAAGATGCAATTACTTTGGTATAACTTGCTGTAGGTGAACTGAGTTTTAAAGATTATCACGTCTTTCTTTGCATATATAGAGCTTCATTGTTTCATACTCATCATCTAAGACCTCATAGTTATGTAATTGGTGTTTCCTAATACAGTTCCATTTATTAATAATAATTCTTATGCAAAAGATCAAATTAGCCCTCCTCTATTTTTTTTTTTTTTTTTCTATTGATCAATAGTAACATTTACCCTTATTTACTGACATGGATGTCTTTACTATTTTTCAGAACTGGGATAGTAAATCTTACAAAAGCTTTAGAGCCTCAGGCCCAGAAATTTCCCTGATAATGGAGGCTGGGAACTGAACCTCTCTCTGTTCTAATTACTTCCTTATCAAGGGAACTCCTTCTTTATTGTGGGACTAATGGGTACTTCTTTGTTTTGTCATGTATATGTGTCATATGGCAACAGGCCAACCCCACTACTACATCTGTTGAGGGGCGGGTAGGAGGGAAGGGGATAAGAAAATGAAGTCCTTCAACTGCAACATGAGAGGGGCATGTGTAGACCACGACACCTGCATCAGCTGAGGGAAGTGACCCACTGGCCATGGAGGATTGACACCCACAATTGAAGTTGGCTTTGATCAATGTTTTTACTGTGTGAGTAACGTGTTGTTCCACCCAATGCCTGTGTGTAAGTAGTGTCTTTCTTGGTAACCTCAGACCATGGCTTCACAAAAATAACTTTAGAGAACTGAGCCCTGAAGAGATCAGCTGCTAACCAAAAGTTTGGCAGTTCAAATCCACCAGCTGTTCCTTGGAAATACTATGGGGCACTTCTACTCTGTCCTATAGGGTTGCTATGAGTCAGAATCAACTCAATGGAAAAGAATTTGGTTTGGTTTGTTTCAAATCAAAGGAGCCCTGGTTGCACAGTGATTAACCCCTTGGCTGTTAATCGAAAGGTCAGAGGTTCAAACACACCAGCCACTCTGCAGGAAAAAAGATGTGGCAGTTTGTTTCCATAAACATTTACAGCTTTGGAAACCCTATAGGGTAGTTCTACTCTATCCTATAGGGTTGCTATGAGTCAAAATCAACTCAACGGCAATGGATTTAGTCTTGGTCTTTGGTTCAAACCACATGATAAGTCATTGGTAAAGGAAGATCTGGCAGAGTAGGTGGTTAACATTTGAATGAAAGAAAATCAAAGATGATAACATTATAGAGTTTCAGAAAGAATAATTTATTTAACAAAGTATTAAGAGAGACCCTTGAAAAATTTACTAACCACCTTGAATATAATGGCAGAAATTGTCATCTCGATGAAACTGCTGCTTAAGTTGAATGAAAGTTAAGGATATTTTATGGTGCCCTCATGAAATTTTGATGGAAAATATTATACAACTACATAAAACCATAAAAAAGCAAAACCAAATTATGCTTTATTAGTTATAGAAATCAACACAATTATAATCTAAATTTTGTTAAATATAAAATTATTTTCATATATTTTAATTCCAGTGTTTAATATGACATCCAAATCCAGCTTTTATTCAGTTCTTGTTATGAGTTTGTGTCCTTTTTTCTCTAAGAGAACACACTGTGAATTAACATTTTCTGGGTTTTGGCATGTTCAAGAAAAAAATTGATTAATAATCTCTAAAATTTTATGCAGCAGTAACACATAGCTCACTGCTCTATAATTCTAATATTAGTTTCTCCCTTTATGCATAACTGCTTTCTTTGTTGTAACAATTTTGATCAAAGTAACAGAGTCGTGGTTGTAGAGGAAGAAATTACAGAATCGGATGGCAATTTCTTTATACTAAAATCACATATCCCATATTGCAGTATATTAAAGTGGACTCTAAAACCACACTGCCTGAATCCAAAACTCAGTTTCAGCATCAACTGGCTGTGAGACCTCTGCCTAACAATTTAAATTTCCTTGTTTAAATAATCCCATCTGTAAAATGGGTTAAATGTACCTATGTCAACTGTTTATTATGAGAGTTAGTTTGTTAATACATGTATAATTCATAGAACAATGCCTGATTGTCATCTATTGCTGTTCTTTATTGTTATATAAGTTCATAAATAAATAAAACATATTGTTGATATTTTTGTTGTTATTTTATAAATATATTATTGATGCTTAATAAATATTGAAAATTTACTGACAAACAACTACTAAGTGACAAAAGATGTCAGAAAAAGCAAGTAATTGAGCCAAGCACCAACATTGCTATCATTTAAACCAAAACATTTTGGCTAGTGCAGTGGTTTGAAAGCTGTTGAATGAGGCTTATCTTGGTAGCCTACTGTGCTCTTGTCATTGTTAGCCTTCATTTATTAAAAGCAACTGGTGACAGATCCATCCATTACAATTATTCATTATTTCCGCATATACTAACATTCAGTTAAATATGCTTTCTCATACCCAACTTCTTCATAAATACCTAATAATACACTGTGTAGCACTAGCAGGAATTATACATAGATGCTGAATGAAATAAGAGCAAGGATACCTAGAGTACTAAAAAAAAAGAGTCCCTCTATTAGCTGTGAGACCTCAGGGAACTTATTTAACCTTCTCTGGGGCTCACTTCACTCAGCTGGGAGAATGAGGATGGAAAGCTGAGGTGTCTTCCAGAACTAATATTTTGCTCCTAAATAACCTCAACGTTTTGACTTCTGCCTTGTGGCACATTCCACATAACATCACATTCAACAGATAAAAGTCCCACATTGAGAACACACTGAAATGTTTTTTTACTCAGGTTTCTGAAGATGGACATGGGAAATAAATTACATGACACAGAGCAATATGCTCTAAAATTTCTCTTTGCTACTCTCTGTCCCCAAACCTCCACAATGGCTTGCTCAGAAAATCTCTCCTCTCTCTCTGACCCCATATTGCGTTTCCAAAAATCATTCCTCCCAAATCTGTCTTCAGTGCTTCAGCCTTGGCTTTCATTGTTACATGCTCTCTCCCCTTACAATTCTACACTGTTATGTAGATCAATTTAGCCTCTTTAGACTTCAATCAATTCTTTTCATCCATTATTTCAATCAGCCCCACAAAGCAAAGTAGGCAAACACTTATAACTCAATTCTTTTCCTTTTATCTGTATGAAATTGAGAAATGTTGCCAAAAATTCTGTGTCCCAATTCTGATACAATCATGCATAACATTCAACATAAATCCAAGGAATATCTTTGAAAAGAAACTCACAGTTTTGGCAGTACTGACAGCAATACTGCCAAGCAAAAGATGTGTAATTAAAATGGAATGGCATAATGGTGGTTGTTGAGAGAGTACATTGCAGAGACCAGAACTTGGCTCAGAAATGGAAAATAATAAATACAATACAGGTATCCTTTCTTCCATTTGCAGGAATTCTTCAACTAGGTTTTAGGTTCCAAATAAGCTATACTTTTTCTTGAATAAATTGCTCTTTTGAAATAAGTTTGAAAATTTGTCACTAAAATTCATGTTAAATAAATTACTAATACTTTCAAAATAATCTTTCATCCTTTATTTATTCAAATATTTATAAGAAAATAAAAACAATTTAACTGTTACTACATGTACTTAGAGATGTGGTCGCTAAATTAGAAACCCAAACGATATGAAAAATTTTAAAAAACTAACTAGAAATCATTCATTTATTACTTCACAGAATAGGATCATGAAATGATAAGGAGTTCTACCAAAAGCATAGGCTGAATGGGTTGTTCTTTTTTTAGGTGTCATTGAGTCAGTTCCCATTCATAATGACTCTAGGCACAACAGGATGGAACACTGCCCTGCCCTTCACTATCCTCACAATTGTTGCTATATTTCCTATATATGAGCCCGTTGTGGCAGACTCTGTATTAATCCATCTCATTGAAGGTCTTCGTTTTTGCTGACCCTCTACTTTACCAAGCAGGATGTTCTTTTCTAGGGACTTCTCCCTCCTGACAATCTGTCCAAAGTACATGAGACTAAGCCTCACCTTCCTCTCTTCTAAGGAGCCTTCTATCTGTATTTCCTCTAAGACAGATTGGTTTGACTTCCAAAACAATAAGGTATGCTTTTCTCTTGCACAGTGTGACTTACTAACCAGGAAAACACACACATGCACTGGATCCAAGTCCCTCATTTTGAGTTCACTGCCCCTTATTCCCCGGTAGCATGTCTCTTTTATTCCCAATTATTTGTATTTATTGCATTTCTTAGTAGAAGTCTCTACTAATCAGCCAAAAGAAAAATGGCACATAGCTGTAACAACATGTCAGTTCTGATTTCCAATACTGCAGAGGCTCCATGTAAGTAAAACCATTCTACTCACAGCTCCTGCTGAGGGGGTAGCTCTAGAGGGCCATGACTTGTACCATTTGATTTAACTCCTTCTTGACCAATCCAGAAACAGGTACTTAATCCAAGTTCAACAATGATCTATAGGCTCTTCAGCAATACATAATGTGCCTGATACAGCAAGATAAGCTTAATTAAACTGATTTTCTCTTTCAGGTCTTCTTAAAGAGAACACTGCAACTGGTAGAAGGAAATGAAGCTGAATAGATGCATACAGAGAATAAAGAAAATAAAATGAGGTTTAGAGGCAGGGAAGTCAAATCTGGGAATGAAGAATCTCTGAAAATCAAATTTATGAGGACACAGAAACTACGAGCTACATAAAAGTTGAGTGGAAAAAGAAAACAGTCAGAAGCATAAGGAGAATAGATAATTTGAATCTACATAGAAGATATATGCTCTCTCCTATTTGGATTACTGCAGTGGCATCTTAACTATAGTTGTGGTATTATTCTTGCCCACTGTTATTTATTCATTCTCCATATGACAGCATGCATGTTGTAGCTGTTGTTAGGTGCCGTCGAGTCGGTTCTGACTCATAGCGACCCTATGTACAACAAAACAAAACACTGCCCAGTCCTGCACCAAGCCCACAGTTCTTAACCCCATTGTTGCAGCCACTGTGTCATTCCGTCTCGTTGAAGGTCTTCCTCTTTTTCATTGACCCTGTACTTTACCAAGTATGATTTCCTTCTTCAGGGACCAACCTCTCCTGACTACATGTCCAAAGTATATAAGACGTAGCCTTGCCAACATTGCTTCTAAGCACCCTGGTCGTACTTCTTCCGAGACAGATTTGTTTGTTCCGGTGGCAATCCATGGAATATTCAATATTTTTCTCCAACACCACAATTCAAAGGCATCAATTCTTCTTTGGTCTTTCTTCTTCATTGTCCAGCTTTTGCATGCATATGATTAAAAACACCATGGCTTGGGTCAGGCACACCTTAATCTTCAAGGTGACGTATTTGCTTTTCAACACTTTAAAGAGTTCTTTTGTAGCAGACTTGCCCAATGCAATGTGTCTTTTAACTTCCTGACTGCTGCTTCCATGGCTGTTCATTGTGGATCCAAGTAAAATGAAATCCTTGACAACTTCAATCTTTTCTCCATTTATCATGATGTTGCTTATTGGTCCAGTTGTGAGGAATTTTGTTTTCTTTATGTTGAGGTGCAATCCATACTGAAGGCTGTGGTCTTTGATCTTCATCAGTAAGCTCTTCAAGTCCTCTTCACTTTCAGCAAGCAAGGTTGTGTTACCTGGATAACGCAGGTTGTTAATGAGTCTTCCTCCAATCCTGATGCCCCATTCTTATGTAGTCCAGCTTCTCGGATTATTTGCTCAGCATACAGATTGAATAGGTATGATGAAAGGATACAACCCTGACACACGCATTTCCTGACTTTAAACCACTTAGTATCCCCTTGCTCTGTCTGAACAACTGCCTTTTGACATACATACAGGTTCTTTATGAGTACTATTAAATGTTGTGGAATTCCCATTCTTCACAATGCTATCCGTAATTTGTTACGATCCACACAGTCAAATGCCTTTGCATAGCCAATAAAACACAGGTAAACATCTTTCTGGTGTTCTCTGCGTTCAACTAAGATCCATCTGACCTCAGCAATGATATCCCTGAGTCCACGTCCTCTTCTGACATCCATCATAGTCCTTTAAATCATGCACCATATCACTAGACATCCCTGCTTGAAACCCTTCAATAACTTCCCATTGTACCAGGAAGAAAATCTAGCATCCTACATGAGCTATCCATTTCTACATTTCTCACTCATCTTGTACCACTCCCCACTCCTGTTCACTTAGCACCTGTATTTGGAATTTTTTTTTCTTCATTTAGGGCTCAGATCAAATATCAGTTCTTGTGAGAGGCCTTCCCTGACCACTAACTGTAATGTACCTTTATGTACCCCCAACCACTTCTGCTAGTCAATAATTTATCACCCAGTTTTACTTTCTTTTTAGCGCTTGTCACTAGCTGCAATTCTCTTATTGGTTTACTGGTTAAGGTTTATCGTCATTCAGGAGAATATAGGCAGAGACCTTGTCTGTTTCCCCAATGCTTAGGACATAATAAGAACGCGATAAAATTTTTTAAAAAGGAAAAATAAAAGAGAGAATGGAGGGAAAGGGGAAGAAGGAAGGGAGGGAGGGGAAGAGAAAAGAAAGGAAGGAGGGAGAAAGTTACTGTTCAAGAACTCCCCAGTGCTGCTACGGAATCTCATCCTCCTTTTAGACTCTGCTTTTTCCCCATAAGGTCTTGGATTTTCTAGTTTACAGTTCTTGCATTGACCTGATAGTTCAGATTTTCCTGGTTGTCTGATGAACATAAATCTCTACCGTAAACTCTCCCTTATAAAAATAACTTGTATAAATTTCAGTTCCTTGTTAATACAAAAGAGAAAGAGAAAAAAAAAAATAGGCTTAAAGGAGTAGCAGTAATAGCAGAGAACAACCGACCATTTAAAGGTAAAATGGCTGTACTTATTTTTTCACTAATCAAAAAGAAGAAAAACACCAAATAATTATATGTTTTTTGTTTCTATTATCTTGCCATGAAAATTATTTTACCTAGTTAAGTTTGTCCTTAATATAAAAAATGTATTCATGTTAATTTTTTTAAAAATAAAAGGTAGCACAAATTAAAACTAAAAATTTATCCAGTAAAGATCACTGATAATGTTTTTATATGCATTTTAAACAAAAATGAAATTATAACCTAGATAATTATTCTTAACATGATTTTTTCACTAATTAGAATATCAATAATATTACTACATCTTCAGGTATTTTTCTGTACCCTCCTTTAGCATATCTTCAGTTTATTTCAAGCAACTTGCATAATATTATATATTTTACCATTAGGTTTTATTTTTAGATAAGGTCTAAATTTTTAGAAAGAAAAACAGTGCTGAGATGAACTTTCATAAAATTAAGTTTTTTATACACATCTGTAATTTCTCCACAGGATAAATTCAAGGAGTTATTTTTGCCATGTATTTCTCTATTTTCTGAGTAATAATTTTTAAAAATAAATAAATAATTACACACCCATAAAATATCAAATATTCAACTATATAAATTAAATCGAATTATATTCATTGTCAAAAAACTAGCCCGGGAAGGAATATTTTTGGACATTATGAAACAGCTGACTTTTTAATCACAATATTGTACACAGGAGGGAATAAAGACATGGCCTCAAAATATGAACACAGGAAATATTAACAGAAATCCAAGTAGTTTTTTTGTTTTTGTTTTGTTTTGTTTTGCCTGGGTTTTAGCAAAAACAGCAACAAAAATACTATAGTGAGGAAAAAACATGAAATCAAGTTGCCATTCAGGCGAAGGATTGACAGAATCCTTGTTTACAATCATGGGTGCCTTACAGTTTATCCATTAACATATATTAAAAAAAAATTTTTTTTTCAGCTTTGAACCTTCCCAATGACTTCAGATCAGTGTCTATGTTTCTTTAATGTAAGCAAGACAAACCAGGGGACAGAAAATAAAGAATAAATGGAAAAAGAAGCGTCCTTTTCAACCATTTTTTCATACAAGCTCTCACTTTGAAATCCCCTGACAGAGGAGCTGCCTCACAAGCCCAGGAGAAGAGGATACCAAAACCCAAACCAAACCCATTGCCATCAAATTGGTTCCAACTCATGGCAACCCTATAGGACAGGGTAGAACTGCCCCAAAGGGTTTCCAAAGCTGTAAGAAAACTGCCACATCTTTCTCCCGTGCAGAGAGGCTGGTGGGTTCAAACTGCTGACCTTTCTTTGTTAGCAGCTGGGTACTTCACCACTGCTTCACCAGGGCTCCCAGGTGAAGAAGACAGGCTTCCTTAATCAGGGATGACACAAAATCTAGACTCTTCAGCAGCAATAACTGCAGTAAAGGATAAGTATTCTGACAATGTCAGTGTCTGCAAACGTTTCCTAATGTCACCAGGTAAAAAATCATCGCCATCAGCATTACCGAGTGCTTATTCAGCTAGTTCTGTACCTCAATCGCCCTTATTCTGATTTTGGCTGCAAGATTTGCAGAGGGCAGGGAGCCGAAATTCAGTATAAAATGAAATGTCACTAAAAAACAAAATGGTCAAAATAGGATATTTGATAGTGAAAATCAACTGATTCCAAGCTGCCAAATAGCAGGCATTAGTGAGGGTCTATATTATGTTTCAAATCTTGTCATATGTTGTGAAAAGCATTCTTTAGATATGTAGATAAGCATACAGTTAAACCTCATGGTGTGCTGAAGCAATCAACAGAGCCAGTTTTAACCATGTCTTCCTAATTCTGCTTGTTCAGTGATAGCACATTGGTAGGTGGAAATTGGCCATGGCGGGAGTATTTACGTGGAAATTCCCAAACACTATGAGTTAAATCAAACCAAACCCGTTGCTGACGAGTCAATTCCAACTCATAGTGACCTTATAGGACAGAGCAGAACTGCCCCATAGGATTTCGAAGGACGGATTGGTGGATTCAAACTGCCGACCTTTTGGTTAGCAGCCAAACTCTTAACCACTACGACACCTGGGTTTCCAACGCTATATATATTAAAAAAAAAAAAAAAAAAAATATATATATATATATATATTAAAAAAAATTAGGACTCTTTATTTCTCTATTTCCCAGAATTCCAGTTGTTAATTTACCAGCAAACCCCTGGAAACCTAATTGCACTTTAGTGTATTATATATTCAGATATACAGACTCTTCTGACAAATAAAATAATATACAAAACAAAATAATTAGTCACAGGCTATGATGGCTGTCAGTGTTAACTTTAGGCCCAGAAAGCAGATTTTCGATATAGACCCTTCAATGTGAGCCAAAAAGGTAACTTGGTTTTTGTTAAGCTACGCTTTCTGCTGGAATAATAATTTGCAAACACATTTTTTTCTTTAATTCTTTCATTTTAATGGGATATCTTTCACATAGAGTAAAAGCGTCACAATTGGGCCAATAAGCAACATCATTTATAAACAAAGGAAATATTGAAGTTGTCAAAGGTTTCATTTTGCTTGGATCCACAATCATTTGCTTTTTAAAAAGCAAAGATGTCACTTTGAGGACTCAAGTGTGTCTGACCCAAGCCATGGTATTTTCAATCACCTCATATGCATGTGAAAGCTGGACAATGTATAAGAAAGACTGAAGAAGAATTAATGCCCTTGAATTATGGTGTTGACCAAGAATATTGAATATAGCATGGACTGCCAGAACAAAGAACAAATCTGTCTTAGAGGAAGTACAGCCAGAATGCTCCTTAGAAGGAGAATGGCAAGGCTTTGTCTCAGAAACTTTGGACATGTTATCATTAGGGCCTAGTTCCCGGAGAAGAAAATCATCTTAGTAAAGTAGAGGGTCAGCAAAAAAGAGGAAGACCCTCAATGAGACAGATTTACACGATGGCTGAAACAATGGGCTGAAGCATAGCAATGATTGTGAGGACAGCGCAGAACTGAGCAGTGTTTTATTCTATTGTACACAGGATTGCTATGAGTCAGAACTGACTTAATGGCACCTAATAACAAGCTAAGTTTTATTCCTCAAATACCTGGAAAGAGCATAATAGCAAGAAATGTAGATTTAATTAGAGTGGTAAGGTAGAGGGTCTTTGGAAACATCAGAGGCAGATTATCCAATAGGCAAGGTAAGCACAGTGCTTACCTTGCTTACCAGATTGTCTGTAGTGAACAATTTCACATTTTTTCCACCACATCAAAGATTCCGCTTCTAGTTATGGCTGGCATCTGTCTCTCTTCCAACCCCACAGCAACTTCCTACAGAATCAAATCCTATTTTAAAATTTACAATCCCTGACAGATGTGAGTGACCCAGTAAGCGCAAGTAAGTCCATGATTACTTGTGCTTTGCTTACTAATCTGTAGTGAACAAATGTTCACTACAGATGATCTGGTAAGCAAGGTAAGCACTGTGGTGCTTACCTTGCCTATTGGACAATCAGCCCCTGGGAAACATTGTTCACCTTAAAGCTTACACACATTCTTCAAAAGTAGGGTCTGAGAAATATAGTGCAGGTGTCAAAGTATGATGCCCTCCCAATGGCAAAGCACTTGACAATAATCACAAGGTTAAAAATAATAATATTTATTATCGTGGCACTTATCACACTCTTGAAACAGCTGTTCCATATGTAAATATAATTGGAAATATTACTAGGTCATTTAACAAAAGATAATTCCAGACTTTCAGTTTCTACCCTATTATAAGTGGACCTCTAGCTTGACGACTAATGTTTCTATGTTAACCTCTGAACATGGATTCAACAACTTCTTTCGAAGCCCATTACTTCAAGTATCTGCCATTTCCTCTCATTCATTTTTCCAAAACAATTCATTTTTTCCTTTTCTCTCCAGGCTCATTGCTGCTCTTTCTTTACACTTCCTTGTTGTGTTTGTTTTTCGTTGTTACAGGTGGAGACCATGTGTCTGGAAAACTAGTAAGTACTGGATTTTGTTTTACCCCCTAGGTACTTGAAGCAACTGATTCCTCTTCCACTGCTGAGAGGCACTGAAACTTGGGAGACTCACTGCTGTTTGCTCTCCTTGAAGCTTATTGATTGTTAGTGTCTCTGGGAACCACCTGCTGGGGCTAGGGAATGTGAGTTGGTTTCTGCAGCTTCTAGTGAGAAAGTGTTCGTTTTCTTAGTGATAAATTGCCTTCCGCTAAAATATTATTGAAAGATCCTTGCTACTGCCTATTGCTCTTCTCAGGAAGAAGAGCTTTCCTTTTAGCAGGCTATTGACTGGCGTAGATAAATAAACTTGCTTTATCATTAAAGAACTCCATCAGGCTTCCAAACTTTTATTTATCCAGGAGTGATGGAAATTGTCAAGTTAATGATTATTCTGATTATATACCCATTCCATTAAGTCGATTCCAACTCATAGTGACCCTATGGGTGAGAGTAGAACTGCCCCATAAGGTTTCCAAGAAGTGGCTGGTGGGTTTATGCTACTGACCTTTTGGTTAGCAGCCAAACACTTAACCACTGAGCCACCAGGGTTTCATAATCTGAGTAGCATATAAAATAATTCCATTCAATGCAGTAAATATAAAGTATCTACTACATGTTTAGCATCATGTTAAAGAGGAAGTACATGTAATTATAAGGCGATGAGGTCCTAGAGTCAAACTTCCCATATTTGAATTTTTAACAATTTTATTAATACTTGTGCAAATATTTGCCTTTCTAAGTCCTAAATTTCTTGTCTGTAAATAGTGATGATAATATTACCTACCTTTTAGCAAGAATATCTAGGATAATTCACACAGCATTATTTATAATTATTATCACTACAAAACATAAGGAGAAAATTTGAAGAGAGCTACATAATTTTTTCCTCCCCTCAAGAAGGTTACAACAGACAAGAAATAAACAATAGAAGAAAATACATTGTATTTCTTGGCCCACCAAAATAACTGTTTTTTAAAGACGGCACTAATAAGTTCTATAAATGTTTATGAAACACAGAGTCATTTCACAGAATTATTGGTGAAGATGTAGGTACATAAAGTAAATGCATGAATAAAGATAGGATATACAAAAATAGCTAAAATATTTGGAATTTTTCTTTTTTTTCATCCAAAAATTTACGTGCTTCTTAAGAACACTTAATAGATTTTAAGAATAGTCAAACTATCATCCATAAACTCATAAACCCTGAAAATTGAAGAAGAAAGTGACAAAGAAATTTTTGATCTCTGCATCTTCAATGAAGTATTGTCACTACCTAATAACAGAATGAAACTCCTTGTGTATATGAGTGAAGATATAAGTACATCAAATTATATGAGAGCTAATTGGCTGCTAAGTATACTTGCTGAACAACTGCTATTTATACTCTAGATATTGAGGAAATGTGTTTTGCTTTATTTTTTATTTGTTTTTATAAACCATAGAAGGAATCTCTCCCATCTATATCAGTTACATTCAATTTGTCCATTCCGTCCTTCTCTAAATTTTGAAAGGCTGTAAGTTATCTGTCCAATTATGTACCTTAGTAAACTAAAGTGAAATTAGAAGATGACATGATTCATTTTCCCACATTGGTGGAATTGCACCCTTTCTGATGACTTCCTATTACTGATTATTGATGGAGCTAGCTGACTTTGGAAATGATACAACATGTATGATATGTACATGGAATGATGAATTCACAGTTTGAGATTCCAATTCAGATGCAGTTCTGTAACCTGGCACCTTCCCTAAAGGTCTTTTGGGAAGCTATAGCACCTTGTTTATACCACTTTGGCTGGACGATACAACTCCTTAGGCCGAGGACTGGCATATAACCTGTAGTAGGCCAATCAGATTCTCTCTCCTGGGTGTTTGCATCTTGAGTGAAAATGACATGAGTGAAAAAAGAATTGAAGTTGCTCCAAAGAAAGGAACGTACACACACTTTTCACATGTTACTGATACTTGATCCTTGGAACTGCCCGAGTTTCTCTCTTTCCAAAGTCCTGGTTGTTCAGACTTTTCTGTCAATTCTGTGAGTTTCTCTGTATATTTTCAACAAACTACTCTTTTACTTAATTAGATGAATCAGTTTCAATGATTAACAAAGAACCTTTACTGATGCACACCTGTACAAAGAATGTTTCCAATTGTTGATAAAAAGTAAGACAGGATATTTTGAGTTCCTTCCAAATTTTTTAATCCAAGTCCAATAAAATGCAAATGTGACAGAAAGAAATGACTAAATAATCAAATGTTTTCAAGATCTCATTATATTTAAATCAACACCCACTGTTCTCAAGTGAATTTTATCAATATTTACTTCATGTATCATAAAGTTCCTCCTTTTAAAGTGAATAATTCAGAATTTTTAATATATTCACAAAGCTGTGCAACTATCACCACTACCTTATTCCAGAGTATTCTCATTATCCTTGAAAGAAACCCCATATCCAATACCAGTTGCTTCTCATTCCCCCAGCCCCTAGCCCCTGGCAACTAATAATCTACTTTCTGTCTCTATGGATTTAATTATTCTGGACATTACGTATAAATAGAACCATACAATATGTGGTCATTTGTATCTGGCTTCTTTCACTTTTTTTTTTTCTTTCACTTAGCATAAAGAGTTGAAATTGCTCCAAAGAAATACACATCCATGTTGTGGTATCAATCAGTACTTCATTCCTTTTTATGGCTAAATACTATAGTATAGTATTTGGAGTTACCTTCCATTGAGACTGCCCAAGACTTCTGACCCCAACTCAAAAAGTTAGAGGCAAGTTACAAAGTTAGAAGGAAAAGTGCACATAAGATCACTCTCAGGCCTGATACTAATTGCAAATTTAGGGGTCTTCCAAAACCATCCTCAGGTTTGATAATTCGGTAGGAAGGCTCACGGCACTGACAGAAAGCTATTATACTCACTGTTACGGTTTATTCAGGGAAAGGATACAAATTAGGAACAGCCAAAAAAAAGACACATAGGGCCGAGTCTGGGGGGCTCCAGTCTTGAAACTTCGACTGTCCTCAGAAGTTTTTATTAGGGAATGCAGGGTCCCACCACCTCCCCCATCTTGGAGGTTTGATATCACATGGCAAAAGGGTTCCACTATGAGTCACCTTGTTAACATAAACTATAGTATGTGGTTTGAAGGGACCAACTCCTATCACTGAGGAAATTCCAAAGGCTTAGAGGTTAACTCCCAGGAGCCAGGGACAAAGGCTACCCTTCTACTGAGAAAGACCAAATTCTTTAGTACTCATATGGCTATACCACTTTGGGACTATTATGAAAAATGCTGAAAGCAACATTCATGTACAAGTTTTGTGTGCAAAGATATTTTCAGTCCTCTTGAGTACATACATACCAGTATGGAATAGCTGTCACGCAGTGCCTGGATGTTTAACTTTTTGAAGAACTGCCAAACTGTCTTTCTAAGTAGCACATAGGCCAATTTGAAAGGAAAAATCAGAGTCTAAAATACATGCTTAAAAATGAATAAGTGGCATGTAAATTCTTCATGATATATTTGACCTAGAAACCCTGGTAGGGTAGTAGTTAAGTGCTACAGCTGCTAACCAAAGGCAGTTTGAATCTACCAGGCGCTCCTCGGAAACTCTATGGGGCAGTTCTACTCTGTCCTATAGGGTCGCTATGAGTCGTAATCGACTCGACGGCACTGGGTTTGGTTTTTTAGTTTTTTGTATTTGAACTAAAGGATTCCTGGATGACAGTCACAATACTGCTGGAGTGTCTTTGTGCCTTTTTCTGTGCCTGTTAGAAGGAGCCTTACTAATAAAAGTCTGTGACTGATCGGTCTTCAAAAAGCATTAGTTTTCTTTACTCACTGAGAAGAATCCAAGGTCATTTCATGTTTGGTCAAGTCATTTACATTCTTTAGAATCATTTTACCATTTGTAAACCTGGGGTATAACATTCACTATTTTCCATCTATAACACAAAGTTTATTTAGCTTAAAATACATTTTCAGGTTTTTTAATGATGTTGGAATCTCTGGATGATGTAAACAGTTAACATGCTCAGCTGCCAACAAAAAGATAGGAGATTTGAGGCCACCTAAAAGCACCTCATAAGAAAGGCCTGGCCCTCTACTTCTGAAAAGTAAGCTGTTGAAAACCATACAAATCACAGTTCCACTTTGACACACATGGGGTCGCTATGAGTCAGAGTCAACTTGACAGCAACTAGTTGTACTGGTATTAATATTTCATAGCCTATTATAATAGATAATGCTCAGCTGCTAACCAAAGCTGGCAGTTTGAACCCACCAACTGCTCCACAGAAGAAGTGGCAGTCTGCTTCCATAAAAATTTACAGCCTTGGAAACCCTATGGTGCAATTCTGCTCTGTCCCACAGGGTCACTATGAGTTGGAATCAACTCAATGGCATTGGGTTTGGGTTTGGTTTGGTATAATAAAACTTATTCTCTGTTTTCAAAAAGACATTAGGAAATATGATTATACCTTACTATATTTTTGGGGGCGGGGGGTTACTATATTTTTGTGATTTTTGACAGCATTTAATATTCAAAAATTTAAATTATAGATTATTATTATATAATCTGCTTAAATTTTTAGAACGGAAGATTTTATTCAATGCCTTTCAATATTCTCCCTAGCTCTAAGAGACTACAAATTCTTCAAACTTCTAGCATAGCTTCAAGACAAGGAGACAAATTCTCTAAACATTTTGTTACTAGATATTTTGTCTGTGTGTGAGATGTGTAACTAAGTAAACTGCAAATTCCTTGGATTGAGAAACTGTTAAACGAAGACGTAATGCAATAGAGAGAGCACAGATTTGAGTACTTAAGCACCAGAATCTGAATCCAGAGCCTGTTTCTTACACTTTAATAAATATAATCATGGACTCAAACTCTCTGAACCTCAGATTGCTTATTATTATACTGTACAATATCTATCTCAAAAGATTTTGAGGGGAATTAAATGATATACCATATATACACAAATCACCTAACTCAGGGCTCAAAAACCGTGTTCTGCAATAGTTGCTACCTTTAATGTATGCATTCTGAAGCTATTAATGATTAAAGTCAGTAATCTATTGTCAAAAAAAACACATTTTTTAGAAAGAAAAAAATTATTTTTCCATTAAGACATTCAAGACTACTAAGAAAGTCAATAGTGCAGGCCCCCTAATATTTTTTTGTTCTCCTCATAAGCCTGTGTTAAGATTGTGCTTCTCTGCTTCCTGGAAGTTAAACATGGCCGTGTTTTGGCCAACCAAATGTCAACAAGCGTGATACAAATCACTTACAGGCAGAAGCTTTAAGAGCCAATGTGCAGTTCTCCGCACTTTTTCATTCTGCTCTGGCAACCAGCAGTGTTTGGAAGAGCAGTGGTTCTCAACAGGGTGTGTTTTTGCACCCTCCAGGGTATTACTGGCAATGTTTAAGACATTTTTGGTTGTCACATCTTGGGGTAAGTGCTACTTGTATCTAATGAGTCAAGACCAGGCCTACTGCTAAGTATCCCGCACTCCACAGGACAGCCCACCCTCCCCCAAGCCAGCCCTGGCAACAAAAAGTATCCAGCCCAAAATGTCAATAGTGCCACCTTTGAGAAACCCTGACTTGAAGCGAGATTTGGTAATAGTGCCCAGCCAGCCAATAATGGATGGGTAGCATGAGAAATAAATCTTAGCTATTTCAAACCGTTAAGATTTTTCAGATTGTGTGTTATCACAGCATAGCCTAGCTTTTCCAAATTGAGACATTTATTTGCAATTTGAGTGAAATTAGAACACAATGCATTCCCCCAAGTAATATTTAAATAATTTGGTTCTGATACTTCCGGATTTAATGTTCTTTTCAGACATGACTGCTGGGATGAAAACTGAGGTCAAAATTTGTTTAAAATGGAAAATAAATTGATCAATTCAGGTTTCAAGATAGCTTAACTTGCCTTTAGAGAGAAACAATTGTTCGTAAGAAGCATCTGGTTTTAATGCTTAATGTCTTTTCTATAAGAAACCCAATAATCCAGCCAAATGTTTGGAAAGAGAGATACATAATTTGCCTTTGAAAATAAGACTGCAGATTACAAATACTGAAAAAGGTAACTTTATATCATTTACCATTAAATAGTTTAATAATTCCTACTATTTTGCTGTGAAATAACTTAATGTACATATTATAGTAATAACAAAAAATGCTGCTTTGATTTATACTTTTATGGAAAAAGAAAAAGAATGAAAGTTATAATGACCAGAAACTTTTTTTTTCCCCACGTAAGAAATATTCCTTTTAACGAAAAATATTAGTTGTGATATCAGGCAGATGTCAACACTTAGGCAATTTTCAATTTCTGTTGTCAAAGTCACGTATTTTCTCTCTTCAAGACATCTAATTCAGTTCGTTTTTTTGTTTATCATTTTGAATGGTAAGTATATTCACATAAATAAAACATTTTTAAAATATAAAAGGATAATCAGCTAAAGGTTTTCCTCTCCCTCAAGGCCTCCAACTGTGACCACGTAGATCATGCATGCTGTGGTTTCTGCTAGTTGCCTTAGAGTCAGTCCCGCCTAATGACGACCCCATGTGCACGGCATAAGACGATTCATGAGTGGCACCCCCTGAGCTGGACCTGCTGTGGTCCTACACCCAAACCTCAAACCCTAATCTCATTTACACTAACCCTGTTATTATTTTCATACACATATTCACATATTCATGAACATATGCATCCAGATGCATATAAAATATATACCTATTCACATATAATATATGCATGTAAATATAGATACATACATCCATATGTATATAGAAACAAATGTGAACTGAAGCCCCCCCCATACTGTTTTTTCAATACTAAACCCATCTCCAAGCTAGAAAAGAATCTGTCTCCATCTACAATACAGGGCTCTCAAAGGGAAGAACAGGCAGTTCTACATGCTTTAGGTAAATAAACTGCAATAACAAAACGATTATTTGGCCAAACTGTGAACTGTACATAGTTTATGCTTAGCAATTTCCAACATCTCATTGAAGAAACACTTGTTCCTCTCTGTACATACACTTCCTCAGATTATCCGTGTTTCCTGCCACTCAAAGGCTAACATTTTTAAGTCTGCCATTTCTGGCAATACCACTTTGTCTTAGGCTGGGTTCTCTAGAGGAACAAAACCACTGAAGCATATATATATATAAGTATAATAGAAGATTTATTTCAAGGAAAAGACTCATGCTGTTGTGAAGGCTGGCAAGTCCCAAATCTGTAGGTCGGGCATCAGGCTGGAGGCTTCTCCTGACTTAGATGGTTGCAGGGACTGAGGAACCCAAACTCAGCAGGTCAGATGTCAGGCTGCTGGCTCACATCCCAAGAACTGGAGGTCAGAAGACACCAAGATAGTGTAGGATTTAGAGAGAGTAAACTTTGCCAGAATATCCGTATATATTACATACAGCCCACAATGCAAGCAAACTCCCTTTCAACTTATTGGCTCTTCAGATCAGATCACAAAATGGAGGATGATTACATAATATCTGCCAAACCACTGAGAATCATGACCTAGTCAAGATGACACATAACCTTAACCATCACATCCACCCCTTGCCAAATTGGCACTTATGCACATTTCCTTACACCCATACATAACCTCTAAATAAAGACAATTATAAAGTCATACTTGCACCTAACATGACACTACTAATGTGTGTAAAACAAAAAATGTTCTAGCTCAGTTTATATCTTATATTTTATAAGTAAAAGAATAAAAAGAGCCCTGTTGGTGCAGTGATTAAGTGTTCACCTGCTAACCAAGAAGTCAGAGGTTCAAATCTACCAGCAGCTCTGCAGGAGAAACACATGGCAGTCTTCTTTCATTAAGACTACAGACATGGAAACCCTATCAGCCAATTCTACTCTGTGCTATAGGGTCGTTATGAGTCAGAATCAACTAGACGGCAATAGGTTTGGTTTTGTTTTAGTGTAATTAAAGAAGGAAGAAAACAAAGATCTTTACTGTACATGTTGTTCTTAGGTGCCATCAAGTCAGCTCTGACTCATAAGGACCCCATTTATAACAGAAGGAAATGTTGCCTTGTCCTGTACCATCCTGACAATCATTGTTATGCTTGAGCCCATTGTTGCAGCCACGGTGTCAATCCATCTCATTCAGGAGCTTCCTCTTTTTCACTGACCCTCTACTTTACCAAGCATGATGTCCTTCTCCGGGGACTGATCCCTCCTGATAACATGTTCAATGTATGTGAGACATAGTCTCGCCACCCATGCTTCTAAGAAGCATGCTGGCTGTATTTCTTCTAAGATAGATTTGTTCCTTCTTCTGGCAGTCCATGGTATATTCAATATTCTTCATCAATAACACAATTCAAAGGTGTCAATTCTTCTTCAGCCTTCCTTATTCATTGTCCAGCTTTCCCATGCATATGAGACGACTGGAAACACCATGGCTTGGGTCAAGCGCACCTTAGTCTTCAAGGTAACATCTTTGCTTTTTGATACTTTAAAGAGGTCTTTTACAGCAGATTTGCCCAGGGCAATCATCTTTTGATTTCTTAACTGCTGCTTCCATGGATGTTGATTATAGATCCTAACAAAATGAAATCCTCGACAACTTCATTCTTTTCTCCATTTATCATGATGTCACTTATTGGTTCAGTTATGAGAATTCTGTTTTTCTTTATGTTGAGGTGTAATTCATACTGAAGGCTGTGGTTTTTGATCTTCATCAGAAAGTGCTTCAAGTCCTCTTCACTTTCAGAAAGCAAGGTTGTGTGTCATGTGCATACCGCAGGTAGTTAATGAGTCTTCCTCCAATTCTCATGCCCTGTTCTTCTTCATATAGTCCGGTTTCTCAGATTATTTGCTCACCATACTGATTGAATAAGTATGGCGAAAGGATACAATCCTTGATGGACAACTTTCCTAACTTTAAACTACGCAGTATCCCCTTGCTCTGTTCGAACAACTGCCTTATGATCTACGTACAGGTTCCTCATAAGTGCAATTAAGCGTTCTCAAATTCCCATTCTTCACAATGTTGTCCATAATTTGTTATGATCCACACAGTTGACTACCTTTGCATAGTCAATAATACACAGGTAAACATTTTTCTGGTATTCTCTGCTTTCAGACAGGATCCATCTGACATTAGCAGTGATATCCCTTGTTCCATGTCCTCTTCTGAATCCATCTTGAATTTCTGGCAGTTCCCTCTTGATGTACTGCTGCAGCCATTTTTGAATGATCTTCACCAAAATTTTACTTGTGTGTGATACTAATGATATTGTTGGATAATTTTCACATTTGGTTGGGTTACCTTTCTTTGAAATAGGCATAAATATGGATTTCTTCCAGTAGGTTGGCCAAGTAACTGTCTTCCAAATTTCTTGGCATAGACGGAATCAGTTCAACGGAATCAGTGTTGTGTCTTCTGGTGGGAGCATCCCTCTCTTTGGAACTAAAACATCGAGGCCTGCGGATATAGGATCACTAAGACAGGAAGCAGAAAAATGTTGCAAGTGGGACACTTGATTCCTGGACCAAAGAATCCTGATTATGGGCGAAACAGCACCATACATTGGATGCTAGTTTAGAGCGTATACAACCTCCGGGAGAACATTGTCCCAACCCTGCAAGGTATTGCCACCTAGCTAGTTGGATCAATAATTGCATTTTTTGAAGGCCATTCCATCATTCTATCAATCCAGCTGCTTCAGAATGATGGGGAACACGGTAAGACAAGGGAATCTCATGATCATGGGCCCGTTGCAGCATTTCATTTGCTGTGAAGTGAGTTCCTTGATCCAAGGCAACACTGCATGAGATACCATGGAAATGGATGAGGTATTCTGTAAGTCCATGGACTTTGGCAGACGCATTTCATGTGGGGAAGACAGCGTATCCAGAGTAGGTGTCTATTGCAATTATGCATTCTAGAACTGAGGAAATCACTACAGGATGTGTTGGGGACCCAATGTGAGATGGACCTGAGCTAAGACTCCATTGGTAACCTAACCTCCATACACCCTTCTCTGACTGGTGGGCCACAATGATGTTTTGGGTCTCCTGGAATTAGTGTCAGTTCAGAACCAGTGTCCACTAATCCATGAAAAGTCTGATTATTTCCTTTTTCTCAATGAACAGTCACTCTGGTAAAAGGCTATAGATTTCTTTGGGGAAGGCTGGTGGAAGGATTAACAGTATAAATTTTCAGCAGTGTAGTTGGGTCCTTTCTCAAAGGAACCTGGTCTCGTTTTCATTCAAGGGGTTGTGGATCTGTCAGCTGGCTTAAGTCTGGGAATTGATTGAAGGATGTGACTTTGTATTCTGAAGTTTCTAGTTAGGCTGTCATTCACTTAATCTAGAACTCTTCTGCTTATACAGATCAAGTAAATATTTATTGGGGGGAAAGAAATGTCATATTTTATTCTTGGCATTTGGGAGATAAAGTATCAATTTTAAATGGTTTGATAACTGCAAAGTAAACTTTTATGTCATGTTTGTTTGTTTTTTAACCTGTTGCTTGATTTCTTTATTTGTATTATATTTTTTTAATTGTACTTTAGATGAAGGTTTACAGAACAAACTAGTTTCTCGTTAAACAATTAGTATACATTTTGTTTTGTGACATTGGTTAACAACCTCACGACATGTCAACACTCCCCCCTAAACCTCTGGATAACTTCTTCTACAGTATACTAAGGCAGGGCTGGCATATCAACTTGATTTAGTGCAGGCTACCACATAACCCATGCTTCAGTGAACCAACCAAATAAACTTTTGTAACATCTGAAGCTGAAATGTTCAATGAAGAATCTGTGCTTGGTGGGGTATTTCAATAAACTCTGACTGATTCAACTTTACGCTCCTTCCACCATAATCCCATACCCTTAATAGCCATTCCCACACATATTTCCCAGGTTTCTGTTCATATATATTAGAAAAATCAAACGGTTCTTTTGGAGTGTAGTCTGCCTCCTCCTGGGCCACACTTTGTACTTCACCTCTTTGGGCTCACAGGAACGTAAGTGTAGTTGTAGGTCTAGTAGCAAAAATGGGTGGTGGGGATGGTCCTGGGAACATTCAGCAATGTTTTGTAAGGCATTTGCCTCAGAGGATGCCACTTCAGGCAATATATCAGACACAGCTTGGTTAATCTCATCAGACAGGTGTGGAAGGTATGGTGATTTTACTGGGGAGGGTGGCTTAGCAGATGAAAATGGAGTAATCTCTTCAGGTGGGAGTAAGTAGGCTGGTTCTGTTGGCAAGAGTCATTCAATGGAATCTAGGGCTCAAGGTCCCCGGTTTTCTAATTATTTCCCATATGTCCTTATTCCAAGTTTCAGGATTCCATTTCTTCCCAATCAATGCCCTCACTTTAACTTCAGACAGCATTCAATGTTGGAAATTCAATTGGCATTGTAGTTAAGCCACGCTTACAATAAGGTTCTGGGTGTGGTTTTCAGCAATATCAGCTCTGTTACTATGAGAAATAAGTTTGTCTTTCAGGACACAAGTGGTAACTTTCAAGTCTTGCATGCAGCACATGAGCTTTGACTCTGAACCCTGAGTTCACCCCTTTCTTTCACCACTTTGTCTAGGTCTAGTGGTGACCTAGTAGGACCAACCAATCACCTTCCTTATACTTCTCATTCTGACAAAGTTTTAGGTCAGTGTCAAATATGCAATCACTGAGAGCCTTCTCTCTCACAAATACTTGGTCCAATGGTGGCGATATTTCGTGTATTTCTATTTCCACCTCATGCCATGCATTAGCAGTGCCCTGTTTACTACTGGAAGCAGAGTAATCAGTACCTTTAAGACTAGTCAGACTTCAGAACAAATTTAGAAAATTCATCCCTACAGTTTTGTTCCTTTATAATCACTTTTGGTACCAAATGTCTTAGGCTGGGTTCTCCAGAGGAGCAAAACCAGTGAAGCATATATGTATATATAAAGAAAAGAAAAAATAAAGTGGCTGTCAAGTCGACCATAACTCATACCCATACCCATTGCCTCAAGTTGATTTCAACCCATAGTGACCCTATAGGACAGAGGTGAACTGCCCCATAGAGTTTCCAAGGAATGCCTGGTAGATTTGAACCATGGACCTTTAGGTTAGCAGCTATAGCACTTAACCACTACACCATGAGGATTTACATTATGACTTATAGAAATCCTATAAGAACAGAGTAGAGCTGCCCCATTGGGTTTCCAAGGAGTGGCTGGTGGATTCCAACTGCTGACCTTTTGGTTAGCAGCCAAGCTTTTAATGCTGGTTCCATAAATATAAACAGAGAGATTTATTTCAGGGAAATGGCTCACAAAGTTGTAGAGGCTGGCAAGTCCCAAATCCATAGCCGAGTGTCAGGCTGGAGGCTTCTCCTGACTTACATGGTTGCAGGGGCTAAGGAACCCAAACTCAGCAGCTTAGATGGCAGGCTGCTGGCTCATGGGGCTGCAGGAGCTGGCGAATCTCAAAATCTATAGGTCAGGTGGTAGCCTGCTGGCTCATGTCCCAAGAACCAGAGGTCAGAAGATGACTAGTCACATGCTGGATTGAGAGAGGGTGAACTTCACAAGAACACTCATATATATTACATGTAGGCCACAACCTCCAGGAAACTCCTTTTCAACTGATTGGCTATTCACATCAGATCACAAAATGAAGGATTGCTACATAATATCTTCCAAATCACTAAGAATCATGACCTGATGAAGCTGACACGTAACCTTAACTATCACACTCTTTGACTGAGATTTGGCCATAGAACTCACCATTTTGGAATTGCTAGTACATCAGTTCTACTCCGTCCTATAGGGTTGCTATGAGTCGGAATCGACTTGAGGGCACTGTTTTTTTCTTTTTTTGTAGTACATATATTTCACGTTCTTCCTCTGGTATGCATCTGAGGATTTACTGACTAATAATGTGTCAGTGATTAATAAATGCTGAAAGTGTTACCCTTGTGAGAGTAAAATTAATTGTTTTTTTCTTTTTCTTGGTAATATATATTATATGAGGTTAATTTTCAAATTGTTTAAAGCATCTGTTATGTTTGGCAACTCTCATTTAAAATAGATTTAGTAAATTTCAAGTTAGTTGATATTGGACTCATAGTAGTTAAATCTCCCCTTGAATATTTCAGTGGAAATGGCCCTCAAAATATAAAAATAGAGAAAAATATGCATTAATCTTGGAAATAAGAAAGGTACCACTCATATGATAAGATGGCTAAGCAGATCTGAATTTTACTTTGCAGATTAACTCAGAATGAAAGCCACAGAGGACCAAGTGATTAAACTCATTCTTGTGAAAGAGATTTGCTCAAGGAATACCTTAAGAAGGCCCTGACAAAAATACAATAACGCCAGAACAGGTAAGGGTTTTTATGCATGTTCAAAACAAACAATAAACTACACAGAAAAGGCACTGCAACAATGGAATGATACCACGAGAAAGAAGAGTCCATCCTAAAGATTAAAGAAACAACAAAGATATCTTTCTCTCTG
Source organism: Loxodonta africana (assembly GCF_030014295.1). Lineage (NCBI taxonomy): Eukaryota > Metazoa > Chordata > Mammalia > Proboscidea > Elephantidae > Loxodonta > Loxodonta africana. The sequence continues at coordinate 96,571,709 of NC_087346.1, read as the reverse complement.
TAATAAATTTACAAGGAATTCTATTGTCACAAAAAAATATTTTTTCCTAGAATATCAAATCATGTTGCAACATGGCATAATCAAAAAAAAAGATATCATTTTCTGCCTGAATATCTATTATTTTCACATTTTTGGCCCCAAAATAGCACAATACAAAACAGGGGAAATGTGACCTAAGCTAGACCAGTGATATTCTACCATTAAACAATTTGAATTTTGATTAGAACTATGAGGAAAATGAATGTAGTGGAAGCTGAGATATTTGGTAATAGTCTCTGTTGTCAAAGTTTTTGAATTTTTCAATGCTTAGCTGTTCGACTCGTCCTTCAGTTTCCTGAATTAGCCCATTACCCTCCGAATGAGTCTTTTTATTTTTTTTCTTTTTTGGTCATTGAATTCAATGTTTCAGTTCCTGAATAAACACATAAACTTAATTGAATGCTTATATTGTCAAAACCATAACACACCTTTGACGTTAGAGTAAGGAAGCATGAGGAAAGAAAGCAATAAGAGATCTGAAAAGTTTTGCAATTACATAAAAAACATGGAATCAACCCTTAAAATATGCTTGAGGCTTTGAAAAGCAAATTAATAAATGAAGAAATTCCATTTAGCAAAAGTAGAGTATTATTATCTAGAAATTCACCTAAAATTCTGAGGAAAAGAATGAAGCATTAAAAAAAAAAAAAAAAAATTGGCCAAAGAAAAGGGAACCAAATCCAGCTATTTAATCTACAGAAGACTTCAACGAATTCATGATAGCATAAAGCACACATAAAAACCCCATTGCCATACTGATTCAAAATATCATCAAAGGAATAAAACATAAAAACATTCATGATTTTAAAATGAACATTAATTTACATACTTACAAGATTTAACTAGTACCAAGAAAAAATAAATGTTTACATAAAAATATTTTATTAATAAAGGGCATTTCTGTAAATATCAGGAGAAAAGTGGTTACCTATAAAGAAATAAAAAGACAAACTATGTTCAAGGGTCTCCGTGGAAAAACAAATGACAATAGGTGAGGATTAATAAAGTGTTTTAAAGAAAAGATATTGTTATCGGGAATTCTATATCACAACTCCTAACATTTTTGTAAGGCAATGTACTATGCAAGGTACACAAAATATTATAACTAAATACCTCACATGTCTATGGCTTAACGCAATCCAGATTTATTTCTCACTCATGTCACAATTTGTCTCAGATGGGGGATGGGGGTGCAGGCTCCGTTCCATGTAGGGTACAGCAAGTAGGGCAGATATGGCACCAGCCTGGGGCCGCTACTGAGCAGTTCCAGATATGCTGCTGGCTGTACTGGTGTACCTGAAACTACTCACTGGCCCCCACCATCATAAGCTCATGGCATTATCAGACATGCCGCTAGACTTTCCTCTTATTTCATCTACAGGAACTAGTCACATGGTCAGACCTCATTGTAAGGGGACTAGAAATATGTATTCAGCTATGCGCCCATGTAAAGGAAACAAGCTTGAAAACACCTAACCAACACTGTTCCATACAACTTGCTGTGATGATGAAAATGTTCTGTTACACCATCTAACATGATAGGCACTGTTGTTGTTTTTGTTAGGTGCTGTAGAGTTGGTTCTGTTGTTCCTACGTACAACAAATGAAACACCGCTGAGTCTTGTAGCGTCTTCACAGTTGTTGCTATGGTTGAGCCCATTATTGCAGCCATTGTGTCAATCTATCTCTTTTTTTTTAATAATTTTTATTGTGCTTTAAGTGAAAGTTTACAAATCAAGTCAGTCTGTCACATATAAGCTTATATACACCTTACTCCATACTCCCACTTACTCTCCCCCTAAAGAGTCAGCCCTCTCCCTCATTCCAGTCTCTTTCGTGGCCGTTTTGCCAGTTTCTAACTCTCTCTACCCTCCCATCTCCCCTCCAGACAGGAGATGCCAATACAGTCTCAAGTGTTCACCTGATACAAGTAGCTCACTCTTCATCAGCATCTCTCTGCAACCCATTGTCCAGTCCCTTCCATGTCTGATGAGTTGTCTTCGGGAATGGTTCCTGTCCTGAGCCAACAGGAGGTTTGGGGACCATGACTGCTGGGATTCCTCTAGTCTCAGTCAGACCATTAAGCCTGGTCTTTTTATGGGAAAAAAAAAAAATTTTTTTTTTTTTTTTTTTTATGAGAATTTGGGGTCTGCATCCCACTGATCTCTTGCTCCCTTAGGGGTTCTCTGTTGTGCTCCCTGTCAGGGCAGTCAACAGTTGTGGCCAGGCACCATCTAGTTCCTCTGGTCTCAGGATGATGTAAGTCTCTGGTTTATGTGGCCCTTTCTCTCTCTTGGGCTCATAGTTATCATGTGACCTTGGTGTTCTTCATTCTCCTTTGATCCAGGTGGATTGAGACCAATTGATGCATCTTAGATGGCCTCTTGTTAGCATTTAAGACCCCAAATGCCACATTTCAAAGTGGGATGCAGAATGTTTTCATAATAGAATCATTTTGCCAATTGACTTAGAAGTCTCCTTAAGCCATAGTCCCCAAACCCCTACCCTTGCTCTGCTGACCTTCAAAGCATTCAGTTTATTCAGGAAACTTCTTTGCTTTTGGTCCAGTCCAGTTGAACTGACCTTCCATGTATTGAGTATTGTCCTTCCCTTCACCTAAAGTAGTTCTTATCTACTGATTAATCAGTAAATAACCTTCTCCCACCCTCTTTCCCTCCCCCTCTCATAACCACAAGAGAATGTGTTCTTCTCAGTTTATACTATTGCTCAAGATCTTATAATAGTGGTCTTATACAATATTTGTTCTTTTGCATCTGACTAATTTCACTCAGCATAATGCCTTCCAGGTTCCTCCATGTTATGAAATGTTTCACAGATCCGTCACTGCTCTTTATCGATGCGTAATATTCCATTGTGTGAAATATACCATAATTTATTTAACCATTCTTCCGTTGATGGACACCTTGGTTGCTTCCAGCTTTTTGCTATTGTAAACAGTGCTGCAATAAACACGGGTGTGCATATATCTGTTCGTGTAAAGACTCTTATTTCTCTAGGGTATATTCCGAGGAATGGGATTTCTGGGTTGTATGGTAGTTCTATTTCTAACTTTTTAAGAAAACACCAGATAGATTTCCATAGCGGTTGTACCATTTTACATTCCCACCAGCAGTGTATAAGAGTTCCAATCTCTCCACAGCCTCTCCAACATTTACTATTTTGTGTTTTTTGGATTAATGCCAGCCTTGTTGGAGTGAGATTGGAATCTCATTGTAGTTTTAATTTGCATTTCTCTAATGGCTAATGATCGAGAGCATTTTCTCATGTATCTGTTAGCTGCCTGAATATCTTCTTTAGTGAAGTGCATGTTCATATCCTTTGCCCACTTCTTGATTGGGTTGTTTGTCTTTTTGTGGTTGAGTTTTAACAGAATCATATAGATTTTAGAGATCAGGCGCTGGTCGGAGATGTCATAGCTGAAAATTCTTTCCCGGTCTGTAGGTGGTCTTTTTACTCTTTTGGTGATGTCTTTAGATGAGCATAGGTGTTTGATTTTTAGGAGCTACCAGTTATCTGGTTTCTCTTCATCATTTTTGGTAATGTTTTGTATTCTGTTTATGCCTTGTATTAGGGCTCCTAACATTGTCCCTATTTTTTCTTCCATGATCTTTATCGTTTTAGTCTTTATGTTTAGGTCTTTGATCCACTTGGAGTTAGTTTTTGTGCATGGTGTGAGGTATGGGTCCTGTTTCATTTTTTGCAAATGGATATGCCAGCACCATTTGTTAAAAAGACTCTTTTCCCCAATTAACTGACACTGGTCCTTTGTCAAATATCAGCTGCTCATATGTGGATAGGTTTCTATTTGGGTTCTCAATTCTGTTCCATTGGTCTATGTGCCTGTTGTTGTACCAGTACCAGGCTGTTTTGACTACTGTGGCTGTATAATAGGTCCTAAAATCAGGTAGAGTGAGGCCTCTCACTTTCTTCTTCTTTTTCAGTAATGCTTTACTTATCTGGGGCTTCTTTCCCTTCCATATGAAGTTGGTGATTTGTTTCTCCAACACATTAAAAAATGTCATTGGAATTTGGATTGGAAGTATATTGTATGTATAGATGGCTTTTGGTAGAATAGACATTTTTCCTATGCTAAGTCTTCCTATCCAGGAGCAAGGTATGTTTTTCCACTTATGTAGGTCCTTTTTAGCTTCTTGCACTAGTACTTCGTAGTTTTCTTTGTATAGGTCTTTTACATCTTTGGTAAGATTTATTCCTAAGTATTTTATCTTCTTGGGGGCTACTGTGAATGGTATTGATTTGGTGATTTCCTCTTCAATGTTCTTTTTGTCGTCTCTCTCTTTTGCTGATCCTGTACTTTACCAGACTTGATGTCCTTCTCCTAATAATGTCCAAAGTATGTGAGAGAAGAAGTCTCACCATCCTCATTTCTAAAGAGCATTCTGGCTGTACTTCTGCTGAGACAGATTTATTTGTTCTCTTGGAAGTCCATGGTATATTCAATATTCTTCACCAACACCAGAATTCAAAGGCATCAGTTCTTCTTTGGACTTTCTTATTCATTGTTCAGCTTTCATGTGCATATGAAATGATTGAAAATATCATGGCTTGAATCAGTCGCACCTTAGTCCTCAAGGTGACATCTTTGCTTTTTAACACTTTAAAGAGATCTTTTCCTGCAGATTTGCCCAATGCAATGTGTCATTTGATTTCTTGACTGCTACTTCATGGTAGGCACTAGGCCGATGTTACCATTTAGAATTTGAAATGTGGATAATGTGGTAATCAAACTGAATGTTTAATTTTACTTTTTTGAATTTATTTAAATTTAAATAGACACATGTAGTTAGTGGCTACCCTATTCGACAATGCACACCACATGTCTCCATCACAGGGCAGTAGGATATATGTTCACGGATGTTCGTTGGAATAGTATTTGTAATTAAAAAAAATTGAAGACAGCATACAAAAATTTAGAGACAACACAAATATCAAACAATTTGGGAATTCGTGACATGACTACCAGAGCAAAAGTTTAAAACATAATGTGTTGAATTTTGGTGCTTAGGCTATATGCATATGAAAGCTAGAAATTCTAGAGACCTGAAAGAAAAAATATCAGAATATTGGAGCATCTTGGCTCCTTCTAAAACCTCAGTAAGGACTGCAAAAATAACTATGCCTTTGTCTAAGATAACAGTTCTCAAAGTATGGTCTTGAACCTGCAGCATCAACATCACCTGGGTAATTTGTAAGAAAAGGAAATTTTCTAGCTCCACCTCACACCTACTGAATCAGAAATTCTGGTGGTGGGTGCCGGCAATCTGCATTTAATAAGCCCTTCTGGTGATACTGACACATGCTAAAGTTTAAGAATTATTAATCTAAGGCAGTAGTTCTCAACCCTAGCTGCTCATTAGAATTGCCAAGAGGACAATAAAAAATAGGGTTGCCATGGCTGCATCCTCAGAGATTTTTATTTAATTGTTACATGGTAGGACCACATTTTTTTCTTTTTATTTTTACGAGTTCTCTGAGTGATTCAAATGTACGAACAGAAGTGAGAACCAAAACTGAGGTGACCCAAACTGGATACAGAAAAGGTGACAGAGCATGACTTTATTACCCAACACTTTTTCTGCCTGTGGTCCACAGTACAAAACTGCTGAAAGTCAATCATGGACTTTTAATAATTATAATAGCTGAATTCTCTGTACCATTCCAAATTTCATGTGAGCAAGGACAGGGAAGTAGGAATCAAAATAAAAGATGAGACTAGGCCATTGTAGTGTCAGAGAAGTGAGATGAGTCTAAAACCACTGGGCGACTTTACTGCGCAAGCCTCCCGACAAAGCCTCCCTGAGATGCCTCCAGGGAGATTGTATTACCTTAGATTCCCATCTGAAACCCAGCATTGCTCACTTCTCTGAGGACATAGCCCAGCCCCATGCAGGGAAAGTATCATAAGAGTGGTAACATGCACAGGCTCGGAAGTCAAACTGCCTTGGTTGAACCCTGGTTGTGCCTTTTATTAGCTGTGTAACATGGGAAAGTAAGTTAACTTCTCTGTGCCTCATTTTCCTCACCTAGTTTTGCCTACTTTGTAGGGTTAAATAAAGTAATGCATTACAACAGTTAAAACAGGACTTGACACTTAATGTTAGACTTAATAAGATTTCAAACAGAGCCCATGCTATGTTGTTGCTAAGAAACAGAAACCAAAAAGGCAAGTCCACAATACCAAGTTAACCAGTTGCTGTAGGGTCAATTCCAACTCATGGCAACCCCACGTAGAGCAGAGTAGAACTGTGCTTCATAGGGTTTTCAAGGCTGTGACCTTTCAGAGCAGATTGCCAGGCTTTCTTTCAAGGAACATCTTGGTGGCTTCAAACCAACAACTTTTCAGTTAGTAGTCGAGTGCTTAACCATTTGCACTACCCACGGACTCTGGGTCTACATTTAATGTCCATGATTCAGGCATTGGTAACTAGCTATAAAAGCTATTATATGTATGTATTATATGTAATAATATAATTCAGGAGCCCTGGTGGCATAATGATCAAGTGCTCGTCTACTAACCAAAAGAGTGGTGGTTCCAACCTGCCAGTCACTCTTCAGGAGAAAAGACCTGGAGACTTCCTCCCGTAAAGATCACAAACCCTTAGGAAATACTATGGGGAAGTTCTACTCTGTTATATGAAGTTACTATGAGTTGGAATCAACACAATGGCAAGCAAAACAACAATAATACAATTATATGTAAAATATTGTTATAGTCTATATAACAATATATTACATAATTCTATATGTATATAGGTATGGATAGAGATAGAGACAAAGGCATAGGTACAGATAGATATAGATTAAATGTTCCAAGAACCATTCCAGTAAACAGTAAGGAACAAAACAAAGCCTTACCATGAGAGAGATCACATTCTGGCATTTTAGTGAGTTGACAAAAAATAAATAAGTAATCAAATAATATATAATATAACATTAGGTTATTGTAAGCACTATGAAGAAAAATAAAACAATGTAAGGAATAGGAAGTAGTATTTGAACACCAATTTGAAGGAAACGAGGAAGCAAGTCATGTTTATATCTCCAAGGAGCAGCTGGTGGATTCAAACTGCTGACCTTTTAGTTAGCAGCTGTAGCTCTTAACCACTTCACCACCAGGGCACCCATTCATACCTAGAGACAGAATAATACAACTCAAGAGAACAACAAATACAAATGACCTAGGGCATTATGAGCTTCATATGTCCCAAGAATAACAAGAAAGTCAATGCTGAGTGAGGTGGAGACTGTTAGAGGATGAGGTTACAGAGATGATCAGGTCCCAGACACGTAGAGCCTTACTGAGTATGATCAGGAGTTTGAATTTTATTTTAAAATAATGAAAAGACAGTATCGTTTGCTCAGGTTTAACATACAACTTGAAAAATGAAACTATGTAGTAAATTTACAGTACTGGGTCAGGAGTGGGCTAACCTTCGCATTAGGCTAGGCAAGAAATTAAAGAAATTACACTGGCCTGAAGCAGGTTGATAGCAGTGGAACTGGTAATAACTGGACAGATTCAGAATTAAACCTACATTTGTAGATATGAGTTATGATATCTACAAATCAAGTTTTTGGCCTGAGAAAATGGGTGAGTCATAGGGCCACATACTAAAAACTAAGAAAATCCAAGGGTAGGAAAATACTGAGCTCTCTTTTGGCCTTGTTAAGTTTGAACTGCCCAAGTGAATTTCCAGGAGGGAATTAAAAATGAAAGGGAAAATGTGTGGGCTAGAGATACTAATTGGGCTTCAAAAATTTATTTAAGTCTTTGAGAATACCTGAGATCACCTCTGAAATGAAATCCACAGATGGGAAATTTTCCCAATATCCCTTTTCAAGCATTATCAGAAAGAACTTGGAGAAAGAGAGACTCCAACCATTTCCACATCTGTGGGAAATATAGCTGCCCCTTTTGTAGAAATTACTCTTCCAGGAGGAAAAAAACTTTCAACCATTGTCTACCAGAATGTAACATGTATTGCAGATCTCTGATCACTATGTGTTGCTTCCAATGTTTCCATTTCTAAAAGGGAGATTCTTCTTATTGTATTTGTATTGTCTTCCCATTTTTTATTTTAAAATGAATACATTAAGATGGTTTTATTTATCATTTAGCCCGTAAATTGCCAGAGCAGGAGATGATATATCCAGATCTAATTGAGCATAAGTCAGAGATTCTAAATTCAGGAAGTGTGGCACTGATGCAAGTTAATGTATTGGTAAATGTGTTTCCAAGGCTACAATCTTTATGGAAGCAGACTGCCACGTCTTTCTCCCATGGAGTGGCTGGGAAGTATAGTGAATATATTTATTTTTGCCTGTTCAGTGACTCCTTTCCTCACTTCCCCTCCCACTTTCCTTTTGGAAACCAGTTAGTTCAAATGAATTCAATACTGCAACTTCCAGGTTAAAGGGTGGGCATCTGATCCCACCATCTGATCCAGGCTAGACAGCCATTATGCCAATTCACCTGGTCACAATGATTGGTCCAGGCATTTTATATGATTTCATACAATCCAAACAGATTCCTGCCCTGTTTTTTGTTCAAAGCAAGAGGAAATGTGCTTTCCATTTTAGGTCATGGACTTAGAAGAATGAATTGGTTACTACTGGTAGCCATAGAAAGACCCCTGGTGGTGAAGTGGTTAAGGGCTCAGCTGCTAACCAAAATGTCAGCAGTTTGAACCCGCCAGCCATTCCATGGGAGAAAGATGTAGCAGTCTGCTTCCATAAAGATTATAGCCTTGGAAACCCTATGGGTTAGTTCTACTCTGTCCTGCAGGGTCGCTATGAGTAGGAATCAACTCAGTGGCAACTGGTTTGTTTTTTCTGTTTGATAACCATAGCCTTTCACTCCGAATTGGAAGGCTGTCTGATACAAAGGAAAATGAAGGGAAGATGAGAGGAAGCTGGAAGGAGCCCTGGTGATGTCAGGTCCCTGGTTCTGCAGTCTAGAATCCCCACATCTGCTCTCAACTCTGAAGCTCTTTCTTTGTTTCTACAATCTTCCAAACTCATCAGTTGATAAACATCATGCATAAGCAAGTCTGAGTTGAATTTCTGAAACTTGTAACTAAGAATTTTAAATAATACAAATTGATTAACCTTTATCCACTAGTAGAGGTAATTAAATTAATTAATTAATTATATCCAGAAACTGATAATAAGCAATTAATATTAACAAAAAATTTACTCTAAATAGGAGTGACTATGCAATAGTGGAATTATGCATGATTTTCATTTTCTTTTTAATTTTCTGTATCTTTAATTCTGAATTCATTTTACAATAAAAAACCTCTCTGAATAAAAATTAATAAAGAAACCCACAGCGATTACATTCATATTGGAAGCCTATAGGTAAAGATACTATGCAATACTTGCGCCCATTGATCATAGGGAAGGAGAGGCAAGATATATTACAGAGGCAGAATGTGATATTGATTTGGTATCTAAATAACCTGATTTTATACTAAATCAGTATTTCCCAACTAGAAACCCCCACAATGGTGGCCTGCTTGAGGCTAATTTGTGTGCTACCAAAATTATTCACTAGTCAAAAAAGTTTGAAAAACAGAGTTAAACAAAGCTTAAACAAAGCAACAGTTTTCTTTCCTGTATCATTTCTAAAGGCTTCTGACGGCATTTTAATTTCACTGTGGTATAGAATAACCACAGCACAATTTATTCAAGGAAAATCATACCATTTATTAACATCTCAGCAGAACACAGTTGGCAAAACATACATTTAATCTTATGTTGTAGATAGGGGAAATTTTCCTTAGTAATCTTATTTGTTCTGATTTCAAACCTTAGGAAGAAAAAAAAATGGAACCAGAAGGAAAATACCATTCTTTTTCTTTCTAAGATTTGAAAACAGGACCAGATAAGGATGCCAAGACAATTTAGCCTTGATGCCCAACATCCAAGTTGTTAGGCTGAATCACAGAGAAGCAAAGCTCTAAGCCAAATAAGCAAATCTTTAATGATGGAGTCATGGTGATTTTGAAAGGCAAACCTAAGAGTATTGATAAATAAAAAGCATTTCCTACTTCCTAAAATATCAGCTATGCCTGGACTTAGCATTCTAGAGGTACTAACTGATATGCATTAGTCGTCTGATAATAGTAGTTTATTCCAGCTGTTTTAGGTGTTAAGGATCTCCTGGTTGCAATATGGGTATGGAGTGATAGCGATTTTTGAGGGAATGGTGATATCTTTAGTTCATAGATTAATACCAAAATACGAAAGAGTCATTTTTAGTTTAAAGATAAGCTAAAAAGAGGTTAAATCCTCTTTTCTCAACTATTAGGTTTGGTCCTGGCCTGAAAGAAGAAGATAGACTAAGAACCCTGGAAATCCCTGTGATCAGTCTTCTAAGATAACGTGCACTGGTATTTTGTCAGTGGCTGATACCAGGACATTTCTTTATTTTTCTTCAGTTCTGTCAAGTTTTTTAAAGTTATGGATGGTATTGGGGAACATAAGAAAAAAATAAGATGTACCCTTGGAACTTATAATTGAGGGAATTAAATTTGGCCTAAGATTCCAATTTATAAAACCCAGAAGAAAAAAATGTGAGCAGGATTAGTGGAAATAAACCTAGGAACTGACTGTCAATATATAACTGATATGAATAGGAACGTAAGAAAGTAGATCAAGTTAACCTAAGTAAAATCTCAGGAAAATTGGATTGTAATTTCCAAGTTTAAAAAGTAGAAATCAAATATTTAGAAAAAGATTTGATGAATGAAAAGGTAATAGTCAGCAAAACATACAAAAATCAAGCTGAATATGGCTTAAGTTTGCAGTGTCTAAAAGTATGATACTGGTAAATCACAAAATTGGGCAGATATATCTCATCAGAGTTCACTATGGCCCAGGAGGAATATTCATCAGAATCATATACTCAACCAGCTCTGAGTTCATGTACAACAAGCCACTTTCTAATGACCAGCTATAACAAGATGTGGACTGAATGAATAGAAGATAAAAAGCAATCTAAGACCAAAAACCTATTGCTGTTGAGTTGATTCTGACTCATAGTGACCCTGTTGGACAGAGTAGAGCTGCACCATAGGGCTTCCAAGGAGCAGCTGGTGGATTCGAACTGCCAACATTTTGGTTAGCAGCCGAGATCTTAACCACTGTGCCACTAGAAATTCATGGTTCCTGTAGTAATGTAACACATTTTCTCTGGTCACTCTAGTCCAGGGTTTAAAATAGAGACATTATTAGCAGTAAATTTTACTGGCCCTTGCTTTGTCCTGCAGTTTCTCCAGAACTTGACAAAATCTTTCCCAGTTATTATGAGAATTTCCCCAACAGTTGTCTTTCATGGACTCGTAAGCAATTCTTCTCAGTAATCATGTGACATCACCATTTTCATGTTATTTGTTTTGCTTTGCCTCTAGTCATGACAGGTGAAAAGGCAGTAAGGTCACTATTGAAAAGACGTTTTGGAAGAGAGCTTTTATTAGACGCAGGATGAGAGAACTGGATAGAGAAAGGGGGAAAGCTAACCAAGGATATGCCTCAGCTAAAGATTGGCTTCAGTCTGATCCCAAAGGGAAGTTCTGGAATTTGAATTATACCACAGGAGTAGCACACTCGCCCCGCCTTGATATAAGTGACTACTCTTTTGACTGCCCAAGTCAGACAATTGTTTATCAGATTCTCCTTGCAAGTGGTGGGGAGGTAACTTCTGTTAGGCCAAGAAGAGTTCATGGGAGAAGGGAAGAGCTATGGTTACTATCAGTCAACACTCACAGCAACAGGAAGATGGCCGTGCAGTTTAGTGAAAGGACTTGGTTGGGCTCCAACGACACACATCGGTGAGATACACTGTGTATCACATTATTTTCCCTCCATCCATGTGCAGCTTCTCTAGGATTCTGGTTAGGCTCATTTTCTGGAAAAGCTTACAAAAGAAGGGTTATTTATATGAACTACCTCCCCTGCTGCTGGAAGTGCTCCTGGAAGCACTGAAGCCATATTGAAACACATCATCTTCGACCACCCTTTCTAGAGTCTCTCTTTGTCTAGCATTTCTGTTTGCCTGCGTAGCTTCCCTTGTGAGCTGATACAGACCCTCATCTTTGAGTGGTCTGAGCTCCTGGTTATCATGCCTTTATCAGACAAAATAACTGTACTCATCCATATACAGCTACAACTACAGAGATGCTCCAGTGTGTCAAAGATACTTCTTTCAGTCTCATTATGTAGTGGCAACCCTGCCTCCTCATGATGATCAGGATCAGTTATCCCTGCCAGCATGCTAACTCATGTCTTTGTTTGCTGATTTGCAGCATGAGGAGCCCAAAGAAACCAAATGGCGTCTGTAGCTTTAAGTTTAGTGAATATTTAATTGGGTCCTCTAGTGGAAGCTCTCCCCTCTTTAAACAAGGATGTTAAGATCTACAGAGGCTAAAGTTGCAGGAATAAACCAAGCCAAACCAAACCAAACCAAACCCATTGCCACTGAGTCGATTTGGACTCATAGTGACCCTATCAGGCATAGTAGGTTTCTGAGGAGCACCTGGTGGATTTCAACTACTGACCTTTTGGTTAGCAGCCATAGCTCTTAACCACTGTGCCACCAGGACTCCAAAGTTGCAGGAATAGGAAGCGCAAATTCCTAAATGGGTCACTGGGATAATGGTAAGTGGGGCCACTCTTGTTTCCCAGACTTATGTACAGGCAGTCACCGGGTTACAAACAAGATCCTCTCTAAGTCAGTTTTTAAGTCAAATTTTTAGATAGGTCAGAACAGAAACTTATGGTTCTTATTTAGTATCAGTTAGTCAAATATCTGTCTTAGTACATATTTTACATTTCTATGCATATAAAACATTTAAGAAACATTTCCAAACCACACAGTGTTTTCATGAACATCCCAAAGTAGTCCATGAGTTTGTTATTATGAACCATTGTGTATAGTTAACTCAAAACTTTAATATAATAGTCTTTATAGCAGTCTGTTCTTAAGTATGAGTTGTCTGTAAGTTGGACTTTCATAGCTCGGAATTGCCCCGTATTCTAGCTATTGAATACACAGCTTAGTACAACTAGTCACTAGATTAAGAAGACTACTAAGTCCTAGTGGACCAAACCCAATCAATGTAATGTTTCATTTCCAAGTTGGCTCTATCAGACTATCAGCTTTTATTTTTTTTAATTAATTTTATTGTGCTGTACAAATCGAGTCAGTCTCTCATACAAAAACTTATATATACCGCTAGGGGGCCAAGATGGCGGACTAGGTGGACGTTACCGCGGATCCCTCTTGCAACAAAGACTCGGAAAAACAAGGGAATCGATCACATACACAACAATCTATGAACTCTGAACAACAAGCACAGACTTAGAGACGGAAAACGAACAAATACGGGCAGACAGCGACCGTTTTCAGAACCAGGAGCCAGCATACCAGGCAGGTGACCTTCGCAGCCCGATCTGGGGCAGAGCCCAGGGGGGCAGACGGCACAGAAGGGGGGCCCACCCCATCCCCCCCCAACCCATCCCAGGAGGAAGTCTAGCTGGTTGGCGCGGGCGGCATAGAGGCGCAGCCGGAGGGAGAAGCACCCGGGAGGCAGTGACTGATCTGGGAGTGGGGAGAACAGCGTCCCAGGGGGGAAGCCGTCCCACCAGGAGTTAGGCCAGAAGCGGGCGGGGTGCGAGCGGAGGCGGGGGTCAGCTATATTTCCCTAAAGTGACCCCCGGGCAGGGCCCACACGCTCGTGCGGGAGGACACACACCCAGTCCGCGCATGTGGCGCGGCACACCGGAGGGAGAAATCCCCAGAAGTGACTGGTCTCGGAGCGGGGAAAGCAGCGTCCCAGATGGGGAGCCATTCTGCTGGGATTTGGGCGCACGCGCAGACGGGGCGTGAGCGCGGGGTCCATTTTTATTCCCCTGAATTGACCCAGAGGGCGGGCCCACCTGGCCGTGTGGGTGTCGCCTACCCAGTTCGCGCGAGAGGTGTGGCGCACTGGAAGGAGAAATCCCAGGAGGAAGTGACTGGTCCCGAAACAGGGAAAGCAGCGTCCCAGCCGGGAAGTCGTCCCGCTGGGATCTGGGCGCGTGCACGGGTGGGGCGTGACCGTGGGGCCCAATTATATTTGCCTGAATAGACCCTGGGGGCGGGCCCAACCGTTCGTGTGGGAAACGCCCACCCAGTGCGCGCGAGCGGTGCTCCGCACCGGAGGCAGAAGTCCCTGGGAGGAAGTGACTGCTCTCCGAGCAAGGAAATCAGCGTCATAGCCGGGACCGTCCTGCCCGGATTTTGGCGGACGGGGGCGGAGCGTGAACGCGGTGTTCGGCTCTATATTCTGTGGTGCTACACTCTTAGCTCTCTGATCCCTCCCCCACCCTCCCCAGGCGGCCCCATTAACATCCGAATACCCAGAGCCAGAGGGAGAATTCAGATAGGGATCTGACTGCATTTTTTTTTAGCAGACTACCTGGAAAATCTAGTTTCCCAGTGATGGCTCAGAGACAGCAGTCCATCAAACCACATAAAGAAACAGACCATGACAGCTTCTCCAACCCCCCAAACAAAAGAATCAAAATCTTTCCCAAATGAAGATACAATCCTGGAATTATCAGATACAGAATATAAAAAACTAATTTACAGAATGCTTAAAGATATCACAAATGAAATTAGGATAAATGCAGAAAAAGCCAAGGAACACACTGATAAAACTGTTGAAGAACTCAAAAAGATTATTCAAGAACATAGTGGAAAAATTAACAAGTTGCAAGAATCCATAGAGAGACAGCATGTAGAAATCCAAAAGATTAACAATAAAATTACAGAATTTGACAACGCAATAGAAAGTCAGAGGAGCAGACTCGAGCAATTAGAATGTAGACTGGGACTTCTGGAGGACCAGGGAAACAACACCAACATAGCTGAAAAAAAATCAGATAAAAGAATTAAAAAAAATGAAGAAACCCTAAGAATCATGTGGGACTCTATCAAGAAGGATAACTTGCGAGTGATTGGAGTCCCAGAACAGGGAGGGGGGACAGAAAACACAGAGAAAATAGTTGAAGAACTCCTGACAGAAAAGTTCCCTGACATAATGAAAGACGAAAGGATATCTATCTAAGATGCTCATCGAACCCCATTCAAGATTGATCCAAAAAGAAAAACACCAAGAAAAACACCAAGACATATCATCAAACTTGCCAAAACCAAAGACAAACAGAAAATTTTAAAAGCAGCCAGGGAGAAAAGAAAGGTTTCCTTCAAGGGAGAATCAATAAGAATAAGTTCAGACTACTCAGCAGAAACCATGCAGGCAAGAAGGGAATGGGACGATGGATACAGAGCACTGAACGAGAAAAACTGCCAACCAAGGATCATATATCCAGCAAAACTCTCTCTGAAATATGAAGGAGAAATTAAGATATTTACAGATAAACACAAGTTTAGAGAATTTGCAAAAACTAAACCAAGACTGGAAGAAATGCTAAAGGAGATTGTTTGGCCGGATGACCAATAATATCAGGTACCAGCACAATACAAGGTCACAAAACAGAACGCCCTGATATCAATGCAACTCAAATAGGGAAGGCACAAAAACACACAAATTAAGACGAATTCTAAAAAATAAATAAATAAACAAAATAATACACATAACAGGGAGTCATGGAAATCAATAGATAAACGATCACAATAATCAAAAAGAGGGACTAAATATAGGAGGCATTGAACTGCCAGATGGAGAGTGATACAAGGCGATACAGAACAATACAAGTTAGGTTTTTACTTAACCTAAAAATAGGGGTAAATAAAAAGGTAACCACAAAAACGAATATCAATTCCATAACTCAAGAAAAAAGCCAAGAAAAACGTAACGACTCAATAAACACAAAGTTAAACATTATGAAAATGAGGATCTCACAATTTACTAAGAAAAACGTCTCAGCATAAAAAAGCATGTGGAAAAATGAAATGGACAACAACACACATGAAAAGGCATCAAATGACAGCACTAAAAACTTATTTATCTATAATTACGCTGAATGTAAATGGACTAAATGCACCAATAAAGAGACAGAGAGTCACGGACTGGATAAAGAAACACGATCCATCTATATGCTGCCTACAAGAGACACACCTTAGACTTAGAGACACAAACAAACTAAAACTCAAAGGATGGAAAAAAATATATCAAGCAAACAATAAGCAAAAAAGAAGAGGAGTAGCAATATTAATTTCTGACAAAATAGACTTTAGACTTAAATCCACCACAAAGGATAAAGAAGGACACTATATAATGATAAAAGGGACAATTGATCAGGAAGACATAACCATATTAAATATTTACGCACCTAATGACAGGGCTGCAAGATACATAAATCAAATTTTAGCAGAATTGAAAAGTGAGATAGACACCTCCACATTTATAGTAGGAAACTTCAACACACCACTTTCGGAGAAGGACAGGACATCCAGTAAGAAGCTCAAGAGAGACACGGAAGACCTACTTATAACAATCAACCAACTTGACCTCATTGACTTATACAGAACTCTCCACCCAACTGCTGCAAAATATACTTTTTTTTCTAGTGCACATGGAACATTCTCTACAATAGACCACATATTAGGTCATAAAACAAATCTTGGCAGAATCCAAAACATCGAAATATTACAAAGCATCTTCTCAGACCACAAGGCAATGAAGCTAGAAATCAATAACAGAAAAACTAGGGAAAAGAAATCAAATACTTGGAAAATGAACAATACCCTCCTGAAAAAAGACTGGGTTATAGAAGACATCAAGGAGGGAATAAGGAAATTCTTAGAAAGCAACGAGAATGAAAATACTTCCTATCAAAACCTCTGGGACACAGCAAAAGCAGTGCTCAGAGGCCAATTTATATCGATAAATGCACACATACAAAAAGAAGAAAGAGCCAAAATCAGAGAACTGTCCCTACAACTTGAACAAATAGAAAGTGAGCAACAAAAGAACCCATCAGGCACCAGAAGAAAACAAATAATAAAAATTAGAGCTGAACTAAATGAATTAGAGAACAGAAAAACAATTGAAAGAATTAACAAAGCCAAAAGCTGATTCTTTGAAAAAATTAACAAAATTGATAAACCATTGGCCAGACTGACTAAAGAAAAACAGGAAAGGAAACAAATAACCTGAATAAGAAAGGAGAAGGACCACATCACAACAGAACCAAATGAAATCAAAAGAATCATATCAGATTACTACATAAAATTGTACTCTAACAAATTTGAAAACCTAGAAGAAATGGATAAATTCTTGGAACAATACTACCTACCTAAACTAACACATTCAGAAGTAGAACAACTAAATAGACCCATAACAAAAAAAGAGATTGAAATGGTAATCAAAAAACTTCCAACAAAAAAAAGTCCTGGCCCACACGGCTTCACTGCAGAGTTCTACCAAACCTTCAGAGAAGAGTTAACACCATTACTATTGAAGGTATTTCAAAGCATAGAACAAGACGGAATACTACCCAACTCATTCTATGAAGCTACCATCTCCCTGATACCAAAACCAGGTAAAGACATTACAAAAAAAGAAAATTACAGACCTATATCCCTCATGAACATAGATCCAAAAATCCTCAACAAAATTCTAGCCAATAGAATCCAACAACACATCAAAAAAATAATACACCCTGATCAAGTGGGATTTATACCAGGTGTGCAAGGCTGGTTTAATATCAGAAAAACCATTAATGTAATCCATCACATAAATAAAACAAAAGATAAAAACCACATGATCTTATCAATAGATGCAGAAAAGGCATTTCACAAAGTCCAACACCCATTTATGATAAAAACTCTTACCAAAATAGGAATTGAAGGAAAATTCCTCAACATAATAAAGGGCATCTATGCAAAGCCAACAGCCAATATCACTCTAAATGGAGAGAACCTGAAAGCATTTCCCTTGAGAACGGGAACCAGACAAGGATGCCCTCTATCACCGCTCTTATTCAACATCATACTTGAAGTCCTAGCCAGGGCAATTAGGCTAGACAAAGAAATAAAGCGTATCCAGATTGGTAAGGAGGAAGTAAAGCTATCACTATTTGCAGATGACATGATCGTATACATGGAAAACCCTAAGAAATCCTCCAGAAAACTACTGAAACTAATAGAAGAGTTTGGAAGAGTCTCAGGATATAAAATAAACATACAAAAATCACTTGGATTCCTCTACATCAACAAAAAGAACACCGAAGAGGAAATCACCAAATCAATACCATTCACAGTAGCCCCCAAGAAGATAAAATACTTAGGAATAAATCTTACCAAGGATGTAAAAGACCTATACAAAGAAAACTATAAAACTCTGCTACAAGAAATTCCAAAGGACATACTTAAGTGGAAAAACATACCCTGCTCATGGATAGGAAGACATAACATAGTAAAAATGTCTATTCTACCAAAAGCCATTTATACATATAATGCACTTCCAATCCAAATACCAATGTCATACTTTAAGGGGATAGAGAAACAAATCACTAATTTCATATGGAAGGGAAAGAACCCCTGGATAAGCAAAACATTACTGAAAAAGAAGAAGAAAGTGGGAGGCCTCATTCTACCGGATTTCAGAACCTATTATATAGCTACAGTAGTCAAAACAGCCTGGTACTGGTACAACAACAGGCACATAGACCAATGGAACAGAATTGAGAACCCAGATATAAATCCATCCACGTATGAGCAGCTGATATTTGACAAAGGACCAGTGTCAGTCAATTGGGGAAATAATAGTCTTTTTAACAAATGGTGCTGGCATACCTGGATATCCATTTGCAAAAGAATGAAACAGGACCCATACCTCACACCATGCACAAAAACTAACTCCAAGTGGATCAAAGACCTAAACATAAAGACTAAAACGATAAAGACCATGGAAGAAAAAATAGGATCTACCGTAGGAGCCCTAATACAGGGCATAAAAAGAATACAAAACATTACCAAAAATGATGAAGAGAAACCAGATAACTGGTAGCTCCTAAAAATCAAACACCTATGCTCATCTAAAGACTTCACCAAAAGAGTAAAAAGACCACCTACAGACTGGGAAAGAATTTTCAGCTATGACATCTCAGACCAGCGCCTGATCTCTAAAATCTACATGATTCTGTCAAAACTCAACCACAAAAAGACAAACAACCCAATCAAGAAGTGGGCAAAGGATATGAACACACATTTCACTAAGGAAGATATTCAGGCAGCCAACAGATACATGAGAAAATGCTCATGATCATTAGCCATTAGAGAAATGCAAATTAAAACTACGATGAGATTCCATCTCACACCAACTAGACTGGCATTAATCCAAAAAACACAAAATAATAAATGTTGGAGAGGCTGCGGAGAGATTGGAACTCTCATACACTGCTGGTGGGATTGTAAAATGGTACAACCACTTTGGAAATCCATCTGGCGTTATCTTAAACAGTTAGAAATAGAACTACCATACAACCCAGAAATCCCACTCCTCGGAATATACCCTAAAGATACAAGAGCCTTCACACAAACAGATATATGCACACCCATGTTTATTGCAGCTCTGTTTACAGTAGCAAAAAGCTGGAAGCAACCAAGATGTCCGTCAATGGACGAATGGGTAAATAAATTGTGGTATATTCACACAATGGAATACTATGCATCGATAAAGAACAGTGACGAATCTCTGAAACATTTCATAACATGGAGGAATCTGGAAGGCATTATGCTGAGCGAAATGAGTCAGTTGCAAAAGGACAAATATTGTATAAGACCACTATTATAAGATCTTGAGAAATAGAAAAAATGGAGAAGAACACATACTTATGTGGTTACAAAGGGGGGAGGGAGGGAGGGAGGGAGAGGGCTTTTTATTGATCAATCTGTAGATAAGAACTGCTTTGGGTGAAGGGAAAGACAACACCCAATACAAGGAAGGTCAGCCTAATTGGACTGGACTAAAAGCAAAGAGGTTTCTGGGATAAAATTAAGGCTTCAAAGGTCAGCAGAGCAGGGACTGGGGTCTGGGGAACTTGGTTTGAGGGGACTTCTAAGTCAATGGGCAAAATAATTCTATTATGAAAACACTCTGCATCCCACTTTGAATTGTGGCGCCTGGGGTCCTAAATGCCAACAAGCGGCCATCTAAGATACATCAATTGGTCTCAACCCACCTGGAGCAAAGGCAAAGGAAGAACACCAAGGTCACACGACAACTAAGAACCCAAGAGACAGAAAGGACCACTTGAACCAGAGACCTACATTATCCTGAGACCAGAAGAACTAGTTGGTGCCCGGCCACATCGATGTCTGTCCTGTCAGGGAGCACAACAGACAACTCCTGAGGGAGCAGGAGACCAATGGGATACAGTCCCCAAATTCTCATTAAAAGACCACACCTAATGGTATGATTGCGACGAGAGGAATCCCAGAGACAATGCTCCCCAGAACTTCTGATGGCATAGGACAGGAACCATCCCTGAAGACAAATCATCAGGCATGAAAAGGACTGGTCAGTGGGGGGGAGAGAGATGCTGATGAAGAGTGAGCTAATTAAATCAGCTGGACACGGGAGAGTGTGTTGGCAACTCTTGACTGGAGGGGGGATGGGAAGATAGAGAGAGAGGGAAGATGGCAAAATTGGCACGAAACGAGAGACTGTGGGGGCTGACTCAATAGGGGGAGAGCAAGTGGGAGAAGGGAGTAAGATGTATGTAAACCTACATGTGACAGACTGATTGGAATGGTAAATGTTCACTTGAAGCTTAATAAAAATTTAAAAAAAAAAAACTTATATATACCTTGTTATACACTCCTAATTGCTCTCCCTCTCATGAGACCGCACACTCTTTCACTCCACTTTCTTTTCTCATGTCCATTCAGGCAGCTTCTGGTCCTCTCTGCTCTCTCATCTCACCTCCAGACAGGAAATGCCAGCATAGTCTCAGGTGTCTATTTGATCCAAGAAGCTCTTTCTTCACCAGTAAATCATTTTCCATCCCATATTCCACTCCAATCCTTGTCTGAAGAGTTGGCTTTGGGAATGGTTCCTGTCTTGGGCTAACAGAAAGTCTGGGGACCATAGCTTCCAGGATCCTTCTAGTCCCATTCTGACCATTAAGTCTGGTCTTTTTATGAGAATTTGTGGTCTGCATTCCACTGCTTTTCTGCTCCCTCAGGGGTTCTCTGTTGTGTTCCCTGTCAGGGGAGTCATCAGTTGTGGCTGGGCATCATCTAGTTCTTCTGGTCGCAGCCTGGTGTAATCTCTGGTTTAAGTGATCCTTTCTGTCTCTTAGGCTCATAATTACCTTGTGTCTTCGGTGTTCTTCAATCTTCCTTGCTCCAGGTAGGTTGAGACCAATTGATGCATCTTAGGTGGCTGCTTGCTAGTGTTTAAGACCCCAGATGCCACTCTCCAAAGTGGGATGCAGAATGTGTTCTTAATAGATTTATTATGCCAATTGACTTAGATTTCCCCTGAAACCATCAGACCATCAGCTTTTAGATGGTGTGATATGTGGAGTAAATAATCAAAGACCATTGCTACAACTCCTTTTCTATAAGGTTGGTCCGTGGTCCAAGGCAGTGTTACACAAGGTCCCACACTGGCAGATCAGACACCATGAGTCCTCAGATAGTGTTGCTGGCTGAGGCGCTACAAGAAAGAAAGGTAAACCCATAAAAAAAACCCATGCCTGGAATATATGTCAAACTCATCCAGATATTCTTCCCATTCCAAAATGTAAAGTTTTTGATTTAAACCAGATGCCCTCAGGTTGCTGACTGGCTCCTCAACCCATATTGGTGGCTCAGTGCTACTATTTGGTGTGAGCAGTTCAGATATTTAGCTTTGACAAAAGGGAGCCCATGCTTTGAGGCCCATGCATAGCCTTCATCTGTGCCACCATACCTACTCTACCCAGGATCCCATTGCACAAGAACTGGGATGACTAGGGACATCTACAAGATGCTGATATCTACAAGATATCTGTTCACTTGGTTGTTTAGTGCTTGGTTTTTTAATGCTCCCTGATAGGTATATAAAGATCCTCACATTTTGTGCCAATACATTCATCTACATGTCTCTTCCCCAGATCTCATTGTCCTCAATCTTCCAGTCTTGCTTGTTCCAAACCACTGATCAAAATTTACACTATTTAACAACATGTAGAAATCCAAAAGATTAACAATAAAATTACAGAATTAGACAACGCACTAGGAAGTCAGAGGAGCAGACTCGAGCAATTAGAATGCAGACTGGGACTTCTGGAGGACCAGGGAATCAACACCAACATAGCTGAAAAAAAATCAGATAAAAGAATTAAAAAAAATGCAGAAACCCTAAGAATTATGTGGGACTCTATCAAGAAGGATAACCTGCGGGTGATTGGAGTCCCAGAACAGGGAGGGGGGACAGAAAACACAGAGAAAATAGTTGAAGAACTCCTGACAGAAAACTTCCCTGACATCATGAAAGACGAAAGGATATCTATCCAAGATGCTCATCGAACCCCATTTAAGATTGATCCAAAAAGAAAAACACCAAGACACATTATCATCAAACTCACCAAAACCAAAGATAAACAGAAAATTTTAAAAGCAGCCAGGGAGAAAAGAAAGGTTTCCTTCAAGGGAGAATCAATAAGAATATGTTCTGACTACTCAGCTGAAACCATGCAGGCAAGAAGGGAATGGGATGACACATACAGAACACTGAAGGAGAAAAACTGCCAGCCAAGGATCATATATCCAGCAAAAGTCTCTCTGAAATATGAAGGCGAAATTAAGATATTTACAGATAAACACAAGTTTAGAGAATTTGCAAAAACCAAACCAAAGCTACAAGAAATACTAAAGGATATTGTTTGGTCAGAGAACCAATAATATCAGATATCAGCACAACACAAGGTCACAAAACAGAACGTCCTGATATCAACTCAAATAGGGAAATCACAAAAACAAACAAATTAAGATTAATTAAAAAAAAAAATGCACATAACAGGGAATCATGGAAGTCAATAGGTAAAAGATCACAATAATCAAAAAGAGGGACTAAATACAGGAGGCATTGAACTGCCATATGGAGAGTGATACAAGGCGATACAGAACAATACAAGTTAGGTTTTTACTTAGAAAAATAGGGCTAAATAATAAGGTAACCACAAAAAGGTATAACAACTCTATAACTCAAGATAAAAACCAAGAAAAACGTAACGACTCAACTAACATAAAGTCAAGCACTATGAAAATGAGGATCTCACAATTTACTAAGAAAAACGCCTCAGCACAAAAAAGTATGTGGAAAAATGAAATTGTCAACAACACACATAAAAAGGCATCAAAATGACAGCACTAAAAACTTATTTATCTATAATTACCCTGAATATAAATGGACTAAATGCACCAATAAAGAGACAGAGAGTCACAGACTGGATAAAGGAACACGATCCATCTATATGCTGCCTACAAGAGACACACCTTAGACTTAGAGACACAAACAAACTAAAACTCAAAGGATGGAAAAAAGTATATCAAGCAAACAATAAGCAAAAAAGAAGAGGAGTAGCAATATTAATTTCTGACAAAATGGACTTTAGACTTAAATCCACCACAAAGGATAAAGAAGGACACTATATAATGATAAAAGGGACAATTGATCAGGAAGACATAACCATATTAAATATTTATGCACCCAATGACAGGGCTGCAAGATACATAAATCAAATTTTAACAGAATTGAAAAGCGAGATAGATACCTCCACAATTATAGTAGGAGACTTCAACACACCACTTTCGGAGAAGGACAGGACATCCAGTAAGAAGCTCAACAGAGACACGGAAGATCTAATTACAACAATCAACCAACTTGACCTCATTGACTTATACAGAACTCTCCACCCAACTGCTGCAAAATATACTTTTTTTTCTAGTGCACATGGAACATTCTCTACAATAGACCACATATTAGGTCATAAAACAAACCTTTGCAGAGTCCAAAACATCGAAATATTACAAAGCATGTTCTCAGACCACAAGGCAATAAAACTAGAGATCAATAACAGAAAAACGAGGGAAAAGAAATCAAATACTTGGAAAATGAACAATAC
Source organism: Loxodonta africana (assembly GCF_030014295.1). NCBI lineage: Eukaryota > Metazoa > Chordata > Mammalia > Proboscidea > Elephantidae > Loxodonta > Loxodonta africana. The sequence goes on along the minus strand of NC_087346.1, from coordinate 96,547,499 downwards.
CCTCCTGAAAAAAGACTGGGTTATAGAAGACATCAAGGAGGGAATAAGGAAATTCTTAGAAAGCAACGAGAATGAAAATACTTCCTATCAAAACCTCTGGGACACAGCAAAAGCAGTGCTCAGAGGCCAATTTATATCGATAAATGCACACATACAAAAAGAAGAAAGAGCCAAAATCAGAGAACTGTCCCGACAACTTGAACAAATAGAAAGTGAGCAACAAAAGAATCCATCAGGCACCAGAAGAAAACAAATAATAAAAATTAGAGCTGAACTAAATGAATTAGAGAACAGAAAAACAATTGAAAGAATTAACAAAGCCAAAAGCTGGTTCTTTGAAAAAACTAACAAAATTGATAAACCATTGGCTAGACTGACTAAAGAAATACAGGAAAGGAAACAAATAACCCGAATAAGAAATGAGAAGGACCACATCACAACAGAACCAAATAAAATTAAAAGAATCATTTCAGATTATTATGAAAAATTGTACTCTAACAAATTTGAAAACCTAGAAGAAATGGATGAATTCCTGGAAAAATACTACCTACCTAAACTAACACATTCAGAAGTAGAACAACTAAATAGACCCATAACAAAAAAAGAGATTGAAACGGTAATCAAAAAACTCCCAACAAAAAAAAGCCCTGGCCCGGACGGCTTCACTGCAGAGTTCTACTAAACTTTCAGAGAAGAGTTAACACCACTACTACTAAAGGTATTCCAAAGCATAGAAAATGACGGAATACTACCCAACTCATTCTATGAAGCCACCATCTCCCTGATACCAAAACCAGGTAAAGACATTACAAAAAAAGAAAATTATAGACCTATATCCCTCATGAACATTGATGCAAAAATCCTCAACAAAATTCTAGCCAATAGAATCCAACAACACATCAAAAAAATAATTCACCCTGATCAAGTGGGATTTATACCAGGTATGCAAGGCTGGTTTAATATCAGAAAAACCATTAATGTAATCCATCACATAAATAAAACAAAAGACAAAAACCACATGATCTTATCAATTGATGCAGAAAAGGCATTTGACAAAGTCCAACACCCATTCATGATAAAAACTCTTACCAAAATAGGAATTGAAGGAAAATTCCTCAACATAATAAAGGGCATCTATGCAAAGCCAACAGCCAATATCACTCTAAATGGAGAGAACCTGAAAGCATTTCCCTTCAGAACGGGAACCAGACAAGGATGCCCTTTATCACCGCTCTTATTCAACATCGTGTTGGAAGTCTTAGCCAGGGCAATTAGGCTAGACAAAGAAATAAAAGGTATCCGGATTGGCAAGGAAGAAGTAAAGTTATCACTATTTGCAGATGACATGATTATATACACAGAAAACCCTAAGGACTCCTCCAGAAAACTACTGAAACTAATAGAAGAGTTTGGCAGAGTCTCAGGTTATAAAATAAACATACAAAAATCACTTGGATTCCTCTACATCAACAAAAAGAACACCGAAGAGGAAATAACCAAATCCATACCATTCACAGTAGCCCTCAAGAAGATAAGATACTTAGGAATAAATCTTACCAAGGATGTAAAAGACCTATACAAAGAAAACTACAAAGCTCTACTACAAGAAATTCAAAAGGACATACTTAAGTGGAAAAACATACCCTGCTCATGGATAGGAAGACTTAACATAGTAAAAATGTCTATTCTACCAAAAGCCATCTATACATTTAACGCACTTCCGATCCAAATTCCAATGTCATATTTTAAGGGGATAGAGAAACAAATCACCAATTTCATATGGAAGGGAAAGAAGCCCCGGATAAGCAAAGCACTACTGAAAAAGAAGAAGAAAGTGGGAGGCCTCACCTTACCTGACTTCAGAACCTATTATACAGCCACAGTAGTCAAAACAGCCTGGTACTGGTACAACAACAGACACATAGACCAATGGAACAGAATTGAGAACCCAGACATAGATCCATCCACGTATGAGCAGCTGATATTTGACAAAGGACCAGTGTCAATTAACTGGGGAAAAGAAAGCCTTTTTAACAAATGGTGCTGGCATAACTGGATATCCATTTGCAAAAAAATGAAACAGGACCCATACCTCACACCATGCACAAAAACTAACTCCAAGTGGATCAAAGACCTAAACATAAAGACTAAAACGATAAAGATCATGGAAGAAAAAATTGGGACAACCCTAGGAGCCCTAATACAAGGTATAAACAGAATACAAAACATTACCAAAAATGATGAAGAGAAACCAGATAACTGGGAGCTCCTAAAAATCAAACACCTATGCTCATCTAGAGACTTCTCCAAAAGAGTAAAAAGACCACCTACAGACTGGGAAAGAATTTTCAGCTATGACATCTCCGACCAGCACCTGATCTCTAAAATCTACATGATTCTGTCAAAACTCAACCACAAAAAGACAAACAACCCAATCAAGAAGTGGGCAAAGGATATGAACACACATTTCACTAAAGAAGATATTCAGGCAGCCAACAGATACATGAGAAAATGCTCTCGATCATTAGCCATTAGAGAAATGCAAATTAAAACTACGATGAGATTCCATCTCACACCAGCAAGGCTGGCGTTAATCCAAAAAACACAAAATAATAAATGTTAGAGAGGCTGCGGAGAGATTGGAACTCTCATACACTGCTGGTGGCAATGTTAAATGGTACAACCACTTTGGAAATCTATCTGGCGTTATCTTAAACAGTTAGAAATAGAACTACCATACAACCCAGAAATCCCACTCCTCGGAATATACCCTAAAAATACAAGACCCTTCACACAAACAGATATATGCACACCCATGTTTATTGCAGCTCTGTTTACAATAGCAAAAAGCTGGAAGCAACCAAGGTGTCCATCAACGGATGAATGGGTAAATAAATTGTGGTATATTCACACAATGGAATACTACGCATCGATAAAGAACAGTGACCAATCTCTGAAACATTTCATAACATGGAGGAACCTGGAAGGCATTATGCTGAGCGAAATTAGTCAGAGGCAAAAGGACAAATATCGTATAAGACCACTATTATAAGATCTTGAGAAATAGTAAACCTGAGAAGAACACATACTTTTGTGGTTACGAGGGGGGGAGGGAGGGAGGGTGGGAGAGGGTTTTTTATTGATTAATCAGTAGATAAGAACTGCTTTAGGTGAAGGGAAAGACAACACTCAATACATGGAAGGTCAGCTCAATTGGACTGGACCAAAAGCAAAGAAGTTTCCGGGATAAAATGAATGCTTCAAAGGTCAGGGGAGCAAGTGCGGGGGTCTGGGGAACATGGTTTGCGGGGACTTCTAAGTCAATTGGCAAAATAATTCTATTATGAAATCATTCTGCATCCCACTTTGAAATGTGGCGTCTGGGGTCTTAAATGCTAACAAGCGGCCATCTAAGATGCAGCAATTGGTCTCAACCCACCTGGAGCAAAGGAAAATGAAGAACACCAAGGCCACACGACAACTAAGAGCCCAAGAGACAGAAAGGGCCACATGAACCAGAGACCTACATCATCCTGAGACCAGAAGAACTAGTTGGTGCCCGGCCACAATCGATGACTGCCCTGACAGGGAGCACAGCAGAGGACCCCTGAGGGAGCAGGAGATCAGTGGGATGCAGACCCCAAATTCTCATAAAAAGACCAAACTTAATGGTCTGACTGAGACTGGAGGAATCCCGGCGGCCATGCTCCCCAGACCTTCAGTTGACACAGGACAGGAACCATCCCCGAAGACAACTCATCAGAAATGAAAGGGACTGGTCAGCGGGTGGGAGAGAGACGCTGATGAAGAGTGAGCTAATTATATTAGGTGGACACTTGAGATTGTGTTGGCAACTCTTGTCTGGAGGGGGGATGGGAGGATAGAGAGAGAGGGAAGCCGGCAAAATTGTCAAGAAAGGAGAGACTGAAAGGGCTGACTCAAGAGGGGGAGAGCAAGTGGGAGTAGGGAGTGAGATGTATGTAAACTTATATGTGACAAACTGATTGGATTTGTAAATGTTCACTTGAAGCTTAATAAAAGTTATTAAAAAAAATTTACACTATTTAACACTGGTCGTGTGTCTATATATATATGCTTCCCATTTCTCTATTCACAAAAAGTGGATCAGGTGCTATATCTTTTAGGATGCAGTGCATACTTTCAACCAATGGCAGTTTTGTGGTTATGTGTCCCCAGTAATTAGAATACATCAGTCTAGGAATCAAAATGTGGAAGCAGAAGTGACCCAGTTGGGAAATTTGTGCTTTCAGGAAGCAAAGAAAGGAGTTACTATCCAGGCAGGAGTAATTGATCCTGACCATGAACTGTTCGTCTGCTGCTACATAATGGAGACAAAGAAGAACATGTTTGGCTGAGAGAAATTCTTTAGGGAAGGCAGCTTCTGAGTTGTAATCAGACAACACTCAGCAGCTGGGGGATGAGTGCACTGTCTGGTATATGGGAACTAGGAGGAGCACCAGCAGCATCCACTACCATCTCTGCCTCCAACAGTTAAACAGAGACACTACTTTCCATCAGTTCAGCCACTTCTACCTGGTATAAACTCTTCTGCCAGTGGCATACTACCACCATGCATCGTCTGGGTAATTCTCCTGCTTCTCATGAATCACCACTTCCACCAGACATTGGCCATCTGTGACTCCTCTTGTTCCCCTCAATCATATACTATCATCTCACTCAGGCACTACTATCTCCTCACTACATACCGTAAATATTTAAATAATAACTGATTCTTCTGATATGTACTGCTCCTACCTCTGCCAATATTGTTGATTCACAGGAGACCTTGAGAAGCCAAAGCCCTATTGTGGTCTTTGGCTACATAGGAGAGAATGCCTCTCTTCTTTTTTGTGTGTCACACTCTCTTAGAGAATTTAAGCAGAACTATCATGAATCCCAGTGTTTTGCAATATTTGCTCAGAGCTCTCTTAGAATTCAGACATGAGTTTAGAGACAGTAGGCTGGGGTTTAATTTGTGTAACAGACAGGCAGGTATTTTCAGAATCACTCCTCTGACTGAAGAACTAAAGCTGGTCTCCTACATCACTTAGAATGTAATATTTTCAAGAAAGTTTCTTAATCTCTCATCTCATACAAATAGGATTCTGGAAACTGCCTGGCCAGTACATCTGTCTGACATTTCCAGGTGTATCTGAATCCCAAGAGCAGGAGCAGCTCAGGCTTAAGTCAAACCAGCACACACAGTAATTTGCAGATGTTGTATATATTTTAGCGTCTTCTAAACTCTTTGTTGTATCTGTCTCCCAAAGCCAATTCAGAGGTCCAATAATGATTGAGTCAATCCCCTGCACCTTGATAAATTCATCAAGGTAACGCTATCCAACGAGGACTTTCTGGAGTCTAGAATCAAGGTTTACTCCTGAAAGCACCGCAACCTCATCATTGTCTCATTCTCTTCCTAAAAGAAATATGTTTCTTACTCTTCTTATTTTTTTCATTTCATTTTTACTAACTACATTTTTGTCATTTTGTATTTGATTTTGTAACAGATGCAGATTATAAACAGCAGCAATGATTCAGAAGCTCCTGAAAACAGAACTCAAAGGTTGTAAAACACATGCTGCATATGCTTTGTAAACATTTTCATTTCACAATTGTCTCTACGAAGATCTGAAATGTTTGACTCAAGCTTGACGATGATAGGCTTCAGCAAGCTCTAAATCGTTTTTTCTTCTGCTTTTCAAATATTATATTTGCCATTGCCTTATCTATATATAAAACATTTAATGAAGACTAAAGCAATAAAATAAATCAGGTAATAAATACAAACGCTCTCTGAAAAAAGAGATCTACTTCATTTTTAGATGACTCTGAGTTTTTGCTGGGCTGAGTATAAGACTTCCGGTAATTCATTTTCAAATGAGCAAATTGTGTACTTCGGTAAGCGATAAAAGAAGCATATTTCCTTCTATCAAATCTGTGGTTTTTAACCTCATGACGTATAGTGTTCTCATGACCAAAAATTTATTAAGTCTACAGAAAGGAAATAAGGTTAATTTATTTGGCATCGTATCCCATCTCTCAGTAGTTCATTTAAAAAGATCCGAATATGCTTTTCTATTGAAAAATATCGTGAACATTGCTGTTTGTAAATAGATGAGAGGGTTCATGCTATTTTAACATCTGTTTGAAGTCGGGAAACCTAAGTTCTATTTACAACTCTGATTGACATTATCAGCTAAGACCAAACATTTCACCTATTCTTCCTGGAGTTGCTATATCTGTGCTATCAAATAATAATTGCTGTGCTTAACTGCAAGGATAATGGAATGTTCTTGAAGTAAGTTTGGTACTCTGGAAATAAAGCGTGTATTTTGAGAAGCAGCATTAGCAAAGTGGTGTCAAGCATACGTGCTGCAGCCAAACTGCCCAAGTTCAAATAAAGGCACTACTGCTTATTACCTGTACAACTTAGAGTGAGTTATTTACCAGGCTCTGCCTCAGCATTTTGCCTGTAAAATAAGGATAATAATTTACCCAGTTACCAATCCCCTTCAATTCAGTTCCCACTCATGGTGATCCTGTGTGTATCAGAATAGAACTGTGCTTCGTAGGGTTTTCAGTGGCTATTTTTTGGAAGTGCATCACTAGGTCTTTTTTCCAAAGAGTCTCAGGGTGGAGTCAAACTACCAATGTTTAGGTTAGCAGGGAGCATGTTGACTGTTGTGCCACCCAAGGACTCCAGGAATAATAACAAATCTTATCAAATAGAGTAGTTATGAGGATTTAATCTGTTTGTTATATAAGTGCTATTTATGTAACTGTAAGAACAGCGTGGAGGTGGAATCTGACCTCCTCCAAGCCACAAGGGGAAAGGAGAACCAAGATCAACAACATGAGGTGGAGGCCAGACGAGCCTGCTTTCTACCATTTCTACCAATTCTGACACCAGCTGTCCCTCCCATAGCACTTTCTACTGGTTTTGATAATGCATTGCAATGGCCGCACTGAACTCAAAGACCATACTCACAAACCATGGGGTTTATTGGGGAAGCAACAGTTACAATTCAGGCTTAAGAACACTCAGGATACAGTTCTTCCATCAGGATAGCCTCTTCCCAGCTGTGCTCACAGGCACACCTCTCCCTAACCCTCAGTCTCTGCCCAAATGCACTCAGCTTTCTCTCTCCATGGGTCAGGAAGCCCACCACAGTCTCCTGCTGCTGGGTTTTTGCTGCTGGGTCTCTCCAGCTGGTCTCTCCTTTCTTAGTGGTGGTGGGCTTCTCCCTCTGCTATGGAATTGGTTCTCATTTAAAACAAAATTGACCAATCCCCTTGATAGGCCACAATTACCCCATCACACAATCACCTGGGTAGGAGTTATAAGCCCGTAGCTTGAAAGGCCACACACAAACGTAATTAATCATACCACACTATCATAAAATTTAACACCATTTATATTATATACACAGGTCCCTATGTGGCAAAAATAGTTTGCACTCAACTATTAATCAAAATGTTGGCAGTTCAAACCCACCTAGAGGTGCCTTGGAAGAAAATCCTAGCGATCTGCTTCCATAAAGATTACAGCCAAGAAAACCCTATAGAGTAGTCGTACAAGAACCACTACAAGAGGCGCCATGAATCATCTATGACTCTACAGCAACAAGTTCAGTTGTTGTTTTTTTGTTGTTGTTTTCAAATATATATATGTTGGAGGGGCAGTCTGAAATAATAAACAAACCACAATCTTTTAAAGCAATAGGTAAAATAACGTTCAGCAATAGCAAAAACAAAACAAAAATTACTTTTTGCCAGCTAGCTAAGTCATCACAGGACAGCATTTGTATCTGCGCAGTGGAAAGAACGGTGTACCCAGACTTTGTGACTTGCCTTAAAATTACAAAAGAGGTTTGAAATGATGAAAATCAAATCCGTACATCTTGTTTCTCAGGCCAGCATCCATTTAAATGGAAAGACACCATAAAATTTTCAAGGCTGCTTAATTTGAAAACAGACAATAGCATTCAGAATATCAGAGATGGAAGGGTCTGAACTTTCACTGGCACAGTGCATAGAGTTGGAAGATTAACGCTCCTGCTTCCTTAGTAGCTAGTTGTGCCTAAGGGACTCAATGCTGACAATTAAAATACAAGCATAAGTGCTGTGTGAGAATTCTCAGAAGAATGTTTAAAGGAATTCCTTCTGGCCCTTTGCCCTTTTCTGCTCCTGTAATGGGGACGTTATGGCAGAATTTGCAACACCACCTTTGTGGTGAGGCAGCCATGTGCTGAGGCTGGTAAAGCAGGAAGTCAGGAGACTGGGGTCCTGTAGGAGTGAAACCACCAGATCAGCCTTGACTCACCTGCCTCTTGTCTTTGATTTTGAGAGCAGGAAATAAACTTCTACATTATTTAAATCAATATTATTTTTAGGTTTTATTTTAAATGCAGCCGAATCTAATGTTAAATGAGGCCTGCTCCCACAGGAAAGACATCGTGTATATTTGCCTCACCCTTCTGATCAGAACAGGTAGTCCCCGACTTAGGTTGTATTGGAGTTAAGACAAACCGCACTTATGATTGTCTGTTTTTGTTTGTGTATGTTATACGGTTAGTAATATATACTATATAATATGAGCAGTGCGTAATTTGCTGATGTAATCATTCTCAGGTCTTCATTCACAGATGTTCAAAGATTGGATTTATAAAGATATTGATAATAAAAAGCTAAAATAAGGAAAACTAAAAAAAAAGAAATATTCAATTTACGTCAGAACCAACTAAGATGGGGACTACCTGTAAAAAGTGTAAACAGTTGAGACTCGTTTATATGGAAAGTATGGGGGGAAAAAAAAAAACCCTGCCGTCGAGTTGATTCTGACTCATAGCGACCCTGTAGATGGGGGGAGGGAATATAAAATAAAGGAGGAATTATTTCACTACTTTTGCCTGCAAAATTATACCTATGAAAAAGAGGCGTTCTAGCAATCCAGTTCAACTCACCCAAGCTCTCTGCACTGGAATCTGAGACAAAATGAAATTAGAAAATGTTGGTTTTTATTCCCTGTCTTCATGGGAAAAGCAGTATGATTTCATACTTCCAGGTTCCTTGTCCATAAAGTCATTTAGTATCTTAGATGCCTCCTGTTCCCCATCATTACCCCAAGTCCCAAAGTAAGTAAGTAAGGCAGGGTTTCTGATAACGCCCCAATACTAAAATCATTGTGTTGCTATTAGTTGCCATTAAGTGGGCTCGGATTCATGCAGACCTTATGTATAAAAGAAGGAAACATTGCTTAGCCCTGCATCATTTTCCTAATCATTGGTATGTTTAAATCCATTATTGTACCTGTTGTGTAGTGTCTTTCATCCTAGGGAAATCATCTTCCAGCATTATATCAGATAATATTCTGTCGTGATCTATAGAATTTTCATTGGCTAAAAAAAAATTTTTTTTTAATTTTGAGAAGCAGATCACCAGGCCTTCTTCCTAGTCGGTCTAATCTGAAAGCTCCACTGAAACCTTTCCATCGTGGGTGATCTTAGTGCTATTTGAATACCAGTGGCATAACTTACAGCATCATAGCAGTAAACAAGCCACCACAGTATGACAAACTGACAGATGGGTGGTAGAAAATCATTGCAGGTCCCCTTTAGTCATTATTATTGGTCAAAATATTCCTTACAGATACAATCATGTTATCAGAGAAGCTATTTTTTGTTTATATTTACAGTAAACCCTTATATAATTCATATTTGAGCAAGCAAGCTGAGGGCATTTGTCTAATTTTATTTTCTTATCACATAAAGCATAATAGTTTGCCACGTACTATACTAATATTGGAAACCCTGGTGGCATAGTGGTTAAGAACTACAGCTGCTAACCAAAAGGTCAGCAGTTCGAATCTACCAGGTGCTCCTTGGAAACTGTATGGGGCAGTTCTACTCTGTCCTATAGGGTCACTATGAGTCAGAATCTACTTGACAGCAATGGGATTTGGTTGGTACTAATGGAAAAATATCAAACAGCCAGTAATCAAGGTATTACTGTATATCAAGGAATAGTTTGTTTATTCAGTAACCAGATTTTTGCAGATTTTCTTCACTAAACCAAATTCATTTTGACTATGTCTTCCAGATAAACAGCTTCCCAACTTAGTATGTGAATTATGAATCTACTCAAAAAGAATTATAATATAAGGTAAGACTATCTGGAATGGAAACACCTTATCCAGTTTCCAACAACATGGATTTTAAATATTGCAAATAGCGAGAATGCTTTTTCAATATAGTTGGTCATTTTTTTATCAGTAACAATGTTTCTTATAATTTCAGTAGTTAAGACCTCAACTGCTATCCAAAAGATTGGCAGTTCAACTCCACCAGCTGCTCCTTGGAAACCCTATGGGGCAGTTCTACTCTGTCCTGTAGGACCAGTATGAGCTGGAATTGACTCGATGGCAACAGGTTTAACATTACAGAATTCACAAATTCCATCGATGTATGGATTTTTGTTTTTTGTGTTTTTTTTTTCTTTTTTTCTCCTAGAAGAATAAGTGGTGCAAGCTGGAGAGATGTTATTCCAAAGACACTTAAAAAAAAAAAGCCTAATAGAAGCTGTCTTATTCATAGGATGTGAGTGAATTAATCACTCCAAATTCATAATTCAGTTGGTTATGCAAGCACCCACTGGACTTAATAGTATGCAGAAGTAACCCACCCTGAGAAATAATCTGGTAAGGGGTGAATCAGATATTGGGGAAAGCCCAAATTCTAACAGAAGTGACCTGGGTATTGTCTCGAGAGAGTATAACTAAACTCGTTTCCATGTCTAAAGCTGAGAGAAGAATGTGTAACTCTAGGCGGATGGTCTGCATGGAGTTCAGAAAAGCCAGCTCAAAGAAAGAAAAGTTGGCATATTTGTGCAATGTTTCCCGGGAAAAATGGAAACTAGATTTGGCTAGGTGATAAGTGCATTCTAATCACTAAAGTGCATGCTTAAAAAAATAAAATAAAAAGTGTTCAACCCCATTTTATTTAAAGCTCAGTGTCCAAAGATCTAGCAAACTAATGTTATTAAAGCAAAAAGGTGGATGAGAGAACTATAGCTTTCAGTTTAATTTTATCCAAAAGATACACTTCTCATTTGAAGAACTATGGCTAAGAGTCTTCCAAATTAAAAGAAGCATAAGAGTAAAATAATACATAGAAAACAAAAACATGTTTGGCAGGGGAGGGTGAGAAGAAGTATCCAACCACAAAAGGCAGTAAATAAAGATAGAATATACTGTATTTCAACACAATTTTTGACAGCTGCCTTTACCAAATCCCATTTATCTGGCCTGGATGAAGGAGAGGGGTCCATTTAAAAGGATTAGCAATGGATCTGAGTCCAAATCGATTTGACCACAATGGGGTTTGGGGTATCTCATTTATTAGAACGCCTTCTCACACTCAGATATGTTGGGTCTAAATTAATATATTAGAATACTAGAATATCAGCTCCATTTTCATATAAGCACTGGGGATACAGGCCTCACTAAGGTCAGGGTAAAATTTCCCTTGAGAATACCTACTTTCATGCCTGTCATGTAAATTTATCATTGCTACGTTAACAGCTGCTCAAACCCCCTTATAGTGAGAAGGTGTATGAGTATTGTAATCTTCAGACCCCATCATAAATCTTTAAATATCATATTAATAAATGCAGTAATTAGCTGGTTAATTAATTAATGAACTTATTAATTAGGCTTACTTTTGATCTTAGGTAATATGGGTGCCATAATAAACTAGAAGTTATTTAAGGCAATGCCTGCATCTCATTCACACTTCTGTTGCCAGCTATGGGGGAACAGAATAAATGCTCCCCTCCCTCAGAAACTGAGACTACATTATTACATGTGGCAAAAGGGACTTTGTAGATGTGACTATCCTGGATTAATCAGGTGGCCCCGATCAAATAACATGAGTGGTTAAAAGTGGATAATCTTTCCTGGATGGGTCACAGAGACGAGAAAGAAGGGGAGATTCAAGGTGTGAAAAAAACTCATTCCTTGTTGCTGGCTTTGAAGATGGAGGAAAAGTCACCAGCCAAAGAATATGGGTGGCCTCTATAAGTTAAGAAGTGGCCCTCAGCTGACAGCCAGCAAGAAAACAAGGTGCTGAGTTCTATAACTGCAAGAAACTGAATTCTGACAACTGGATAGACAAAGGAGACAGATTCTCCCCTAAAGCTTCCAGTAAAGAATGCAACCCTGCCAACACCTTGATTTTCGCCTAGGTCAGATACCTATGTCAGACTTCAGACCCAGAGAACTATAAGATAATAAATCGTGTTTTTTAAACCACGTCATGGTATTTTCAATCACTTCACATGCATGCAAAAGCTAGACAATATAAAAAGAAGGTCTAAGAAAAATTAACACATTCGAATTACAGTGTGGGTGAAGAATAGTGAATATATCATGAACCGCCAGAGGAATGAACAAATCAGTCTTGGAGGAAGAACAGCCAGAATGTTCCTTAGAAGCAAGAATGGCGAGACTTAGTCTGCTTACTTTGAACACATCATCAGGAAAGACCATTTGCTAGAAAAGAATGTCAAGTTTGGTAAAGTAGGGGGGTTAACAAAAATGAGATGGATTGACACAGTGGCTGCAATAATGGGCTCAAACATACCAACGATTGTGAGGATGGCGCAGGATCCGGCAATGTTTTGTTCTGTTATAGATAAGGTCACTCTGAGTGTTCTGTTATAGATAAGGTCACTCTGAGTCGGAGCTGACTCCGCAGCAACTAAAAACAATAAAGTTTGGTAATTTGTCATAGAAGCAATGGAAAGCTCATACGCCAGCATTTAACATTTTGTCTGGCATAACAGAAGCATACAAGGTGAGCTTTACTTAAATTGAGTCATTCTCTCATTAAAAATATGAAAAAACATTCTCAAGTTCTTTTACCTTCTAAACTTAACCAATATTTACTAATGTTTGTTCAGGAAAACACTAGACCCAACAGATATTTTGTGGTGGGAGGAGGAGGGTAATTGCACACACAGAAAGAGAGGGAACGGACTTCCACTTGATGCTCACACTAGCATAGTAAAGACTGCAAGGAATCCTCCAAAAAAAAAAATAAATGTTTTAAACTGTTCGAGCTAGTGTTTCCCAAACTTATGTGACCTCAGAACTTTTTTTTTTTTTAAATAGTACTTTAATATCCTCCAGAATAAAATGGGGAACTACCAACTTAAGCAAAACACTGTCATTTCCCTGGCTTGATTTTCCTCTTTTTATACTATAGGAGAACCAGTAAAGCTTCTTAGTAAAGAAAATAATGAAATGATCAACATACTTCGCAATTATAAAACCATGTGGTTACTAATATTGCCAAAAGATAATGTTCAAAAAGAGCAGATTGTAACCTGGTAGGTCCATTTATTCTTTTAAGAATATCAAACTGCAAAACCATTTCTTGTCAAACTTTTTTCAGTAATACCTTTTGGTTTCTTTATGTATGTGCAGAAATATTATTGTGATATTATTAAAAACTTCTAAAAATCCATATCCATGATCTCATGATGATATTTTGTCATTAAAGTATCTAATTTTAAAAGGTTAAGATTTTTCTAACATTTCAAACGATGGTAATACTTAAACAAAAGGCAACAGGAAATATTTTTATATTTTTTCTATTTTCATTCCTATTCCAAGATGTCTGAGCATTTCTATTAGTTAAATGATACAGACTTAAAACTCAACATTATTCTGAACAATTAAAACTTCAGTTCATTTTAAATCTAACATTTAATCAGCAAGTGAAATTCAATTTTTTTTTTTTTTTTGTACTTTAGATGAAGGTTTACAGAACTAGTCTCTCATCAGTTAGTACACATGTTATTCTTTGACATTTGTTAACAACCCCACGACATATCAACATTCTCCTTTCTCAACCCTGGGTTCAAGTGAAATTTAATTTAAACAAAAATAAAAGAATAAGTCAATTTGGCCTATCTTTTAGACTATGAAAGGCTATTTTTAACTTACTGAATACTTGGAAGGCCAATGAATCAAAGTAGAAACCCTAAAAATAAAATTTTGTCTACTTTTTGATATATTTCTTCGCAATCTTGCCTTTGGGTAGAGATTAACATAATGGGAAGACAAAACTTGCAGCTATAATTTCTTTCTGCTATTGACCTCATTGGGATTGATTTTACGGTCCTATATTGCAGGGCAAAAGACATTTATTATTCCAATACTAGAAGTTCACTTTGCAACATGTTTATTCTAAATGTTCTGTTAAGACAAGCAAAGCTTTATTGAAGTCATCCTTACCAAAATTCCAACATTTTAATACTATAATAACAGCATTAGAAATAGTACCAAAAATATAATTTCAAATCAAAAAGAACAAGTGATATATGTTTTATATTGTCACTTGAAATATGACAAAAGAAAATAAGTTTTAATTTGTAAGTTGAATTTTTTTCATCATGACTGCTTCAATTTCACCTTAGCCTGAATTTTTACCACTTATTCTGATCACATCATTTAAAGTCTTGTCTTTACATATAAAACAGATGAATTGTGGCATGATCAATCCATTATTTCAGCCAGAATAACAGCTGGTATCAACCACCGTCAGGCTGATGTAACTTACATCTGTCATAAAAACAGCTGAAATGGATGGTCTTACCAGGTCCTGGTGTCAGGGTAATCAGCTACTAAAAGACATGGCTGACTGCAGAGACCTGAGTGATCTAAGCACTTATGCTTCCAGCTACCTAAAAGCTAAAATTAATTAAAATTGTGACTAGGAGTAAATTTGAACTATTTTGAAGGGATAGCTACTTCAAACGTCTCAAAACACATTCTCTAAGAGATTGGAATGAATGTTATGGACATGGTCATTTTTACAGATAAGAGAATTATCAGTGTAAACATCTTTTTTGTCTCTAACCGTCTTGACAAAGATGATTAGACGATATAGAAAGGTCACCAGGATGATGTTTTAAAAAGTAAAATTCTCCTCTCTGAAAGTTTATATTCTACACAAACGAATAAGCTGAGTCACATATCTGAGCTGTTATGAACACTGAAGTTGCAGATGAATCTTAGGCTTGTCCTTCCACCTCCAGACGTTCTGCTTTACCTATATAAGGATGTACATCCAGTAAGCCTAGCTTAGTAATCACAAAGATTATTAGATTTTTCTTACTTGCAAGAGAGGACTGTCTGTTCACCTTCAGGTATGCCTCCAGGAGCTCCATGGAAATTCGCTACAGCTGAGTGCTTAAGCCAATTTATCGTGGTAGAATGTAGAGGTGATAGACTGGTCACACTGGTCCTCTATTTCAGAAAATCTACAACGCAAGTCTTGGAATTCAGCCCCCTGATTACATCAAGGGAGGGTTTGGTTTTCCCTCCACCCCACCACTGCTGGAATACCAGCGTTGGCCACTTGGTGATGCTGCTGTTGAGTCCCAGCTCCTGATCATACATGATGTGGGAGGAATTAGTGATTTCCCAATCATGATGCTAATTAGTCATGGTGTCCGTAAGAGTGAAATAGATGTGAAACCTACTAAATATTTACTTGATCTGTATAAGCAGAAGAGTTCTAGGTCAAGTGAACAGCAGTCTAACTTGAATCACCAAAATAAGAGTCATAGCCCCTCAATCAATTCCTAGACTTGAGTCAGTTTAGAGGCCTACAACCCCTTGAATAAAGAGGAGGCCAGGTCTCCTTGAGGAAGAACCCCCACTATATCATCAAAAATATATACTGCTAGTCTTTCAAGTAGGCTTTCCCCCAAAGGATATACGGCCTTTTGCGAGAGTGACCGTGTGTTGGGGAAAAGGAAATAATCAGATTTTTCGAAGATTACTGGACCAGTTCTGAACTGACACTAATTCTAAAAAAAAAAAAAAAAAAATCACTGTAGCCACTGTGCAGCCATACACAGGCGAGGTGTGTGAAGGCCAGTTTATTAATGGAGGTTTGGCTCATGTCTCTCTCACGGTGAATCTAGTCGGTCACCAGTCCTATCCTGTAGTGAATTCCCCAGCTCCAGAATGCATAATTGGCACAAACGTACTCACCAGCTGGCAGAACCCTCACAGTGGATCCTTGACATGTGGAATGAGGGCTATTATGATAAGAAAGTCCAAGTGGAAGTCACTAGAACTGTCTCTACCAAGGAAAATAGTAAGCCAAACACAATTTGATATTTCTGGCGGGATTTCAAAGATTTGTGCCATCATCCAGGACTTGAAGGATGCAGGCGTGGTGGCTCTCACCACATCCCCACTCAACTTGCCTATTGGCCTGTGCCAAAAACAGATGGACCTTGGAGAATGACAGAGGATTACCATAACTTAACCAGGTGGTGACTCCAATTTCAGCCGCTGTTCCAGATCTCCTGGCATCTGGTATACAAGTGTTGCTATGGCTGGTGAGTTAGAGAAGTTCTTTACATATTCTGGATACTAAACCCTTATCAGATATATGATCTGGAAATAATTCTTCCATTCTTTAGCTTACCTCTTCTCTTTGTTAATAATGTCCTTTGATGCACAAAAGTTTTTAACTTTGATGAATTTCAATTTATCTATTTTTTTTCTTTTGTTACCAATGCTTTTATTTTCATATCTAATAATCTATTGCCAAATCCAAGGTCATGAAGGTTTAGCCATATATTTTAGAGTTTAATGGGTTTTGCTCTTCAATTTAAGTCATTGACCCGTTTTGAGTTAATTTATGGATATGGATATGGTATGAAGTAGGGGTCCAACTTCATATGGTTGCAAGTGGAAATCCAGTTGTTCTAGCACATTTACTGAAGAGAAAATTTTTTCCCCATTGAGTAAACTTGACATCCTTGTTGAAAATCAATTGGCTATTGAAGAATAACTTCTTTCTGGACTCTCAATTCTATTGTATTGGCCCTTAAGTCTATCTTTATGCCGGTACCACACTCTTTCAATTACTGTAGCTTTGTGGTAAGTTTTAAAATTAGTGTGATTTCAACTTAGTATATCTTGTGGTTATTTGGATTCCCTTGACATTTCATATGAATTCAAGGATCAGCTTTCCCATTTCTTCAAAAAAGCCTTTCAAATCTTGATGAGCATTGCATCAAATCTGTAGATCAATTTGGGTAGAATTGACATGTTGACAGTATTAAGTCTTCCAATCCATAAACGTAGGTATCTTTCCATTTATTTAGGTCTTTTTTACATTCTTTCAGCAATGTTGTATAGTTTTCAGTGTTCAATTGTTTCACATCCTTGGTTAAATTTATCCTTCCATATTTTATTTTATTAGAGGTTATTATACCTGGAATTGCTTACTTAATTTCCTTTTCAGACTATATATTATATACATAAACTTCTTTTTGTTTAAAGATCTTGTAACCTGCAACTTTGCTGAATTCATCTATTAGCTCTAACAACTTTCTTGTGTGTTCTTTTGGGTTTTCTATATACAGAATCATTGTCATTTGTGAATGGAGATAATTTTACCTCTTTGTTTCTTATTTGGGTGACTTTTGTTTCTTTTCTTGTCTAATTGCTCTGGTTAGAGCTTTCAGCACACCGTTGAATAGCAGTGGTGAAAGTGTGCATTCTTGTACTATTCCTAATCTTAAGGAAAAATATTTCAATTTTTTTCCATTGAGTATGTTGATTGTGGGTTTTTCGTAAATGCCCTTTCTCATTATCAGGATTTTCCTTTCTAGTCCTAGTTTTCTAAACTTGCTTATTATGAAAGTGTGTTGGATTTTGTCAAATGCTTTGACTGCATCAATTGAGATAATCGTGTGTGTGTGTGTTTTCCCCCTCCTTCAATCTATTAATGTGTTGTATTGCATTGATTGTATTGTTTTTTTATGTTGACACAACCTTGCATTCCTGGGATAAATTCCATTTGGTAATGTTGTATAATCATTTTAATATGACATTGGATTTGGATTGCTAGTATTTTGTTCAGGATATTTGCATCTATATTCATAAGGGATATTGGTGTGTAATTTTCTTGTGATGTCTTTATCCAGCTGTAGTACAGGGTAATACTGGCTTCAAAGAATTAGTTAGGAAATGTTTCCTCCTTTCTTATTTTTTGGAAGAAGTTAGTAAGGATAGGAGTTCTTTCATTTAAATGCGTGGTAGGATTCACAAGTGAAGCCATGCCTGATCTTGGAATTTTCTTTGTTGGGGGTTTTTGGTTACTGATTCCATCTTTTTACTCGTATAGATTTGTTGAGATTTTTCTATCTCTTATTGAGTCCATTTAGACAATTTCTAGGAATTTGTCCATTCCATCTAGGTTATCTAACACATTGGCATACAATTATCCATAATATTCTCTTATAATCGTTTTTTTATTTCTGTAAGGTAAGTAGGAATTACCCTACTTTCTTTTCTGATATTAAGAACCAATTTTTGGTCTCATCAGTTCTATTGTTTTTCTAGTCTCTATTTCATTTATATCCATTATAATCACTATTATTTCTTTCATTCCACTAGCTTTGGGTTTAGTTTTGTCTCAAGATGTGCAGTTAGGTTATTGATTTCAAATCTTTCTTCTTTTCTAAGCTAGGCCTTTAAGCCTATAAATTTCCCTCTAAGAACTGCCTTTACTGCCTTCCGTAAATTTTGGTATGTTGTGTTTTTAAATTCATTCACCCCTAAGTATTTTCTAATTTCCCATATAATTTCTTTTTCGATCCATTGGTTGTTTAATTTGTGTTGTTTAATATTCACATATTTGTGAATTTTCCAATTTTTCTTCTGTTATTGATTTCTACTCTATTCCATTGTGGTATGAAAAGAACTTTCTATGATTTCAAGTTCTTTTAAATTTATTAAGTCTTATTTTATGATCAAAAGTATAGTCTATACTGGAGAATGTTCCATGTGCATTTGAGAAGAATGTATATTCCACTATGGTATCTATCTATATATGTATATATCTGTTAGGTCTAGTTTGTTTATAGTGTCATTTAAGCACTGTATTTCCTTATTGATATTCTATCTGGTTGTTGTATCCACTATTGAAAGTTGGGTATTGAAGTCTCCAACTATTATTGTAGAACTGTCTATTTTTCCCTTCAATTTTGTCAGTGTCCCCTTTATATATATTTGGTGCTCTGTTGTTTGGTGCATATATGATTATAATCATTATATCTTGTTGCTTAGTTGACACTTTTATTGGTATAGACTCTTCTTCCTTGTCTCTTGTAATGGGTTTTTACTTAAAATTTATAGTTTATTTTGTCTGATACTAGTACAGCCACTCCAATACAATCTACTTGCATGAAACATCTTTTTTTCCATCCATTCCCTTTCAACCTATTTGTGTCTATGGATCTACAATGAGTCTCTTATAGACAGCATATAGTTAGATCATGTTTTTTTGTTTGTTTTGTGTTGGTTTGTTTTCTTACCAGTCTGCCAATCTTTACCTTTTGATGGGAGGGTTTAATCCATTTACATTTAAAGTGACTAATTGTAATTACATTTATTGTAATATACTTACTGATAAGGAAGGACTTATTTCTGCCATTTTGCTATTTATTTTCTGTATGTCTTATGCCTTTCTGTCTCTCATTTTTCCATTACTGCCTATTTTTACATTTAGTTTCTTTTTATAGTGAACCATTTGGATTTCCGTCTCATTTCCTTTTGTGAACATTTTTTAGATACCTTATTTATGGCTACCATGGGGATTACATTTGGCATCCTTCAATTATAACAATCCATTTTGAAAGGATACCAACTTAATTTTAATAGTGTATAAACACTTTCTATAAAGCTCTGTCCCTCCCTTTTTATGGTGCTGTCACAATTACATCTTTATTCACCTACTCCTCACTTATCAACTATCTCGTTATCTGACATTTTCCATTTTCTGTAATAGTTAAAAATCTACTCTTTGGCTATTTTGGACATTGACAACACGTGCCTGGCAGTAATGAATGCTGAGGTGTGAGGCAAGAGCAATACTGGCTGTAATGGTTAAAGTTATGTGTCAACGCGGCTGGGCCATGATTCTCAGTGGTTTGACAGTTATGTAATGATCTAATATGGCATTTATGTAATGATGTAATCAACCTCCATTTTATGATCTGATGTGGTCATCTTCCATTTTCTGATTTTTCTGTAATGGCCTGGTCTTTGGAACTTAACCACATTGATAAGTTAGGAGTTGCTGTACATTGTGTGCCCAATAGCATAAATTTTTAATTATTTGTGTTCATTTGCTTTTTAAGTCATGCAGGAAACAAAAAGCAGAATTACAAACCCAAAATGCTATAATACTGGCTTTTATATTTGCCTTTGGAGTTATCTTTACCAGATATCTCATTTCTTCATAAACCTTTGAGTTACTCCCTAGGATCCTCTCATTTCGCCCTGAAGGAGTTCCTTTGGTATTCTTTGCTAAGCAGGTCTAGTGGTAATAAACTTCTGCAGCTTTTGATGATCTTTGGATTTCTTAATTTCTACCTCATTTTTGAAGGGTAATTTTACCAGATATTGAATTTTTATTTAACAAATTTTCTTTTTTTTCTAGTACTTTAAAACTGTCATCTTACTTTCTTCTGGATTCTGATGAGAATTTGACTGTTAATCTTATTGAGAATCCCTTATATGTGAGGAATCGCTTGTCTCTTGTTGATTTTAAGATTTCCTCTTGTTTTTGTCTTTTGACAATTTGATTGATACGTGTCTTGATGTGAATCTCTTTGAGTGTATCTTATATGGAGCTTGTTGAGCTCCTTAGATGTGTATATTTATGTTTTTCACCAAGTTTAGGAAGTTTTTGGCCATTATTTCTTCAAATATTCTTTTGATTCCTTTTTCTCTCTCATTTCCTTCTGAGATTCCAAGAACTCATATATTAGTCCACCTTAATATTGTCTCACGTGTCCCCATTCTTTTTTCTTTCTGTTCCTCAGACTGGACAATTCCAGCTTTCTTATTTTTAAGTTCAACGATTCTGTTTTCTTCCTGCTCAGATCTGCTCTTCAGACCCCTCAAGTTAATTCTTCATTTAAATTATTGCACTTTTTAGCTCCAGAGTTTCTGTTTGGTTGCTTTTTATTATTTCTACTTTTTTTCTTACTATTCTCATTTTGTTTATACATATTCTTTTCTGATTACCTTTGGTTCTTTGTGCATGCTTTCCTTTTTATCTCTGAACATATATGACATATTTGTTTTAACTCTTTATAGTAAGTCCAATGTCTAGTCTTCTTCAGGGATTATTTATGCAAATTTATTTTGTTCTCTTGAATGGACCATACTTTTTTCTATTAATTTGTATGCCTTTGATTTTTTGTTTAAAATTGAACATTTGAATATTATAGTGTGGTAAGTCTGGAAATCAGATTCTCCCCCTTCCTCAAAATTTCCTGTCACTTTGATTGTTGAAGGCTTCAATAGTCTATCTAGTTAGTGGCTTTCCCAATTATTTTGGCAAAGACTGGATTTCTTGTGTGTGGTCACTGAAGTATCTGTTCCTTAGCTTGTGTTTAGCTAGTGTTTTTGACAGAGATTTCCTTGAATACCAGGAGCTAAAAAACAAGATGAAACCCCCCACGAAACAAACAAAAAGCACCTCACCAATTTTTGCACACTAGATTGTGCTAGGGCCCTTCTTCAACACATAGTTAGATGTGGCTTGAGCCTAAGGATCATTCTAGGGTTGTATACAATAAAATAATACACAAGTCTAAGGTCTTCTCACATGTTTTCTCAGCATGTGTCTTGCCCAGGCATGTGCATGGCTGTCTAAATTACCCCATGTAGATGGGTACTTTTGAATGCCTTAATTTCTCCAAATATATATACATATCCTCAGCTTTTCTTCTAATGCCTCAAGTGTCTATTATATGTCTCAATTATACTCTTTTTGCCCATGTACCTTCAAATTTTTTGTCTTCTTCACAATGGTTTCAAAAAATGCCCACTGCCTTTCCGTCCTGGATGAGCACTAAGTTAAGTGAAACAGAAAGGTAGCCCCAAGAAGGGTTGAAACAGACATATAAAATAATTTGTGAGTAAGAAATCCAGAATGAGGGAAAATGTTCCTCACTGGGAACAGTCTAAAGACTTCAACCACTGCTGCTGATACTGGGATAGAATAAAGCAAAGGGAAGCAAAAATGCCATATGCTTTCCAACCATATTTAAGTTACATTTTTCTTGATTCAGTATTCATTTGATTGCTGTACACCTTTAACTGACAGAGTTCTAACAAAGTTGGTTCTACTTGTTTTTCAATGTTTATGTTGGGGGTTGGGAGTCTGTAGCTGCCTACTCTGCCATTATGCTGACATCACCCAAATAGAAATCCATTATGAAAAGCATAAAAATAAAGAAAATGAATATCCACTGCCTCTTCAATTATAACAACAACAACAAAAAAAAAAAAACCCTTTTAGAAAATATTTGGATGCAAAGAACTTTTAATTGCATTCACTAAAAATATAACAACCCATTAACCCCACAGGCCATTTTGTTTTTCTGAAGAATTCAAAAGTGTTGTGCAAGACCCCATTCATCCTTTTCAAAGTTTTGATTTCCAGTAAAAGAAAGGAAAATGTCCAAATGTAAAATAGCTGTTTATTAAAAAATATGATAACAAATACTGCCCAAAGTCAGGATTTTAAGAAGAAAACTCTCCGGACTATCAATCTCAGTTTGATAAACTTTGTTTTTTTTTTTTTGTTGTTGTTGTTCCCCTTCACTCATCATGTTTATTTTTTTCTTTTGAGAAAATTTTCCATCATATTTGTTTTCCAAATCTACTATTTCAAGCTCTTATACAGATAAATGTTTTAAAAGTCTCATACTGGGCACTATTAAGTTGTTTTCATTTTGTTTTGTTTTATTTTTAATTTAGAGGATACTTTAAGCTTTTTCATTGTTGTTTGTTATTCATGTGACTGATATTGTCTTAGAGCACTGTCTCCCAAGAAGTTTATTAGGACAACTTGTTTTATTGACATCCTGGATTTTCTCAGTATTCTTTGTCACTTTTTTTTTTTTTAACCAGGAAGAATGGAGGTGGGGAGTAGACAATAGAAGTAGTAACAACTATGGTGGAGATGTGGGTGTTCTTGTAAACCTTCGCAGCTGCTAGTTGTCATCTCCTTTCTTCTTCAATTTTCCTTTATCCAAATCCCATCACACTACCAGCCCCAACGAGGTCACAGGTGTTTCACAGACTGAGAAATATTAGGAAATTGTGGTGAATAGAAACACCAGTGTGGAGAAAAACAAGTACACATCCTAAAAGGAGGACTACTGTCTTGTCTTGACACAGTGATGGCAGCATAAATTGGTTCTGTGCATCTTAGAATAATTCTACTAGTGTTTCGGAGTCACTCTGACTCTGAATGATGTTAACAAATTCTTCTGTGACAATATACATATTCTGTAATTAAATGTTAGAAGTTCTAGATACTTTTGCCAAATTACATAGTGTTTCATGAATTTACAAAACAGTGTTAAATATATTTTCACATGGATTAAACTGAGCAGCATCTCTCCAGTGCTTTGTTTTAGTTAACTTTTTTATTCAATTGAAGAATGATAGTTTTACACTGTTTTATGTTTAATAGAAAGGACATTTTATCCTAGGTAGACAACTAAGCAATGAATAATACAATCTTCTATTTCGGAAAATATGACAATCACCCTAACCTCTTGACTCTGTACAAATAAATAGCATGGTTCTCAGAAACCTATTCATCTCTTTAGAAGCATGAATTACTAGGTTGTAGATAAATACAAATGCAGTTGTTTTTTTTTTTTTTTTAAATCCAGGGTGAGTTCAGACACAATCATGTATTTAAACTTAGAGCCTCTTCTCCCTATCTGTTTTTCGGCCAATTCATTGTTACATTATAAGAAATACTGAGCACGTTTTTTCATTAAAAAAAAAAATGTTTTATACACTAAAGTTAAAAAACAGACTGCCTTTTAATAGCTTACATTTTCCTAAGAGGAAAAAAAAAGCAATATAGATAACTGTAACACAGGATAGAATATAAAAGTATCTATCAAAAATATTTTCAGTGATATAGAAATGATTAGAAAAAAGGATAAATTCATTTGTTGGGATCATGGAAAGCTAACTAATATGGTTCTGGAAATTTTGATATAATTATGATATTGGCAGATAAATTGGAGAAGGCATTCCAATCAGAGAGAATAGAACACGCAAAAGCATGGAAACAGTAAAAGGTCAGGAACACTTACTCTACTATGGGCCAGACATTGAGTTTAGCACTGGTGATACAATGTTGAATAATAACGAGTGTTTGCATAAAGGAGTTCCCAGTCTGGTAACGTTCTGGGAAGAGTAAGTAGAGAGATTTTCCTAGTAAGATCAGCACCATCAGATGAAGTCATATAGTAAAAAAGGATATTGAAAGCCAGACTAAGGAGATTGTTCAACGAGTGGAATGCTGGTATGTATGTGTGTGTGTGTTATGTGTTCTCTGTGTGTGTGTTTTCTGTCTTTGCTTGTTTGTTTTAAGCAAGAAAGAGATCATCATAGATGTGATTTAGGAAGAGTAATTTGGCAGAAATAAATGATGTGTAGTTTCGAGAATGGAAGTAATGAGGCTAGGGAGGAGTTTACTTTTGCATATCAAGTTAACACTTTTCTTTTAAGTAAGTTTTTACATTTTATCTTGTCCCTCTTTAATTTTTTTTTTTTTTTTAATGGGAGAGGGATGAAGATGAGCAGGGGTCTTATCTTTTCTTCACATGCCACCTGTTTGGTTTCCCCTTATCATACGTATTACAAGGCCTGTCCACCGTTTCTCACTGTGTTTATTCCAGCTTCCATTGTTTTTGTTTGTTCGTTTGTTTTCTGTAATCTCATTTGTCCCTGATGCCAATCCCAATTACTCAAAAGCTGGTTGAATATATTACTGCCCACACAAAAACTCTGGTCTTTAAGTACTTATATGGATGTATGCTTCACTCAAGTTGGCAGTTCATTTTACTGTAGGCACAGCTCATATTGACAGAATCATATATGCAGTCTTTTCACTTAAAAATGTATACATCTATAAAAGAAAAGGAACACTCTGGTGCCCCAGGTAAAAGGCTGCCCAGTTACAAAATGGAATAGGACCAGATATATAAGGGTATGGGGAAGAATCAGGAATCACAGTAGATAAGATGACAATGAGTCAGCACTGTGGCACTGTAGTTAAGAAAGCAAACATGATACTGGGATACATGAGTAGGATCATAAGATGTAAGAACCATAAGGAACTCAGCATTAATCAGTCCCTACAGTCTGGGCTCAGCACCAAAGGGAGTGTGAAAACAGAGCCTGCCTAAGGCACAATTGCAATGTAAGTGAATTTGTCTTCAGCAGATGCCAACCAATCTTTTCCATACCCTATTTATCCCCACTGATACCCACACTTCTAGAGAGTTAGCACCCAGGACTACTCACCAATCAGGCACCGTCCCCCATTCCAATACCATTCTGTTCTCTCTCTACTATCCTCACTATTTGAGGTTTGGATACCAGTTTTCTGATAAACTATTTCAGAAAAAGAAAGTAGTTGTGTTTTTAAAGGAAAGTGTAGAATAATAAGACTTAAATTCTATGTAATGACTCTGTAATGGTTCAATTTTAGACACTGTGACATACGGTATAGAGATACATTGGGATGAGGAGATGTAGAAAATGCTTTATGTTTTCTTGACCTATAAAAATAATATTGAAACTGAAACAATATTATGCATGCAACTATCTACCATAATACATAAATCTGGCATTATAAAATATTTTAGAAAGGCTTTAGGTAATTAAATATCTAAAAAATAATAACAATTCATTTTATCAAAGCTTTTTTCTCTGTATTTTTTCTTGCTGAATTTTGATCTATTTGTTTCTCACCAGTTCTTTAAGTTAATCAAGAAAATTTAAATTCAGATTGTACTCTGAAAATACTGTACCAACTATCAAATAATCCTATATTAGGTGTCATGAACAAACTTAATATATATATTCTCCAGTTTGCAATTCAGGTCATTCATTAAAATATTTAAAACATTAAACCAAAGTAGAGAGCAGTTGATTTCATTCATTCCCTTTTTCTAGACTGGAAAGGGTTGTTTGTACTAACATTCAAAGTCAAATATCTCAAACCTATTCTATATTTTGTAACAATATATACAAGTCTTCAGAACTGTATCTTTGAAGATATAACAAACAGAATGATTCCTCACACATCAAAAGAAAACAACTGTAGAGTAACTTCTTTTCAATCTATGATCTTTACAAGGGATTCCCTTTAAAGCAGACCATCACAAATAGTCAGCCTTCATTATACTTTTCTTACTACTCAGAGTCAAATTCTGGCTCTAAATATGCACATTTGTTCAATCATTCATTCAGCAATTTTTTTCTTTTTTAGTGCCTGCCGTATGCCAGTATAAATAAGACCAACAATGTATTTGCATTTGTGGAACTGAAATTCTAGTTGAAAGGGAAAGACCGTGAACAAATAATAAATACATGAGGATAGGTGCCATGAGGAAAATAAAGTGTGATTATAGGACAGCAAGAATGCTAAAGCAGGTGATGAGGTGATGTATCACATAGAAGGGTAGCAAAAGTCACTTGGAGGATGTGAGGCCTGAATTTCACCAAGCCACGCAAAGATCCAAAGGAGTAGCATTCCAAGTACAGGGAAAAGCAAATTCAAAGGCCATATAAATCAAAATCGGCTTGACAGCTCCTAACAACAACCAAGTAGGAACAGAGTCCTTGAGCGGTGCAAGCAGTTAATGCCCTCCAATGCTAACTGAGAGGCTGGAGGTTCGAGTCTACCTGGGAGCACTTCAGAAGAATAGTCTGGTGATCTGCTCCTGAAAAATGAACCACTGAAAACCTTATAGTGCACAGCTCCACTGTGACACTCAATAGCAACTGGTAAAGTAGGAACAAGTTTAGAAAATTTAAAGAATAGAAAGAATGCTGGTATGACTGGAGTGTAGCGAGTGCAGAAGTGAATAGAAGAAAGAAGACCAGGGAGAAACTGGGGCTAATCGACGTAGCGCTTTTCAGGCCTTGGTAAAGAATTTGGATTTGATTCTGAGTTAGAGCAGAAGCTTTTGGAGAATGTTAAGCAAGAGAGTAAAATTACCCCATTTTTGTTTTTAGAAGATGATTCTTGCTGCTGTGTGGAGAATGAGTTGCAGAGGGCAGCAGTGTAGAAACAGGGAGCCAGTGGGGAGGTCGTTGTGGCTCCTGGGGGAGAATCCAGGTGGCTTTGATTAGCGTGGTGGTAGTCAGAAAGCAGAGAAAGAAAAAAAATCATGTTATATTTTGGAAGCAGAGGAAGTAAAGCTTCTTTTGTATTGGATATGGGGGCAGAGGTAGGAAGGGAGAAGAATTAAATTTATCTTTAAATCCCAGCCCAGCACTGGAATTTACAGCTTTCTGAGAGAAGTAAAAATGCTAAAAATAAAAAGTACATGCATATTGAAGCCACTTGTTAAGCTAGTCCTACTGTAAACAAACAAAATAAAATCCTTTAATTTCTAATAGAGTAAAATCCAATTCAAAAGTATTTGCTAAAAGCCTACTATGAGCAAAGCACTTTCATAGGATCTAAAATAATGCAAAATGAAAGACGCAGTTTCTGTTCTCAGTAAGTACTAAAAATAGAAGACATATAATTAACTAAAGAACTAATTTTTAGATAACTTGGTTTCAAATCAAGTAAAACACTTATTGAATGCCCACCGTGAGCACAGCGCTGCTAAGAACAAAAGGTGGTTATATAAAGATGAACAAATTGTGCCACTAGCAGGGCGTAATTTAAAATCTAAATGAAAAACATAATTTCTCCCGGAATCAGCTGACAGGGATTATACAATCTACATTTATTCATTCTATCTTCAAGAAGATGCAAACCATCACTCTATCACTTTTGAAATCCATCTCTTGTCCAATGGGATCTAATATTCATATTCCCTTCCCTTATCTTATAGCTTAACCAAACTCATTGAAGGGACGACGGCAATCAGCACATTGTTTTTCTCATTGTCAGACATTGCGTGGCTCATGCTATTTTAGGTAAAGAAGCTGCACTGCTACATTAAAAGGCTATGGACTCGCAGCACGTGGGTTCTGACGATCTAAATGATCAGGAGAGCAATTTGCTCTGCCATCTGAACTCGGAGCATACAGAGCTGAGCGTGCGGCGCAGCTCTGTGTTTTTCTGTGCATTCATGTGCTAGGACTTCCCATTCCACATAATTAGTCACTTTATATTAAAATAATTAATAAGAAAGGGTTTCAGCATCTCTCATGTTGCTAATGGTCTGTTGCTGCTAGCATAAAAGCGCTTCAAACCCATCTTTAGAATACGAAAGTGTTTCAACCCAGCATTGATCATTTTCAGGGTGGAGTGGGAGAATAGTGACAGAGAGCTTGTGTTTTTCAGAATGACTGAAACGACCTGTTAGTTATAACTGTTGATGTTAAATGCCAATAGTCTGCTTTCATTTGGAAGGGAAATTTAGTATTATGTCAAAGCCAATGATATATTTATATTCGTGAGATGTGGGGCAAAGGTTGGCAGAAATGCTTAAGGAGTGGAATTTTTACACATGGGAGCAATTGAAGGACAAAATTCAGAACCTTACAGGTGAAATCTACTCTCAGGGATTCCAAGTACAGCTGGCTTCTCTATGAATTCAGATGAGCACCTCCAGGCTGAATCTGGCCCTCATACTGATAAAAATAACATGTTCCCACACTTAGGATGATAGACACCTGTTAGTTAGACAATTTCAAACAATAGCAAAAAATTTTTTTAAAAAAGTAAAAATCCTCATTGCCAGCCCTTCCCAACTCAGAGCTGCTTCCTTCCAATATTAATCACGGCAAAGCAGACACGCATCTCAAGACTGACCAGAGAATACAAATAAAAATAACAATCTTCAGTAAAGCATCTGAATATGATAACTGTCTGATAACAAGAAAAAAGGAAAATTTACAAGAAGCTAAACTGAAATGGAACCAAAAAGAGGCATATTACAAATTGGAAAGGCTGTTTTCAGATTTAAGTATCCTATCCATATTTGAACGAGCACTGGTGGGGCACTGGTTAAAGTGATGGACTGGTAACAAAAAGGTCAGTGGTTCAAAACCACCAGAAGCTCCATGGGCAAAAGATGTGGCAGTCTGCTTCCATAGAGATAGATTCATATCCTCAGAAACCCTGTGGGAGCTCTATGAGCTGGAATTGACTTGATGACAGTGGGTTTGGATTTGTTTTTTTGTTTATCCGTATATGAGTATAGTAAAAGACACCTGAGCATATGTCTGTTTATCGTTTTGAAAGATTACAGTATCTTATTCATTTAACATTTAGAATGTGTCCATCATAAGAAGTTATTTCTGTGTTGTGGGAACGGAATGAGCTTCATGGAAATGATGGCATTTGTCCTGGGCCTTAAGGAAGAACTGAAATCTTTGTGTAGGGAGGAAGGCATAAGAAGCTAGTGTTGAACTAACGGCGTGTTCTAACCTGTGGATATG
The DNA here is from genome assembly GCF_030014295.1 of Loxodonta africana. Classification (NCBI taxonomy): domain Eukaryota; kingdom Metazoa; phylum Chordata; class Mammalia; order Proboscidea; family Elephantidae; genus Loxodonta; species Loxodonta africana. The sequence continues at coordinate 96,517,924 of NC_087346.1, read as the reverse complement.
TAAAATTCATCTTTTTTGGTAAATGTCTTGGCCATGACTGGCAAATCTGCCTTCTAGACTCAAGGTTGGTTTTTTGCCAATGCAGCTGATCCAATCAATGTAGTTGATTCTACATTATCTAGAGCTGTGCCTTGTTGTTCAGGGTTGCACACCCCAGTACTGATCAACATTTTTTCCAACCCTCCCCGGAACTGTCTCAGTTAAAGTTAGCAAATACTCAGGTCACTAGGCACTCTGCTGTCTTCCACTTTTCACACCTGCCTCATCCAGCCTGTGAGAATTAGAAACATCATTGCTTCAATGCTCATAACCTGGCTGTGCTCTAGGACCTATTTGTTGCTTGTATTGATCTTGTTCTGTCACTTGATGATATTCACTAAAGCGTGGAGAATTTGATGTCTCAAGAACACAGATGATGAAAGAATATGACTACTTTGTGGACGTTTGCGTAACACAGGGTTTGCATTTCGTAAAGGTAATTTGCAAACCAGAAAGTTCTATACAAGTGCGAGTAGTTGAAATAACATTATGAAGCTGTCAACCCCCCAAAGGGCACTCTGACCTTGAGTCAATATTCTCTTTTTCCGCGACAGTATCATTAGATAATAATGTACATCTCTACACAGTGTTCATATGACTCATACTGAAACATTGCCAGCTGCAAGCAGAGTTTAGTTACTGCAACTTCTTAACACAGTTGACACACTGAGAACTAACTTGCTAAGCCTATAGTTGATAATGTCAGCACAGACAATATCTTACCTGCACCATTTTCTAACATCAGTGCAGTGTGAAATAGCTGCATATTGATCCAGTAACAAGCTCACAGAATGCCAAATAGAATTTAGAGACCATCTGCTCAAAAAGTCCCAATCATGGATTGGTGGGTTTTTAGAAAAGTTCCAGAAATTGTAAGACAAATGGGACATTTTCATTATAGTAAAACCAAAATGGAATAAAAAATGTTTCCTTTTTTTTTCTCATTTTCATTACAATTACATCAACATATGATAGAGGAAAACAATAATAAAAGGATCTTTGGTGAATTGCTGAAATCAATTGCTAATTTCATGCCAATTGCTTTAGAGACAATCATGTTACAAATTAAAAAGAAAAAAATCTAGCTATCTCCTGTCTTGCCTGATTTCTAATCCATTCTTCATGCTTCTAGCATTATAACATTTTTAAAACTTCAAACCTGATCAAGAAATTCTTTAGCCATTTAAATGTTTTCATTTGCCTAAAGAATAAAGCTCAAACTCCTTGTCAGATCATACAAGATATTCAATGTCCAAACCCCAGCCTACCATTTCAAATCTAGCTTCTCATTTCCTTTTACTTACTCACCACCCACTCCTTCCAACCTCATACAATACAAAACTGCTTGGACTTGCAGTTCCACCAAAATGCCAGAATATTTCACACTGCCTTGCCTTTGTATTAGGAGCCCTGGTTGTCCAGTGGTTAAGAGCTTGGGCGCTAACCAAAAGGTCAGGAGTTCGAACATTTGCATACAATGCTTTTTTTTGCCAGAGTGCTTTCTTACTCTTTGTATGCTTGGAAAACAAACACCTATTCATTTTTCAGAATCCTCCCTCCTGGACACCTGTTGTTGTTGTTAGGTGCCATCAAGTTGGTTCCAACTCATAGCAATCCTATGTACAACAGAACAAAACCCTGCCTGGTGCTGCACCATCTTCATAATCGTTGTTATACTTGACCCCATTGTTGTAACCACTGTGTCAATCCATCTCATTGAGGATCTTCCTCTCTTTCGCTGACCCTCTACTAAGAATGATGTCCTTCTCCAGAGACTGATCCCTCCTGGTAACATGTCCAAAGTACATGAGACAAAGACTCACCATCCTTGCTTCTAAGGAGCATTGTGGCTGAACAACTACTCCAGTAGAATTTATCACTCTCTCAATTATGTTCTTACTATATTCTTTGAAAATACTTCTATCGTAGTACATAGAGCATAAGGCACATATGTTCATTTACACCTCCTCTGCTCTTGCGCAGTCACCCCATTGGGCTCCCCCTCCCCAACACTGCCTTGATTTCTCTAATGGTCAGGAAAGTTTTCGTAATTATCTTACAATTCCCAAAGATCCTGGATGGTGCAAACTGTTTGCGATTGACTGCTAACCTAGAGATCAATGCGTCAAACCCATCCAGTGGCTCCATGGAAGAAAGGCCTTGGGAACTGCTTCTGTAAAGACTGCTACCAAGAAATCCCTATGGAGCAATTCAACTCTGTAACACATGGGGTTGCCAGGAGTCAGAATTGATTCAATAGCAAAACAATAAATACAATTCCCAATACTAGCACCATGCCATTCAGGTTAAAATCATCAGATTTTAGAAAAATCAAGGCAGTGTTGGGAAGGGGGAGTAGGATGGGGTAACTGTGCAAATGTTTGTGGAAAGAAGGAAGAAAGGGAGGGAAGAAGGGAGGGAGAGGGGAAGAGCAGAAAGATAAGGAAGAAGAGGAAAGGAGGAAGAAACCAAATCTAGTGTGTTGCCAAATCTGCTCAAAAGTTTATTCCAACGACTTCTCGGCATCTCTGCTGCTACTACCCTCATCTGAGTCACTCTCATCTGGACTTCTACAACAGCCTTCTCTCTGGTCTCCTTACTTCCACATTTGCCTTACTATGATCTCTTCTCCATAAAGTTCCCAGAATAATCTTTCTGAAATGTAACCCAGACCCAGTGCTGTCGAGTCGATTCCAACTCGTAGCAACCCTATAGGACAGAGTAGAACTGCTCCATAGAATTTCCAAGGAGCACATATGACTTCTTTGCTGAAATGTGGCTTCATAAAACCCAAATATATATATATATATACATATATATATCTTCACATGACAGCTTACCTCTCTGATCTTGCATGATGCTTCTTCTTCTAGTTAGTATCATCAGCTACACTGCCCTTATTTCTTTCCTACCAAGATATCAATTTTTTTTTCTGCCTCAGGGCCTTTGCACTTAATGTGTCAGGAGTATTCCTCCCCAGACCTTCATATGGCTGCTTCCTTCACATCACATCACCAAGATCAAATACAATTTTCTCAAAGAGGCCCTCCATGACCACTATGTTTAGTGTAGCTCCCATCCCATCCTAAATTCTATAACTTTCTAAATAGTACTTACCACTATCTAAGATTATCTTTTATTTATTTGTTTGCTTGTTTACTTATGTATTACCTGTATCTCCCACGGATAGAAGGGCTGTTTTGTTCATTACTCTATTCTCAGTGCTTAGGTCAAGGGAAGCTGCATACTGTGTGTGGTAGACAAATAATAGATATTTGTTTAAAGGGGAGAAAAATATTGAGACATTGATATTATTTGTTTATACAATTTTTATCTAGTTCGTTCACAGTTCTGTTCTCCTAGATGACTACTTCACAACTTCACCCTCTTCAAACCAACACTTCCTCCCCAGATTTGCTGGATTTCACTTGCCCCCACCCCTATGATATGTGCTTCACCTTTCTCTGCTCCTTTGTCCTCTTGTAATTGACTCCTATAAACGCACCATACAGGCTACCCTGTTGCCTGGCTTCCCAGAGTTCTCCAGTGGGAGTCATTGGCAGGATATCAAAGGGCAGAAGAAGAAAGAGGTCAAGATCGTTCCCTCCTGCTCCCTGCCTTCAGTGGATTGCATTTCTGCAATTTGCTGCATCCTTCCAAATCCTTCAGAAGTGTGGATCCTCCATCTCACACAGATTCCTTTCTTTTCCTCTTGAGGCCTAGAAGTGAAATAGCTCTCTTCTGTCATTAGTCCTGAGTGCCTTAAAATTCTTTGTGATTCCCTTAACTCTAACAAGATATCATTAAAATTCTTGAATTATCTGAGTTAGGGTCCATTTTCTAATGTGGCCCTAATGCACTCACTCTAAGCTGATAATACTGCTTACCACTTCGCTGAGACAATTTGGACACTCAAAAGACAATTCCCAAGACCTACCCCACCACGTCTACCTACTTGCTAATATCTGTTTTCACATACTCTGCTTTCCTGACTGACACTCTAGAGCTGACCATCCAATATAGTAGCTGCTAGCCACATTGGCCATTATGCACTTGATTGTTACTAGTATGACTGAGAAACTAAATTCTTAATTTTATGTAACTTAGTTAATAAAACCAAGCGAAAACCCATTGTCATCGAGTCAATTCCGACTCATAGTGACCCTATAGGACAGAGTAGAACTGCCCTATACAGTTTCCAAGGAGCGCTTGGTGGATCTGAACTGCCAATCTTTTGGTTAGCAGCCACAGCTCTTAACCACTATGCCACCAAGGTTTCCAATTTAGTTAATATAAATATAAATTTAAAATCAAATATTTAATTCAGTTATTGGCAAATTTTAAGTGTTTGGGACACTTGGGTACATAAACCTACTTTTTTAATAGCACATTATATGAAATCTAAACACCAATCAAGTATTTCTGATGAAAATTTAGTGTTTGAATTGAGACATGCTGTAAGTATAAAATACACACAGAATATTGAAGGCAGTACAAAATAAAGACTGCAAAATAAAACAATAATTTTTTCATGCTATTACCTATTGAAATTATATTTTGAATATACTGGGATAAGTAAGATACATTATTAATTCACCTGTTTCATTTTACTTTTTTTTTTTAATGTGGCTACTGGGAAATTTTAAACTACACCAGTGGCTCTCATTTTATTTCTGTTGAACAGCACTTCTCCAGATCAATTCTTTGTGCCTCTAATTTAAGTCAATTTCTCACTTGTACACTAACTCACATCCCTTTCATCTACTCAAACATGCTACTCCAGCAGTACTCCCCTCTGTCTCCAAAACTATCTTCTCTTAATTAGGTCCTCCATCTTCATACAGATAGGTTGTTATTTCTCCCATTCAAAAAAATGATCTCAACCTCTTTTCAATCAATCTTTCACTATTCCTCTTTGCATCAAAATCTCCTAAAAGGGTTGTTGATATTCATGGTCTCCAATATCACTATACCCATTCTTTCTTAAACCACAGTGCCTTCACTGAAATCCTTTGTCAAGGTTACCATAAGTTACCAAAGTTATCACTTCCACATTGTCACTTATTGGTCAATGTCTTAGGCCAGGTTTTCTAGAGAAGAAAAATCAGTGAATTATGTATATATACAGATAGAGAGATTTATATTAAGGAAATGGCTCACATGGTAGTAGAGACTGGAAAGTCCCAAGTCTGTAGATCTGACTCACATAGTTGCAAGGGCTGACAAACCCAAAATTAGCAGGCTGTTGGCTTACAAGCTGTGGAAGCTTACAAATCCAGGATCAGCAAGTAAGATGGCAGGCTGCTGGCTCAAGTCCCAAGAACTGGAGTTCAGATGATGATGAGCCTAATGCAGGATCCAGAGCAGAGCAAAAGCCAGCCAGCTTTGCCAGAAAGTCCATATACATTTGATGCAGACCATACCCCCAAAGAAACTCTCTTTCAATTGATTGGCTGCTCAGAGCAGATCTCATCATGGAGATTACATTATATCATATCTCATCATGAAAGTGATTACATCATTACATAACTGCCAACTATATCACAACTGCCAACCCACTGAGAATCATGGCCCAGCCCAGTTGACATACAGCAGTCAATTCTAAACCTTGATGTTAACTGATCTACCAAATGCATTTGAAAATTTGTTAACTCCTCCCTCCTTGATGTACATTCTTCCTTTTAGTTTCCAGGACACCATGCTTTCTTAGTTTTCCTCCTGTATCATTGGTTGCTCCTTTTGGTTTTTTGAGGTTGTTTTACTAATCTTTCCTCATTTTCCTGAACTTTTAGCATTGGAATGCTCCAGGACTCAGTCATTTTCTTATTTTCTATCTACCTACGTTCATTCTTTCGGTGATTTTTAATAAGTCTTGTTGCTTTACGTGTCCTCTCTGTTCCAATGACTCCAAAATTTGTATCACCAGTCCAGAACTCAATCCTGAACTCCAACTGAATTTTTTACTATCTAATTGTATCTAACTGACATCTCAAACTTAATTATTTCCAAAACTGAACACAAGTCTTCCCAATCAGCATGGGCCAAAAACCTTAGAGCCACCGTTGACATCTCTCTCTATTACACCACAGCACATCTGTCAGAAAATTCTATATCAAGAATCTTACCACTTTTCACCGTCTACACTGATACAATGTTGGTCTATCATCTCTCACATGGATTATTGCAACATCTTCCTAATTATTTCCTCTGCTTATTCCTTTGCCAATCAACTGTCAATTCTCTCAACACAGCAGCCAAAGTGACCTTCCTAACAAAGAAAACAGATTTTGTCCTTCTTCTTAAAATTATTCAATGATTTCCTATTTCATTCAGAGTTGAAGTAAAATTGTTAACAATGACCCACAAACCTCTATGTGATGCGTACACTAAGATAACTCTCTGTCCTCATCTTCTATTATTTTTCTCCTTTCTCTGCTCCAACCACTGCAGCCACCAAGTTCTTCCTAGAGCACACCAGGCATGCTCCTGCCAGAAACATTTGCACTGGCTGTTTCCTCTACTCAGAACAATTATTCCCAAGATATCTGCATATATAATTCCCTCATTTCCTTAATTCTTTAATCAAAATTTTCCTTTCCTATAAAGCCTTATCTAACCTGTTCTAATTCTAAATTTTGGCACTGCACCAATATCCTATTTCCCTTTTTTCTGCTGTTTTGTGTTGCCACTGACTGCAAGCAATTATCACCTTCTTAAATACAATATGATGTATTTATTGTTATCTTTATTTTTTGTTGCTCCCTCTGCTAGAATGTACATTTCATAAAGGCAGAGTTTTTTGGGGTTTTTGTTTGTTTGTTTGTTGTGTTTTTATTTTCTGTGTACCTAAGAGTGACGGGCACATAGCAATTGTTCAAAATTATTTGGTGACTGACATAAAAGTTCAACTCATTCATTCAATCCTATTCAATTCTTAATAGCCATGTTTTCCAATGCCATCAAGGACCTAAGTCCTAGTTTAAGGAAAAAATGTTTTTCAGACTTTATTCACTTAAGCCTGTAGATGTGCTTGAAAGTTTTGGTATGCAGAGATCATAATATGAAGATGATGATGCTATTTAAGGGTAAGAAGAGAGGTGACTTACTGAGTTGCTGCATCCTAATCTTGAAGACTGGTCAGTTTGCAACAGCAGCCTTTCGAAAAGCCTAAGGTTCTCATTACTGAATAGAATTAAAAACTTCCTAGATATCTGCTACTCAGGGAGTGAAATGGAAGGATAGAATGCCCTATCTGGAAAGGTCTGGCGGAGCATCTGCTCCAAATTCCCAACAGCTATTCAATGGAAGATCGTGAATACATGTCTGCCCAGCAAGGGCTCTTCCCATTGCCCTACACTACCTCCTCTTGTGTGCAGGTATCTTTACATACACATGCATGGATTATAAGTACAGACTAATATTAACTGACAAGAAGTTTGTTTACAAAGCAGGTATGAAGAAATGGCAGCACATATTCTCATGGAAAGAATAACATTAAGCCTCTAGGCAAGCAAGTTTTCTTAAGTGTATTTTACCCAGAACTTATTTGAAGTCTAGTATTGATAGTATTTTAGCACCTAAGTGCCATTTGTAAAAGCATTACCATGGGAAATGGTACATTTGGTTTTAATTCATTGTACTGAACATACTCTGTGCCAACTTCACAGTCAAGGACAAGAAGTCCCACAAAAATGTTTATGCCGTTTCTCCATGGAAAAGATGCATCACAAACAACAACATAGTCATTAGAGCAGAAAGGGCAGCATTTCCTGAGAGCTGAGAAAGCAGACTTCAATAGGTTTGCTGTCAAGGTTACAATAGTTACTGTTTTTATACTTCAGGTGTTAAAGTACAGTTAAAATAAATGTTAAATGTCTGATTAAGCTAAACAGCAACATTGAGTATGTAATACACTCATTCTCTACCATTTCTGCTTTAGTATACGTGCTAGGCTGAATGCAGCTCCTCCCCCCAAGATGTCCGTGTCCTAATCTCCGGAACCTGTCAATATGTTGCAGTACGTGCCAAAAGAGACTTTGCAGATGTGATTAAGGTTAAGGACCTTGAGATGGGAGATTATCCTGGATTATACAGGTGGGCCTAATGTAATCACATGAGTTCTTAAAAGCTGAGAACTTTTACCAGCTGCAGTCAAACAGGGAGATGAGACAAAAGAACGAAGATCAGAGAGATGAGATGTGAAAATATGCTGGCTTTAAAATGTTGGAAGAAATTCGTGAGCCAAGGAATTATGGGCGGTCTCTAGAAACTGGGAATGTATGAAAACACATTTGCCCCCAGAGCTTCCAGAAAAGAACACACCCCTGCTAACTTCTTGATTCTAACCCAGTGAAACCCAGGTCAGATTTCTGACCTCCAGAACTGTAAGATCATAAATTTATATGGAAGTAAGCCACTATGTTTGTGGTACTTTGTTATGGAAGCAATTGGTAACTAATACAGTATGCTTTTAAAAATATTTTTCTCAATAATTATAACTAAGATATCTAATGACATGTCCTGCTCCTTAAAATCTAGATGCTGTTGTTGTTGTTATTGTTGTTGTGAGTTGCCATGCCATCTAGTCATTTCTGACTCATACAAATTCCCAGTCCACTGAATGTGTAAACCAATGTTTTCCCAAAGTTTGAATGGACTGCAAGGCTTGGGGCAGTTCTCAAAGACATACCTATCTCCATCTCTATATAAATAATTCAGTACATAAACTATTTCATCTTTTCGTCTACGTAATTCCTTTTTATGTATCCTAAATCCAAGTGGAATGTTATTATTTTACTGTATTGCCAGCAAATTATTTTTGTGCATAAGAATTTATTAAAGATGGAAAATATTATCTTACGGAAACAAACTACATAAAAATCAAATGTTTTTCAGAAAATGTCCTCTGCCTTTTCTCCAACTGAGATGACAGAATCTAGTCATGTTGTTCTTCCCTCAAATCCTACGTCAGAACAGTGTGTGTGTGTGTGTGTGTGTGTGTGCGCGTGTGTGTGTATATACGTGTGTGTGTGTTTTCCCTACTAAACCTAAAAAACTTTAGATTTTGGCTCTCTGACTGCTCCCCCCCTCCCCACACCTTGTGGCTTCTTAAGGGATTTTCTAAACAAAAGATTTCTTTCCCGATAGCTGCTACTAAGATAATTAATTCATTTGTCATCCTTATGTATAAACTTTGACATTACTCCCTATAATCCATGTAAAGAAATATTCCCCCTTCTCCACTCTTCCTTATGTATGCAACTAAGACAAATATTGTATGGCCATAGATCAAACTAAAAAGAACCCTTAAATTCTGATTCCCCCATGATAACCATTCTCATGAAACAGTGAATAAAAGAGGAAAGTTCAACTTTAACCTGTTTATTAAGTCAATTTCCTGTTGGTTTTTACTTTACAAGCAAAAAATAAATTTATCCATATTAATCTCTAGTATAAAACTTTTTTTAAAAAAAAGAACTATACAGTATAACACTTTGATTTGTAAAGCAACTCATTACTGAAATGTGGAATAAATCCTTATTGAATGTTATGTATGTACCAAGTACTTTGAAGACATTATCTAATTTTTATCAACCCAATTAATAAAAATCAGCAAAAAGTATTTGATAGTACAGTCCAGCACAGCACATGCGTTTTCTCATTTGATTTGCAACAAACCTATAAGGTAGGTCCTAATATCCTCATAATGTGGGTTAAGAATGTAAGACATACAAAGGTTAAGCATTTCCCTAGGAGCACTAAGTGATATAGCCAAGATTCATATTCAGAACTGCCTGACCTGGAGATAATCTTTCTACCCCATAGGCTATAATACAATATAGTCAAGCTGCAGATAAGAAAACTATAACCTCAAGAATTCAAGCAATTTTTGCAGAGTCCCACAATTAACGGGCCAAGGGGCAGCTTTCAAAGCTCAGTCCACACTGCACACCACAGTTCATGCACTTTGCACTAGCCCCCATGACTGGCACAGGTAAAGCAACTCAAAACCCCAAGCAGTTGCCACTAAGTCAATTCTGACTCAAGACAACCTCATGAGTGTCAGAGTAGAACTATGCTTCAGAGGGTTTTCAGCAGCTATTTCAGAAATAGTTTGCCAGGCCTTTCTTCTGAGGTGTCTCTGGGTAGACATGAACCTCCAATGTTTTGGTTAGTAGCCCAGTGGTTAACCCTTTGCACCATCCAGGCACTCCTTAAAACTCCAAGGAGAAAAAAAAAAAAATCAGATGTTAACCCATTTTTCTCCTTCCTATTTTAAGATACCTAAAAAATATGTGATATGTTAAATATTTTAAAGAAGTGAAGTTGGATGGAAAGAATAAAAATTTTGTAGATAAAAAGAATGAAGTTCGATTTTAAAGCTTATATAGAATATTTCTAAAGCATGCACTAGAAAATGAAAAAGTTTCGACTCTCAGGGGAAAAAAAAGTGCAACTGAGAGAATGGAGTAAAAGACTTATTTTTCATCAAACACACTTTGTAGTTTTGGAATTTTCAATCGTAGATTAATATGTTAATTACTGACGTAATTTTTACAAAGTGTAATATAAAACGCCTAGCATTGCCGATGGTGCAGAGTAGGCTCTTAAAAGGTAACTTTTCTCCTTTTCGTTCACAAAGGAGATTATCTCCAATATCAACAGAATACAAACTTCCTGAGAAAGAATTGTTCTAGTGCCAAGTAGTGTCCTAACTCCACAGATGCTGCTGCTCAACGAAAGTATAACCAGTGCCGTCGAGTTAATTCCGACTCATAGCGACCCTATACGACCGAGTAGAACTGCCCCACAGGGTTTCCAAGGAGCGCCTGGTGGATTCGAACTGCTGACCCTTTGGTTAGCAGCCGTAGCACTTAACCACTACGCCACCAGGCCTCCAATAATTTTCTTCCCACGCTTTAAAAAAGAGGGGGTTTCATAACTATTTTAAGCATAGGGCTAAGAATGTAAAATATGGAGTGGTCCTTTATTTAAGAAACCCTACTAAACCTCATGGAACCCCTGGGTGGTGCAAATAGATTACATACTCGGCTATAACTGAAAGTTTGGTGGTTCGAGTCCACGCAGAGGCAGCTCAGAAGAAAATCCTGGCAATCAATCTACTTCCAAAAAAATTAGCCACTGAAACCCCTCTGGAGCACAACTCTACTCTGACACACGTGAGGTCACCATGAGCCTCAGTGAGTTGACCAGACAGCAACTGTTTTTTACTAAAGCTCACATGGCTTAACATAGCTAGCTTGTAAAATTCGTAGAACAAGAAATGTTTTAATTGCAGACAAATTAAATTTAAAACTTTTATGTTTTAAGATGTGTAGTCTGTCTTTTTTTTTCAGCTTCTACTAAAACTCTAACAAAAATAAATCTGAGTAACAGTTCCAAAATACAAAGAAAGATTCAGGTTTATTATATCCAACTATCAACTAGATTCTTCACACACAGAAAAATGAAAAAGCGCTGTAATTGTCAGGATATGTATACAAGACATTTGTGGAGACGTTTGGTTCTTAGAACAGATTTGCTCCAATCTGCTAGGAAATAATGGAGAAGGTAGAAAAGCAGTATGAAGTACTACAGAACATGGGGTATGCAGATCTGGCTCGTTAAAAGAAACAAAAAAATTATTGCTTCCATTAAACTAAGTTAGGATAGAGGTACTTTCAGAAAGAAAACAGAAAAGATAGAGATTATGCTGCTTTGGAAAAAAAAAATTTCAAGATACTACATGTTTATAAAGTTCTTGAAAAAAATAGAGTAACAAAGAATTTAATATTATTTATTAATTATATAGGATGTAGTTGATGACGCTAATTATGAAATAACCATTCCATGTTGGTTTCTAAAGCAGCAGTCCTCTCACAGGCTAGGTAGCATCTAGTGTTCTTATTATTCGTTATTCAACAAATGCTTTTCGAAAATTTTCTAGGTGCAAGGTATTAAGCTAAGTGTTGTGAAGGATTCTTTAATACACCATAGCCTGCCCCAACCTAATGCCCAACAAAATAAGAAAACTAATAGGACAATAGCAACTTAAAACCTAATAGAGAGGATAAGACGTGAAAATAATTATAATAAAAGGCAGCATTTAGGGAAGTGCCTTATGTGTGCCACAAGTATCATTCGATAGATGCTGAAAGGAAGGGTGTGGCTAGATGAACAGAGAAAGCGTAACAGAGGACAGGATATGAGGCATAGCATCAACCCCGTTATGGACTTCATCAGCTATGCCCCCTCATATGATATGATGAAAAAAGCTTAGGCTTCAGAATACGATCTGCTGTGTTTCAATTCTGGCTTTGCCACCACTAGCTGCGTAAGTTTGGGTAATTTTCTTATCCTTTGTGAGCTGGCTTTCTTACCTGTAGAGTGGGAGCGAAGATTAGCCATATGCTGCTTTCTTTCTTTTTTCTTTTCTTTCTTTCTTTTAGGGGTATATAGCCTTTCTCATTTCTTGATTATTTCTAAGCCTTTAGTAGTGTGGTTTCATCCTGCTCCTGGTCACTGGAATCAGAACTGCAACAGTCACCTCTTACCTGTCATTTTATGATTCCTAAATCCAGTGGAAGAATTTTGACCGTTTTCTTACCTCTCTGCTATATTTGACTCCCTTGATTAATCACTCCTTCTTAAAGCACTTCCCTCCCAGGTCTTAACAGTAGTACACTTGCAGCTACTTGCTTCTGTAGAAGTATTTTTCAAATTGCAGGTCATAACTCATTATTGTAGTCAACTAATGGGTCACGACCAGGAATTTTTTTTGTTTGTTTTAATGAAATAAAATAGAATTGACTTGATCAGATGAATTACATCTAGTTATAGTAAGTATTGTTTGGTAACCTATTAGTTTCAGGAATGTGTGTGTGTGTGTATATGCATGTAGGTGAGTTACAGTGCACTTGTATACCTCGCCACAATATAAAAAGTACTTCTCAGTGCAAATCATGGTAAAAATTTTGAAGCCATAGTTCTAGACCCATTCCTTATCACTTTAATGTGTTTGTTCCTGTTTTTACATCCATCTCTTTAATACTGGGTTCTCTTCTACTCTTTTACTACCTAGAATTCTCAGTTATCACTTTGACAACTCTCTTTTCTGAAGTTCACAACCAACTTTCAATATCATCATTTAGACTTTTATAAATACTGTACTCATTATAAATTATCGAGTTTTTTAACCAAGTGACATAAAGGAAGTGGTATGTGACAAGAATGTGAAAGAACAGTTTGAAGAAGAGATAACGGAAGCAGGGTGATCAGTTAGAAAGTTATTCCTGTGATCGCAGTTAAAATGTTTAGAGAATAAATGAGACATAGAGAGAGTAAAGATGATGAGAAAAACATAAGTTTAATAGAAATTTCAGGGAAAAAAAGTATTGAGGTGATGAATGACAAATTCAATACCAACTCTAGAGAATGGGAAGAATAAATTATTTCTCTAGAATTTTCTATCTGAAAAGCTGGAATATTATAGAACTAATGAAGAGAAATAGGGAAAAAAATGACTGTTCAATAGTAATCACCAAAAATGATTATAATACCAAGGTTATTTTATTTTAAATTTCACTACTATCAGGATACTACAACTAAGGTGCTGGAAGGCTAAAATCCATCCAGAACTAAGTCCACTCCATAACTTGGTTCCATAGAAACTTCGGTGTAATAAAAAGTATGAATGTATATTTTGGGTCAATTTTACACAGATTTAATTAAAAAATAAATACACATTCAGCAGAAACAATTGTTCTTAAATCCCAGAGCTGGCTAAAACCTTAGATCTATAATTGTGACATACCAATCTATAAATCAATGGGTGATAATTTTTTTTTCCATTATTTCTTCACTCTATAAAAATTAAACTCTTAAAAGGAGCAATTTACAATTCAAAATGTAATTCACACTAAAATTTTTTTGCTCTTTTCTGGGGATGGTTTAACTTTAAAAATTACCTGTCCACAGAGAAATCTGTAGTCTTGTTGTCTCAGATAATTAATTCCTCATTTCCCTTCCTCTTCAACTAAACTTCATAAAATGCCCTCTAACCATACTTTAATGGGGTGATGACAATTTAATTAGATCAAGACCTCAGCAAAGAAGAACCATGTTGGAATTGAAGACAGTTATAGATTAGTCTGAGGTTTGCTACTTACCCTTCAATGAATCTAGCTGCTATATACAGGCAGTCCCTAGGTTATGAGCATTCAGTTTACATACAACCCATAGTTGTGAACCAACTCCAGTAAAGCCTATTATATTCAGAATTAGAGGTAATACAGTGGTTCATAATAACAGGCACTACATTGTAACATGCATCAAAACATTATTATTATTACCATATTTTTACATAAAAGATGTTTTAGAGTATTTGGAAATGTTTCTTTAACATTTTTTATGTGTAGAAATGTACACTATATACTAAGACAAACATTTGTCTGACATTAGATACGAACTGTACCTAACTCTTCTGACTTATGCACAAATTTGACTTAAAGACACACTTAGGAACAGAACTCATTCATAATCTGGGGACTGCCTCTAGAAAGCTACATAAAAAAAAAGTCAATTAAAAAAAGAAGTCAACAGGTACTTATAAATTCATGTTTTTAATTTCCAACCAATAAAAGATTCCATGAAGTAATGCCCATCTGTTAATGTACAGTAACGTTGAAAGAGAATTGAACTTGAAATCAGAAGACTCCTATTTAGATCTGATTTTATCACTTTTTTTTTTTTTTAAACTGATTTGGCCTTGAATAAGTCACTTAAACTCTCTGAAGCTCCATTAATTTTTTTTTTAATTCGCAAAATAAAAAGAATGTATTTTTAAGTCTAAAAGGTACTGACATATCGAGCAATATCCTTCCAGATTTTCTGCTTAAAACAAGCTTAAAAGAGAAACAGACCATCAGATGAAGCACCAGTTACAAGAAGGAAGGTAAGAGAAAGAAAGTTTAGGCCACAAGAAGTTTATCTGGAAATACCTTCTTGTCTTAAAGGCAAGGGGAACGAAATCCACACAATAGCTTAAGGTCTACAAGGTCAGCAAATAAGCCAGTTAAGAAAGAAGAGCGAAAAAGGAATGAAATTTATACACATGCAAGCAAAATTTCAAGGCAAGCACTTGAGAATATAATTGGTTTCTCAAATAAGAGATGCATTGTTTCAATCTGAATATGTGGAACTGTGCTAGCTTCTTGAGAATTATTTAGTAAAAGTATGTGATTGTCAGTCAAGAAGTAGGTAGACATAAAGTAGGAATGTTGTTATGTTTATATACAAGTAGAGTTGCATTACAATAATACTAGTGGGATATTATTATAAAAGAGTCATACAAATGGTATTCATGGCTTGCTTTCTTATACTCCAGGTGTGTATTGAGAAATAGAGTGTACAATAAGCTGAAGCATAAATGTTCCATTCTCAAGAGATCTTATACAGCACAAAACAGCAAAAACTGCTCAGGAAGGGGGTAGATACAGGCTTGTATTAGTCTTTCAAAAACAGGAATAACCACTGGCACCAGGGCCATGATTCTCCCAAAACACTAGAACTGGTTCAGAGCGAAAGACAATTTCTTGTGCTTAGGTTCCCCAAGGAAACTTTTTTTTTTTTCCCTATGTGTGCATTAGTTTCCCAGGGCTCTCATAACAAAATAGCACAAATTGAGTACCTTTTTAGAACATAAATTTATTGTCTCACACTTCTGAAGGCTGGGAGTCCAAGATCAGGGTATCAACCATGTTGATTCCTTTTCAGGGCTCTAACAGAAAAACTGTTTCATGGCTTTCTCCTAACTTCCGATAGCTCCAGGCATTCTATGGCTTTCGGATATAGAGTCAGAAAGCAACCTTCCTTGGTCTCTGTCTCTTCATATTTTCTCCTCTTCTATACGGACACCAGTCACATAAGATTAGGACTCACCCTACTCCAGTATGACATCATGTTAACCAACTGACAACATCCTCAAAGACCGTATTTGCAAACAAGAGACAGGTGCGGTAGACAGCACCAGGGGAGGGGAGGACCTCAGTATATCTTTTCGGGGGACACAATTTAATCCATAATGATATATGCAAATGAATTTTACCCACAAATAATTGTGCATTGCTAAGCCCTGAGTATGTCTTAAAGGGGATAATTTTATGAGTCTGTCAGTGATTCAAAAAACATACACTCTTCCTGTAAAACCATATGCCTTTTATCAGGTAGGGTATTTCTGGGAAACATAACTCAAAATTTCCTTTAACTGCATCAAATGTTGAATGAGCTTGGCCAAGAAACAAGCATAATGATCCAGTGGCAGAAGGAGGAAACTAGGACCAAAAAAGAAGGGTATGGAGAATAATGACCTGTCCTTAGGGCAGGGCTCTGTGAAGAGAATCCACTGTCAGAAGCACAGTGACAAACAGAGCCATGGTCTGTTTCCAGAAGTCACGAAGGGCTGAGGAACTCCAGCCAGGCGTTTAGAGCCATAACAGCAAAGGTTCAAAGAAGCAAACAAGACTCAAAGTCACATCTATAATAGAGTCCTGATTTCAGTCTATGGGACCATTCAGAAGATACCAAGCAAGTTACAACAATACCAAGAACAAGCTATGGAGCTAATAAAACCATTGTTGTTTGGTGCCGTTGAGTTGATTCTGACTCTTAGGTAGTTCATGTGACAGAGTAGAACTGCCCTATAAAGTTTTCTTGGCTGTAATCTTTACAAAAGCAGATCACCAGGTCTTTTCTCCCATGGAGCCTCTGGGTGGGCTCAAACCATCAACCTTTCAGTTAACAGCCAAACGCTTAACTATTTGTGCCACCAAGGCTTCTTAATCAAAGTGCTAGGGCACCTTTTATGTTACCACTTCTGGACAAGACTTAAGTCCTGGAGGAAATTAGTACTTAGCAGTACATGAAGGCAGACTTGAGCCAGTTGACAAAGCCTGTATGGAATATCAAGACTAGGTAAACATGTAGACTCAAAAAATTCATTTCATGCATATCAGTCCTGAGGGAATAGCATCAAACTATTTCCAGGCCCTACCATATTGGTGGAAACCCTGGTGGCATAGTGGTTAAGTACTACGGCTGCTAACCAAAAGGTAAGCAGTTCAAATCTGCCAGGCCCTCCTTGCGAACTCTATGGGGCAGTTCTACTCTGCCTTATAGGGTCACTATGAGTCACAATTGACTCAACGGCAGTGGTTTTACCATATTGGTAATTCTCACAACTGGACTAATGAGCAATACCATGATAAACAGAAAAGACTGAAGTTTTCAAGGATTCCATTTTACTTGGATCCACAATCAACACCCATGAAAGCAGCAGAACAACATATTACAAGAAATCAAACAACATATTACATTGGACAAATCCGCTATAAAAGACCTCTTTAAAATGTTAAAAAGCAAAGATGTCACTTTAAGGACTAAGGTGTGCCTAACCCAAGCCATAGTGTTTTCAATTGCCTCATATGCATGCAAAAGCTGGACAATGAATAAACAAGACTGAAGAACTGATGCCTTTGAATTATGGTGTTGGTGAAGAATGTTGAATATCCCATGGATTGCCAGAAGAATGAACAAATCTGTCTTGGAAGAAGTACAGCCTGAATACTCCTTAGAAGCAAAGATGGCATGACTTCCTCTCTCATACTTTGGACATGCTATCAGTAGGGATCAGTCCCTGGAGAAGGACATCATGCTTGGTAAAGTAGAGGGTAGTGAAAAAGTGGAAGCCCCTCGAGGAGATTGAATGACACAGTGGCTGCAACAATAAGCTCAAGCATAACGACAATTGTGATGATGGCTCAGGACAAGATAATGTTTAGTTCTGTTGTACACAGTGTTACTGTGAGTCAGAACCAATTCGACAGCACCTAACACCACCACCGACAACAACCATATTGGTGTATTGAAACTCCAAATGTACTCCCAGTGTTCATCTACATGATTTCAGGAACTAAGGCTTCATCTTCACATAAAGAACAAGAAATGAACAGGAATAGAAGAGGCAGAAATTGCCACCAACCCACTTATATAACAAAACATTTCCTTGTTCTGGATCAATAAGATCCCTGGAATCACTTAAACCTGCAACCAGAGGACTAGAGAAAATGATAGAGTGAAAATTAGAAAGCTAAAGATTTCCATCACCTATAATACTTTCCCTATAGAAATTTTTTTTTCTTGGATAAACTAAGTTTAAAAACCCACCCAGTTTAGCCATTTAATTATGTCCTTGAAGATATCATGATCATTCAAAAATTTTACTAGTGACATTTTTAGGTTCTATTATTTCTATATCTCTTTTTAACAGACAAGGTTTTGTTTCCCCCTCGTGTCTGTCAGTTTGTCGTACGGTGGGGGCTTGTGTGTTGCTGTGATGCTGGAAGCTATGCCACAGGTATTCAGATACCAGCGGGGTCAACTATGGAGGACAGGTTTCAACTGAGCTTCCAGACTAAGACAGACTAGGAAGAAGGACCCGGCAGTAGCCAGTGAAAACCTTATGAACAGCAGTGGAACATTATCTGATATAGTGCTGGGAAATGAGCCCCCCAGGTTGGAAGGCACTCAAAAGTTGACTGGGGAAGAGCTGCCTCCTCAAAGTAGAGTCGACCTTAATGACATGGATGGAGTCAAGCTCTTGGGACCTTCATTTGCTGATGTGACACAACTCAAAATGAGAAGCAGCAGCTGCAAACATCCATTAATAATTGGAACCTGGAATGTACAAAGTATGAATCCAGGAAAATTGGAAATCGTCAAAAATGAAATGGAACGCATAAACATCTATATCCTAGGCATTAGTGAGCTGAAATGGGCTGGTATTGGCCATTTTGAATCAGACAATCATATAGTCTACTATGCTGGGAATGCCAACTTGAAGAGGAATGCTGTTGCATTCATCGTCAAAAAGCATGTTTCAAGATCTATCCTGAAGTACAATGCTGTCAGTGATAGAATAATATCCATACGCCTACAAGGAAGACCAGTTAATACGACTATTATTCAAATTTACGCACCAACCACTAAGGCCAAAGATGAAGAAATAGAAGATTTTTATCAGCTGCTGCAGTCTGAAATTGATTGAACATGCAATCAAGATGCATTGATAATTACTGGCGATTGGAATGCGAAAGTTGGAAATGAAGGATCAGTAGTTGGAAAATATGGCCTTGGTGATAGAAACAATGCCAGAGATTGAATGATAGAATTTTGCAAGACCAACGACTTCTTCATTGCAAATACCTTCTTTCACCAACATAAACGGCAGCTATACACACGGACTTCGCCAGATGGAACACACAGAAATCAAATTGACTACATCTGTGGAAAGAGATGGTGGAAAAGCTCAATATCATCAGTCAGAACAAGGCCAGGGGCCGACTGTGGAACAGACCATCAATTGCTCATGTGCAAGTTCAAGCTGAAACTGAAGAAAATCAGAGCAAGTCCACGAGAGCCAAAGTATGACCTTGAGTATATCCCACCTGAATTTACAGACTATCTCAAAAATAGATTTGACGCATTGAACACTAGTGACCAAAGACCAGACAAGTTGCGGAATGACATCAAGGACATCATCCATGAAGAAAGCAAGAGGTCACTGAAAAGACAGGAAAGAAAGAAAAGACAAAGATGGATGTCAGAGGAGACTCTGAAGCTTGCTCTTGAGCGTTGAGCAGCTAAAGCAAAAGGAAGAATTCATGAAGTAAAAGAACTGAACAGAAGATTCCAAACGGTGGCTTGAGAAGACAAAGTATTATAATGACGTGTGCAAAGAGCTGAAGATGGAAAACCAAAAGGGAAGAACACACTTGGCATTTCTCAAGCTGAAAGAACTGAAGAAAAAATTCAAGCCTCGAGTTGCAATAGTGAAGGATTCCATGGGGAAAATATTAAACGACACAGGAAGCATCAAAAGAAGATGGAAGGAATACACAGAGTCATTATACCAAAAAAAAAAATTATCCAATATTCAACCATTTCAAGAGGTGGCATATGATCAGGAACTGATGGTACTGAAGGAAGAAGTCCAAGCTGCTCTGAAGGCATTGGCGAAAAACAAGGCTCTAGGAATTGATGGAATATCAATTGAGATGTTTCAACAAACAGCTGCATCACTGGAGGTGCTCACTCATCTATGCCAAGAAATATGGAAGACAGCTTCCTGGCCAACTGACTGGAAGAGATCCATATTTATGCCTATTCCCAAGAAAGGTGATCCAACTGAATGTGGAAATTATAGGACAATATCATTAATATCACACGCAAGCAAAATTTTGCTGAAGATCATTAAAAAATGGCTGCAGCAGTATATTGACAGGGAACTGCCAGAAATTCAGGCCGGTTTTAGAAGAGCACGTGGAACCAGGGACATCCTTGCTGATGTCAGATGGATCCTGTTGAAAGCAGAGAATACTAGAAGGATGTTTACCAGTGTTTTATTGACTATGCAAAGGCATTCAACTGTGTGGATCATAACAAACTATGGATAACACTAGGAAGAATGGGAATTCCAGAACACTTAATTGTGCTCATGAGGAATCTTTACATAGATCAAGAGGCAGTTGTTCAGACAGAACAAGGGGATACTGATTGGTTTAAAGTCAGGAAAGGTGTGCGTCCGGGTTGTATTCTTTCACCATACCTATTTAATCTGTATGCTGAACAGATAATACGAGAAGCTGGACTATATTGAGAAGGACGGGACATCAGGATTGGAGAAAGACTCATTAACAACCTGCGTTATGCAGATGACACAACCTTGCTTGCTGAAAGTGAAGAGGACTTGAAGCACTTATTAATGAAGACCAAAGACCACAGCCTTCAGTATGGATTACATCTCAACATAAAGAAAACAAAAATCCTCACAACTGGACCAATGAGCAACATCATGATAAACGGAGAAAAGATTGAAGTTGTCAAGGATTTCATTTTACTTGGATCCACAATCAACAGCAATGGAAGCAGCAGTCAAGAAATCAAAAGACGCATTGCATTGGGCAAATCTGCTGCAAAGGTCCTCTTCAAAGTGTTGAAGAGCAAAGATGTCACCCTGAAGACTAAGGTGCGCCTGACCCAAGCCATGGTATTTTCAATCACATCATATGCACGTGAAAGCTGGACAATGAGTAAGGAAGACCAAAGAAGAGTTGATGCCTTTGAATTGTGGTGTTGGCAAAGAATATTGAATATACCATGGACTGCCAAAAGAACAAACAAACCTGTCTTGGAGGAAGTGCGGCCAGAATGCTCCTTAGAGGCAAGGATGGCAAGACTGCGTCTTACATACTTTAGACATGTTGTCTGAAGGGATCAGTCTCTGGAGAAGGACATCATGCCTGGCGAAGTACAGGGTCAGCAGAAAAGAGGAAGACCCTCAATGAGGTGGATTGACCCAGTGGCTGCAACAATGGGGTCAAGCATAGCAACGATTGTGGAGATGGCACAGGACCGGGCAGTGTTTCGTTCTGTTGTGTGTAGGGTCGCTATGAGTTGGAGCCAACTCGATGGCACCTAACAACAACAGCAACTGGTTTTATTTATAAACACTTACAATCAGCAATTTAGAACTTCATTGGTAAATCCATAATATTCACACTAAACTAAGCACTATTGTTCTTTTTTTAAAATACAAAAAATTAAATTAAATATTATTAAATAAATAAACATTAACAGGCTTGAGACTCTCTGACTTTTGACCCCTTCAATACTTCAATACTGTTAGCAGGACTTTCCTGCCCTGTGAAATTGTTGGCCTCTGAGGGGGAATTTAAGGAGCCCCGTAGGTACAGTGGTTAAAGCACTTGGCTGCTAACCTGAAAGGTCAGTGATTTGAACCCACCAGGCACCCTGTAAGAGAGAGATGTGACAGTCTGCTTCCACAAAGATTTGCAGTCTTGGAAACCCTACGGGGCAGTTCTACTCTGTCCTATAGAGTCGCTATGAATCGGGAATCAATTTGACGGCAAAGGGTTTCATTTAGTTTGAAAGGGGAGTTTGGAGTAGCCATTGCTTATTGTGGTCATCTTTCTGGATTGTGCTTACTTTGATCCTATTCCTTTATACCTTTTCTGCTTTACATCTATTAACTCTTTACGTCATTCCTAAAAATTTATACCAAGTACACCATTACCTCATACTCAGCTTTGGTATTTGATCTGTATATTTTGATCCTTGGTTTCTCATCACAGATTTTGACTAAGATTCTCTCTCTACCTCCCCCGACCTTTGGCTCACTCAGATATTATACGTCATCTTAGGTTTGAAATTTCAAACCAAGACTCCTATTTTCACTCCACATCTTCCCTAATATGCCCCACACCCCAAGAAAAAGATATAAGGGGAAATTTCACAGGCAAAATGCAATCCAAGATATCACAAGGCATCAAATCACATGTATTTTCTTTTTTACTAAAGGATAACAGATTTTTGGAAAAGAGAAATCCAAAGTTCTGTAATTAAAAAGATGGCTTTCCCTCACTCAGCACTGTAGTCAGGAGTTAACACAGTTAATAGTTTGATATTTATCCTTCTAGACATATTTTTGAAAGCCAAAAGGTAAGAAATGAAGTGGATTTTAATAAATAGTTTTTTAATTTTTGTGTGAATAAGAATCTTTGGCAATGCAAGCTTCTAAGATAGATTCTTGGGACTCACTTGCAGAAATTCTGATTTGGTAAATCTGGGGTATTACTTAGGAATCTGTACTTCAAAAATTCGGTGTGATTCTGATGCATATATGCTCAAGGCAACATTTAGTCAAGCATTAAGTTAAATCTTCTAGCTATTGGTTCCATGTTTTTATTAAAATTACCACATACTTTAATGTTGCTCAGTAACATGTGTTTCCACCATTTCTCCAAGACGTATTCATTTTATGGCTCTTTAATAATGTATTATTTGTGTAACAGTCTCAAAACATTTATGTTTCCCTGAAGAAAAACAGAAAATCATATTTTAATTGAGCTGTGAATTTGGATGCAGGCCTACTGGAGCTCATAGGAAAAGGTGTTTCTCTGGTTTATTTTCCTTTTTATTAGTTTACAGTGACTGATTCCTCATTTTTTCCCACATTTTATGGTTGAACTAATTTGATCACATAATCTCAAGGCATTCATAAAGACAAAGAGATTAGGCAAAGGAAAAGGCAGCCAAATGTGCTTTTTCCCCCTCTGATAAAATTTAAGCTAGAGCTATTAATGTTAATTTTAGTCCACCAGTTATTTAAAAAAAAAACAACAACACTAGAAATTCCTTTTACTGATGAGGAATAAACAAATAGGAAACACTCTGCTCCCCTGTAGCCACCATTAACACTTATAAAGCAATTAAAAAATAGTCCATTAAAGACTACAGGTGATTTGTAATGTGAGTTGGACACTGTTGTCATTGGGGTCAGTCAAGATAGATTTTCATTCAATTACCTACACATCTTGCCTCCCCAAGGATACTTGAAGGAGTCATCTGTACCCAACTCCTCAGTGATTTTTAACTTGAAGTTCATTAGCTCAATGGCAGATTGATGCATTGCACTTAAAATACGCTCAAATGTCATCTTTTTAAAATCCTACTAACACAGCCTTACACTATGGAGTTAAATACAATTATTCAATTTAGTTTTTTGTTTCTTTAGAGAAATTACTTTCCTTTATCAAATTCAAGCTGCAAGGCTGCCAGAAAAGGTGTTAATCATGTCATTTGCTACCATTAATGTAAAAGTTTGTTTTTATTCAGGTCTTTGTTCAACTTCCTTCTGCATCAATTTTTTTTTCCCCAAGTCAGTCTTCCACTGCATAATTACTTCCTAAGAGTAACTTATGTGCATTAGGAAGCATATTAAACAATCAATAAATATTTATTGAATGTCTAGCATATGCCTGAAAGAAGAAGACCTGTGCCCTTTACTCAGAGATCTTATAATCTTATTGGCAAAACATGATTTATACACATGAAATGTTTAAAGGTCCATAACATAAAATAAAGCGTTAAATTATGTGGTCCAAAGAATTATATGCTCCAGGAGTTCAATAATGGGGAAGAGGTCAGAGCCGAGCTTTCAGGGATGAGCAGGGGTTTGTTAGAAGAGGAGAAAAACAAAAACCATTGCAAAAAGACTGAAAGTGGTTTGAACACAGAAGGTGGGCTCAGAATTGAGAAAGAATGTCCCAACGTGAAGTGGGGGAGCAGCCAGTCTGCCTGGACTGGAAGCTTCATATTGGGTAACAGTAGGAGATAAGATAGACTGGCTAAAACAAGACTAACATTTATTAGACTGTCCTGCTGTAAAACAAAACAGAAGATTAAAGACTGGCTCTGATCTTCAAAAGATTATATTCTTCAGAAAAAGACAATATTCTAAGAAGAATATTGCGTCCTTTCCTCTTCAAGTTGTTCATCTACAGATTTTTTTCTGCACTTAAAGTTGATTCATTTTCCACCATCTCTTGTTTTGGCAAACACCAGTAAAGGCTTTAAATTCAACTTGGATTGTTTAAGCCTACAACAACTCCTTTCTCTTTGTAGGTTGGGAAGTGATACAGACAGATTCAACTCAATATAATTCATCAGCAATTGGGCATTATTACAATATCTAGACATGTGTTAAGGCCTAGATTCTGTGTTGTTTTGTTTTTTGATGTATATAGTAATTCTCTGAGGTGATTTAATTAAGAATATTAAGAATATCTCAATCACATCTTAAATAAATTTACCAAGCAAAAAGTGCAAATTTAATTCAACTGTTAATTCCTCCTTACCTGGGAAGTTGGAAAATCTCTCCCCAACCCCCCCCCCCACAATTTTTTTTCACTGCCCTCTTTTTGCAAGTAAGAGCTTATTTGTTGTTCATTGCTTCTCTGCTCTTGTATTTTCATTAGTGCCACGTGAGGAGGTTTCAGAGACCCTTGGCGGTGATGCACAGTGTAGTTAATACAGACAGCATCTGTGACCCCCATGAGAATCCCAGTCACCGCCATTCTCACTCTCCTTCACACTTTTCTCTTTCACTGTTTTCAGTATGTATACAGAAATGTTTGGTAAGTGTTTGGTTGCCAATTTAAACTACTTACTGTCTTCACTGCTTTAGCTGCTATTGGATTTCTGAACTTAATCTGCAGATAACTCCCATGCAGCACATGCTCACTGCAGCTTTCATTGCAGTTGCCAGTTGCTGAACTCCTTCTACACATTCGCAATTCATTGTGTTACCCCCTTAGTGCTCTTTCTGGCATCTGCCCTAACTGCTGCGTTTTAGGGTATGGTGAGGCTCAGCAATTCTTTTTATAAACTCTCTGCCCAGAGGGAGGTGCTATTATTTTACCTTATTTGGAGAAATTGCTGTTCCCTCAGGAAATCAAACAAAACCCCAGTCTTTTGTACTTTCTCTTTTTCTCACTCTGACTAAAGTCAAAAGTTACCTCATCTAGGGGCTGTGAGGATAGCAAGAACATTTTTTGTTCATTTTATTTTAAACTCTAGAGTTTCCATTAAATGTGGGTGTAAAACCCAACCTCACAGAATAAAAAGCTAGCTAAAGCTAATGTTCCCTGAGTGTGAACTTAGTACAAATATTATGTTAAATATTTTACATACTTTATTTCAGTTAATTTCCACAACAAATCTATCAAATATATACTATTATCCCTATTATTCAGGTAAGAAGATTGAAGTTCAGCAAGTTCCAGAAGTCTCCCCAAGTTAGCAAAAGGTGGGATTTAAATATATGTAAATATAAGTAGTTTAGAAACTACCAGATGTCAGTTTCTTTACCTCTATCATGTATTACTTTCTAGACCCCCAAGGACACTGAGAAAGGAATCAATTTAAAGTGAGATGGTGACTTTCCTGTCCATGACTACGTTTTAGAAGACAGGAAGTGCTGTGAGAACTTAGGACAAGAAGAAAAGAATGCATTTTAAATTACACGTTTTTATTAACTAGAATATGCAAAGCTATTGTAACAAGTATGGGCAGTCCCTGAGTTATAAATGCTGGACTAACATATCACCTGTAGTTACGAACCAACCCCTGTAAAGCCTATTATATTAAAAATTTGAGGTACAAGCAATGGTTTGTAATAACAGATGGGCGCTAAATTATGACATGCATCACATTATTATTATTACTGTATTATTATGTTAAGCATGTTTCAGTGTATCTGGAAGTGTTTCTTTAATGTATTTTATGCATAGAAATATACACTATAGACTAAGACAACTGTTTGACTAACACATTAGAAACGAACCATACCTAACTGTTCGAATTACGTACAAATTTGATTTAAAGACAGACTTAGGAACAGAATTCATCCATAATCTGGGGACTGCCTGTAAAACCAAACCTAACTCAAATACTATTGAAGTTCTTTATTCATTCACATAACTGTGAATTCACATAACAGGGAACTATTCCCCTTTAGCAAGGTGGTTCTTCAATGTTGTTATTCAGGAATCCAGACTGACAGTGTCTTGGCCATTTATAAAATGTGGCTCCCAATGTCCTTCTGAATACCTCTGATCATCACTATTCTGGGCCAAAGAAACGTGCAGAAGGACATGGAGAAGCATATATGGGAGTTTTTTTTTTTTTTTACCAGTTGGCCTCATAAGTGGAGTATATCACTTCCACCCACATACCATTGGGAAAATACAGTCTCACAAGCACTCCCAAGCAAGGGAACTTGGGAAATGCAGTATAGCTGGCTAGCCATATGTCTTGCACTTCAATTACGATGAGAAAAAATGAGAATAAGTTATTGGGGGCAATAGCCATCTCCACCACAGTTCACCTCTCCGACTGTCATGGATTGAATTATGTAGCTCAAAAAATGTGTGTAACAATTTCCTTAGGCCATGATTCCCAGTATTGTGTGGTTGTCCTCCACTTTGTGATTGTAATTTTATGTTGAGAGGATTAGGGTGGGATTATAACATCACCCTTACTCAAATCACCTCCCTGATCCAAGGTAAAGGGAGTTTCCCTGGGGTGTGGCCTGTACCACCTTTTATCTCTTAAGAGATAAAAGGAAAGGGAAGCAAGCAGAGGGTTGGGGACCTCTACAACCAAGAAAGCACCACCAGGAACAGAGTGTGTCCTTTGGGCTCAGGATCTCTGCACCTGAGAAGCTCCTAGACCAAGGAAAGACTGATCACATGGACATTCCTCCAGAGCCGACAGAGAGAGAAAGCCTTCCCCTGGAGCCGACGCCCTGAATTGGGACTTGTAACCCACTGGACTGTGAGAGAATAAATTTCTCTTTATTAAAGCCATCCACTTCTGGTATTTGTTATAGCAGTACTAGATGACTAAGACAGAACTTGGTACAGAGAGAGTGGGGTGCTGCACTAACAGATACCTAAAATGTGGAAGCAGTTTTGAAACTGTGAATGGATAGAAGAACCACAGTGGCAGACGACTAGCACAGCCCAGAACCTGTGGTGGCAGAAATTGGCAGCAGCAGAGAACTAACAGCAGCAAAACCAGGAGACGAGCACGAGAAGGGATTGGAGCCAACCTACGGAGTGGGAGAGCTGAATGCCTGTGTGCAGGAGGCTTCCTGGCAGAGTGGGGTGCCTCTGGACACTTATCAGTGGAGCTACAGAGCTTTGGCACATTTGCCCCAGCAGGGCAGATGTGGGCGTGAGGCCCTAGAAGCCAAGAGGCCAAGAAATAGAAACTGAAGAGACAAGGAACACAAGAAGCTGAGCTGCCTCAGTCTCAAAAGGTATGGCCATGACTTTATGGGTTTCAAAGGGTGGAGCCATGGCCTCTGGTGTTTCTAAGGGTGTAGTTGCCACTCAGATGGACTAGGAGAATGGTGTGCCTAAAGCCGAGGAAGCAGAGTTGCTGTCCCAGTGGCCTTGGAAGGCGGAGCTGAAGCCCAGGGCCAAGGGCCCTCCAGTCAGAATCCAGAGAGTGTGACAAATACCTAGAGGCTAGGGGGCAGGGTTATTGTGTAAATTGTCTCAGAGAACAGAGGACTATTTTCAAAGCTTTGATGGCTAATGTAATTTGTTCTGCTGACTTGCTTGGTGCCTGTTATGCCTTCTTTCCCTCCAATTTCTCCCATTTGTAATGGAAACATCTAGCTTGTGCCTGTTCTGCCATTGTACCTTTGGAAGCAGGTAACATGTATTCTAGATTTCAGATGAAGAGGAATATTTGGATTTTGGACTTGGAGTTAAGACTTTCACTATGATATGATTGGATGAATATGTTTTGCACGTTGCAAGAATGTGATTTTTTGGGGGCCAAAGGGTGGAATATCATGGATTGAATTAAGTTCCCCCCAAAAATGTGCAAATCAACTTGGTTAGGCCATGATTCCCAGTATTGTGTGGTTGCCCTCCATTTTGTGATTGTAATTTTATGCTGAGAGGATTAGGGTGGGATTGTAACCACCCTTACTCAGGTCAACTCCTTGATCCAAGGTGAAGGGGGTTTCCCTGGGGTGTGGCCTGCACCATCTTTTTCACTCAAGAGATAAAGGAAAGGGAAACAAGCAGAGAGTTGAGGACCTCATACCACCAAGAAAGCAGTACCAGGAGCAGAGCGCACCCTTTAGACCTGGGGTCCCTGTGCCTGAGAAGCTCCTCGACCATGTGAAGATTGAGTACAAGGACCTTCCTCCAGAGCCAACAGGGAGAAAGTCTTCCCCTGGAGCTGACGCCTTGACTTTGGACTTGTAACCTAATGAACTGTGAGAGAATAAATTTCTCTTTGTTAAAGCCATTCACTTGTGGTATTTCTGTTATAGGAGTACTAGATGACTAAAGACACTGACCACCAAATATCTGTACACACCCTAGTTCCCACAGATATAAGAGGCTCGTTCCCTCTCAAGGAAGCAATTTCAAGTTTTCTCCAGTTGCTTCATCCAGTCCAAAATATAAGACCTCTGGAATGTACAATTTTCTATCAGGGCTAGATATTGTTCTTTATAGTCAAGGGAGCTATAACTAAGATTATGTACCCAAGCCTCACTCAGTACACACTGGTGAAGCAGGATAACCACCATAAAAATTTTCTGTTTTAAAAAGGAGATTAGACCTTATGGGGGGGGGGGGGAGGAGACAGTGAGTTTATGTTAATGGGGGAGGAACAACCCAGAAAAGGAGGGTGAGAATGGTTGCACAAATTGAAGAATGTAATCAATGTCAGTGAATTGTACACGTAGAAATTGTCGAATTGGTATATGTTCTAATGTATATATTCTCAACAACAACAGCAAAATAAAATTTTTAATAAAAAGGGGAAGAATGGGAAACAGGCCGCAATCACTAGGGCACTAATTCCTGCTCAGCTGGCATTTTGAAAGACCTGTTTTCTTGGCCCATTTAAGCTTAGAAGTTTTAAGTCTCCAGGGAAGAAAGGAGCAGGAATATTAACTTAATGGAATGCTAACAGGGGCAGATTGCACAATAGTCAACTTAAGTACCGTGCTTACCCTGCTTACAAGATCATCTGTAGTGAATCATCTTTGATGTGGTAAAACCATGTGAAACTGTTCACTATGGATTAGTAAGCACAAGTAAGTTCATGCTTACTTGTCAGGGACTGTAAATTGGAAAAGAGGCTTTGATTCTGTAGGAAAAAGCTGTGGGATTGGAAGAGAGACAGATGCCAGCCATACCTAGAAGCAGAATATTTGACGTGGTTAAAAAATGTGAAATTGTTCACTACAGATAATCTGGTAAGCAAGGTAGGCACAGTGCTTACCTTGCCTACTGGATAATCCACATTTGTAATGAGCATTGGGCAATATGCCCTCCTTTATAGTTGTGCAGCTTCCACAACCCATTCTTATTTGTGCTACTTTGATGACTCAATGTTTATTTTACAGATCAAGGAGTCAAAAGCTTTCTCAGACCCAGATTATGGTTTCTTTGTGATATAATTTCCTCAAAAACTATGTAGGTTTCTGATTTATGTAATTCATATCCCTTCCAAGTGCCAGTAGCATGGCCAAAATAATTTCTTATTCATAATTTTTCGGTCTTCTTTTTTTTTTTTTTTTGGTTCCACTTCGTTGTGTGCGTGTGTGTGTGTGTGTATGAGAGAGAGAGAGAGCATGAAAAAGACAGAACATTATGATAGCTATCTTGAGGCCATCCTAAAGTAGATGGATAGGAAGATATTACCCTTAGTCTGGTTTTTATTGCAAGACTAAGTCCCTTAATTTAACCTTTGTCACTTGAAGATTTTTTAAATTTTATTTTCAGAAGCAGTTAATCTTTTCCAGCCTTGTGAGGCCCTTCATTTCTGGGTTCTATCTTTCTCTCTTCAATCTCTGTGCACAAGCCAGCCAATTCTTAAAATACCTTACTTGAAGCAACAAGTAGCAGCTGACACAGATAAACATTCTGACTTTTCCAACCATTAAGCTTACAACTACATAAACATGTGGCCTACAATCCAAGTTATAGTTGTAGATAGTTTTAACAAATGTCAGTATTTTACCATAATGTATTTCTCCAACTTTCTAATATGTGATGCTCACTGCCCAAACACTAATTTCTGAATTGGTTACAACAGGAAAAATGGTTGAAACAAAGATCAAAAATCCATTGATTCTAAAAATACTTCTTTCTCACATAAAAGTCCAGGGTGTGGGTTCCAGGTCAACCCTGGCTTTTCTTCCAACAGCCATTCAGGGATCAGTCTGATGGCCTCTCTGCCATTTGCAATGCATGATTTCTAAGATCTCTCTGGTTACTGTCATGCTAGTTAACTAGAAGGAGAAAAAAAGCATGGCAAAATAGTCAGGAGGCTTGTGGGTCAGGCCTATAAGTGGAATACTTCACTCCTACTCACATTCCAACAGAGACAACTCAAACACATAGCAGTATCTAACTGCAGAAGAAGCTGGGAAATATAACATACCTGACCAACCATTTGCCTAACACTTCCATTCCAATGGAGAAAGAGAGAATACATTTCTATGGGCATCTAGCCACCCTACCTGCCATATGAAGCTAATATATTATGGGTTTCACCGGGCTCTGTGTACAAATAAAACCATATTTACATATTTACCTAGGTTTACCTTTGCCCCAACCTCAATCTACATGACAGTGACTGATTTACCCCCACCTTTTTTTTTTTTTTTGCCACCCCACCACCACCATGCAGGAGGGTAATCCTCCTCCAATCCAGACACAAAATAATTACTTGGTGCAGAGCAAAAGAACTTCTGCTTCAGTCAAAAGCTCATCTTCTAATTTTCTGTCCAGAATCTACCTCTATTCAAGATAGGTGCGAGTGGGAAGAAAATCCCTCTCCCAGGAATAGGCAATCAATTCAGAGCATAAGATGCACATCACTATATTTGTCTGAGTTAATCATGCAAGGAGTCTCCAATCTTTTCCATTTTGTACTAGAAGCCCTGCACTTTATATGTGATCCTCCTGCAAGGAGTGACGATCAAACATGGAGTTCATTCCTCCTGTGTTCTGCCCAAAACACCCAGTTCTCCAGGATGAACAAAAATCAGTTTACTGACACAGTGCAGCCTCAATCCAAAGAAATGAAATGTTTCTTTAAAAAAGTAGTGACATTCTCAGAAGTATCATCACCCTTACAACATCACTATAATCGCCATTATCCCTGATGTCAAGCCACTTACAACATATGAGATACCATTTTAGGGGGGTTACTTGTATTACCTCATTTTTTCTCCGCAAACATTATTATTCCCTTTTTGCTTAGGAGGAAACTAAAGCCTGGAGAGAGCTTCATTAACTTATCCAAGCGTAGACAAAACCATGCATTAGCAAGCAGAGCACTTAGCTTCATAGTCCAAAATGTTTTCATTCAGGTTAAGGATTACTTCACATTTTTCTCCCAGAACAATGCATAATTCATAAGCGGTTCTTGCTTCATATTTGCGCAGCTAAAGACCCATTCAGGAGGTTTTCCCAAAGTGAAAGAACAATCAACTCCAAAGGAGTATTCAAGTCTCTACCCTTTAAGACAGAAACTGCTTCTAGTTTTTGTATAACAGTCTTTACAGCATCTACCTATCAAGAGTTCAAGACATACTGCTACAGGTGTAAAGAGTAGCTCAGAACCGATCTTAGCCTCATCCCATTAAATATACTTGAGTCATTTAAAGCTACTTGTTCTAACTCTGCACACACCAGCAAACTTCCGATTATGATTTGGCTTCCCATGCGCCGATCAGGACCTTAGATTATTTATGGTTTCTGTGGCAGTACTTTCTTATGGCAAATAAGTAGCTTATGATTATAATTTGACTTCCCAAGCAAGTTGCCAAGACAGGAAACTGTAACAATCATGCATACTCAGGTATCCTCACCATGCAGTGATTAATTTTTTTTTACTGAAAATTAATAATCTGACATTCTAAGATCTAGGAAAAAGGATTGAACAAAGAAACCAAAAGGCCTCCCTCACTAGTCATGTTGTTTTGGTTCAGTGAAACTAGACTAATAGTAAAAGGCAGGAAAAAAGATGAGAAGACAAAAACTTAAATGGTGAAAAATTTAAATTTGATACAGATATTGATAAGGAGGAACTACAGTATTTTAAGAAAGAGGAATTTGGTCAAAAGAAGAGTATATTTTACGCTATGAAAAAAAAGAAAGTTTTATAAGACAAACTATAAGAAATTAAAATTTCCTGCATTTGGGCTCAGGTGCTAAGAAGAATGAAGAAATTGAATTCATCTAAAATCAAGGTAATAAAAAAAATCAGGGTAGGAGGAAAAAACTGAAGAAGTAGAGGTTAATATACGATTTCATTGCTTGAGAGCTACGAGAAATGGGTATGCTTCCAACAGTGATGAAAAAGTCAAGTGAAAGAAAAGTTAGGCCTTCCTCTCTGCATCAATTCTGGTGCAATTCCTTCTAACAGATGTCTATTGAACACCCCCCAGGAGCCCAGTGCTGTACTTAGGGGCTGGATGAAATATAAAAGAAGAATAAACATGTTTCCAGTCTACATTGAACTTAAAATATTTATGAATAAATAAGACGAATACACATAAAATAGTTTCACAGCAAAAAAGACCATAGAAATGGGTGAGATAGATTAAAAACTCAGTAAGAATTCAGAGAAGAGAGACAGCAAGGCAGACGAGAGTTGAGAGAAGACTTCTTGAAGGAATGAGTACATCGTGGAAGCTTTCAGGCACTGTTGGCATCACACAAGATACGTAAATCATGTAGTAGTTGCAGGAGAATATTTAGGAGAGACTATTCCCTGCATCTCCCCACCTCCTCCCAAAAAAATAAACATAACCCTTTTCAAAATTGTTGTGAATTATTCTATGTCTCAGAGGAAGAGATAAGGGACTAGACAAGCTGTGAGTTATGCTCTGGTGACTGTCAATGATAAAAAAAAAATGGGGGATGTTAATACTGGGTGCCAAATTTATTTTAAAAAATTAAAATTAAAAAAAATATAGGAAATCAAATAAAAACCTTAAAGTCTTCACACACAGGTGGTAAACTAGTAGTCTTCCTTGGTATGTTTTGATTGTCTGCCAAAAAGACCCACAGAATCATTAGACATCTTTAGCTGGTTTTCAACACCTCAGAATAAGAACACCTCAGCTAAAAATTCAGATCTCCAGCTTGCACATTATAAAAAATCAGAAGAACTGATAACAGGATATCTGCGTTCCCAAATATCCATTTATTCCTTCAATCATAAAATATTTACTGAGTTCTGACTATGGGCCAGGTACTGGGAACATATCACAGAACAACAGCAAATAAAATAAGAAAAAATTCCCTGATCTCATGGAGATTATTTTCTAGTAAAATCTACAGGAAGATGACTCATAACTGTGCAATGATTTGTTCAGTTATACATAAGGTCTCCATGAGTTAGAGCCTATTGGATTAGAACAAACAACAACTGGAGCTAAGTAGCAGCTGTCCACTTTAAACAGATACGTAGCCTCCAGTACCCTACAATCCCCATTACTTCTAATTTATTCAACACTGACACAAAGTGTCAATTACCATAAGGTGCATTTGTGCACTTAATTGTGTGTGTGTGTGTGTGTACAGAGAGAGAGAAACAGAAATAGAGAGAGACAATGGAATTTTTTAAAAAAATTAACCTATGCCTCTAAGAAATTTGGAAAAATGAAAGACTGAGAGCCCATGTTTTTTAAACTATTTCACACATTCGTATTACTTGTCTGGTTCATGGGACCTAGGCCTTTGGGATTTGTGGAATTCACTGACACAAGTCACACGTCTTGTCTCTCGGAGATCAAACCAAATTTGAATCTGAATTCAAACCTTTTAGCCAGTGACAGTTTAAAGCCTTCCCAGTAATTTCTACCAGTTTCTGCAACTTACTTTGTTATGGTTTTCTCTGCCACCACTGTCTTGCATCCTTGAAAGTTCAATTTCTTGTCTTGAGATACATTAAACACAACTTAGCCCCTTCATTAATTTCCACATAATATCGCCTTAACATTAAGCAAGTCATGATTTCAGTAGGTCTACTCAAGATTCGGACAGGTGACAGGATAGGAGCAGCTATTGTAGGGATATATAGTCTCTGGCATCAACGGAGCTTGCTCAGCTGTCAACAGGCATAGACTTGAAGGATAAGGGTGGGATGGGAAGAATTTACTGGCCACCCTGAAACAATGGGTGACGTGAGTCAGTGGACATCCCAGCCTTCCAATCTACCTTGTCCTGGAGTGGGACATTCTGAGACTTACTGCTGGTTCTCAGGGGTCCCCCGGTAAAGAGGAATTCCACAGCAGTAGTGGGCACATAAATGAAGAAAGAAAGAGGTCACTGAAAAGACAGGAAAGAAAGAAAAGACCAAGATAGATGTCAGAGGAGACTCTGAAACTTGCTGTTGAGCATCGGGCAGCTAAACCAAAGGAAGAATTGAGGAAGTAAAAGAACTGAACAGAAGATTTCAAAGGGCGTCTCGAGAAGGCAAAGTAAAGTATTATAATGACATGTGCAAAGAGCTGGAGATGGAAAACCAAAAGGGAAGAACACACTCGGTATTTCTCAAGTTGAAAGAACCGAAGAAAAAATTCAAGCCTCAAGTTGCAATAGTGAAGGATTCCATGGGGAAAATATTAAACGACGCAGGAAGCATCAAAAGAAGATGGAAGGAATACATGGAGTCATTATACCAAAAAAAATTAGCTGATGTTCATCCATTTCAAGAGGTGGCATATGATCAGGAACCGATGGTGCTGATGGAAGAAGTCCAAGCTGCTCTGAAAAAAAAAAAAAATGAAGGCATGGCAAAAAACAAAGCTCCAGGAATTGATGGAATATCAATTGAGATGTTTCAACAAACAGATGCATCACTGGAGGTGCTCACTCGTCTATGCCAAGAAATATGGAAGACAGCTTCCTGGCCAACTGATTGGAAGAGATCCATATTTATGCCTATTCCCAAGAAAGGTGATCCAACCGAATGTGGAAATTATAGAACACTAATATCACACCCAAGCAAAATTTTGCTGAAGATCATTCAAAAATGACTGCAGCAGTATATCAACAGGGAACTGCCAGAAATTCAGGCCGGTTTCAGAAGGGGACGTGGAACCAGGGATATCATTGCTGATGTCAGATGGATCTTGGCTGAAAGCAGAGAATACCAGAAGGATGCTTACCTGTGTTTTATTGACTGTGCAAAGGCATTCGACTGTGTGGATCATAAACTATGGATAACACTAGGAAGAATGGGAATTCCAGAACACTTAATAGTGCTCATGAGGAACCTTTACATAGATCAAAAGGCTGTTGTTCTGACAGAACAAGGGGATACTAATTGGGTTAAAGTCAGGAAAGGTGTGCCTCAGGTTTTTATTCCTTCACCATACCTATTCAATCTGTATGCTGAGCAAATAATACGAGAAGCTGGACTATATGAAGAAGAACGGGGCATCACAGGATTGGAGAAAGACTCATTAACAACCTGCATCATGCAGATGACAGAACCTTGCTTGCTGAAAGTGAAGAGGACTTGAAACACTTACTAATGAAGATCAAAGACCACAGGCTTCAGTATGGATTATACCTCAACATAAAGAAAACAAAAATCCTCACAACTGGACCAATGAGCAACATCATGATAAATGGAGAAAAGATTGGAGTTGTCAAGCATTTCATTTTACTTGGATCCACAATCAACAGCCATGGAAGCAGCAGTCAAGAAATCACAAAAGGCATTGCACTGGGCAAACCTGCTGCAAAGGACCTCTTCAAAGTGTTGAAGAGCAAAGGTGTCACCCTGAAGACTAAGGTGCACCTGACCCAAGCCATGGTATATCCAGTCTCATCATATGCATATGAAAGATGGACAATGAATAAGGAAGACCAAAGAAGAGTTGACGCCTTTGAATTCTGGTGTTGGTGAAGAATATTGAATATACCATGGACTGCCAAAAGAATGAAGAAATCTGTCTTGGAAGAAGTGCAGTCAGCAGAATGCTCCTTAGAGGCAAGAATGGCGAGACTGTGTCTCACATACTTTGGACATGTTGTCAAGAGGGATCAGTCCCTGGAGAAGGACATCATGCTTGGCAGGGTACAGGGTAAGCAGAAAAGAGGAAGATCCTCAATGAGGTGGATTGACACAGCGGCTGCAACAATGGGGTCAAGCATAACAACGATTGTTAGGATGGTGCAGGACCAGGCAGTTTTTCTTCTGTTGTGCTTAGGGTCACTATGAACTGGAACTGACTCAAAGGCACTTAACAACAACAACAACAGTGGGCACATTAATACATTATTTTTACCTTATTCCTTCCTTGTGTTACTTTTCTATTTGTTCACTTTGACTTCCTAGAATTACTTCTTAATGACTACCTTTGTCCAAAGCTTGTAACAGGGTCTGATGTTTGTTGTCTGCTTGTTTTTTTGATTTTGCATTATTGTAGAGAAGAATCAAAATTAAGGCAGCATCCCATGTAAAGGTTACATACCAGGGCTTGTGGCATGACTTTGTAGCACCTCTCTGATTCCTCTTGCCTTCTTTCCCTCTTCTTGTGTCCTCCGTGCCTTCTCTGGACCAAGAAACAAATCCTTTACCCCATACTAAGCAGAGCAATCTCACCCATATCCGGTATAATCAGGGTCCTCTCCTACCCAAAAATATTTATATGGCTTTTCCTAAATAAGTACACTTCCTTTTCTAAGAAAGATGTTGATGCCACTTCTTAATTAAACAACATTTTCCTATTTTTTGACTCAACGGCACTGGGTTGGGTTTTTCCTATTTTACTACAAATTTCAATTGCATAAAGATAGAAGAAAACAGCAAAGAACATACAGCTTGATGCTGACACTAAAGGTTTGAATTTCGGGAAACACAGATTTTAAACTAGAAAACCATGTGAGTGATGTCCAGGGGGAGGCCACCAAGTCAAATTTCAAACACCTTTTTGATGAGAATAGGTTCTAAGTGAAAATAAGGAGTGAAATTAGAACTCAAACTAGAAAAGACTTTACCTGAACACTGACCAAAAGATAGAAAGAAAATTATCTTAGCCTTTTACTAGATAGAAATGAAGCACAGACAAGTGATTGCATGGTTCAAATTATAAGATAAACCACTCTTTCTAAGGAGAAAAATACAGAAGGACTTAGAAGAACTTGAAAAATGCTGGACCAAGCTCACTGAATAAAATCAGACAGTGTAGCTCTAATTTACCAAGTCCTCTCTATTTAATGACCATGAGTGGACTCCAAGATGCCCTCACATGGGGTGAAAATAATAGATTGCTCATTTTCAATAGCTTACTTGAAGTGTTAAATTGCAAAAGTTACTAGGAGGGAAGGAATTTCTGTGGGAAAAAAAAAATAAAGGGAATTATGACTCCATCTACATCCTTACCTACATTGCCTGCCCCCAGTGCTAGCCCTTTCTGGGTGGCAAGAGAAGAGAGATGTTTAAACAAGAGATGGCTAAGGTGTCTTTTTCCTGACAGCTGTACTGAGGCTCATTTTTTTATTGTGTGGGAAGGTGATGTACAATGAGCAAAAACAAAGGAGCTGTTTTTAAACACAGGTCCCATCCATAGATGCCAAGACCATTAAAAGAATACTACCTACAGTGCAATTTATTATTCTACAAACATTTTTTTTTTTTTTTACCTATAGTGCAATTCATTTTATTATTCTACAAACATTTTTTAATGTCTACTTGACAAGCAACAATTATGTGGTTATGTCTATAAACCTTCTGAATTTCATTATGGGATAAAAATGCAATAAAAAAAAAAATGGGTGAAGATTTGCTTGCCGCTTCTAGAAAGATTGCTAAGTCTCGGTGCAGATAAACAGCTTGTTACTTTGATGAAAAGAAAAAAAATGATGTCATTTTCTGCCCTGGCTAATTTGATCACCTCAGTCAAAAAAAGACCAAACTCCTTGCCATCCAGTCAATTTCAACTCATAGCGACCCTATAGGACAGAGTAGAAAGCAGATTGCCACATCTTTCTCCCGTGAAGCAGCTGGTGGGTTCTAACTGCCGACATTACAGTTAGCAGCCAACCTTTCGGTTAGCAGCTGAATGTTTTAACTGCTTTCCCACCAGGGCTCCTGTCAGTTCAGTTAAAAACATAAATTTTGGGAAATTTTGTAAGTACAGCCCAGATGTCTATAATTTTCTCATACATTATTCTAATATGCAGTTACTTTTAGAAAACTTAGTTAATACAGATTAGATGTTAAAAACCAGTCTTCCTTTAGAAAATAACAAAAGTCAGTCCTTTCCAGGAGTCAAATTTAATGACTGATCTGTTCAATCAGCCGGTTACACAAGGCCAAAAGATTTGGAGGCAAACCTGACGATCTCTGTCCTTCTTCCCTCATATCAAATCCATCTTCAAGTATTGGCAATTGTCCTTACTGAAGAATCCACTTATTTTCTCCACGTTCACTGCCACCACCCTGTTCCAAGTTGTAATCTCCTACCTAGAATACTGCAATAGATTCTAATTTTTCTATCCTCCCTGATCCTCCCTTTTACTCTTTAATTGCTTCTCCATATAACTTAAGAGCAATCTTTTAAAAATATCAATCTGATCATTTTACCCCCTAATTAAAAATAATTTATGGCTTCCCCTTGCTATCAGATTGAAGGTAAAATGTCTTAATATAGCTTACAAGACTTTGGAAGGCCTGTCTAAACTTTGACTCTAGCCACATCTAGAAATGCATTCTCTTTTGCTTCCTGCCCCAAACTTTACTGAGGGTAACTTTCAGTTTGAAGAAAGTGTT
This sequence comes from Loxodonta africana, assembly GCF_030014295.1. Taxonomy (NCBI): domain Eukaryota; kingdom Metazoa; phylum Chordata; class Mammalia; order Proboscidea; family Elephantidae; genus Loxodonta; species Loxodonta africana. The sequence continues at coordinate 96,478,630 of NC_087346.1, read as the reverse complement.
GTGTAAATTCCAACCACAGATTAAGATACTGCTGACTTTAAAATACCCCTCTTTTATTATCATCTAAATTGCTCACTTGAAAATATCCCTCTTTTATTACCAACGAAATTGGTATATTTGGGAGTGCAGATAATCCTCAACTTATAATAGCTCCGTGTAGGATGATTTTTTCTGGAATGTCAATCAGGTCCAAACTTAAGGGGTACTGGTAATGAAGCAGGGTGCCCTGCTGGCACAGTGGTTAAGAGCTTGGTTGCTAACCAAAAGGCCAGCAGTTCGAATCCACCAGCTGATCCTTGGAAACCCTATAGGGCAGTTCTGCTCTGTCCTATAGAGTCGCTATGAGTTGGAATCAACTGGACAGCCACAGGTTTATTTTGTTTGTTCGTTGGTTTGGTAATAAAGTTACCCTAGAGGGTTGCTGGAAAACCTGGTGGCGTAGCGCTTAAATGCTGCAGCTGCTAACCAAGAGGTCGGCAGTTTGAATCCATCAGGCGCTCCTTGGAAAGTCTATGGGGCAGTTCTACTCTGTCCTGTAGGATCACTATGAGTCGGAATCGACTCGACGGCAGTGGGTTTGGGTTTGGTTTTGGTTTTGGTTATAGGGTTGCTATGAGTCAGAAACAACTCCACGACATAGGGTTTGATAATGAAGTTAAGAATTGGATCAGGAGAGGCTTGTCTAATAGCCCAGAAATATTCCATTTTTTACTGAGCATAAAGAAGCCTTAAAGTGTGCAGTACTCGAATCAAAAGTACAACACCATAGGATTTTATTCCTTTTTGTTGATAAAAGTTTTATATCTATACCAAATAAACTTCAATAACATGAAATTAATTTTCTGATGATAAGCAATAGTAAAAAGTCATAAAAGTTCATAAACCCACCAAAAAAAAAAAAACTTACAATATATTTGAAACCAGTTTAAACATCAGTATTATTTAATTTAAAATAAATATTTATATATTCTATACGGATAAAATTATATCAAGGTAGAAAGAAATTAGAATCATCTAAAGACCTTAAAGGCATTCTCTAAAAATGCCAAAATTCTGATTGGAAATGAAGCCAAGATTAAAACATGAGGCAAAGCACAACCTGAAGGTTCTTGGAGAACAATAAAATGTCTTTTGAAATTTGAATTTGCTCACTAAGGCAAGCAATCATATACAATACTGGAAAATCAAAGCTACCAAGCAAGAAAAAGCTTTCTATTTAGAAATAATACTTCAGAATGCAACAGACTTCAAAAAGAACACTTTCCAAGGTTGTTAGGCCATTTTTGTGTCCTCTTTCAAGAGTTCTTACATTGTGAGACTCCTTCCCAAAGAAATACAGATATTTTATTCCCAAATTTTCCTTCCTCTAGTAGAAGAGCAAGGAGAGAAGAAAAGCCAGATTGTCCTGCAATTTTCCCAGACACATGCCATTACACTTGTCCTCAAATTTCTCTTTACAATAGAGAAATCTGGCAAGTAACTTACTATTCTTTTTAAACGTAAAGGCATTCTGCATGGTGGATTCTTGCAGTAAAAATGAATCGGACGCAGGATGTATCGAGGGGCAAAACTTATTAGTGTAGTTGCAAAACAATATATTTGTCCATGTTTGTTGGCATTTTGTTGTTCTTCTTTAATGTAAATAATGCCACCACATATTTCCATATTTTAATGATAAATTAGATACATGAAATTGTTAATATGTAACATGTATTAGGAGGCTCGGTGATGTAGTGGTTAAGAGCTCCGCTGCTAACCAAAAGTTCAGCAGTTCAAATCCACCAGCAGCTTCTTGGAATTCCTATGGGTAGTTCTACTCTGTCCTGTAGGGTCACTATGAGTCAGAATCGACTGGATGGCAACATATTTGGGGTTTTTTTTGGCAACATATATTAAGAAACAGGGCATGAACAATGTAAGTCAAAGAAATAATGTTTTTACTAAGTAAAGACACAACACTTTCTGGCTTGGTTAACCTGAATCTTTTTATAAAAATTGTATATATAACAGGAACTAAAAAATAATATTCTTATTAGAGAAATGAAAACTCAATTCAGAGTCAGAAATCGTTCTATTGCTAGTTCTGGCTCAGCTGCTCACTATTTAATCACCTTACCCTCTAGATCTCTGATGTCTAATTCAAAATACATAAGACTATGACAAAATTCTGAAATTATATGATAATATTTTAATATTCTGTTAAAACCATTTTTATATGCCAAGGGCTTTAAAAGTATTAAAACAAAACTAATTAGGACAACTTGAAAATTATACATATGTATACTATAACCTAAAAGAGAAGCTATTATAATGGGAAACTTGATAAAATTTTATTTATGGTTCTTTTTATTCATTTAGTATAAAACATACGTGTTTTAGGATAAAAAGAAATTTTCCTCCTGATTATATGAAAGCACATCTTTTTATCTGTTTTGCTTTTGATCATTTATTTTTGTTTTACAATAAACTTAAAGCTAATGTTCAACTATTCTGACAACTCACTAACTACTTACATCTTTCTGCTACAAGGTCTGCAAATAAAAGTTTAGTTTTGTCGCTTTTGCCACTCAGTTCTTTTTGTTGTTTACATTTCTTTTTTATTAATGCCTGTAAATCAGAAAATAACATGATTACATTTTTTTAAAAAAATGTTGAAGATACATCGAAAGGTAGACATGATGTCCTTTAGTTCCAACAAATCTTATATAAAAGGTTTCTCTATCATACAAATATTTTGCAATATTATGTGCTTTTCCCAAAAAATGAATAGTTATTTTACAATTTCAGGAAATCAGAGGTACATGTCATTCGTTTAGACAATAGAGAACAATTAGTCCTTTGTGTAGACTAGACTGCCCCACTCAAAGATGGGGGCCAAACATGCAGCTTTGATTATGTGTCACTCTCCAGAGTCCTGCCAATAATCTAACCTCCCACATCAGTCTCCTGAAAGTTTCCTGATGTGGAAGATGGAATTATTGGCCTAACGGGGAAGATGGGATTATTGGCCTGATGGGGAGGATGGGATTATTGGCAGGAATGTGAAGAGTGACACACATTCAAGGCAGTGCATTGGGCCAGCATCTTTGAGAGGGACACCTCTGCCTGTTTTCTACTCAGGTCAAAAAGCAACACAAAAGACAACTCGTTATTATGCAATGTGTATGTTGCCCTTGTTTTTGTTGGCCATGACTAAACCACTTTGAAGTGGTTTGAAGCCCTGCCTTGTTTCTCCATGACTAAACAAACAATTTAGAACCAGTATGAAGTCCTGCTTCTGACTGACTATTCCTTTCCTTCTTTCAACGAAACAACTTGGTCAGAAGACCAGTATAAAAACCCACCCATTGCCATCGAGTCCAGTCAACTTATGGCGACCCTATAGGTCAGAGTAGAACTGCCCCATAGGGTTTCCAAGGAGCTCCTGGTAGATTCGAAGTGCCAACCTTTTGGTTAACAGCTTTAGCATTTAACTGCTATGCCACCAGGGTTTCCAAAAGACCAGTATAAGTCTTCTTTAAGTCTAAATGAAATGTACAGCCCCATGATGTCAAAAAAAAATTTTTTTTTATGATGTCAAAGAGCCTTAAGCCCCTGTTAAAACTTTAATACCTTCTATCACAGTCAGCTTCCAAAACCCACTTTCTGGTATTCATGCCCTTGTTTAGCTCCCACCACATTGGACAGTACTCATTTATGTACCCAGTAGGATAGTGAGGATATGACAGTGTGTATTTCAAGGCTAAGTCAAAAAAGACATTGTAGCTTTTCTCTCTGTCTGTTTCAGAGATCGCTTACTCTGTGAGAAACTTGTTGCCATGTTGCAAGGACGCCCATGAAGCCCTATAAAATGGTCCCCATAGAGAGATAGTGAAGCCTCCTGCCAATAGCCAGTGAGGAAATGAAGTCTCTAGACAACAGTTATGTTGAAAGAGGCATCTTGGAAGTGCATCAAGCCCTCATCGGGCCTTCAGATGAGTGCAGCCTCAGCCAACATCTTGATTGCAACCTCCTGAGAGACCTACAGAAAAACAACCCTGCTCCCAAATTTCTGACTCTCAGAACTTCATGTGATAATAAATATGTATTATTTTAATTAGTTAATGTTTGGTAATTTGTTATGCAGCGATAGGTAACTACCAAAACTGAAAACCACACCCAGTGCTGTCAAGTCGATTCCGACTCATAGCGACCCTATTGGACAGAGTAGAACTGCCCCATAGAGTTTCCAAGGAGTGCCTGGAGGATTCGAACTGCCAACCCCTTGGTAAGCAGCCATAGCATGTAACCACTATGCCACCAGGGTTTCTGATAGGTAACTAATACACTAAATAAAGGTCTTCATTTTTTTAATTTTATTTTTAAAAAAGCACCTTGTCATCACTCTACATGCATATGTATACACACACACACTCACATTCTAAGAATGATTTTTCTACCCCAAATTCACTCAGCGAGAAAATATTTGCCTTCTCTAAATAATTTCCTCTTAGGTATTTTCATTGCACATCAAAAATTGCTATAATTCTAAGATATCCTAAAATTATTACATCTAAAAAGTCTGTAATTAATTTTACTTTTTAAATATTTGAGTATTATAAAAAATTGAATTTAATTTAGTGGTTGTAATTTTTTAAAAAAATAAGCTACTTAAAAATATAGGACCTAGAATAATAAGTCTGGAATCTGTTACATAAGTATGTTTTTTAAAAAATGAAAACATTTTTACTGTTAGACATTCAGTGTTCCCATGAGTGAGATAGTTTATGCTACCAACAGAAACTTTATTATTTCAACGTATATAAAGGTAGTCTTGAGAATTGCAATAAAAAAAAAAAAGAAGAATTGCACCTTACACTGAATACTTCAACAGGGTTTACCATCAACACACAATGCTTCTTGACTAAGACCTTTACCATAATACGTAAACAAGTTTATAAAGGTTGACTGTTTTGCTGCTTCAGCTGGTTTGTCTACTTACCACGAAGAACTCCAAAGTGCAATATCTTGAAGATACTCCTTATGTTTAACACCACAGGAAACCACTTCTGCACTCCCAATTTTTTTTTTTTTTTTTGAATTGGAGTTGCTACAGATTGGAAAGGCATGCAAGGGTTGTTTGTTTCCCACAAATCAGTCATCTCACGGTGAGGAAATGGAAGCTCCCATTGCAAGCTTCTCTAGAAATGCACTGATTGGCACTCCACTGATTCCTTGATCTTAATCACACCCAGCAGAAGCCTGATGGTAATTATTCTCTTCCCTGCTCTCTCTATATACATCAGGTGCAGCAGGACTTTCAGGGTGTGCTGTTTAGTATCAAAACCCAGCAGAGTTGGAAAGTTCCCTATACTCATTCACTGGTAGGCAAGGAAATACATTTAACATGGCTAAGTTGTTTGGCAGCCAAATCAAACGGAGCAAGGGCTCACGATAGGAGCCTTGCCAAGTGCTCATAGTGGGTGGTCAACGCACATTTGTCTAATTTAATTGAATGATCACAGACAGCTTTAAACTGGAGCCTTAAAAAGTTTCCATTATAAGTGCCAACTTTTCACACTAAAATCTGGTAGCAGATTTCATATTCTCAGAAAGTGATTACCAAGGTCTTTCTGGAAACTTCCTGTGGTGCAGGCTATCGTTAGTGCATGTTACCAATAGGGCCACAATGAGAGCTTTCTACCATAGTTATCTAGGCCTCCTGGAGAGTTAATGAACTATCTAGTACCCTTTTAATGAATCCATTTTCTTTTTCAATTATTCAGAGTTATGCTTTTTACAACTGAGCACCTTGGCCAATTCAAAGACCTTTTAAAAAAAATAGTTTCCAGAATTTGAAGTATTTAGGCCACTAAAATGGAAAAAAATAAAAATGTAAATTTGTAAATCATATATCTGATAATGGTTTAGTATCCAGAATATATAAAGAACTGTTACAACTAAATAATAAGTTTAAAAATTGGGCAAAAGATTTGAATAGACATTTCTCTGAAGAAGATTTAAAACCAAAAAACCGAACCTGTTGCCATCTAGTCAATTCTGACTCATAGCAACCCTATACGACAGAGTATAACTGTCCCATAGGGTTTTCAGGGAGCAGCTGGTGGATTTGAACCACTGACCTTTTGGTTAGCAGGCGAGCTCTTAACCACAACATCACCAGGGACAAATGGCCAATAAGTAGAAGAAAAAAAATGCTTAGCATCTTTAGTCATTAAGGAAATGCAAATCAAAATGACAATGAGATACCACTTAAAACCCACTAGGATGACTATAATCAAAAAGACAGAAAATAAAAATCGTTGGCGAGAATGTGGAGAAATTGGAATCTTCGTACGCTGCTAGTGAGAATGCAAAGTGGTGCAGGCACTTCAGAAAACAGTTTGGCTGTTTCTCAAAAGGTTAAACACTGCATTACCATACGACCCAGCAACTCTACTGAGTGGAAACAACTCAAATGTCCACAAACTAATATATAACCATAAAATGGAGTATCCTTCAAACATGAGAAGGAATAAAATACTGATTCATGCTACAACATGGATGAACCTTGATATCATTATGTTAAGTAAAAGAAGCCAGACACAAAAGGCATATATATTGTATGATTCCATTCATATTAATTGTCCAGAATAAGCAAATTTATACTAAATAGATTAGTGACTATCAGGGACTTGGAGGAGAGGAGAATTTGAAGTGACTGCTAATGGGCACAAGCTTTCTTTTCATGGTGATGAAAAGGTACAGAGTTAGATAGTGCCGATGGTTGTACAATAGTGTTTATATACCAAAAATCACTGTATTGAATATTGCAAAAGGATGAATTTTATGGTTTGTGAATTTCTTCTCTGTAAAAAAAGAACAAAACAGACACTTCAGTTTAAGACTGGAGATCTAGAGAGCTGTAACGGGTATCACTGTTATCATAACAAAAAAAAGTAGGGAAAAACGCAAATTATGAAATTTTCTTGAGCTTATCACAGAACTGAGGTTACAGGACAAACAGCCAAACCCAAATATGAAAGGAAACAAGGTCCTACAGGGAGAAACAGGACTTGATCATTTGCTTACCTGAAGCAAATGACACCAGCACTGGATAAGCCAGTAAGAAAATTCGCTAAAATCTTTTTTGGCAACTTGCTGAAGGGTAAATGTGGCTAGCATATGGGTAGGAAGCCTAGAGACACCTCAGGCATAGAGAAGCTTATTCCTGCAGGATTATTCTCCACAAAGCTCACCAGGACCTCCCAGAGAAGATCAGGGAGAATTCTGAGAAAGTATTCCCTGTGGTGCTGGCCGAAGAAGGGGACCAGTAAGTAGCCAGTGCTGAAACTCCACCCAGAACAATCTCTCCTGCGAAGCCCACGAAACTAAAGACTCAACTTGAGAATTGAAGAGCAGCAACAACAACAACAACAACAAATCATCAACTTACGGCACTTGCAAAAATGTATTGCAAGTAGAGAAAAAATAACTGGCGAGACTCTGTCTCTCAGGGTAGCGTAAGAACGTATGATACACTGGAATAGACACAGGAGCACTTTTGAAGTACAAGTGCAGAAACTGCTCCCTCATCTACCGCTTAACCACCGCGCTCAAAAGTCAAGTAAAAGTAACACCGGAATACAGCTGGGAGAACTCCAAGACAAAGACTGTATTTGGGGAGCATTGCAAAGACATGCTGCAAAGCCAAGTAGGAAACATATATTGAGGAAAAAATCATGCATATCAGGCCACGTTATAAACCCAAGGATATAACCATAGCAAAAAAGAACTTCAAATCCAGCTTAATCTCCTGACTAAAAAAAAAAAAGAAAAAATCTTTTTTTTTTTTTTTTCCTGACTAGATTACCACAAATCACGGCAGCAAGTTCCAGCGGAAGGAAAGGCATACATATCGCCAGACATTATGTATGCATGCAAAAATATACATATATATGTGTGTGTGTATATATGCATACATACATATGTATATGCATAAACCAAAAAAAAAAAAAACCTTCCTGTTGAGTCAGTTCCGACTATAGCGCCCCTCCAGGACAGAGTAGGACTGCTTCATAGGGCTTCCAAGGAGTGGCTGGCCGATTAGCAGCCAAGCTCTTAACCACTGTGTCACCAGGGCTCCGATGCATATGTTTATGCAATGTGGATGTGGATGTGTGGATGTGTGTGTGTGGATGTGTGTGTGTATGTGGGTGTGTGGATGTGTATGTGGATGTGGATGCGTGTGTGTATGTGGATGTGCGTGTGTGTGTGTATGTGTGTGCGTGTGTGTGTATGTGTGTGTGTTTGTGTGTGTATGTGTGTGCATGGGTGTGCGTGTGTGTGTATGTGTATGTGTGTTTCTGTGTATGTCTATGTGTATGTGTATCTGTGTGCATGTGTATGTGTGTGTATGTCTAGGTGTATGTGTGTCTGTGTGTATGTGTATGTGTGTGTATGTGTGTATGTATATGTGTGTCTGTGTATATGTATGTGTGTGTGTTTGTGTGTGTATGTGTATAAAACCCACTGCCGTCGAGTCGATCCCAACTCATAGCAACCCTAGAGGACAGAGTAGAACTGCCCCATAGAGTTTCCAGGGAGCGCCTGGCAGATTCGAACTGCCGACCTTTCGGTTAGCAGCGTAGCACTTAACCACTATGCCACCAGAGTTTCCATGTATATGTACATGTGCATGTGCATGTGCATGTGCATGTGCATGTGCATGTGCATGTGCATGTGCATGTGCATGTATATGTATATGTATATGTATATGTATATGTATATGTATATGTATATGTATATGTATATGTATATGTATATGTATATGTATATGTATATATACTGGAGCCCTGGTGGCACTGTGGTTAGAGTTTGGCTGCCAACCAAAAGTTAGGCAGTTTGAATCTACCACCTGCTCCCTGGAAACCCTACAGGGTAGTTCTACTCTGTACTATGGTGTCGCTATGAGTTAAAATTGACTCGATGGCAATGGATTTGGTTATTTTTTTTTTGCTTCAATAGGTCAGTGGATAAACAGACTGTGATAACTCCATGAAAGGGAATGGTACTCAGCAAAAGAAAAAAAACTGTTAATCCACACGACATTGATGACTATTCGATGCATTTTTGTTAAGTGAGAGAAGTCATTACAAAAGGGACATATTGTATGATTATTTGACATCCTGGAAAGACAAAACTTTATGGACGGAAAACAAATCAGTAGTCACCAGGACGTGGGAGTAGGAGAAGTGGTTGCCTACAAAGGGACTGAAGAAAGAAAATTTCAGGGTAATGCAACCGTTCTGCATGGTAGTAGTAGATACATGGCTTTACGGATTTGCAAAAACTCATAGAATTATACACCACAAAGTTTGAACTTTATTGTCTGCAAATTTCAAAATTTCAATTAGAATATGAAGGGATTATAGGATTAAATGTAAATTGTAACAAATGAGTTTCTTAATGTATTACAAATATATTATATAACTTCAAAGAAACAGGCCGGAAAAAGAAGCTGACCTAAGTAACTTTGGAAAACAGTGTTTTGACTGTGTATTGTAAGATTAAAGAAGAAAAACTGCACAACCGCTGTCCTCTTGTTGGTAAATCTGTTTCTCAAATGGATAGAATTAGCAATTCTGAAACTACTTTACATATATGCTAGGGTTGAACATATAATTAAATAAATTGCTTATAATGGCACTGGGTTTCTCATTGCCAGAAAAATAACTTACAAGTAAGGAAGAACAGAAGGCTAGAGAAAACCTTGCCTTGTGTGGCTGCATTAGTTTTACCACTATCAGTTTAAACTTAAATGTTTTTTTTGGGGGGAGGTTATTTCAGTATACACACAGTTAGATAGATTCAGAAATATGGACAGGTGATTTTGGGTACATACATTGGTTAGTATGCATACATGTATGTCGGAGCTTTAAGCAGTTCTATCACCCAGATACTTGATTTTCAAATATTTTTCATCAGTAAAAGAAATTAAGGGTTCTTAGGAAAACAGCTTAATCTAAGACTGAGGCAGAGAAAATAGAAGATGAACTTGGAACATCTTGTAGTACGAGAAAGTAAGAAACTGCTCAAGAAAAAGGAGGAGGATGGGGACCCCTGTCAATAGCTGCAGAACTGAAATAAAGAGAGCTTCCAGTTGACAAAGCTGGAACGTTTTGTGCAATTAATATAGTATTAGATTAAAAGACTACAATAAATATCCATACATTTATACTGGTATAAATAATTGAATAAATAAATGGGGAGAAGAATAAATTCATGGAAGAATTTTAAGTAATAAATGTAGGAGGAATGAGGGACCATCAGAACACTACACTAATAATTTCTAGAGGCAAAATCCACTGATAAATGTTAAAATTAGTAGCCAAAACCTTTAAGAGAAACAGAATATTCGCATAGCTTTTATGTGTCTCCCCCATATTATTGGTTTATTACTGTGGTAATTTTAACATGTGTCCACAAATTATTTGATAGTCCTCCCTCCAGATGGTAAAGCTTAGTTTTTCTCCCCTTGAGGGTTGGCTAGACTTAGTGACCTGCATGTAACATAAGGGAAATATAGTATCTTTACAGTGGAGAAATGGCAGACACCACCTGAATGAATTACCAAGATTATCACCAACAATAGTAAGTCACGTTGATATAATTTTCCTTCTGGTTTTATAAAAGCTGATGAGATGTCTTTGTCAGATAATTCAGATATTGGGGTTGGGTCTGTTATACGTTGAACTGTGTCCCCTAAAATATGTTATAAATCCTAACCTCTATGCCTATGGTTATGATTCCATTTGGGAATGGGTTATCTTTGTTCTGTTAATGAGGCTAGATAAGTGTAGGTTGTATCTTGAGTCGATCTCTTTTGAGATATAAAAGAGATTAAACAAGCAATTGAGCAAGCAGAGATAGGGGAAGATAGACGTCAAGCCACGTGGAGATCTCTGAGGAACCTGGAAGCAGAAGCTGAAGAGGCAAAGACCTTCCCCCTGAGCCAGCTAGAGAGAAAGAAAAACCTTTCACCTGGAGCCAGAGCCCTGAATCCAGACTTCTAGCCTCCTAACCTGTGAGAAAATAAATTTCTGCTTGTTAATGCCATCTACTTGTGCTATTTCTGTTATAGCAGCCCTAGATAACTAAAGCAGGGTCTGTTAATTGTCTTTTCCATTGAAGTTGAGATTTTCCTGGTTATTCACATGCCAGATAATTTTTTTATTGTATCCTGGACATTTTGGATATTATAAGATTCTCTGTCTTGTTTAAATAATATGGAGTATGTTGATATTTTGGGTTTAGCAGGTAATTCAGAGGACACAGTGCAAGAATTTTGTGTGATGAGGACGAGAGAAAGATATAATTTGATTAGGGAATACACAGAGCCATACAGGAATGAGATATGGCAATGAGAAAACTGAGGCTTTTTTGTGATAGATGTACACAATATTATCCTAACCAATTGCAGTATGTGGAATTGATGAAGATGATCTAATGGCAACATTCTAGAGACCTGGCCTATCAAAAAGTCAGTCAGAAAATTCAGGTGTTATTGCACAGGACAGAAACAAGAAATAAAAAAAAAAAAAAAGACGCAGTTCAAAGAGGAAGATGGGAGGCAAGACCTAGAAAAATTATCTGAAGAGATAGCAGCACAGGCTTTCCACAGAGTGCTTATAGACCAAGGTGTGGGGAAAAAGGAGGAGAAAAACAGTCATTTATACCAAAAATGTGATCCTTGCTATTGATAATCATTTTGTTGTATGCATCAATAAAGAAATATCTTGTTGAAAGCTGGTTTATTCCATCATCCATACCAGTAAGAGGAAATGTCTTAGAGGAAATCCATTTGAAGGAACATAGGAAATAACTGTATAATCTTCTTTATGATGATTTCCTAATGTTATTTAAATTCATCCATATAACAGTTGCCAAAAATATCCCCACACCTTCCCTTTCTTTTTCCCATTTTAAGATTCTTACATCTACTTGAAAGAAATACAAATTATTTTAGTTGGGACTACATAGCTGGACCCAACATTAGGAAAGAGCTAAGTTTTCACGAATAGCTCTCTTTCCCTTCTATTCAGACTAAGTTGCTAGAAAATTACTTTTTGAGGTTTCAAAATAATTACAAATACCAACAATTAGCTCAATACCTACTGCAATGATTGATTTGAATCTAAACTATCTTATAGCTTCCAAATGGATCCAGGATGTTGAAGTTTCATTAAGAACAAACACTTCAAAAGACAATACTTACACACTCTCATGGCCTAAAATGTGTCCTGAAGAACCTTCCAACCAAGGTGTTTAATCCCACAGTAATATGCCCCTTTATGTAAATGTGGTATAAACAAAAGGGAAACATGTAATAACACTTGAGCAATGTATTAAAAAGGAAACTGCCCTTTAGAGACAATGGATCTATTCCTACTCCTTGCATGAATGCAACTCTCATTAACACTAATGGAAGTTACGGATGAGCATCAAGAAAATATACCTGGTATAACAGATTTCCAAAATGGGTAATGGCATCCTAATCTATTCCTGGCATGGTTGTGTCTTTATGCAGCCAAACAGAAGTACTCCTGAAATTTGAAGTTAGAGATAGGCATTTAAGTAAATAATTTTAAAATACTTAGAAATTCTCAGAACACAGCAGTCCTTTTGTGTTTTTCTTCCCTCTTAAAAAAAAAAAAATTACTCAAACCACTTTGATGACTTCTTTCCTGCCATTGCATGAGCTTTAACAGAATGATTTTAAAGCAATGATGTCACCTAAACAAATAAACTAACCTATAATGCGTTACCACAATGCCTGATGAAAAGTCAGTGCTCAGAAAACTTCGGTTGTTTTCCTGACCTCATTTGGGTCTTCCATATAGAAAATTGTCATGATATTAGCTATCATTATCTCAGGCAATGGTTTTTTCTTTTTCATTCTGGATGTCAGTGTTCCAGATTATAAATTATCTGTTGGTTTTTTGATAGCTTAGGTTAGCTGCCTGCAGCTTTTTATTCAATAATTTTTAAAAGTCATATGATCACAGCATTCAAGCAAATAGAAATTTGTATTAAGTAAACTATAGATATAACTTAATCAATTTTTTAAAAATAGTCAAACGAGATATTAATAAAATATCATAAATGTCAAAATATATGTTAAAAACCTGGGGAAGTTCTTTTAAACATTTACCTAAGTATTTTCTGTGATTACTCTCAGAGATATAATGTCACTATTCAATACCAGTCCTTTTTTTGTTCAGAAACTTTCTGAGACAGTCTCTCTATACATCTGCTCTGTATTCAACCATACGACAGGGTGTAGCTAATGGTTTTTAAATCACCTACTTCACAGGTCATGGTCTTGTTTTTTGTTTAAGTAACTAATAACTGTTTATCAAAATGACAAGTTCTTACCTATTTCATGTATTGATATTTCAGGAGTTTTCTCCGACATTTTCCACTGCAATTTCTCTAACTGACATTAAGTCTCAGAGGCCTCCCAGTCACAATTTTGTTCAACAATGGGGAATATTTCTAGTCAGCTTATAGATATCCTCTCTTTCTCTCTTTTTTGTTTCCCTTTTGCTCTTCTCTCTGCCAACTTTAAATATAACTTGAGCATTTCTTTCCCCCTCCCACCCCCAAACAGGGTGGGGGAAGTTAATGGATAATTTTTTATTCTACTCAAGTAACCAAGAATAGTGCAGAGGATAGAAACTAAATTGGCTTCTTGTGGCTATAAACCTCTTCATATATTCCATGATATTCATATAGAAATAGAGATAAAGACAGATGTATTACTGAAGTGTTTTGAGAAAGATTGAATGCATGCCTTTTAAAACCTAAAACTGGACCGAAGAGGAAAAAGGTAGAAAGATTGTGACATAGAATCTGGCAACAGCATAAATCAAACAAGAAGTGGAGGAAGGTAGCAAGAATAAAACTAACATAATTGAGAATTTCTCATATGCCTGACACTTTAAATATTTAATTCTCCGGGTTAAGTATTAGTGCCATACATTTATTATCATCCAAAGAGATTCAGAGAGGGTTAGTGAATTTCCTGAAGTCAGTGACCAGCAAGTAGTATATCAATGTCTATCTGACTCCAAAGCTCCTGAACTTTCCGCAGCTCCACAGGGCTACCTCAGTTACAAAATATGTACCCTGAGCAGATCATCCAAACCGTTAAAACAGAAAGCTTTTTGTCAAAGCTTTCCAATACATGTACCCCAAACCACACTATCTGTGTACTGTAAAACAACATCTTATAATTTTCATAAATCTATACTGGCCAAGTTATTTCATATTTTCTACTGCATGCATATTGCTCTTAATATCCAATGTAATTTTTTAAAGTGTATTTTTTCCTTTCTGATTCAGAAGAACATTATTCAATCCCCAATTTTTTCATGTAAAATGAGAATGACCTGCATTTTACCATCATATAGTTGTTAAGGGATAACATTGATATAAAACAATTGTATCTGTTGGTGTGAACTATTTTACAATTTTTTTCTATTCCACGACCTACAATAACGCTTTGCAAATAGTACTTGCTAAAGAAGTATTGAATAAAAGACTTTTGACCTCTTAGTTCTAACTACCACTCCAAAGAAGAAACACCATAAAATAACTATATACCATTACCTGTTACTATTACTGTTGCCATCAAGATAATACCTATTCATGCAGTGTGGAGCCCTGGAAACACAGTGGTTAAGAGCTCAGCTGCTAGCCTAAAGGCTGGTAGTTCAAATCTACCAGCCACTCCTTGGAAACCCTATGTGGCAGTTCTACTCTGTTCTATAGGGTAGCAATGAGCCAGAATCGATTCAACAGCAATTTTTTTTTTTAATGTGGCATAATGGAAAAAGCATGGGAAAACTGGATACAAATCACAAAAAATATTTCTTATAATTTTTATGAACTTCAAGAAAGGTTAACTAACCTTTTTTGTGTTTCAGTCTCCCTAGCTGCAAAACTGGGAGTTAATATATACCTCATTGATTTGTTAAGATGAAAAGGCATTATACATGTTATATATTTTGCAGGAAATAAATTGTTGATACTTTATTATCATCACCATCAACAGTATTCAAGTCAATACAATGAGGTTAGAAAGAATTACTTCATAACCTTACATTTATAAGCACAATTTACTGAAATGAGTTTTTGTTTTTAGGTTGTGAACAATACCCCCTAATTGATGGATATTAAATTAATTAGTGTACAAAAAGCACTAATTGCAGCTAACAAAAAAGATTACCTACACAAATGATTCACAAAGTAGAGAATGATACTATAATATCATCTATCATAGTCTGAGTTCTATCAGCAGAACACTACAATGTTTTCTGCAATATCTAAATTAGTGTACCCAGGTGATAAATTTGTGCTCTTACAAGTATAGAACAACAACTCACAACTTTTCTTTTCATACTTCCTTTCTTCCTTTTTCTGTCACTCTTTTTTACTTGTTTCTGTCCTTGTTTTTCTTTTATTTCAAAAATCTAAAGTTCCTTCAATTGTCCAAGATGACAAAATAATTTACTAACCTTCCCCCTACCCATTTCATTATTTTCTCCTTCCATTCATTTCCCCAACCTCTATTTCCTAGTTGCCTAGTGGTTAAGAGCTCAGCTGCTAACCAAAATGTCGGCAGTTCAAATCCACCAGGGTTCCTTAGAAACCCTATGGAGTAGTTCTACTCTGACCTTGTAGGACCGCTTTAAGTCAGAATCAACTCAACGGCAATGGGTTATTTCCAAGGAGGTCTCTAAAACTCTAAAACCTTGGAATATAAAGATAAAAACAAACAAGAGATTAAAATTATAATATTAGCTGTGGAAAGCAGAAAGTTGCTATTTTACACTTAGCTTAAACCAAAGTGCTAAATCTTCTAATAATCACTTCTAGGTATCAAAATTCAGGAAAGAGGCTACCCATGAGCATTCAGATCTTTTGGGGCTGGTGACCCTGTGCATCTCTATAAAGTTCCAAAATAAAAATAAAACTCTTAGAGAAAAATAATATAACTGTCAGAAGCAATATAGAATCATTGAAAGCATAGAAAACAAGCTACACAACATGTAAAGCACACATTATAATTTCATCCCGAACATCTTGTCAAGGTATGGTATTGAGTATTACTAATAGATAAAAAAGATCCTAACTACTATCTTCTGCAAAAACCGTCCACAACCACATTTAAGCTACTTAAACACCGTCACCAACATTTTCTTTTTGTTCCTGCTATACCCGTGTCTCGTAAAAATAGGAAGAGTATTTGCTGTATCTGCTTAGTAGTGGAAAAGGAAAATGCTCATCCTTCCATCTTAGCCTGTATTTGCCAGTGCGTTAAACCTTTGTAGTGTACGGGATCAAACAATAGCTCAGTCAACACCTCAGCCATGTGCCCTCCAATCTTTGAATAGTGCAACAGAATGCCAAGTTTGCCTTACAGAATTGCCTTCTGCTCTATTCTGAACACACTTCATACTATGCCATTTTTCTTTTCAGGACTGAATAGCTGAAAATTTAAATTTGATGGACTAAAGCAAAGCTTTTCTGTTAAAAACATATACTGAGGAAAATAAACTTAAAAAAAGAATAAAGATTGACTCTGTAAATTGGAACACATAAAGCTCAAAACACAAAAGAGACTGGAGTTACATTAAAATAAGTATAATTTAAAAGTCAAATTTAAATATATGCAGAAAGCATATGAAAATGTGTGTATTTCAGCCATCAGGAACAGACAATATTATTTGCCCCAAAATTCTTAAGTTTCTCTAATGAAATAATATAATGTTTAAAATGTGAAGAAAAATGCTATAAAAACTAAGTAGTGTTACTATGGCAACAAAAAGTCAGTCAACTAGTCTTAGTCACTAAGCAAAGTAAAAATGAATTTTTGCTCCATGAGAAATAACATTAAAGAAGGATAAAGAATGATATACAGTTATACTTTGGGCTTAATAAATATTCCAGTAATATTTATTATAGCTTTCTGAGTATTGGAAATAAGAGAAAACATAGCTCTAAAATGACAGCAAAATCTGAAGACAAATATAATGCCTTATAGGATGAAGAAGGTAGTCAATTAATTTCATTCTTTGTTTTATTCAATATACATTTATTAGACCTCTGCTACGTACTAGCACTGTGATAGGTACGCTGCATAAAACAGTGAACAAAGCAACACAATCCCTATTATCTTGGTGAGTACATTAAAGTGGAAAAAAAAGGACACTAGTCATATAATCACATATATAATCACATAAAATCATTAAATCTTTGCATATTTTGTTCCTGCTGTCAGAGACAGAGGATGGGGGTGCAGGAGAGTACAGAACTCCTGACATGTGGACAACATGTGGCGAATTCTCAAAACGTCAGTAGATACCCAAACATACAAGATCATGCAGAGGAGTTAAGACTTTGGTCTTTAGTCTAACTGCAATGAAAAACTATTGAAGTATTAATCAGAGATATGAAATGGCCAGATTTCCCTTCCAAAGAAAATTAAATTTCAGACTACCTTGTTCAGCACTGTTGTGGAAATAAACCTTAAAAGCGTTTAAAAAAAACCACAAAGCATTTATATATCAATGGTTGGTGGTCAGTTGCAGCTCAGTTCTGGCTGCCAGATCACACCTCTGCTCCCCAAGTCTTTTTAATTTTTACATCAGGCTTAAGGAGCAGCACTTAATTGGGACGTGTTCTTCTCAGAGTCCACAAAAAAGAGCAAGAGCTCCAAGCAACCCCATAATGCTCTTAAAGCTTCTGGCTAAAAGTGAAACAAGATCTCTTTTGCTCAAATTCCTTTGACCCCAGCAAGCCACATGGCCAAAACAGACCTAGTGGTCAGAAAGTGTACTCGGTCTAATGAGAGGTACTACAAACCACATAGCAATTGGAAGAAATGTATAATCATCTGTCAGAGAAGCACAGTTTAAACAACAAAGTAATCTCCCAGAGATAATTTTTTAACACACCCAACTTTAAATGCATTTTCTGACTCTAACAAATAAAACTATAACATCATAGCAAGGACATACCCTTAAAGTCACCTTGCTTCTTATTGACATGTGAGGAGACAGGCGGTAGATTTATCAGGAATGAAACATTTAGAGGAGGTATTCAAGGATGACTTCTTCAAGCAATAATTTGTAGGCATATTATAAGTTCATAAAATATGTACCTTCCAATAAAAAAGGAAAACAAGATTACAAATCATCTCAGCTAATAGCTTTCAAAACCTGCATATTCGATTCCTATGTATTTATTATTTTATTTCAGCGATATCAAGTAATTTAATTTTAAAGACTTCATGACCAGAACCAGGGCTTATCTCTATTTGTGCCGTACGCATCAGAAATATGCATAGTACTATGTCATGTAAATAAGTATTGAAATTTACCCAACCACTTCCTTATAAAATAAATGTAGCTAATTCATAAACATGGTGAGAGTAATGGCTTGGCACTTAAGATATGAATCATATTTTATTTCAGAATTAATCATCTAACTTCACCAGTGTTCGATAACCATAACCTAAGTACTGACTAAGGAAATAACTTCTTTTTCTACTTTTTAATGATAAAGAAATCTCCAAGATGATTAACAAGTGTCCTTTGTCAATGAAAAATACGCCTAGTTTTCTAGCCTTCTGAGAATTTCAGTCTGTCTAGGAACTGGAATACCTACTGCTTGAACAAAGGGTCCCAAGTACAGGAATTATAATATTGTTATGAAAGTACCTTATTCATGTTAGTAAACACTAATTTCTTAAGTATTATTCCATGAAAAGTTTATTTTCATAGTATTTCCCTTAAAAAATAATTTAAAAAAATCATAATGTATTAGCTTTGAATTTTTATGTCAAAATTACTACAAATTTAGCAGATGACAATACAACTTTATTAGCTCACAGCTTCTTTGAGTCAGGCATCTGAGCATAGGTAGGTTAGCTGGCTCCTCTGTTAGGAGTTTCCACAGACTGAAATCAAGTTGAAGGCCAGGACTGAGAACTCATCTTAGGCTCAGGTCATCTTCCAAACACAACTGGTAGTAGGCAGAATTCAGTTCCTTGAGACTGTAGGGACTTAGTTACCATTTTGTTGTTATCTGTAGGTCGAGAACTGCTCTCAGCCATAGACGCTGCCCTCAGGATCTTGAAACATAACCCTCTCCCCTTACAGGCAGTTCACAACATGGTAGGTAGTTTACTTACTCAAGGCCAGCCAGAGAATCCCTGCTGTTTGAGTCTCTGATTTTTTTTTTTTTTAATTGTGATTTAGGTGAACATTTACTGTGTAAATTAGTTTCTCATTCAAAACTTAATACACTAATTATTTTGTAACATTGGTTGACAATCCCTGCAATGTGTCAGCACTCTTCCCCTTACCACCCAGGGATCCTGTGTCCATTCACCAGTTTTCCTGCCCTTTCCTGCCTTTTTGTCTTTGCTTTTGGGCAGGTGTTGCCCATATGGTCTCATAGACTTGATTTCAAACTTCGATCATGCAATCTCCAGCATCCTTTCTATCACCAAGGCCATATTTTCCAACTACCGATCCTTCTCCTTTGATTCCAACTTTCGCATTCCAATTAACAGTAATGATCAATGCATCCTGATTGCATGTTCAATCAATTTCAGACTGCAGAAGCTGTAAAAATCTTCAATTTTCTTTGGTCTTAGTGGTAGGTGTATAAATTTCAACAACAGTATTAACTGGTCTTCCTTGCAGACAAATGGCTATCACCCTATTACTGACAGGATAGATCTTGAAATGTTCTTTTAGGCAATGATTGCAACACGATTCCTTTTCAAGTTGTCATTCCCGGGATAGTAGACCATATGATTGTCCGATTCAAAATGGCCAGTACGAGCCCATTTCAGCTCACTAATGCCTAGGGTATCAATGTTTATGTATTCCATTTCATTTCTGAGGATTTCCAATTTTCCCAGATTCATACTTTGTACATTCCACTTTCCAATTATTAATGGATGTTTGCAACTCTTCTAATTTTGAGTTCTGCCAATGACTTCTTCACAGCAAATACCTTTTTTCACTAACATAAGTGGTGACCATACACATGGATCTCGCCAGATGGAATACACAGGAATCAAATAGACTACATCTGTGGAAAAAGACAATGGAAAAGCTGAATATCAACTGCCAGAACAAGGCCGGGGACCAACTGTGGAACAGACCATCAATTGCTCATATGCAAGCTCAAGTTGAAACTCAATAAAATTAGAACAAGTTGACAAAAGCAAAGGTCTGACTGAACATGAGTATATCCCACCTGAATTTAGAGGCCATCTCAAGAATAGATTTAACACATTCAACACTAATGACCAAAGACCAGACAAGTTGTGGAACGACATCAAGCACACCATACAAGAAGAAAGCAAGAGGTCATTAAAACGGACAGAAAGAAAAGATTAAAATGGATGTCAGAAGACACTATGAAACTTGCTCTTGACGGTCAAGCAGTTAAGCATAATGAAAAAAATGATAAAGTAAAAGAACTGAACAGAAGGCTTCAAAGGACCACTCCAAAAAACAAAGTAAAGTATTATAAAAATAAAGTAAAATATTAGAATAATATCTGCAAAGAGCTGGAGATAGAAAGGGGAAGAACACACTTGGCATTTCTAAAGCTGAAAGAATGGAAGAAAAAATTCAAGCCTCAAGTTGCAATACTGAAGGATTCTATGGGAAAAATATTAAACAACGCAAAAAGCATCAAAAGAGATGGAAGGAGTACATGGAGTCGTTACACCAAAAAGAACTGGTTGATGTTCAACCATTCCAAGAGGTAGCATATAATCAGGAACCAATGGTACTAAATGAAGAAGTCCAAGCTATACTGAAGGCATTGGCAAAAAACAAGGCTCCAGGAATTAATGGAATATCAGTTGAGATGTTTCAACAAACAGATGCACCACTGGAGGTGCTCATTCTTCTCTGCCAAGAAATTTGGAAGACAGCTACCTAGCCAGCTGACTGAAAGAGATCCATATTTATGCCTATTCCCAAGAAAAGTGATCCAACTGAATATGGAAATTATAGAACAATATCATTAATATCACACACAAGCAAAATTTTGCTGAAGATAATTCAAAAGTGGCTGCAGCAGTATATCAACAGGGAGCTGCCAGAAGTTCAGGCTGGATTCAGAAAAGGACATGGAACCAGATATATCATTGTCACTATGAGTCGGAATAGACTCGATGGCACTGGTTTTTTGGGATGTCAGATGGATCCGGCTGAAAGCACCAGAAGGATGTTTACCTTTGATTTATTGACTATGTAAAGGCATTCGACTGTGTGGATCATAAGGAATTATGGGTAATATTGCAAAAAATTGGAATTCCAGAACATTTACTTGTGCTCATGAGGAACTTTTACATAGATCAAGAGGCAGTTGTCCAGACACAAAGGGATGCTGAGTGGTTTAAAGTCAGGATACAACCCTGATGAACAGGGTTGTATCCTTTCACCATATTCCATCTCTGTGCTGAGCAAATAATCTGAGAACCTGGACTATATGAAGAAGAATGGAGCATCAGGATAGTTGGAACATTCATTAGCAACCTGCAATATGCAGATGACACAAACTTGGTTGATGAAAGTGAAGAGGACTTGAAGCACTTATTGACGAAGATCAAAGACCACAGCCTTCAGTATGGTTTACACCTGAACATAAGGATAACAAAAATCCTCACAACTGGACCAATAAGCAACATTATGATAAACAGAAAAAAGATTGAAGTTGTCAAGGATTTCGTTTTACTTGGATCCAAATCAATACCCATGGAAGCAGCAGTCAAGAAATCAAAAGACACATTGCATTGGGTAAATCTGCCGTAAAGGACCACTTTAAAGTGTTGAAAAGCAGAGGTATCACCTGGAAGACTAAGGTGCACCTGACCCAAGCCATAGTATTTTCATTCGAATCATATGTATGTGGAAGCTGGACAATGAATAAGGAAAACCAAGGAATTGACACATTTAAATTGTAGTGTTGGCACAGAATATTGAATACACCATGGACTGCCAAAAGAACGAACAAATCTGTCTTGGAAGAAGTACAACCAGAATGCTCCTTAGAAGCAAGGATGGCAAGGCTACTTCTCACATACTTTGGATGTATTGCCAGGAGGGATCAGTCCCTGGAGAAGGACATCATACTTGGTAACATACAGGGTCGCGGAAAAGAGGAAGACCCTCAATGAGATGGATTGACACAGTGGCTGCAACAATCGGCTCAAGCATAACAACAAGTGTGAGCATGGCAGAGGATTGGGTAGTGTTTCCTTCTGTGGTACATGGGGTCGCTATGAGTCAGAACTGACTCGATGGCACCAAACAACAACAATATACTTGATTGAGCTAAGAAGTGTGTTCCTCATTGTGTTAATATTTGTTTTATAGGCCTGTCTAATCTTTGGCTGAAAAGTGGACTTTGGGAGTGGCTTCAGTTCTGAGTTAGTAGGTTGTGTGGGGGCCACAATCTTAGGGGTTCCCTAGTCTCTGTCAGACTGGTAAGTTCGGTCTTTTTTTGTGATTTAAATTTTTATTCTACATTTCTCCTGCTCTGTCCAGGACTCTCTATTGGATCCCTGTCAGAGCGTTGGAAACCCTGGTGGTGTAATATTTAAGAGCTACAACTGGTAACCAAAAGGTCAGCAGTTCAAATCCACCAGGCACTACTTAGAAACCATATGAGGCAGTTCTACTCTGTCCTGTAGGGTCACTATGAGTTGGAATCAACTCGACAGCAATGGGTTTGGTTTTGGGGTTTTGGTCAGAGCAGTTGGTGGTGGTAACCAGGTGCCATCTACTTCTGGGCTCAGGCTGGTGGAGGCTGTGGCTCATGTGGTCCATTAGTCCTCTGGACTAGTATTTTCCTTGTGTCTTTGGTTTTCTTCATTCTCCTTTGCTCCAGACAGGATGGGACCAATAGATGTATCTTAGATGGCCACTCACAAGCTTTTAAGACCCCAGACACTAGTCACGAAAGTGGGATGTAGAACATGTTCTTTATGAACTATATTATACCAATTGACCTAGATGTCCCCTGAGACAATGGTCCCCAATCCAGTAACTCAGTCCTTCAAGGTGTTCGGATGTGTCTATGCAGCTTCTATGACTTTGCCTTGGTCAAGTTGTGCTGACTTTCCCTACATTGTGTATTGTCTTTCCCTTCACCAAAGTTCACACTTGTCTACTACCTAGTTAGTGATTTCCCCTTCCTACTTCTCCCCTTCCTAGTAACCATCAAAGTTTTTTTTTTTTTTTTTTTCCTGTGTGTAAAGCTTTTCTTGAGTTTTTATAATAGTGGTCTCATATGATATTTGTCTTTTTGTGATTAACCTATTTCACTCAGCATAATGCCTTCCAGATACATCCATGTTGTGAGATGTTTCTCTTAAGGGCCCACTGATTATATCAGGCCTGTCTGCAATAATATCCCTCTCGTTTAACTCAAAGCCAACTGATTGTTGTTTTTGTTGCTGTTGTGTGCCATCAAGTTCATTCCAACTCACAGCCACACTATAAGGCAGAGTACAACTGCCCCATAGGGTTTCCTAGGCTGTAAACTTTATGAAGTGTTAAAAACCCAAGATGTCACCTTGAAGACTAAGGTGTGCCTGACCCAACCCACAGAGTTTTCAATCGCCTCATATGCATGTGAAAGCTGGATAACGAATAAGGAAGACCTAAGAAGAATTGATGCCTTTGAATTGTGATGTTGGCAAATAATATTGAGTATACTATGGACTGTCAAAAGAACAAATAAATCTGTCCTGGATGAAGTACAACCAGGATGCTCCTTAGAAGCAAGGATGGTGAGGTAAAGTCTCACATACTTTGGACACGTTATCAGCTGGGACCAGCCCCTGGCAAAGGACATCATGATTGGTAAAATAGAGAGTCAGTGAAAAAGAGGAAGACCATCAATGAGATGGATTGGCACAGTGGCTGCAACAATGGGCGTAAGCGTAAAAACAATTGTGAGAATGGGACAGGACCCGGGCAGTTTTTTTGTTCTGTTGTACAGATGGTCACTATGAGTTGGAGCCAACTCAACAGCACCTAACAACAGCTAATCGTCTGGGTCTTTTCTCCCGCAGTGGCTGGTTGCTTGACCTCTGACCTTTCAGTTAACACCCAAGCACTTTAACCATTGCACCACCAGGGCTCCTTAAGCAACTGGTTAGGAACCTTAATTATATCTGCAAAATCCCTTTTGCTATATAAGGTAAGAGAATCACAGCAAAAATATTCAGTCACATTCAGAGGTTCCATCCACACTCATTTGGGAGACGGAATCTTGGGGGCAATCTTAGAGCTAGCTCTTCCTAGCGTATTTGCTTCCCCTTCCCCTCCCCACTGGTCTTGGTGATTTACTCAACAATCTAAAACTGTGGAAATGCAGACTCTGCTCCATACAATTAATCGTAAGTTTAACTATCAATATGCCTGGAAGGTCCATGGAAAAATAAATAAATAAATAAAACATTTAACAACATATGCCATGTTGATGAAAATTCTATAATTAAAAACTGATTTCATATACACATATATTAAATTTAAAATAATTTTACTATAAACAGTGAGTGAAACAGAGTGGTCCCAAAGAGAAATACCATAGTTTCTTTCATCATTCTACCTCACATATCACTCCAATCCTTTCCTTTCACTTATTTGGAAAGAACTTTTTCCTCTAGCCATGATCCTGCAAAACACCAGAACTGATAATATCTAATAGCAACTTTAAAAGATATATAACGAGTAACAACCGTCATCTTAGGATACTCTGAGGTTCTTAAAAATGTACTCTAGTTTTTCAATTAAAAAAATCTATAAAAGAAAGAGACAAAGGGAATTACCTGGGCACTCCAAAATTACCTCTACCAATGTAAACCCCAAAACTTGTATTTTAAAAAGAACATTCAGAGAATTTCAAAAGTTATATTTATTTTCCTTTATACACTATTGTTTTAAATTCTTAGGGCTGCCATATATAATTTAAAAGATACGTAGAGTATTTCTCTGAACCAATTTTTTATTTTAATATAACATTTGTTAACATTTCATTGTAACAAATTTTGAATAGCTGAGAGTGAAAATTGATAATTAGAAATCATTTCCTTTCAAAAGAAGAAGAAAATTCTAAGGCTAATAAGGGAGTGGGTAGGCCTGGTGGCACAGTGATTAAAGCTCTTGGCTGCTAACCAATAGGTCAGAAATTCGAACCCACAAGTCACTCCACAAGAGAAAGATGTGGCAGCCTGCTTCCGTGCAGATTTACAGCCTTGGAAATATGGGTTTCCAAGTTCTACTCTGTCCTATAGGGTCACTATGAGTCATAATCTTTTGGGAATACAGAAGTAAAAAGCTAGACACCACTGAGTCGCCATTTCTTACTGAAAATCATCTAATTTCAACATGGTATAAAAATCAGTATAAATATTTAATTGTTTATCAAAACTACTCAAGGAAGAGATGGGTTTTTAGGTACATTTGGCAGGCAAGCATACGGAAGTATTGAATTAACCAATTCAATTAGGACCCAAAAGCTGCACACTTTGAGATTCACGGCCAGTTTGAGTGGATTAATATTCACCTTATTATTTTTTTGTGATAATTTTTATTGTTTATAAGCTTCCTTCATTTTTATATATTGAATCCTAGTATGAAATATAGGATTCAGATTAAGAGCAGTGAAAATATGAAGATATAAACTGTTGTTTTACCATACTGAATAATATGAACCTGGATACACATGAGAAGAGAAATTAATCAAAGCATAACTTAAAAATAAAAGAAATTCTACCCTGCAGACTGACAAATAAATGAAAAAAAAAAAAAAATGGATGGTAATATGTGCTAAAGTTTGGAAAGTGAAGATAGTAAAAGAATATCAGCTCTAAGGTGATTGCTTACTCTGATCTGTGGCTGACTCGTATTATAGAAATATTTCACAGTATCCCTTCACCCACTAATAAAATGAACAAAATGAACAGATATTAAAAATTCAGAAATTATTAATAATTCTGGAAAAATTTTTATTAGTTCTTCCTGTAAACCATTTAAACATAATTCTACCATTTAGGATAAGAACAAAAATTAAGACTTAGTATTAAAAATCAAATCATCTTACTTTTGTAACTTTTTTACCTTATAAATTTCCTTCAATAAAGTTGGCTTTCACTGTTCAGTCTTATGTATTTCAGCAGAAGTAAAGAATTATGTAACCACCACAAGATTCAGAATCCCAGTAGTTCTATCCCCATAACCCACAAAGAAAAAAAAATCAAACTCCCTAAGGCTGCCTTTTATAATTACAGCAAACCTTAACCATTAGCAACCACTGATCCATCACTATGACTTTGTCTTTTCCAGAATTTTGTATAAATAGAATTGTATAATATGTAACCTTTAAATGTTGAATGCTCTATATAGGCATATACAAGAGTTACCTAAATGGGTGGATGAATAAATAAATAGTACATTGATGAAGAGTTCATTAAAATAACTTAGTAGAAATATGGGTTTGACATCTGTCCAGAGGCTTAGAACAGAAGAAAAAGCTAATTCTATAGTATATGAGGTCAGAATGAAGAGATAGAAATGGTGACTTCTGTCACCAGACTAGGACAGGAAGATACAAAGTTGTCCCCATGTTCACCTTTTGAAAGTATTTTTTTTGTTCACATCCTGACCTGTTCTAGAACTTCAGGATTTATTTTCACCTGGCACTACTCACTTTCCCTTGAACTGTGGGGCAGCACTGCATCCACCTTATTAGGATCAATTAATTTGTGAAAGAGCTCTGACAGCTTAGAGCAAATGCTCCTTTACATTTATTAAGGCATCAGAGAGCTTCCATATGTTAATTGCTAATCCGCTTCCCACTTAGAATAGTTAGACAACAAAAAGACATCATTTACACAGCGTATTAAATTACTGTGTTGTCTTTTTTTTTTTTTTAAGCAAAGAGATATAAGCTTTCCCCTAAGAATTGGTCCCTTGATTGTGAATGTGTTTTCTCTTGTCTTGTTTCTAGGGAAAAGAAAACTGGACAGGTGTTTCTTTAAAAAAATTAAAAATCATGGGTATAATCATAGTAAAGTACAATTCCATAAACATTCATTTATGATGGAAACTGCATAACCTCATAACCCAAAACCAAAAACCAAACCCACTGCCATCGAGTCGATTCCAACCCATAGCGACCCTACGGGACAGAGTAGAACTGCCCCACAGAGTTTCCAAGGAGCACCTGGTGGATTCGAACTGCCGACCTTTTGGTTAGCAGCCGTAGCACTTAACCACTATGCTACCAGGGTTTCCTATAACCTCATATAATTAATAAATTGTCTGTTAGATAAACCTTTCAAATAGCAAAGTGATGAAGTAGACCATACTAAATAAAATTATTGCAAGTGGGGGCTGTCACATAAATAAAATGAAAAATGAGGATCCCGCATTCCTTTTTAAATGTATCTTTTTTTGTTGGTTGTTAGGTGGTTTGCATGATTGCATGACTACATTGAAGCTCTAACAATAAGATAGGTTAAGAAAAAGACTACCGAAGTGTTTAACAGATAGAAGAATCCTTATCTATTACAGATGTAGGTTAAAAACTTCAGGGACTTGAGGAAAAAAAAATATTTTCATTCATGCTTCCTATTATCTGTCAGTTTCTTTTTCTAATAAAATAATGTAGAGCTTCGAAAATCCATCAGCTTAATTAGCACAGTATTAATAACTTGGGGATAATATACTGATTCAAGTAGACTTACTTCACTGCCTGGAAGGTATCAAAGTGTTAACAACAAAAGTTGCTCTTTAAAAAATAATAAGTCAAAAGTTTTGTCTTGCAATATTGTGTTTATATCATCACAGACTAGAGAGCTGTCACACAGAATTACACAAGGCTAAAATCTGGTCCACAATCTGCAAGGCCCTGGGAAATAGCTATTTTCCCAATAAATCTCAAAATAATATTCTGTTCTTATGCACTACATACTCACGCTACAGCTGGCTCATTTTTCCACTGCGGAACAATTAGAGAGCTCATGTGTTTTCCTCTGTTTGATCTTCTCTTCTTTAAGCTGCTTAAGAAGCGATTGGCCTTTGTCAGCAACAATAAACAATTAAGTAAGCTATGTGTCAGGGTGCTTTACCAGTCACATTTTTAAGAGAGCCACTCCAAAGGAAATACACCCAATCAGATTCCCTACTTCCAATCCCTCTGAGGACTATATCTATTCTACTACTTGAGTGTTCATTCACATAAAACAATATATACCCTTTCAGTTGGTAAGTCAAAATATGACATAGATGAGTCAACTTTGTGTCTGTGGATTACCTGAGGATTAGTAATCTCAGTGGACAGTCAAGTAGAGGTCAGGAGTAAGGGCTCTGGCTAGAAGCTTAAAGGTCAGGATGATAAACATTGGAGGTGGACAGGAATATAACAAAAGATGATTCGGTCTGGTGAAAAGGGAAGAAGGAGCAATCCTATGCAAAATGAAGCGTCATTAGTGTCTGCCACTCCACATTTGTTTTCTTTTTCAGTTCTATGGAAATAGTAGTTCTTTTTCCCTTAGTAGTTCTTTTCACAAAATTATGACTACTGTATCACAACCTCCAGCTCAGCTATTAAAATTTGTGCTTGTAAAAGATATGCCTTCTATTGTGAATTGAATGGTGCCCCTCAAAAATATGTGTCACAAATTCTAACCACTATACTTGTGGGTGATATCCCATTTAGGAATAGGGTTTTCTTGGTTATGATAATGAGCTACATCAGGGTAGAGTGCATCTTAAACCAATCACTTTTGACATATAAAAGGGCAGATTAGACACAGAAGAAAGCAGACACAGTGGGAAGACCAACACTATCTGAAGATACCCAGGCAGACCAGTCTACAAGCCCAGGAACTCCAAGGATGGCCAGCTAGTGAAGCTGAGATGAGGATTTTCCCTCAAAGCCTACAGACAGAGAGCCTTTTTTTAGAGCTGGCAACCTGAATTTGGACTTCTAACCTCCAAAACTGAAAAAAATGAAATACTGTGGTATTTCTGTTACAGCAGCACTAAGACACATTCCTTCACTTTAGGATATAAAGTACAAATCTTCAAATTCTACCACATTTGTCCAGTGCTGGGGGAGAGAAATTCAGCTGAGAGATAAGAATCAGAGCATTATTTAAACAACGCCCATTTATCCTGCCAACACAAGATGTGCCTTTGCCTTTCCCTTTCAAAAGTCTTCAACCTGACATTGTGTAGTCAATTCTCCTTTTGAGAGAGACTCAGTTCAAATATAACATCTTTGGGTGACACCTGTTAAAAGCCACCAGTTAGAATCAATTAATCACTTTGTACTAATTTAGCCATTCAGTTTAAACTTTTATCATGACATCACAGTCTTAGAGTTAGTTGTGTGTATCTTTGTCCACCAGAAGATCAGGGACAGAAAAAATCATGAGTAGCTGGGTTTGTAGAGCCCTTCATAGTTTCTTCAGTACCCCCCATTACAACGCTAAAAATTTATAATCAAAGTAAAAAGCATGATTGTTCTGCAAAAACAATCAAGAGAAGCCTTCTAACCCACTTTCCTACCAGATTGCAATGAATAAAAAACAACCTATAAGTCACTAATAACCTTAGTGTTTTGATCATAATAAACTGTAAGTATTTTAATTGAATTTGATTGAAGCAAAAAGTTACCCAGCTTCTCTTTAAGCATTCCCATTGATCCACAGCTAATCACCCCACTAGTTAGATGACATGCTTTTGAAAATTAAAGTTTTTAAATGACAAATGTTAGCACAATATTATAGGATGAGAGCTTAAGTATAGAAGGAGATTTAATTTGGAAACATTATATAAAATGCAGAATTATTTTGTATTGGTGTCTAAATAAATTTCACAAAGAATTAATCACTACTTATGAGTAAGTGGACTGTAAATCACACACAAAGGAATTATAAAGGTCACTTTTTAAAAAATGGTAAGTTCATAATCAAGGTAATTGGTTCTGTGACCACACCTACTGCTGTCTTTTAATAAAACTATGACTACTGGATCACAACCAAGTTTGTCAGCTGAATTACAGTTTCAGAATTCATGTTTCTCATAACTTTATGGAAAGAAGGAACACAGCTTCATTTTCAATCTCCCAGTTGAGACGGCAGTGTTAGCTAAAAAAGATTAACTTTAATTTTTTAAATGTGTTATTTTTTAATGTGAAAATCACTTATAAAAATATAGTATATTTTATGATACATTTCAGACTTTAGTCAAAGCTAGAAAGGGTTACTGTACTGTTACAGAAACATTTTTCCAGACTACAAACACTCTTCCTTCCAACTACCATTCCTCTGTCAGTTTGTGATCCTGTGATGGCTTGTGTGTTGCTGTGATCCTGGAAGATATGCCACCGGTATTTCAAATACCAGCACTGTCACCCATGGTAGACAGGTTTCAGTGAAGCTTTCAGTCTAAGATAGACAAGGAAGTTGGATCTGGTGATCTACTTCTAAAAAAATCAGCCAGTGAATACCTTACAAACAGCAGCAGGACATTATCTGGAATAGTGCAGGAAGATTGGAAGGCATGAAGGCTGGAAGGCACTCAAAATACTACTGGGGAAGAGCTGCCTACTCAAAGTAGAGTCAACCTTAATGATGTGGATTCAGTCAACTTTTCAGGACCTCCATTTGTGCATGTAGCACAACCCAAAATGAGAAGAAACAGCTGTAAACATCCACTAATAATCAGAACATAGGAGTCATCAAAAATGAAATGAATGCATAAAGATGCTAGGTATTAATGAGCTGAAATGGACTGATATTGGCCATCTTGAATCAGACAATCATATGGTTTACTGTGCAGGAAATGACAAATTGAAGAGGAAGGTGTCACGTTCATTGTTAGAAAGAACATTTCAAGATCTATCCTGAAGTACAACACTGTCAGTGATAGGATAATAACCATATGCCTACGAGGAAAAGGAGTTAATAAGACTATTACTCAAAATTATGCACCAACCACTAATGGCAAAGATGAAGAAATTGAAGATTTTTATCAACTTCTGAAATCTGATCAAACATAAAATCAAGGTTCATTGATAATTACTGGTGATTGGAGGATGAAAGTTGGAAATAAAGAAGGATCCGTAGTTGGAAAATGTGGTATTGGTGATTGAAATGACTCTGGAGAACACATGATAGAATTTCCCAGACCAACTTACGCCTTGCAAATAACTTTTTTTAACAACATAAAAGGCAACTATATGCATGGACCTCCTGGATGGAATACACAAAAATCACAAAGACTATATCTGTGGAAAGAGACAATGGAGAAGCTCAATATCATCAGTCAGAACAAGGCCAGGAGCCAACATCAAAATAGACAATCAATTGCTCTTATGCAAGTTCAAGCTGAAGCTGAAGGAAATTAAATCAAGTCAATGAAAGACAAAGTAAGAACTTCAGTATATCCCACCTGAATTTAGAGATCATCTCAAGAACAGATTTGACTCATTGAACACTAATGACCAAAAAGGAATTCAAACAGAAACTAAGGAACTGCCAGAAATTCGAGCTGGGTTCAGAAGAGGGTGTGGAATGAGGGATATTATTGTGATGTCAGATGGATCTTGGTTGAAAGCAGAGAATATCAGAAAGATGTTTACCTGTGTTTTTAATTGGCTATGCAAAGACATTTGATCATAAATTATGGATAATATTGCAGTGAATGGGAATTTAGTAACACCAGACCAGTTGCAGGATGACATTAAGGACACCATACATAAGGACAGCAAAGATCATTAAAGAGACAGGAAAGACAGAAAAGACCAGAATGATGTCAGGAGACACTCTGAAACTGGCTTTTGAACGTAGAGTAGCTGACGTGAAAGGAAAGAACAATGAAGTAAGACCTGAAAAGGTTTCAAAGAGCAGCTCAAGAAGACAAAGGAAAGTATTAGAATGAAATGTGCAAAGACTTGAGTTAGAAAACCAAAAGGAAAGCACATGCTCAGCATTTCTCAAGCTAAAGAATTGAAGAAGAAATTCAATCCTTG
The DNA here is from genome assembly GCF_030014295.1 of Loxodonta africana. Taxonomy (NCBI): domain Eukaryota; kingdom Metazoa; phylum Chordata; class Mammalia; order Proboscidea; family Elephantidae; genus Loxodonta; species Loxodonta africana. Next base: position 96,446,500 of record NC_087346.1, on the reverse strand, counting down.
AGCTGCAATATTGAGGGATTCTTTGGTCAATATGTTGAATAATGCAAGAAGCATCAAAAGAAGATGGAAAGAATACATAGAGTCAGTCACTGTACCAAAAAGAATTGGTTGACATTCAACCATTTCAGAAAGTAGCTTATGATCAAAAACAAATGGTGCTGAAGGAGGAAGTCAAAGATTCACTGCAGGGAATGGTGAAAAACAAGGCTCTAAGAATTGACGGAATAACAATTGAGATGGTTCAATGAAGGGTTACAAGGAACTCAATTGTCTTTATCAAGAAATTTGCAAAAACTACCTGGCCAACTGTCATGGATTGAATTGTGTCCCCCCAAAATATATGTCAACTTGATTAGGCCATGAGTCCCAGTATTGTGTGGTTGTCCTCCATTTTGTGATTGTAATTTTATGTTAAAGAGGATTAGGGTGGGATTGTAACACTCTTACTAAGGTCACATCACTTATCCAATGTAAAGGAGTTTCCTGGAGTGTGTCCTGCACCACATTTTATCTTTCAGGAGATAAAAGAAAAGTGAAGCAAGCAGAGAGAGGGGTCCTCATACCACCACGAAAGAGGCACCGGGAGGAGAGAGCATCCTTTGGACCCAGGGTTCCTATGTAGAGACGCTTCTAGTCCCGGGGAAGATTGAGGAGAAAGACCTTCCTCCAGAGCCAACAGAGAGAAAAACCCTTCCCCTGGAGCTGACGCCCTAAATTTGGATTTCTAGCCTACTAAACTGTGAGAAAATTTCTCTTTGTCAAAGCCATCCACTTGTGGTATTTCTGTTATAATAGCACTAGATGACCAAGGTACCAACCAACTGGAAGAGATCCACATTTGTGCCCATTCCAAAGAAAGGTGATCCAACAGAATGCAGAAATTATCAAACAATATCATTAATATCACAAGTAAGTAAAGTTTTACTGAAGATAACTCAAAAATGTTTGCAACAGTATATCAACAGAAAACTGTCAGAAATTCAAGCTGGATTCAGAAGAGGACCTGGAACCAGGGACATCATCGCTGATGTCAGATGGATCTTGGCTGAAAGTAGAGAATACCAGGAAGGTGTTTACGTGTGTTTTATTGAATATGCAAAGGCATTCGACTGTGTGGATCATAACAAATTATGGATAACATCGCGAAGAATGTGAATTTGGGAACACTTAACTATGCTTGTGAAGAACCTGTACATAGACCAAGGGGAAGTCATTCAAACAGAAGAAGGAATACTGAGTGGCAGGAAAAGTGCATCAGGGTTGTATTCTTTCACCATACTTATTCACTCTCTATGCTGAACAAATAATCTGAGAAACTGGACTACATGAAGAAGAATGGGGTATCAGGATTTGGAGGAAGACTCGTTAACAACCAGCGATATGCAGATGACACAACCTTGCTTATTGAAAGGGAAGAGGACTTGAAGCACTTACTGGTGAAAATCAAACACTTCAGCCTTCAGTACAGATTACACCTTAACATAAAGAAAACAAAAATACTCATAAGTGGACCACTAAGCGACATCATAATAAACAGAGAAAAGATTGAAACTGTCAAGGATTTCATTTTACTTGGATCCAAAATCAACACCCATGGGAGCAGCAGTCATGAAATCAAAAGATACATTCCATTGGGCAAATCTGCTGCAAAAGACCTCTTTAAAGTATTGAAAAGGCAAAGATATCACCTTGAAGACTAAGGTGTGCCTGACCCAAGCCATGGTATTTTCAATCACATCATATGCATGTGAAAGCAGAACAATGAATAAGGAAGACAGAAGAAGAATTGATGCCTTTGAATTATGGTATTGGTGAAGAATATTGAATATACCATGGACTGCCAAAAGAATAAATTGTCTTGGAAGAAGTACGGCCAGAATGCTCCTTAGAAGGGAGGAAGGAGAGACTTCCTCTCACACACATTGGACTTGTTATCAGGGGGAACCAGTCCCTGGAGAAGGAAGGGCATAAACGCTTGGTGAAGTAGGGCATCAGAGAAAAATAGGAAGAGCCTCAATGAGATGGATTGACACAGTGGCTACAACAATGGGCTGAAACATTTCAATGATTGTGAGGATGGCACAGGACCGGGCAGTGTTTTGTTCTGTTGTACATAGAGTTTATATGACTTGGAATGGCTCCAACGGCACCTAAAAACAACAAGCAACAGATAGTGCATAGCTATCTAAAATAATCTCATTAAACTCATATATATTATACAGTTACAGATTGTCATAATATAAATACTCAGCATAAGCTTTAAAAAATTCCATTAGAATTTTAAATTGAATGATTTAAAACTCTATCTTTGCCTGTACTTTCATATATTCTTTTTAAAAGCTGAAATTTATCCCATGTCATAGAAAGAGAATATCTTTTCCAATAATGTCCACTTGGGATATCATTTTACTTTTAGTAGTAGTACTAGAATTGAATTATTTTTTCATGTTATACATTTGTTAATTTTTAACTGAAAAATTTTTTTTTAAATTGAGCAATAATAATGTTTGGTGTTTAATCATGTAGATGAAAAACATGGCATTGGAGATCCTCTTCATCCGTACCTACGATATCTTTCTAACTAAACCATCTACAATTTTACAAGAACAAGATGATTTAGTTATTTTGACCTCAGATTCCTTAATAGTTCAGTAACAATGTCTGTCACTGACTGATATCACTAATTAGTGATTGAATCAAACATTGTGTTTACTCCAATGAGAGTCGGCAGTGGTTTAGACATGCAGACATTTGAGTTCAAATACCTGCTCAATCACTTAGCAGTTATGCAAACTTGGAAAGTTACTCGAACCTCTTTCTTCCTCTTTCCTGATATATAATTTGGTAATAATAATTATATTTAACTCACAGGTTTGTTATGAGCATTAACAGTTAATATATGAAAAGTGCTTGCAAATTATAAGTGTTCAATAATTGTTTATTGTTGAAACTTAGACCTAGCTTAGACCTAGCTTTGTCACAAATGGGAGTCCCTACTTTGTGCAAATGGTTAAGCACTCAGCTACTAACCAAAAGTCTGGAGGGTCAAACCCACCCAGAGGCAACTTGGAAGAAAGCCCTGGCAATCTACTTCCAAAATATCACAGCCATTGAAAACCCTGTGGAGCACAATTCTACCCTGAATTACATGGTGTCATCAAGAGTCTGAATTGACTGGATGGCAACTGTTGTTGTTCTGTTTCATTTTTTTATTAAATAGCATCAGGCAAGTCTTTTACTCTCTTCTATCAAATGAAGATAATGGCACCTGCCTTTAACTATTTACAAAGGTAGTTGTAAGTGAAAAATAAAAATGAGGGTTGCTGAAAGTAGACATAATGGTAAACAGGGAAAATACGAGAGAGGAAAAAAAGAGAAAGGAAATAAAATAAAACAAAATTCTGTTACTAAGGTAGGAATTCTACAAATACTAAACAGAAGGTGTGACATGTACAGAACAAAAATAACAATATTTATAAAACACGGATGCCTGTAAAATATTATATAACAGCACAATCATCTTGGAAAATGCAATATGGTAAGCACTCAATAAATATTAGCTATTATGAATGTATGCAAACGCTGGTGGCGTAGTGGGTAAGTGCTACACCTCCTAACTAAAGGATCAGCAGTTCAAATCCACCAGGCACTCCTTGGAAACTCTATGGAGCAGTTCTACTCTGTACTATAGAGTCACTGTGAGTTGAAATCCACTTGACAGCAACGGGTTTGGTTTTGGTTTTTTGGTTTATGAATATGTATCTCAGCACAGTCTTACTGTGTGTATTTTTATCTCCAATTTATTAACTGGAAAACAGAAGTGCACAAAATTTAAGAAAATTACGCAAGGCCCACATCACAACTAGAACAATACAAGAATTGGAATTCAAACCCATGTCCTTCTCCTGATGAAGTCTCTTTAAGAGAATAAGCTTCCTCTCGGTTCCATGATATCACATTATGTAAGTATGTCCTAGGCAATGACAGCAACCTAGACTGAAATACCCAACACTTCTTCCCGAAAGCTTTAGAAAGGTTATGCTTCTTTTCCTTTAGAGAATTGAAACATATGCTTCATGTAGCCAGACAAGTAAGTGATAACGACTTTATCAATATCTTAAAGGAAGAAGTTGAGTAATTGACACAATAGAAAAACATAAACAATGCAAGATTGAAAAGAATTGACATAATTTCCTATAGGTTTTTATGTAGTTAACTATACAACCTAACCAAATTCATTGCCATCGAGTCATTTCGAACTCACAGTGTCCCTATAGTCAAAGTAGAACTGCCCTATAACGTTTCCAAGGAATGCCTGGTGGATTCAACTGTCGACATTTTGGTTAGCAGCCAAGCTCTTAACCACCGTGCCACCAGGGCCCATAATTTATATTGTTGTGCTGTATATATTGAATTGTATAAGGACATTTCAAGAATGGTTTTGCCATGTACAATTTTAACCTTACATATTGCTTTAGAACTTAAAATTACACTTTCTATCCACAGATTAGAAGTGAATTTAATCTATTCTTCTTATATGACATTGCATTTCTTATATACCCTATATTAGTGAAAATGGTCTAACTGCTGTAATTCACAAACATCCAAGTTTCAGTAGATTACTTAAGAAACATTTATTTCTCATTCAAAGAGTCCTGAGATGGATTTTTCTGATAAGTGGGTGGCTCTCCTTCAAGCTGTGATTCAGGGACCCAGACTTTTTCTACGTTTTGATTCTACAGTAAGTCCCTGAGTTACAAACATCCAATTTAAGGACAACTCCTACTTGCCTTTAACATTATGTAAATTTGCCCTCACTTAGAAACTACTGAACCAACCCCTACTCACAACAAATTCTTCCTCACAATCACCTTCACTTGCTGCATGTGCAGCTTTTAAGTCATCGAAAACACTTCATGCCTTTTTTTGCTCTAAAGTAAGACTCACTGGTGGCGAAGTGGTTAAGAGCTATGTCTGCTAACCAAAAGGTCAGCAGTTCAAATCTACCAGTTGCTCCTTGAAAACCCTACAGGGCTGTTCTACACTGTCCAATAGGGTCACTATGAGTCAGAACTGACTCAACAGCAACAGGGCACCTGTTCCAATTTACCTACAAATTCTTAAAGACATATTTAGGAATGCATCTGGTTTACAACCCAGGGACTGCCTATATTACCACTTGGCTTCTAAAATCTCTGGGATTATCTGCAACAAGGAGAAAGAGGAGAATCATACGTGAAAGATTTTATAGGCCAGGCTTGGAAGATGGAAGACATTACAGAATTTCTACACACATTCCGCTGGCTAGAACTCAGTCACATGGTCATACCTATGTATGCAGGAGGATAGAAAATGTAATCTAGCTCTGTGCATAGGAAAAAGATTTGGGGACAAACTAGCTAGTCTGAGACACATTCTCTCTATCTGAATATGACACTTCCTATTTCTACATACCCAAATATCTTAAGGACTATACAAAATGTAACCTTCCTAAGAATTTTTCAGCCATATATAAGCTATTTAAAATTTTGTACAGTTTTTGTTTTGTTGTTTACATTATTCATAAGGAACTTAGCTTAAAGGCAAAACAGCAGAGAGGTTAAGAGTGTTGTCCAGGAGCCAACATCACAAGTTCAAATGCCAGTACATTTACTTCCTAACTTTATGATGTTAAAAACTTGGTTAAACTCCTTATGATATGGTTTCCTTGTCTATAAAATAATACTTACCTCAAAGTATGGTAAGAGGTTCAAATGACATGATACATACAAAGCTATTAGAAGAGTGCCTGGCACATGGAAAGTACTCAGTAACTATTATCCATTACCTTAAATCTGCTGTTTATTATCCATTTACTTATCTCATTCCTTTTACTAGACCATAAACCATCTGAGGGCCAAGATCATGGCTTACTCATTTTGGGATCTTATGTATTCCCTATATAATACCTTAGAAATAGTAGCCAAGCAATAAAAATTTTTTGAATCAAGGGAATGAATTTCTTTCTAGTTCTGTAAAAAGATTTTACATATACTATCTCTGTCTTATTTTATATGATGAAAAAGAAATACATCAAAACAAAATTCATAATGATGCTTCACATTCAGTTGCAAAATGTTAAAACATATTTATAATTTCCCCCATTACTTCAAACAGCTTAGTACATAAATGTCCACCTAAATATATAGGGTGGTATTTATGATTGAGTTTTACCCTGTGTGCCCTTTATATTAATGTAAACTCTTGAACAGTGACCAAAAATCATTACAGCTTGATGTCTGTTCAGTGGCCAGAATGAAATGAATTGGTCTCAGTCCAATTCCTAGTGGACAAGTGTCTAAATCAAAAAACAGAACCACAGTTAGCATTACTTTAGTTAATAGTTTTAACCACTAAGGTCAAGGATAAAATGAATAATAAAATTTGAACTAATCTTGCAATGCAAGTTGTAATTCTTTCCAAAGTAAAGGTGGATAAGTTAAAACGGATTGCTACTAACTAGTGAACTCACAGAAGAGAAGAAAAGGAAGAAAGGAACTCCAAAGAGGCTGACTAGACAGTTACATAATTTTATGAAACAAAAATTTTTATACTAGTTGTCATGGATTGAACTGTGTCCCCCAAAATATGTGTCAGCTTGGCTAGGCAATGATTCCCAGTATTGCATAACTGTCCTACATTTTGTGATCTAAAAAAAAAAAAAAAATTTTTTTTTAATATATTGTTGCCCATTTTGTGGTATTGTAAAGTTAGTTATGTGTTGTAAATCCTAAACCTCTATATGTTAATGAGGTAGCATTAGCATGGGGTGTATCTTGAGTAATACCCTTACTCAAGTAATGCTCTTACTTAAGTCACTGCTTTACTCAAGACATACTCTTGTATGAGTTACAACTTCTATCTTACAAGAGATAAAAGGAGAGAAAATTGAGCAGAGAGAGGACAGACTTCATTACCATGAAGGAAGAAGAGCTGAGAGTGGAGCATGCCCTTTGGACCCAAGGTCCCTGCTCTGAGAACCAACTATATACAGGTGAAGATTTATCCCAAGACACATGGGGAGCTCCAAGGAATGCTGTGCCCACAGATGTTGAAAGGACACAAAGACCTTCCCACAGAGCTGAGAAAGAAAGTGTCCTGGGCTGAGTTCTCTAGAGAAGCAAAACTAGTAAAACGTATAAATATATAGAGAGAAAGATTTATATCAATGAAATAGCTCATGTGATTGTAGAGCCTGGAATGTCCCAAGTCTGTGGATCAGAATAGAGGCTTCTCCTGATTCACATAGCCTAACCCAAGATCGGCAAGTCAGAGAGCAGGGCTCTTGCTCACAGGCTGTGAAGATCAACAAATCCCAAGATCAGCAGGCAAGACCACAAGGTTTCTCATTATTCATATAGCTGCAGTGGCTGGTGAACCCAGGATTGGCAGGTAAGCTGCTAGCTCAAGTCTCAAGAACCAGAGGTCAGATGAACAGGAGCCAGCTTCAGAATCCAGGGCAGGCAAAAGCCAGAATATCCACTTATATTCAGATGCAGGCCATGCACCCAAGGAAACGCCCTTTCAACTAATTGGCTACTCACATCACATCCCATAATGGGGAATGATCACTGAGATTCATGACCCAGCCAAGTTGACACACAATCTTAACCATCACAGAAAGCCTTCCCCTGGAGCTGGTACCCTGAATTTGGACTTCTACCCTCCTAAACTGTGAGACAAAAAATTTCTGTTTATTACAGCCATCCACTTGTGGTATTTCTGTTACAGCGGCACTAGATAACTAAGGCAGTATTTGGTACCAAGAGTAGGGTGTTTCTCTAACAAATACCTAAAATGTGGTTTGGGAATAGGGTAATGAGTGGGAGCTGGACATGTTTTAAGGTACCTAATTTTTTTTTTTTTTTTTTAATGGTAAAAGCTTAGATTGCTTTGAAGAGTCTGTTGATAGAAGTATGGATGTAAAAGGTAATTCTGGTGAGGCTCAGAAGGAAGTGAGGAGGGGTGTAGCGAAAGTCTCTGTTGTCTTAGAAAACACATATGACACAGCAACAGAATTTTGCTAGAAATATGTATGTTGAATGTGTTTCTGATGAGAATTTAAAGAAAAATGATGAACCTGTGATGGGACAATAGAGAAAGGTCAATGCTTTTCGTACAGAGGCACAGAGCTCATCTGTATTATGTTCAAATGTTTGGTGGAAGGTAGAATTTGTAAGCAATGAAATTGGACACCTGGCTGTTGATATTTCTAAGCAAGATCTGAAAGGGTCTACTTGGTTTCTCCTTGCTGCTTATAGTAAAATGCGAGAGGAAAGAGATGGCCTGTACAAAATAAAACAGAACTTAAAGATTTTGAAAATTCTGTTGTACAAACTAAGGACACATGTCCTAGGATGTTCACCAAGGATATGGCTACACAAATTTTTGTTAAAGAGACTAAGGCTGTTGACTAATGGATCTAACTAACTACCACAGCAAAACATCTATCAGCTTAGACTGAAGGGATCAGAGAAAGAATTAAAGAAGAAAACATTATCTGCCTCTTGGAATTCTACAGGCAGGAAATAGACCAAAGTAGCTACATCTGCTGTCCTCCAAGAAAAGAACTGTATCATCACTAGAACAGCTCAGAGATCAATAGAACTGTTAGAAGAAGCACGGGAATCAGTGCTGCCTCAAACTCAAAGGGCAGAGCCACAAACTCTTAGGTTTCAAAAAGTCAGACCATTGCCAACTAGGTTCTGGAGTATAAGGCTTCCATTCAGGTGTGCCAGGGGATGGGGCCACCATCCACAGCTTAGTTAGTGGGGCTGCCATGCCCAAGGGGCAGAAAAATGGGGCCTTCTAGGGCTGAGGGGGTGGGCTTGCCATTCAGATGGACTAGGAGAATGGGGCCACCCAAAGTTAAGGGAGCAGAGTTGCCATCCCAGTGGGCCTGGAAGGTGGGGTTGAGGCCCAGGGGAGAGGGGTGTCCACCCAGAATTCAGAGGATGTGAATAACACCCACAATCTGGAGGGCAGGGTCATTGCCCAAATGGTCTCAGAGAATAGAAGATTACTTTCAGGCCTTGAGAGCTAATGTAAAGTGTTCTGCGTGGTTTTCAACTTGCTTGATGCCTATTATCCTTCCTTTCCTTCTAATTTCTCCCATTTGTAATGGAAATGTCTACCTTGTGCCTGTTCTATCATTGTACTTTGGAAGCAGAGAACTTGTATTCTAGTTTTCACAGGTTCACAGATGAAGGCGAACTTTGTTCCATGAAGAAATATGCCTAGCGTCTCACCCATATTTGATTTAGATGATTCAGGAGGTGAGATTTTGGACTTGGAGTTAATTTAAGACTTTTGAGATGATATGATGGAATGAATGTGTATTACATGTGGCAAGGAGATGAATTTGGGCGGAATCAAAGGATGGAATGTCATGGATTGAATTGTGTCCCCCCAAAAATATGTGTCAACATGACTAGGCCATGATTTCCAAACCAAAACTAAAACCCCACTGCCATCAAGTCAATTCTGACTCATAGCAACTCTATAGGACAGAGTAGAGCTGCCCCATAGAGTTTCCAAGGAGCGCCTGGCAGATTTGAACTGCCGATCTCTTGGTTAACAGCTGTAGCACTTAACCATTACCCCACCAGAGTTTCCACATGACTAGGCCACGATTTCCAATATTGTGTTAATGTCCTCCACTTTGTGATCTAATGTAATTGTCCTTCATTTTATGGTATCGTGTAATTAATTACATGTTGCAAATCCTAAATCTTTATATGTTAATGAGGCAGGATTATTGTGGGGTGTGTCTTGAGGCGTGCCCTTACTAAAGAGCATGACTCAAGTCACCACCTTACTGAAGTCACGCCCTTACTTAAGTCACTGCCTTACTCAAGTCACTCACTTTCTTGAGTTACCCCTTTTATCTTACGAGAGATAAAAAGAGAAGTGAGCAGAGAGAAGAGGGGCCTCACAACCACCAAGAAATAAGAGCCATAAGCAGAGCACATTTGGACCCAAGTTCTGCACACTGAGAATCTCCTACACCCAGCTGAAGATTGGTGCCAAGACACATGGAAAACTCCAAGGAACACAGGGCCTACAGATATTGAAAGGAGGCAAGGGCCTCCCCTCAGAGCTGACAAAGAGAAAGTATTCTGCTAGAGCTGATGCCCTGAGTTTGGACTTCCATGCTACTAAGCTGTGAGAGAATAAATTTCTGTTTATTAAAGGGACCCACTTGCAGTATTTCTGTCTTAACAGCACTAGATAACTAAGATAACATCTTTTCATGAACTGCCTCAAATGTTTTTCTTCATGAAAAAAATGAATGTATAATATTGTTTGAAATAATTTTCAATCTATTAACTTTTTTTTTACAAATAAGGTTGACATTTTAAATATATACATATTTATTTCGTTCCCAGATCACTACGAAGAAGACTCACTGATAAATTCTAAAAACCAGGAGAAACACAAATATTCGTGGGGATCCTTACAGAGGGCAAGAAACAAAAAGTCTTGGATCTACTGAACTTCATCTAAGGGCTTCAAAATGCAAAGGTAAGAAGTCTTTCTAACAGCAAAAAGTTGAAACCTAAATATTCCTTCCTTCACAGAAATATGAGGATTCTCTATAATTTATATCTTAAAGAAGCCCAAACTTAATACTTTTACATAGGCGGCAATTAAGGTTCCTATAAAATGAGTTGAAATACCCAGAATAACAAAATGATCTCCACTCTACCTGTTGTACACATTAATAAAAAATCTTATATATGCATTATGTATGCATGTGTGTACATATGTGTGTGTATGTATGTGTCTAGGTATGTGTGTAAATATGTATGTATGTACTGAGAAAAATAGCAATGAACTAAATAGACCAAGCACTGAGAAAAACAGCAATGAACAAAATAGGCCAAACACTCTCTTCGTGAAAATTACATTCTAGTAATAGGTAAACCAAACCAAAACCAAACCCAGTGCCGTCAGGTCGATTCCGACTCATAGCGACCGTAAAGGACAGAGTAATTAATTACTAGGGAAGCCTAGTAATTAATTAATGTAGTAGTTAAGTGCTATGGCTGCTAACCAAAGGGTCGGCAGTTTGAATCCTCCAAGCACTTCTTGGAAACTCTATGGGGCGGTTCTACTCTGTCCTTTACGGTCACTATGAGTCGGAATCGACCTGACGGCACTGGGTTTGGTTTTGGTTTGGTTTACCTATTACTAGAATGTAATTTTCACGAAGAGAGTGTTTGGCCTATTTTGTTCATTGCTGTTTTTCTCAGTGCTTTTCTCAGTGTTTGGTCTATTTAGTTCATTGCTATTTTTCTCAGTACATACATACATATTTACACACATACCTAGACACATACATACACACACATATGTACACACATGCATACATAATGCATATATAAGATTTTTTTATTAATGTGTACAAAAGGTAGAGTGGAGATCATTTTGTTATTCTGGGTATTTCAACTCATTTTATAGGAACCTTAATTGCCGCCTATGTAAAAGTAATAAATAAGAAACCTATTTAATAATGCAATAGAGCAATGCAAAGAATATTCATAGTGGGGGGCTAGGATTGGAATTTTAAATAACATGATCAAGTTGGGTTTCACTGAAAAGATATTTGGGTGTAGACATTAAGGAGATTTACAAAACAAAGCAACTCTAGTTGCAACTTTTTTCATAAAAAAGTTGTAATAAAAGTTTTGCAATGAATAAGAACCAATTAAAACTAATTTTTTTTTTTTTTACACCACTGGTTCTTATTGTGGTAAAAAAATATATATAGTTAGTTTTAAATATAAAAATATTTAAATATAAAAATAGTAATAAATTTTTATATTTAAAACTAACTATAATAAGAACCAGTGGTATTTCATAGAACCCAAAAGAAGGCCGCACCTTGGCCGCAAATAGGACCTCAAATCAGAAACCAGGAAGCCTCCTGGAATTTAGGCAGTGCTGTGTCTCTCCAACTTTTTTGTCTACACCTCTCTGCACATCTGCTTCATTCTCTTCCTGCAGTCCTTCTCTGTCTGTTACTTCACATGGTTGAAGAAGGTTCTTTGAGGTCAGCAATTTAAACAAACCCCAGTCCAGTTGGTTGTGGAGACTTAGCCACTCCTTAATGCCAATTCAAATTCCCAGGAGAGAGTCTGATTGGCTCAGTTGACTGTGGAAGAAAAACTAGGATCATGTACAAAAAAGATAGCTGCCCAAAATCCATCTTTATGGAAGGTCAGGGTATAGCTTGTGTACTAACAAAATGCCTCCAAAATAGCCTATGACAGACAAAGGGTAAAGATTTTCTCTTTGGATAGTGGGTATCACATCGTTCTTCATTGATTCAGTCGTTTCTCCTTTTTCATTGTCACACTTCCTTCATCAAATATATCAATTCTGTGTCCAATCATTCTGAACGTATCATCTCTGATGTGGAAAGTGTACAGGAAAGGGAGTCATAAAACTTTGGAAAAAATTTTAGGTTTCACATTTTGTGACCACTATCTTGAGCAGGCCACTTCATACCTATAGATATCAATTTTCTCATTGAGAAATGGCATGAATTAAAGCTCTTATTACACTATGAACATTGTGCTCGATAAAGCAGAAGGTCAGCGAAAAAGAGGAAGACCCACAAAGAGATGGGCTCACACAGTGACTGCAACAACGGCTCAAGCGTAACGATGATTGTGAGGATGGCGCAGCACTGGGCAGAGTTTCGTTCTGTTGTACCTAGGGCCCCTATGCTAGTGGGGAATATGGTGTTATGAAGATAGAACTGTGAGATAATTATGAAATAAAAGCATTTTGGTGGTCATATACTATTTGCATCATAAAAATCTTTTAAACCACAAAAGTTATTCAGTCTCCTCTTATCTCTACATGTGTTACTAAAAATTTCAGGTATGGCGATGGTTTTACTTACTTTTACTTCTACTTTTAGCCCCTAACCTCGACATTCATATCATTCAATGTAAGTAATCTGTGAGTAGCTATACATTTTAGAGTTATTAATTAGTATAAAGTTGGCAGTTTGACTGCAGAGTTCAGCCTGTTTTTTTGTGATTCCTTAATGAGGTTGACTGCAAACATTGAAATGATTCCTCTGCCATTTGTTTATGTATTTAAGATATGTGTAAACAGAAAAAAGCCATTTGTTTATGTATTTATGTGTAAACAGACTATTACAAAAACAGAGACCTACTTGGTTTTTCTAATTTGACAGAGGGATAAAAGAAGGCTTTTGCAGCTTTGTTTTATTTCTAAACTCATTTAGTACCAAGCACATATCCACTTCAACTTTTTTGGGAACAGGTTCATTATGAAAATGGTCTAATAATGACTAGTGGCACTTCCAGTTTTTATCCATCCCCAAATGAGCCCAAGCTTGCTTCTCATCCTTTCTTTGTTTCCTAATTATGTTCTCTTTCAGCCCACTCCGTGGTCTCCTCCTGAACATATTTTCTTTTGCATTGTGTTTCTCCTGATTTGAATACCTCATTACACGTAGCAATTTCTATTACAAATCTAAAATGTAAATTCATCAACTGATCTCTAAAAAATCTAGGCATCTACTTTTCTTAAATAACCCTTTGATAGTTTATAATAAAGGCGCTTGTTCAAAATATTGTTAGAAACACAAAAATATAATTAAATAAGTCTTTAAATAAATAAGAATAAAAAAAAATAGGGAATATAAATGTTTTGTAATCCTGAGCGCATGCTATGCCCAAGAGAAAGGCTTGCATCCACATGGGTTATTTGGAAATGTGATCCCAGGAAGCAGGTATGTGGGGTAGGAATAGTGAAACAGGGAAGGAAGGTAATATAAAAAACAGCTATTGACTTGAACACCATCATGGGCCACTTGTTCTTCGTCTTGCTGAATCTTCTCAAAAGACTTGTAAAATGTGTCTTTCACCTGGAGGTCAAAAGGGGTGGAATTTATCGATTGGTCCGCACCCCCAATGGTCAAGAGTGACCCCGTGAGAATTAATTCCTCTGCTCTTTTTGTTTGTACATGCATGTTTGTATTTAGGAATTTACGGATATTAGTTTCCTCCCTCACTTAAAAACTAAGGCCCAGGATATCAGCTCCTTTACATCTTTATTAAAAAAAAAAAAAAAAGCTTGTTGCCATCAAGACGATTCCAACTCATAGCGACCCTATAGGACAGAGTTGAGCTGCCCCACAGGGTTTCCAAGGAGGGGATGGTGGATTTGAACTGCTGACCTTTTGGTTAGCAGCCAAACTCTTAACCACTACGCCTTATAAAAATTTTCAGCGCTATCCTGGGCTCACAAATGCTGATAGTTAAATTTACCCGAACTTTGCAAGTTGGTTTTTAAACCGTTGGTAGTTTGAAATTGGTCACCGTGGTAGTATTTATACACGTAAATCAGCAAACATTATCACTATCTATAGGGCTTTTTTCCCTCAGCACTCCACAACTCTTGAGTACTTTTATCTGCTCTTCCAGGGTTCCCAAAACTACATCGACTGTTTTTGTAAATAAAGTTTTTTTGGAAGACAGCCACACGCGTTAATTTATGTAATGTCCATGACTGCCTTCGTGTAACAAAGACAGAGCAAGTAGTGGGGACAGAAATCATGTGGCCCGCAAAATCTAAAATATTTTCTATGTAGCTCTTTACAGAAAAAGTTTGCCAACCCCATACTAAACTGTGGTGAGTAAACTTTATGCCTTAGTACTACAAAACGTTACAGGTTCCTGAATCTCTGGCCTGCCCCTTGTGTTTGGCTCTCCATATATAGGTCCATTTTTTGGCTCCCAAAATTTATCTGCCAGTTACAAAAAGATTTTAAACAGAGCAGACTTTAAGCTCTGAGACCCTGGTATAACCAAATTCTAGAAAATACTGCAAGAAAATCTTCCCTTTAGTGGTGGGTTTTATCTCTTTTTTAAACTGTAATTTCTCTAATATAATATATTTAGTTTATATAGCATCTTGCTTAATCTGTTTCTCCATTTTGGTCTTCAGTTTTGTATAATACAAGGTCCCCGCTACCTCATCCATTGATTTGAGTATATCTCTGATTCCAGAGACCTGTGAGGCAATTTTGATCTTCATGACACTGATCTTAAGCTTCCGCTTCTTTACTTGTCTCCTAGGTTTTTGTTAAACTTTACTTTTCCTCTCCTGTTTAATAGGTCCATCATACTACCACTAAAAAACAAATGTCCATCACTCATACAGACTTAAGGCAATGTATAAAACTTCTCCTTGGTTCTCAGAATTTTCCTATCTTTCCTTATTCCCAAAGAATTTTTGAAATGTTACTCAATTCAATATTTGCATAATTTTATTTATTTTTAAAGCACAGCTGTTCTTTTCCATATTTGACTGTTTCAGTTATTAACCATTAATCCCAGTACTAATCATAATAACTGATCAGAATTTAATAAAATTCAAAAGCATGGGAAAACCCTTTAATAATTAGATGCCAAATATAACACATGCTCTGATATAAATACATTTTTCAAAGTATTTCAAAATTATTTTGAGCCAAAATGCAGCCATTAAGACTAAAACTAAAAACACACTAACTTTTATTTCCTTTCCTATGGTTCTAAATACCAAAAAAAATAACCCACTTCCTTTTGACTATCAGGATAGGAAAGAGAGGTGGGTTATTTTTCCTGCTTTCGTCATCAAAGCAGATTTTAGGTGTTGTATTTGTCAAGAATCTTGCAAGTGAATAAAATCCAGCTTAAACTAATTTAAGCAAAATGGAACTAGAAACAGAGGTGAGAGTTAGATATACTTGGTTAGTTCCAGGAGGTATTCTCTCTCTCTTTCTCTCTCTCTCTCTCTCACAATCTCTCTCTTTCTCTTTCCCTTGTTCTTACTATCTAGCTGTAGCTCTAGAGCTTAGCTTTCTAGCTCTTAGCTCTGCTTCCGCATATGTTTGCTTTATTTTCATTCAGACTCTGTATGGACAGTAATAATGTCCTACAATAGTTTTAGGCTTACATATTACCTTACCTGTTCCATCGCGCCGCACCAATAGCTGAAGAAAATGTGCCCTAGGAAAATTTGCATCGACCCGGCCAATAACAACGTATTTGTCTTTTGCTGAACTAATCAATGTAGCCAGGAAAATGCTGTGCTCTGATTGGCCAGGACTGTATCACGTGCTTTCAACAGTGATATTTGGGCAAGGTTTTATATAAGCCTCAAATAGTAATATTTCTATTAGAATGACAAAAACAGCAGTAAAAGGGAAAACAGGGTTGTTGTAGCTACCAAATTCTTCTATAAGGAAAAAAAAGGCTGCTTTTTTTTTTAAAATTGTACTTTAGATGAAGGTTTACTGAACAAACTAAAAAAATCATTAAACAATTAGTACACATACTGTTTTATGACACTGGTTAACAACCTCATGACATGTCAGCACTCTCCCTTCTCTACCTTGGGTTCCATATTACCAGGTTTCCTGTCCTCTCCTGCCTTCTAGTCCTTGCCTCTGGGCTGATGTGCCCCTTTAACCTCATTTTGTTTTATGGGATTTTCTAATCTTTGCCTGAGGGGTGAACCTCTGAAGTGACTTCATTACTGAGTCAAAAGGGTTCCTGGGGGCCATACTTTTGGGGTTTCTCCAGTCTCTGTCAGGCCAGTAAGTCTGGTCTTTTTTTGTTACTTAGAATTTTGTTCTACATTTTTCTCCAGCTCCGACCAGGACCCTTGATAGTGATCCCTGTCAGAGCAGTCAGTGGTGGTAGCAGGACACCATCTAGCTATACTGGACTCAGTCTGGCAGAGGCCATGGGAGTTGTGGTCCATTAGTCCTCTAGACTAATCTTTCCCTTGTATATTTAGGTTTTTTTTTTTTTTCATTCTTTGCTTCTGAAGTGGTGAGGCAAGTGGGGTATCTTAGGTGGCTGTTCACAGGCTTTTAAGACCCCAGACGCTACTCACCAAAGTACAATGTAGAGCATATTCTTAATAAACAATGTTATGCCAATTGAGCTAGATGTTCCCCAAGACCATGGTCCCCACAGCCCTCAGTTCAGCAATTCGGTCCCTCAGGGAGTTTGGATGTGTCTATGGAGCTTCCATGACCTTGCCTTAGACCAGTTGTGCTGGCTTCTCCAGTATTCTGTACTGTCTTACCCTTCAGCAAAGTTACCACTTGTCTATCATTTATTTAGTGTTTTTCCATCCCCACCCCTCCCCTCCCCCATAACCATCAAAGATTGTTTCTTTTTGTGTGTAAACCTTTTCATGAGTTTTTACAAAAGTTGTCTCATACAATATTTGTTCTGTGGTGATTAACTTATTTCACTCAGCATAATGCCCTCCAGATTCATCCAACACATTAGATGATTCTCAGAGTCATCATTGTTCTTTATTGTGCATAACACTCCATTGTGTGCGTGCACCACAGTTTGTTTATCCATTCATCCGTTGATGGGCATCTAGGTTGTTTCCATCTTTTTCTATTGTGAACAATGCTGCAATGAACATGGATGGGTATATGTCTATTAGTGTAACAGCTCTTATTTCTCTAGGATATATTCCTAGGAGTGGGATTGCTGGATCATATGGTATTTCTTTTTCTAGCTTTCTAAGGAAGCACCATATAGTTTTCAAAAATGGTGGTATCAATTTGCATTCCCACCAGCAGTGCATAAGGATTCCGATCTCCCCACAGCCTCTCCAACATTTGTTATTTCCTGTTTTTTGATTTGTGCCAGGAATGCTGGAATGAGATAGTATCTCACCATAGCTTTGATTTGCATTTCTCTATTTTTTAATGGCTAGTGATTGCAAGCATTACCTCATTTGTCTGTTGGTCGCTTGAATGTCTTCTTCGGTGAAATGTCTGTTCATTTCCTTCTCCAATTTTTTAATTGGATTATTTGTCTTTTTATTTTAGAGGTGTTGGATTTTCCTACACATTTTAGAGATTAGAACTTTGTCCGATTTGTCATAGCCAAAATATTTTTCCCAGTCTGTAGGTTCTCTTTTTACTGTTTTGATGAAGTCTTTGGATGAGACCACTCCAAAAATAAATAAATAAATAAGTGTTCAATTTTTAGAAGATCCCAGTTATCTAGCTTATCTTCTGAAGTTTGTGTATTGCTTGTTATGGTTTGTAACCTGTTAATACTATGTATTAGGGCCTCTAGCATTGATCCTATTTTTTCTTCTGTGAACTATATAGTTTTTGGCTTTATATTTAGGTCTTTGATCTATTTTGAATTAGTTTTTATGCATGGTGTGAGGTATGGGTCCTGTTTCTTGTTTTGCAGCTGGACACTCAGTTTTGCCAGCACCTTTTGTTAAAAAGACTGTCTTTTTCCCCATTCGATGGACTTTGGGCCCTTGTCAAAGATCAGGTGTCCATAGGTGGATGGATTTACATCTAGGTTCTCAATTCTGTTCCCTTGGTCAGTGTATCTGTCGTTGTACCAGTACCAGGCTGTTTTGACTACCGTAGCTGTATACTAGGTTCTGAGGTCAGGTAGTGTGAGTCCTACTTTATTATTCTTCTTCAATAGTGCTTCACTTAACCGAGGTTTCTTCCCTTTCCATATAAAGTTAATGGTACACTTTTCCATCTCTTTAAAGAATGTGGTTGGTATTTGGATTGGGATTGCATTGTATTTGTAAACTGTTTGGGGTAGAATTGTCATTTTCACAATGTTGACTCTACCTATCCATGAGCATGGTATGTTTTTCCATTTATGTAGATCTCTTTTGGTTTCTTGCAGTACTGTTTTGCAGTTTTATTTGTATAGGTCTTTTACATCCCTGCTTAGATTTATTCCTAAGAATTTTATTTTTTTAGGGGCTGTTATAAATGGTATTGTTTTCCTGATATCCTTTTCCTTGTTCTCTTCATTGGTGTATAGGTAGTCAACTGATTTTTGTATGTTTATCTTGTATCCTGCTAGTCTGATGAATCTTTCTATTAGTTCCAGTAGTTTTCTCCTGGAGTCTTTTGAGTTTTTTATGTATAGTATCATATATTCTGTAATCAGGGACAGTTTAATTTCTTCATTAGCAATTTGGATGCCCTTTTTTTCTGTTTCTTGCCTTATTATACTAGACAGGACTTCCAGCACAATGTTAAATAAGAGTGGTGATAAGGGGCATGTTTGTCTTGTTCCTGTTCTCAAGGGGAATGTTTTCAGCCTCTCTCCTCTAAGAATCATGTCGGCTGTTGGTTTTGCATAGATGCCCTTTATTATGTTGATAAATTTCCCTTCCATACCTATTTTATGGAGAGTTTTTGTAAGGAATGGGTGTTGGACTTTGTCGAATGCCTTTTCTGCCTCGATTGAGATGATTATGTGATTCTTTTCTTTCCTTTTATCGTGGTGGCTTATGTTGATTGATTTTCTAAAGTTGAACCATCCTTTCCTATCTGATGACTCGTACTTAGTCGTGGTGTACTTTTTTTTATGTGATGCTGAATTCTATTGCCTAGAATTTTGTTGAGAAGTTTTGCATCTATATTCATAAGAGATATTGGTCTATAATTTTATTTCTTTGTGGTGTCTTTGCCTGGTTTTGGTATCAGGGTTATGCTGGCTTCCTAGAATGAATTCATAAGTGTCACTTCATTTTCTATGTTTTGAAAGAGTTTGAATAGTACTGGTGTAAGTTCTTCTCTGAATGCTTGGTGGAATCCTCCAGTGAAGCCATCTGGGCCAGGGTTTTTCTTTTGTTGGGAGTTTTTTAAATTACATTTTCAATCTCTTCCCTTGTTATGGATCTGTGCAGATTTTCAACATCATTTTGTGTTACTTTGGGTAGGTAGTGTGTTTCTAGAAATTTGTCCATTTCTTCCAGGTTTCCAAATTTGTTGGAGTGTGGTTTTTCAAAATATTCTGTTATGAACATTTTTATTTCAGTTGGGTCTGTTTGTAATGTCCCCCATTTCATTTACCATTTAGGTTGTTTGCATCCTTTTAAGTTTTTCTTTTGTCAGTTTGGCCAGTGGTTTATCAATTTTGTTGATCCTTTCAAACAAACAAGTTTTGGTTTTGTTGATTGTTTCTATTGTTTTTCTATTCTCTATTTCATTTATTTCTGTTCTGATCTTTATTATTTCCTTTCTTCTGGTGACTGTGGGCTTTTTTGTTGTTGTTGTTGTTCTCTATTTGTTCAAGTTGTGTAGCTAATGCTTTGATTTTGTCCGTTTCTTCTTTTTTTTTGATGTGTGTATTTATTGCTATAAATTGACCTCTGAGCACTGCCTTTGTTGTGTTCCAAAGATTTTGGTATCATGTGTTTTCATTCTTATTTGATCCTAGAATTTTTTTTTTATCCTATCTCTAATTTCTTCTATTACCCAGGGGTTTTTAAGCAGGGTGTTACTCAGTTTCCATGTAATTGATTTTTTCCCCCCTTGCTCTTCCTGTTGTTAATTTCTACCTTGATGACATTGTGGTCAGAGAAGATACTTTGTATTATCTGAATGTTTTAGATTTTGTTGAGGATTGCTCTGTGGCCTAAGATGTGGTCTACTCTGGAGAATATTCTGTGTGTGTTGGAAAAGAATGTATACTTTGCTGCTGTTATGTGGAGTGTTCTGTATATTTCTATGAGGTCAAGTTGGCTGATTGTGCTCTTTAGCTCTTCTGCATCTTTGTTGAGTTTCCTTCTAGATGTTCTGTCTTTTACCAAGAGTGGTGTGTTGGAGTCTCATACTTTTATTTTGGAACAGTCAGTTTCTCTTTTCAGTGCTGCTAGAGTTTGTTTTATGTTTTATGAAGCGCTGTCATTGGGTGCATAGATGTTTAGATGTTTATTATGGTTATGTCTTCATGATGGATCATCTCTTTAATCGTTATATAGTGCCTTTCTTTCTCTTTAATGGTGAATTTTGTTTTAAAGTCTATTTTATCTGAGATTAGTGTTGCCACTCCTGCTCTTTTTTAATACCTGTTTACTTGACATAATTTTTTCCATCCTTTGATTTTTAATAAATTTACGTCTTTGTTTCTAAGATGTGTCTCTTCTAGATAGCATGTTGATAGATCCTGTTTTTTGTTTTTTTTTTTTAAATCCATTCTATTATTCTCTGTCTCTTTATGGGTGCATTTAGGCCATTTACATTCAGTGTAATTATTGATACCTACTGTGTCTTAGGTATCTAGTGCTGCCATAACAGAAATACCACAAGTGGATAGCTTTAATATAGAGAAATTTATTTTCTTACAATCTAGTAGGCTAGAAGTCCAAATTCAGGGCATCAGACCCAGGGGAAGGCTTTCTCTCTTTGTAGGCTCTGGAGGAAGGTACTTGTAATCCATCTTCTCTTGGTCTAGGAGCATCTCAGCACAGGAAACTCAGGTCCAAAGGATGCACTCTGCTCCTGGTGCTGTTTTCTTGGTGGTATGAGGTCCCCCACTCTCTGCTTCCTTTCCTTTCCTTTTATCTCTTCAGAGTTAAAAGGTGGTACAGGCCACACCCCTGGAAAACTCCCTTTACCTTGGATCAGGAAAGTGACCTGGTTACAATCCCACCCTAATCCTCTCTGACATAAAATTACAACCACAAAATGGAGGACAACCACAGAATACTGGGAATCATGGACTAACCAAGTTAATACACACATTTGGGGGGGGGCATAATTCAATCCATGACAGTGTGAATTTATTGCTGACAATTTGTAGTGCTTTTTTTTTTTTTTTTTGTGGGGCTGATATTTTCTTTTACTCTCTTTTACTGAATTCCTTTTTTTGTGTGTGGATTTCTTTTTTTTTTTTTCATTTCTTTCATTTTTGTAGATTTTGTTTTTACAGACTTTATGTTTTTCTTCTTTATTTTGATGAGTAGGTTTGTTAACTTTCTTTGTGGCTACTTTGAAGTTTACATGTATCATAGTACCTTTAAACCTGTCTTATTACTTGGTATCATCTTGTCTTAGAAAGTTCTATACCTACACTGTTTATTCCACCTTTTATCATTCTGACTTTGTTGTCCTTTACAGATTAGCCTCTCTGGTTTCCTGCTGTAATTCTTTGGGTTTTGGATAGTCCTTGAGAGTTCATTTCCTAGGTTGGTATCTGGCTGTTATGATCTTATATCCCGGATTCTGGCTGTGATCTGATGTTGTTTGTTCTCAAACCAAAGGACTCCCATTAATAATTTTTGTAAGTTTGGTTTGGCTTTCACATATTCCCTTAATTTCCGTTTATCTGAAAAAGTCCTAATTTCACTATCATATTTGAATGAGAGTTTTGCAGGGTATATTATTCTGGATTGGCAGTGTTTTTCTTTCAAGGTTTTATGTGTGTCATCCCATTGCTTTCTTGCCTGCTTGGTTTCTGCGCAATAATCAGAGCTTAGTCTTAATGTTTCCCCTCTGTATGTGACTTTTTGTTTTTCTAGAGGTGCTCTCAGGATTCTTTCTTTGTCTTTGGTTGTAGTTTTTTTTTTTTTTTTTATGTCTTGGTCATTTTCTTTTGGGGCCTATCCTATATGGGGTTCCTTGAGCTTCTTCAATGGTCAGCTTTTCATCTTTGATGATAAACATTTAATTTTTCTCCCCCTGTTCTGCAACTTTGATCACTCAAAGTTTTGCTTTTGATTTTATCTCACATAATTCTCAAGTTTTCTTCTCTTTTCTTTGGTCTTTTTTCTGATTTTTCCTCAAACAAAGTTGTATCCAAGTGTTTGTCTTCAATTTTGCTGATCCTGCCTTCCTTTGTTTCTAACCTGGTCCTCAGCCTTTCTACAACACTGTCCATTTCTGAAGTCTTGTATTTTACCTTTTGGATTTCTAATTGTTGTTTTCGTATGATTTCTAGTTGTGAACTGATTTTAGCATTTTGTTCCTTATTATTTTCCCAAATTCTTCCATTTTTGTGTGTGTATTTTACATGAATTTGTCTGCCTTTTCCATGAATTTTTCTCTTGTTTCTCATTTTTGTCTGATTTTTGCTTCAACTCTTGGATAGCTCTGAATATCAAGGATTTGAATTCTCTATCAGAGAGTTCTAGTGTCTTTTCTTCTACTAGAAAATCATATGGTGTTTTATTTTGGATGCCTGCTGGAACCATCCTCTCCTTTTTTTATATGTTTTTATATTGTCTGTTGTCTTCGGGACATTCAGTAGTTATTTTATTCTTTTACTGATTGTAAATTTATTTGTTTTTTCCTGCTTTATGTTTTATTTCATTACTTCTGAGCAGGCAGGGCTTGCAGTCTTTGTTGTTTGCTTGTCTGTGGGCACAATACTTTTCACCTCCTTGTCCAATGGGCAGGCCCAGTCTCCCAGCTATGGTGCAGCCGGGCAGGTCCAGCTGCAGAGGAGGCGATGGGATGGGTTGTTTGGGTCACATACTAGGGCCGACAGCGTGAGCCAGGAATCAGTGCAGAGCAGGTTCCAGAAAAAGAGTGCTAAGGGAGCTCGTTGTTTGAGTGAGAGACAAGAAATGGAGAAAAATGGAGAGGACAAAGAAGAAAAAGAGAAAATAATAAAATAAATAAAAATTAGAAAAAAAGAAAAAGAAAAGCCTCCAGGAATTCTACCAGCATGGCTGGGAAGACCAGAGAGTGGCTCCAGGCCACTCAGCACAGTCTGGACGGAAGTGGCTCCCAAGCAGCAAAAAGGAACAGAAAACAAACAAATGAAACAGGACAGAACAAAACAAAAGGGAAATGCCCCAGGGATAACACTCGCACAGCTGTGCAGATTAGGGAAGTGGCTTCCAAGCTGGGCAGTACAACCCAGCTAGAAGGGGCTCCCAAGCCATGAAAAGAAAGAGAAAGCAAACTAACAAACAAAAGTCCCCAAGGATCCCTCCAGCACAGCAGCGCAGTCAACGGAAGCAGTTTCCCAGGCAGGTGGCACTTCGCAGCCTTTCAAGAAGAAGGAAAGCTAACACATGGAGCCAGGTGTTCAAGAGAAAGGAGTGGGAGGTTGTGATAGGCAGGGAGGAAACCAAAAGGAGTGGAAAAAAGCAACACCAGGAACAAACAAATAGCGCTGATGGTGCAGGCCATTGTGGGCGGGCAAATCCAAGCAGCATGATGTCTCCCAGCCAATAGACTGCAGCCAGCGGGGAGAGGTAGAGGCCCATGGAAGATGAACGGTGGTGGGTGGGAAAACATATATCTCTGGTTACTGGCTGTTCTGTCTCCTGCTGGGAGCTGTGTGAAGCTGCTTTCCTGTACTCCTTGTCTGCCGATCTCCGATGTGGATGGGGTAAATTCAAGCCACACAGACGCTGCTCTTCCTAGCTGGCCAAGCAACCTCAGCTAGCTAGGAAGTAGCAGTGGCCAAATAACGGGGGAAGAAGGATGGCGGGTGGGAAAGCATATATAGCTGATTACCAGGGACTCTGTCTCCTGCTGGGAGCTCCATGAAGCTGCTTTCCCATACTCCCTGTGTGCTGATCTCCGACAGGAGTCCAAGATGGTAAATCTGTGCTGCATTAGCTGATAGGGGACCTCCAGAGGTACCTTTTTTCGCTCTGTTTTCTGTCAGTTCCTTATTCCATTTGGTGCTTGGCTGCATTTTTTATCTCTTCATTTGATGCTTAGGGTTCCAGGGTTGACATTTGTCTCTGTTGTATTAGTTTTTTGGGTCTTTGCTGTGGAGGGACAGCGTGGTGCTCCTGCCTACAGCACCATGTTTGGCTCCAAGGGCTGTTTGTTTCTGATGTAAAAACTCCTACTAAGTGCTGAGCACCATTTCTCTTCTCTGAAAGGGATTGCTCGATTTCAGATGAAAAATAATGAATAGGTGGGTGGGTGAATGAGTGATTAAGGATGGACTAATCTTCTCTGCTCAGGGTAATTCCTACCTTCAAGAATTTCAAGGTGAAACAGGCTGTCAATTCTGAAAAGAGGTATAACCAATTTGGAGTTGATGTCACCATCTGTGAGTATGTATCCACAGCCCTGAAGCATACCCAAAGCCAAAACTGCCAACAGCTTAAGCCTAGAGAAATGGCCAGGTTTGAACTCAATAGCAAAGTACTCACTCAAGAATGTGAATTTTGAAGTCTTTCTTCTGCAGTTCAAATACCCCTTTAAAGACAAGAAAGTCATCATAGTTCGCTTGAGAGTTTTGAACCCAGGATTTTGTAAGTTGTCCCACTTTTCAATTACCTAAAACCCCAGGGCTGTTTCCTCCCAATCACAACAAATGTTTATTCCTCTGTAAGTATATACAATAAAATTTCTGATTATTTACCTAAATCAGCATAGAAAATCTAATCACTTATTTATTCATTCAATTTTTTGAATGTTGCATTGATCAAGCCACAAGTCGCCTGTTCTTTGAAATATTCTCCAGTCTTCCCCCCAACAACATCTATCCTCTTACCTTCCTCTTTCTGCTGCCCTTCCTCCCATTCCATACCACACGCTACAGGCTGAATGAATCCCTTCGCTTGCTTAACACAGTACTAAATTTTAGCATTATTTCATTATTTTATAATTATATTTGTGTGTGAATGTGTGTGTTTTCTCTGTTAGGTGGTAAATAAATTAAGAACAATGGATTTAATAATTACATCACTAGTTCCAAGCATAATGGAAGACTAGCAATTATTCAGTCAAATAATTCAGTTTCTTTCAAAATTTTCAAGTAAAGGTATCTGTGTCTGGTGTCTGGTATAAAATAATTTTTAATTTAGAGGGAACACAAAGGCTTCATAACAATTCTGGGGGAAATCTCTTGGTACTTTTAAAGGACTTTAGCGATTGTTTGCTCTGATGCTTTCAAATTCAAAATGTAAGAGTTTAATTTCCTTGATACGTGTGAGAAACCATTTTTCTCTCTCATTTTAAGACATAAAGAGGAATAGAATTAGGCATAATAAAAATATAGTAAGAATCAGACAAAGATGTTTAAATGATGACATGTATAAATATTTTACATTTAATGATGTTTACATATTATCGTTTGGAATCAGTTTGATTTTGTGTGAAGTGGGAAGGAAGTGATACTATTATCTTTACTTGACAAATCAGTAACTGAAAAATTAGAAAGTTAAGGGACTAAGCCAAGTTCGTGAATCAAGACAATGCATGTGTTCAGCCTATGATATGGAACAGCCTCCTAATTACAGTAAAGTCACCCAGTTTCCCTCATTTATTGTTGCACTACATTTGATCAAAAGCATCATATCTTTAAGCATCAATTTCTTCGTTTTGAAATAAGGATAGAATACCACCCACCTAATTAAAATCATGGAGGCAGAGGTGGTTCAGTGTTAAGACTCTTGCCTTCCATGCGGAGACCCTGATTCGATAGCCCCGCGCTCAGCCACTGTAAGTAGAGGCTTGTGTATTGCAATGATGCTGAACAGGTTTCAGCAGAGCCTCCAGGTTAAGATGGACTAGGACGAACAGCCTGGTGATCTACTTCTGAAAAATAAGCCAATAAAAACCTTATGGATCACAAAAGTCTGATCCCTTTGTGCAGAAATCTAGCATACATTATGGGTAGGCACGGGTCCAGGCTGCATTTCCTTCCGTTGTGCATGGGTTTTCATGAGACAGGGGCCGACTCAGTGGAAAGTAAAAACAAAAACAACAATAAAGTCATAGTGAGAAGTAAAGAATGCATGGAAGCAAATGCTCGAAAGAAAGTGTTTGTTTTGCAGCAAATACAGAGACAGACTCAGAGCCCTGGTGGTGCAGTGGTTAAGAGCTTGGCAGCTCCCTCTACCTCACCACGCCAACCTGCCTCATTTAAGAAAATGTTTGCAACCTCATAAAAATATTCTCTATTTCTGTTATGGAGCTGCAAGAATTTTCTTGTGTTGGTCATTATAGGTGCTAGTTAGTTTTCAAAATCCTTTGTGCAATGTCTCAAGGGGAAGGACATTCAGTGTGCATACATTCTCTCCCTGTCCATCCTACCCTGAGGCTACTTTACCATCTTGAGCCCCAAGCCCTTGCTCCCAAAGCAAACAATCGTTTCCAACCGGTAAACAGTTCTTAGTCCACAGAAAGAATTGTCAGACTCAAGTTTTATCCGCTGCTTCTTTTTCACATCTCAGCAAGCTAGAACATATGGTTGTTTACCAATTTTGCTATGACTTTTCTAGGCAAACATTTTCTTAAAATGAGTATTTAATCTAGTACTTTAGTTTTGAAAAAACTAACAATATTTTAAGAAATAAAATGCTGATGATATTGGTGCGTGTTTTATATGCAAGTTGCTTGGTATTTATAGACCTTTAAAACTTGAAACCAAGAAGTTTCTGCAGACATTTAGATTAAGTGTGAGGAGAAACTGTGTGTAAGTTAAGTGTTGCAAGGTCTGTAAATTAAGTATTGCTAAGTCTGGGTTGTCAGTTTAGTTAATTCTTCAAAGTCCTTCCAGACCCATAATTGTTGCAACTTTCTGTTTCATTCACTCTTCAGTGATTATTAACTTTCGATTCACTCTAGTTCTCATGAATCAAAAAGTCTTCATTTTAAAAAGAAAGCAAAAATTTTAAATCTTTTTAGAGTTTCTATTCACATGACCTTCTTGCTCCAACTGTTAAATAAACAAATAAATAAACCAATATGGTAAGAGAGTTATTTGGAAGAAATATAATTGAAGAATAGAAACAAGTATTTATATTGGTTTATTATTATTATTAAAAAGAAAGAAACTGCACACACTGAATTCCCATCCATAACAATGTTATCTTTGCTCCTTTGGTTTCTTCCCACCAAACATTCCACCTTGTGCACTCCAGTTCTTTTGTGGTGAAAAATATGATATTGTTCAAAGAAAGAATGAGTGAGAGAAGTAGGAGGAGAGGAAGAACTTGCCACAAGAGGCTGAGTAAAGGTAGATATAATAAACCTGAGAGAGAAGAAATAGGGAAGAAAAGAAAAGAAGGCACATAGGCTAGAATAACATGGTGAGAGATACATTTTGTTGTTGATGACTGAGTGGTGAAGATAACTAAAACCCAGAGTGAAAGATAATTGAGGAGATGGGAGTATACACAAATTAGAAGGGGTTATGACTATGTGCTGAATTTATTGGAAGGAGTTTTATCATTCAAACAGTAAAATTCTCTGGACGCATAGGTCCAGGAGTCATACGACAATAAGCAGTTGCTCTTGAGTCAGTTCCAATTCAAGACAATCCCATGTGTGTCAGAGTAGAACTGTGCTCCACAGGGTTTTCAATGGATGATTTTTAAGAAGTAGATTGCCAGGCCTTTCTTCTGAGGTACCTCTGAGTGGATTTGAATCTCTAATCTTTCAGTTAGCAGAGGAGGGCATTAAAGGCTTGCACACTTCAGGGACTCCCTGGAAATCATAACAGATATATTTTGGAAGGCTCATATAAGACTTTGAAATTAAGGTGTGAGCCCTGAAATAAAGTCATCTCTCTAGTCTGGGATAAAAACAAGAACTGCAAGAGATTTTGAATGGGGATACAAAAGAGCAAAGGTCAATGAAGGTTTTTGGTTATTAGAGAGTCAAAGAACAATTATTAAGATGACAATGAAGTCAGGGTTACGAAGTCAAAGAAAATACATATTTAAAAGTGGATTTATCAGCCATAGAAGAAAACAAATGCAGCTCTACCTGAGTCCACAACATTGAAAAAACAAAACAAAATTTAAAAATTCTCTTAAGAAATTTGAAATAGAAAATAGTCTCCCATCCACCCATTGACACACACATCCACACACCCCACAACCAATTTCTTAAGAAATTAAAGTGTTTATTGGAAGTGAGAGGCGTTCCAAGTTCACCTTGCATGAATAAATGAGTGACTTCCATCTAGCTCTCCATGGTCAAGACCAGATCCTCAGGGGTTTGGAACTAACAGGATTTAGACAAAATTTAGAATTTTTGTACAAGTTCCTTGTACAAAAACTGGAAAAATAAGGAAGAAATACTATTTTCCAAAGTAGATAAGATTCTGAGCAGTAATTAGAATATACCACAGTCCTTGAATAGACACACAAAGAATTACAGGCAGGGAAAATCAACCATTTTTATTAGAATCCTCAAGCCTTGCAACAGGACTTAAAGCCATAAAGAACAGCGTTTGTGTAAAGGGACTAAATCATTCAACTAGAACAAGGGTCGACAAACTACAGTCTTTGGGCCAAATCAGTACCGTCATGCTTTTTTAACAACACAGAGGAATTTTTTATACATTTTAAATACATTTTTAAGTGGTTGGAAAAAAAACTAAAGAAAAATAAGATTTTTTAACACATGAAATTTATATGACATTTGAATTTTAGTGTCCACAAATAATTTTATTGTGACACAGCCACATTCATTCATTTACATAGTCTCAAGAGCTGCTCCTGCCTTAAGACAGTAGAGTGGAGTATTGTGACACTGTCCATGGCCCCCAAAGCCTGTAATATTTACTACATGACCCTTTAGAGAAAATGTTTGCAAACCCCTGCGCTAGAACAGAAGTATAACAGAGGAGAAGACGTGTATTCCAATTTCATAAATGCATATTAAAAAGAGAGAAATGCATTCTGTCTTAGGAATAGGCTAGATTCACTTGAGTGGACAGTTCAGCCTGGAACAATAGAACAACACAGAGGCTCGAAAGTAACTTAAAATTGAAATGATTTACACTAAAGGATTAACAAGCGCTTTTGGACTTCAAGGCTCTTTTAAAGTACCTCCCAGAGTCTCACTATGGAAACAAATCAGAGCTAAAGAGGAAAATGAGGAAGAAGTAGAAGCTATCAGGAAACAAGATTAACTAAAGTAATTCAGACTGAGATATTGGGATGAGTCTGAGAAGCCAGAAGGGGTATAAGTATGTTTTCGCCCTTTAAAGGTGGTCTAGGACAAACAGGTCCTAGAGGGATGAAATAAACAGCTTACCACGTCTCGATATGTGGACTCCAAGGATGCTTATAGGTTAGAACTGAACCTATGAAGTATCACCGTGCCTACCTGAATATCTATGGCAAACTCAGCTGGGGCAGAATTGGTTACATGTCTGCTTTGGTTGTGGCAAAGGAGAACATCTTTCAGTAGTAAACAACCAGTGATACTATATAAAGTAAACAAGCAAAACTCCTGCACTGTGCACAGACAGCAAGGGAGTGAAGGAAATAAATGTTAACACTCCCCTCCCCCAGACTAATGTTAGAGAGAAAGGACTGGGAAGAACTCAATAAGGTTCTGCTTGGCAGTGTTTCTGGAGTTTTTCAAGATGAATTATACAGCGCTAGCCAAGCCCTCCTCTCCTGCTCTCAGTAAAAGAATGAAAAGAAAGGGGGTCATTGTGCAATAGATTGTCAATAGAGATCATCTCAAAGTCCCATTTAAAATTGGATTTGCCTTTGAAGGCATCTATGAAGATTGACCAGAGTGAATGTGGTAAAGTGTGAACATGTTAACATAAATTCTCCTAGTCTTTTTCACCTTATTAAATAAAGAGAATGTATTCTAAACCCTGGTGGCATAGTGATTAAGTGCTATGGCTGCTAACCAAAGGGTAAGCAGTTCAAATCTGCCAGGTGCTCCTTGGAATCTCTATGGGGCATTTCTACTCTGTCCTGTGGGGTCACTATGAGTCAGAATCAACTCGACGGCACTGGGTTTTTGGTTTGGTTTATTCTTTAGCAATTCAGTTTTTCCCCCTCACCCACTCTTTCAAGAATGTGTGTCTCTATCAGAATTTCATGATGCAGATTCAGAGATTAGGCAGAGATAAAGAAACAAAGAAGTAGAGTAGGAGAAGGCTTTTAAAAGACACAACGATGACCTACATTATAAAAGCAATTACAGATTGGAAATAAGGACAAGGAGAAAAACCTATATGGGAGATACTGAAAGAGGAGATTTATTACTGTTTATTTACTTACTACTCAGGTTTTTTTGAGGTATTTTATACAAAGACAGATCCCAAAGCAATATAGTGTATAAAAGAATTGGGGAGAAGAGAACAGAAAAAATGAGAAGTGATCAAAGGATTTAAATATCAGAAGTTTTATTATATATAGGTGTCTGCATAGCTCTTAAAATGTGACTCTCTGAATAAGGTGGGACCTGTAGTTGTAGGATTCAGACAGTGTGTAACATACTTTTTATCATTTACTGCACATATTGCATAGTGCCTGCTATGTGCCATCCTCTGCTTTATTCACAGGAATGAATTAGATTTGCAACTTTGGTGACTGTCCATAGAATTTCAACTCACCCTAAAGATTTTTGGTTGACCTGCTTTTGACTTGCCATCATTAGTGGCCCGTGGCTTTCTATATTAGTCCTGAAATTCAAATAATTTTTCTATAACTTTCTTTCTAATTTATAAACATTTATGTAGCCATAAATAGTCCTCAGTTTTGAGCTGATCCAATGACCACTGTCTTTTCTAGAAGGACAATAGACTGTCAATTTTCTCTACTCTAGAGAACATCTTGATGGTGTGTCTGCCTCTTATGTTTTAACAGGATGATATAATCAATGCACAGTGAAATATTTATGTGCACAATTCTGTCTCTAATGCATTGTCAAAATTGCTGTTAGTTCAATTTAAATAAGAGTTTAAAACATTTGTGTGACCCTAATCAGACAAAGAGCATGTCCCAAAATTTTCAAGATGCAAAGGACCAGAATATTTTGGGTGGCATTGTAATTCATCATTTCAGAAGTTCAACAAAATTGTCTCTGGTTAGACCTCCCACAAGTGAGGGAATGATGTAGATTTAACACTTCTTTTAAATCTGAAAAATACCGTTAAAAAGTAACTTTTGGAAAGATTCTGTGATTGAAGAGTAAGGGTCAGTGTAAGTGAAAAGCAAACGTATCGTAGAGAAATGGCTTTTAATGAGTAGCAATTACTCCTTCACTGAAGAGAATTATTATTTCAAAGAATCAGTAAAATAGGATTCATGTGTAGTTCAACCCAACAATCATTTATTTGGTGTCTTGTATATGAAAAGCAATGCACTAAATAGTAGGGTGCAAAGGTGAGAAACTACAAGCTGATGTGAAACAAATATTTCTCAGTTATGATGCTTAATATGCTATTGAGACACAATGTGGTATTGGAGAGGGAAAAAAGAAAAAACATTTTGGCTGAAGAATTAAAGACAATTTATGCCAAACATGTGGATTTTAAGCTGGGAATTCAAGCATTTGAACCAGCTGTGACATGAGGATGTGAAGGAAAAAAATGAGCAACAATAGAAAAACTCATATGGTGTGAAGTAGGAAATAGTAGTGTGACTACCCTACAGTCAAGTAATTCAAAAGATTGCTTACTTCAGACATTACTTACTGCAGACATTGAATTAATAAGACATAGTAGCATAAAATTTGGGTAAGTGGGGTTGAGAAAGTTAGGTCTGAAAGCTTGCATCTTTCTGCAAAGTTACTTCAGTGATACCAAAAATTCAGGACAACAGGCAGGTCTCAGGATAATGAAATTGATGATGTTTTGAGCATATTATATGTGCAGTACCTGTAGGACATCCAGCTGGACACATACAGCAAAGCAACTTAAAATCCTGGTCTCTAGAGTACAGGAGACATTTCAGTCAATTGTTTATTTAATAATTCACTCAATAATAACTGAGTATATTATAGCAGCACTGCACAGGAACAGGGAATTATAAAAACTAATCAACATCACCCCACTCTTTAAGGGTTTCCAATCTAATGGTGGTATAAGACCTGTGAACATACAAGTAAGAAGCAATGTGAAATGTGGTCTCCTAAAAAGTTGAATTAATATATAAAAGACTGTATAAGTAAAATGGTGAGGGAGAGAGACACATCACTTTAGAAGACAGGGAAGGCTGTTGCAGGGTTTACAGAAACCCTGGTGGCACAGTGATTAAGAGCTTGGCCGCTAACCAAAAGGTCAGCAGTTCGAATCCATCAGGCACTACTTGGAAACCCTACGTGACAGTTCTGCTCTTTCCTGTAGGGTTGCTATGAGTCACTTGAGAAGACAGGGAAAGGTTAGTTTCTGGGTTTAGATGGGGCTAACTCTAGAAAAATTTGAGACTCTCATCTCATTCTTTTTGGCCAGTATTGATCTTTAGGAACCTGATTCTATCCTGCCAAAAACTTCCATAGAGCTACCACTCCAAGGTTGTGCTTCCGCGTTTAAAATATTTCTAAACCCTTCCCTATCTTAACATCTGCACCTGGCATATTCAATAATTTTTTTCACAGCACTTACCTAATTAGCAAGGTATAAAAGAAGTATATTATTTTAAATAGAGGTTTTTTTTTTTTTTTTCCTTGAACTTCGACCTTGTACATACAATTCTGAATTGGACATCTTGTTTTCAAACTTATCATATTCAGAACAAATAAGCCTTCCTCTCTCCTTCCCTCCATAACCACTTGCTTCTGTCAGTCTTTTTTATCTCAATAAATGGCACCTTCATTCTTCTGGTTGCACACCCAAACAAAGTTGGTATCTTCCTTTACTCCTCCATTTCCCTCATATCTCACAACATAAGTGGTCTCTCTGATCTTACCCCAGTTCTCAACCTAACAGTCAAAATGATTCTTTTAAAATATAAGTCAGATCTAGCCATTCATCAGTTTAAAAACCTTCAACACATTTCCAAACTGTTCAGAGTAAAAGTCAAATCTTACAGTGACCTATAGGACCCTACGTGATTCCCCATCCCTTTCACCTCTCTGAGCTCATCACCTGAGTCACTCCACGCAGCCACTCTCACTTCTTTATTTCTCCAATACCACAGTCATATTGCCATCTCCGAGCCTTTGTGCTTTCTGTTTTCTCTGCACAGAACATTCCTCCCCCAGACCCTCATTTTGGAGTTCTTTCTCTCCCTGGCTCAATTTCATTCAGATCTTTACTCAAGTTAGATATTTTTAGCAGGGCCTACTGCAATTACCCAATCTAAAATTTGAATCTGCCTCCTCACACATACACACATGCCAATACACTTCCTCTCCTGTTTCCTGGATTTATTTTACTCTTTAATATTTTCCACTAGAATTACATGAGGTTAGGGGTTTTTTCCCAATTTTTTGACTGTTGTAGCCTCTGTGTCTAAAAAGTGTCATAAACTTAGTTGATGACCAATAAATCGCTGCCAAATTAATATATTAAAGCTTGGGAATTATGATTCTCAAGTAATTACTAAATATATTCCTTTTAAAAGGAAAGAAGAAGAGAAAGAACAAAGAGAGGTAGAACAATATATTCTTCAAGACAATTCATAAAGTATCAGTGCAAGATACCCTGCTCACATTGGGAGAGTATTGTGTTGTGAGCAGAATATCTCAGAAGGAGTCTACTTTCAGAACTTAAATTGACTGATGGATTGAATTATCAGAAATGTGGAAATTGATGACAAAATGCATATATGATTAAAAAAAATCCAAGGGCAATCTTAAGTTCAGTCCAATTCAAATGTTACCCCCTTTGTAATAGGAGTTCTCCCCCTCATGAAATTAGAAGTGCACATTCTTTTCTGTATTACTTTGTATATGAACTTCTTATAGTATACTCGAGGTGAGATAACCAATTACACATTTTTTTCCATTGCTTCTATTGATTTTGAAATTTAACTTTTACCCTTAATCTAGCATACTGCATATCACATATTTAGTGCTCATTACATGTTTAGGGAATGTAACTGTGTGTGGAGAATAGAGAGATATAGTGGGAAAACTTTGAGGTACAAAAGAGACTCAAGTTTAATAGAATCCTCTAACCTTCCACCTTCCTCCTGTCCTCTTAGTGGCTAGTGGCTAGTGGCTAGATTTGAATAAGTGATAAAAATACACACATGTGTGTGCATGTGTGTGTGCATGTGTGTGTGCACGTGTGTGTGTGTGTGTGTTCTCTGCCTTCCCAGTGATCCACTCCACACTTAGATTCTAACTTTACTCAACTGGAGCCTCCATCTTAATGACTACAGAAAATCCGTCTTCTCCATCAGTACTTCTGATGTTTATTGCTTTCTCCTCTGATGTACAGTTACTACTCCAATCAGCTCTGCATCTCTTTGACTTACTTCTACTCAAAAGATACACTCAGAGATCCCTCCCTAAATCCCTTAAGTAGTACTCATCTGAGGCTGCCAAATTGCACATTCTGAGTTTAGGAGTCCCTGGGTAGCGCAGATGGTTAAGCGCTGGGCTACTAACGAAAAGGTTGGCAGTTTGAATCCACCCAAAGCTCCTGGGAAGAAAGGCCTGGCAGTCTGCTTCCTAGAGATCATACACAGTCTTGAAAACCCTGTGGAGTGCAGCTCTGCTCTGAAACACATGCGGTCGCCATGAGCCAGAACGACTCTGTGGCAACTGGTGGTGGGTAGTGGTAAGCATTTAGAAATAACATCATTATCATCATAATAATCAGTATAATTCATCTTCCAGCCTGAAGAGGTTGTCCTTTCCCTTCACCCAGATTTGTCACTGGAGTCCTGGGATCCATTTCTTACTAAACCTAGAATCTCCTTCATAAGTTTTCTCTTAACTGAGTTCCTGGACCCCACATCTGGTTTTAGAGTCCTCGGATAACATAATAATAATCTTTACAGAGACGTCCCTACCTAAAACAAACACATTATAAAACAGATTGTTTAGCATGCCAGCCTTAAACATCTACTTTTGGGTTACTCCCAATTTGGGTGTCTCTGTAGTGTAATTGATTCATATTTTTGATAAGCGTCAGTTTGAAGAAACAAGGGAGAATCAGCAACAGAAATTTAGTGCATCTACCCTTAGAGCTATTGAGAGTTAGAAATGTCAGAGCTGAGTGTAACCAAAGAAAAAAAGATTAAGTGAATTAATGTAAACAGAGCAATTAAAATTATGATTATATAAAATAGTAGTAAGCATTGGGGACTCTGTAATTTAGTACCAAGGAAAGTGGGAACATTTATAAATATTCTCAGTCATTCAGAAACTTATTCCTGAAAATATTACAATAAGATAAGTAAAGCATTTTTTTTAACAAATCACCTTTTCTACGTACTTATGGTCTGACTGCCAACCGTTTGGTTAGCAGCTGAAGCCTTTATAGCTTGGCAGTTAGAATCCACCAGCTTCTCCTTGGAAACCCTATGGGGCAGTTCTACTCTGCCCCATGGGGTCACTGTGAGTCGGAGTCAACTGGATGGCAACAGGTTACGGGTTATCCAATGAAGAGAAGGCAACAATTTTAAAGTTGAGCTCAAATGTTCATTTCCTAAAATTTCCATTCACTAAAACCTCTAGTTACATAATAACTGATTTGGGTTTTATAACTTAGGCTAGCTGCTTTATTTACATGTGTTTGAAACTTCACAATCCTTCAAAGGGGGTGACAGTTTGCTTTTTTACAGATGAGAATAAGAAACCAGATTTAATGGCCTCTACAGCTCTCAATTACTACACTACTTCAAAGTGAAAGAACGTAGTAGACCGTTTACTTCTCTGATCCTGAATACTAAAGAATGCTATAAAGTTAGCAACAACAACACAAAGGGTAATCTGAAGATAATTATTGCAGTACAAACACATATTAGTTGTGACTGAGATATTTTTATTATTCTACAGTATTTCTCTTATCACTGACATTGTATTTATTGATACTTAATAGGCAAGTGAATTTTAAAATATCCTAACCACAGTCTGTCATCTGAATGATCTCTTGCCTACCCTTTCAAAAAAATTTACAAATGTTTGCACCTGTACAAAAAACAAAATCTATACTTTTGCCTGGATAAAATTTAAAATATAATCTGTAATCATAAGCACCAGGGTTTCCATAAATCATAATTATGTAATCATAAGGGCTGTTCTTATTGCATTCTTTATAAAAACAAAAAACAGCCCCTCATTAATTCTGCAGAGATTTCTTTTGGTGAGTGGGG
This sequence comes from Loxodonta africana, assembly GCF_030014295.1. Classification (NCBI taxonomy): domain Eukaryota; kingdom Metazoa; phylum Chordata; class Mammalia; order Proboscidea; family Elephantidae; genus Loxodonta; species Loxodonta africana. The sequence continues at coordinate 96,409,678 of NC_087346.1, read as the reverse complement.
GAGTAGGATGCGATAATCTGAAGATTTTTATATTACAAAGTTTATCCACAGAGCAAACTTCAGGAAATTCTATAAAACAAAATCCAAAATGAAATCTTTCTTGAGACCTGAAGTTAAGAAAATACAATTTGTCTTAAGAATGCATTGTCTAAATTACTTAACAGAGTAGTCTGCACAAACAAAAAAAAAACCCTATTGCCATTGAGTTGATTCCGACTCATAGCGACCCTTTAGGACAGAGTAGAACTCCCTATAGAGTTTCCAAGGAGGGGCTGGTGGATTCAAACTGCGGACCTTTCGGTTGGCAGCTATAGCTCTTAACCAGTATGCCTCCAGGGTTTCCAGTCTGCACAGGTGGTACTTAATACATATTTATTTAATATTATGAATTGTAATGGATTTAGATGAGGCTTGCTGCAGGATATTGAAAATTTCAATATATTCTCGCTTATAACATTGTCAAATGCCTTATTTTGAGATTTACAAAGCCTTTTTTTTTAATTTTTTCATACTGAATGTTTTTTCTGTAGTATGTTCAAATGCTAAGAGCTTTGAATAATGAATTCACTGATTTAAAGAAATTGCCTAGCTGCATGTAGTAACTTGACATATATTTTTATGAATCGTTAAATGCAATAGAAAAATAATATAATTATACATAATACACTTAATTCAACTGTGATAAGAAATTTAACTTTTTAAATTATTCTTTTCTTAAATTTCTCTCAAATTAATTGTATATTTCTCAGTGAAATAGTGTCTCATCTTCCTTCAGTCTAACTACTTTAAACTTTAAAATAAGCCCGGAGGATTCAAAATTTCTAGTTAGTATATGTTAACAGTCAATAAAACTTGACTATGCAAAGGCATTTGACTATGTGGGTCATGACAAATTATAGATAACATTATGAAGAGTGGGAATTCCAAAACACTTAATTGTGCTCTTGTGGAACCTGTACATAGACCAAGAGGCAGTCATTCAAACAGAACAAGAGGATACTGTGTGGTTTAAAATCAAGAAAAGTGTGCACCGGGGTTGAATCCTTTCACCATATTTATTTAATTTCTATGCTGGGCAATTAATCTGAGAAGCTAGACTGTACGAAGAAGAATGCGGCACCAGGATTGGAGGAAGACTCATTAGCAACCTGTGATATAGAGATGACACAACCTTATTTGCTAAAAACAAGGAGGAATTGAGGCAGTTATTGATGAAGATCAAAGACTACAGCCTGCAATATGGATTACCTTTCAACATTAAAAAAAAGTCATCACAACTGGGCCAATAAGCAACATCATGACAAGTGGGAAAAACACTAAAGTTGTCAAGACTTTCATTTTTCTTGGGTCCATAATCAACACTCATGGAAGCAGCAGTCAAGAAATCAAATGACATATTTCGTTGGGAAAATCTGCTGCAAAGGACCTCTTGAAGTGTTAAAAAGGAAAGATATCACTTTGAGGACAAAGGTGTGCCTGACTCAAGCCATGGTGTTTTCAATTGCCTCATATGCATACAAAATCTGGACAATGAATAAGGAAGAACAAAGAAGAATTAATGCCTTTGAACTATGGTGTTGGCTAAGAATATTGAATATACCGTGGACTGCCAGAAGAAGGAACAAATCTGTTTTGGCAGAAGTACAGCCGGAATGCTCCTTAGAAGCAGGGATGTTGAGACTTTGTCTTGTATACTTTGGACATGTTATCAGGAAGGATCAGCCCCCGTAGAAGGATATAATGCTTGGTAAAGTAGACGGTCAACGTAAGAGAGGAAGATCCTCAATGAGATGGATTGACACAGTGTCTGCAATGATGGGTTCAACCACAGCAATGATTGTGAGGATGATGCAGGACAGGGCAGTGTTTTGTTCTGTTGTACATAGTAGGGATCACCGCAAGTTGGAACCGACTTGATGGCACCAAACAACAATATATGATACAAACTACAGGCTTCCTTCCACAAAACCTGGAGGAATGCAAGAAAGAATTAGTGTTTTATTATATATTATAATTGCAGAATTTTGCACATTTCCAAAAAGTCTAAATTGGAGAGACAAAGACCTCTTTAGAGTGTTGAAAAGCAAAGATGTAACCTTGAAAACTAAGGTGCACCTGACACAAGCCATGGCATTTTCAATTGGATCCTATGCATGGGAATCCTGGGCAATGAATAAGGAAGACGGAAGAATTGTCACTTTTGAATTGTGGTGTTGGTGAAGAATATTAAATATACCATGGACTGCCAAAAGAACAAACAAATCTGTCTTGGAAGAAGTACAGCCAGAATGCTCCTTAGAAACAAGGACGCGGAGACTGCATCTTACATACTTTAGACGTGTTATGTGGGGCTCAGTCCCTGGAGAAGGACATCATGCTTGGGAGAGTACTTAAAAAAAGAACCAAACCTGTTGCCGTGGAGTCAATCCCGAATCATAGTACCCTATAAGACAGAGTAGAACCCGTAGAGTTTCCAAGGAGTGCCTTTAGCCCTTAACCACTACACCACCAGGGTAGAGTAGAGGGTCAGCAAAAAAGAGGAAGACCCTCAACAAGATGGATTCACACAGTGGCTGCGACAATGGGCTTATTAAGTATAACAACAATTGTGAGCATGGTGAAGATAAGGGCAGTGTTTCATTCTGTAATACATAGAGCCGCTGAGTCAGAATCAACTCAATGGCACCTAACAACAAGCCTCCAGAGAGAGAAGAAACTTGAAGAGATAAGTTTACTTCTATAGCCATTTTTACTTTGGGGGAGTTTGCAAATCACAATAAGCAGAATTCTAAGATGGCCCCTAGTGGCCCATGCTCTGATATAATCCCCTCTCCTCGAGTATGGGAAAGACCTATGAAAATGATGGGATATCTCACTTGTGATAAAGTAATATTATGTGGTGAGTTGACTTTAAGAAAAGGAGACTATCCCTTATGAGCCTGACTTAATCAGGTAAGCTTTTAAAAGGATCTGGGCTCTTCTCGGTGAAGACAGACAAGGTGGAAGAACATGAGGAAGATTCTCTACTGCTGGCTTTGAAGATGGAAAGGTACCACAAGACAGGGAACAGCAGGTGGAACTTAAGAGCTGAGAATGACTCCCACTCAATATTCAGCAAAAAGATGCAGATCTCAACCCTACAACTACAAAGAAATGGATTCTGCCATCAACCTGCATGTACTTGAAAGTAGGTTCTCCCTTAGTCAAGCCTGCAGATGAGCACACAGCTGAACTGACGCCTTGATTTTAGCCTTGTGAAACTGTAAAGAGAGATTCTAGTCATGCGATACCCGGGGATCTGATCTACAGAAATAAAACCTAATAAGTGGGTGTTTTTTTATGCTGCTAAGTCTGTGGTAATTTGTTATGTATGTAGCAATAGAAAATTAGTTTACCAACTGAAAGCAAGAACAGAAGATTGAGAATCTGAAAGTTTTACTGAAGAAGAGCTGTTGCTGAGGCACAGAGAAACTAGGGAGTTTTTGTTAAAATCTTTGGGGAACCTCAAGTATATGGCCAATTCTTATGTAAGCTTAGGAGAAAAAAACCTAAGTGGAAAGCCTCTGAATATCAGAGCAGATTTCTTAGCTTATAAGCAATAAAAACAAAGTATCTTTAGTTGAAAATTCTAGAGGCACAGGAATGGACCAAGAATAGACTGAGCATTACTGGGGCTACAACCAGCCTCTATTCAGTAAAACACCTGATTGACCTGGTAAAAGTAAATCCTGCCCAGAGAAAGATAATGTCATCTGGGATCTCTACAATTTTTTTTACAAAGCATCCAGCGTTCAATCAAACATGCCAAAACTCATGTCAAAATTCAGAAACACATGGCTGAAATAACTGAAAACAACAATAAAAAAAATACTATTGAGTTTGTTCTGATTCATAGCAACCCCATGTGTTAAAGAGTAGAATAGCTGTATGAGATTTTCATGGCTGTAATCTTTATGCAACCAGATCACCAGGCCTTTCTTGCTTAGTACTTCTGGGTGGGTTTGAACCATCAACCTTTAGGTTAATAGAGGAGCACAAACGGTTTGCACTATTCAGGGACCTAGAAAAACTACAGAAAATAAAAACAGACTCACACGTGATTCAGGTGTTAGTTAGCTAACAAAAACTTTAAAATGCCATATTTTATGCAAATAAAGCTCACCTGAAAAGTTTGTTTGCCAGCCAAGTACCCCATCCCACAAAGTATTTTTGTAAGTAAAAAAAAATGCTAATTTTTTTACAGCAACATGTAAAAAATGGCATAACAGAGTTTACAAAAACACTTTGTGGAGGGAGGGCGCTGTTGGCAGACAAACCTAGAAGGTGTACATTATTTGTGTAAAAATATGGTAACTGTGATTGATGCAGAGCCCTGGTGGTGCGATAGTTAAGAACTCAGCTGCTAACCAGAAGGTCAGCAGTTCAAATCCACCACCCGCTCCTTAGAAACCATATGGGGCAGTTCTACTCTATCCAATAGGGTTAGTGTGAGCAAGAATTGACTCAACAGCAATGGGTTTTTTCGTGTGTTTTGGTTTGTGATTGATATGTTCCAGAGAATTAGTGAAAAAAATGATGAAGTGGACAATTTCACCAGAGAATTATACTGTGAAAATACATAATCATGTAGAAATTTTGAACTGAAAACTGCGATAACTAAAATAAGAAATCATAGATGGTTTTCTATTGTCTATGAGAAAGTTGGTTAGAGTTTTCTGCAATAAAAAAAAAAAGACTGTTTGACTTATGTCATTTTTAATCGATAACTCTATGTGATTTTAAACAATGACATATAAGCACTAATGTCCGAATCCCTCCTGGCAAGTGGTTTGACAGGGATTGTTAGTTATTAGATGATTCCTGTCCAGCTATACACTTGAGAAGAGTATAAATTTTTGTCCTTCAAATCTGGAAAATAAAATATCAATTATTCAACAGAATACCCAACCTGTAACACTGAAATCACTAGAACTATTAAGATACAATAATTCATAGACTAGTAAAGCTTAGGAGTTCCTAAAATTCATCCTCTGAGGACTTTGGGATAAAACAAAAACTTTCAAAAGTTATTTTAAAAGACAGCCCTAATTCCTGCCTTTCAAAGCCATAAAATCTAAAATTTTAAACTTTATCACAAGCATCCTATTATGAAATGTCTTTAATCTAATTTCCCTCAGAAATGTGAGAAACTGAAAAGAAACTGGCCCAAAGATTAATTCTATTTCTTAATCCTTTGCCATAGTCTAGTAATAAGAGGACTGAAAAATGCTTTAACAATAAATCAACTTAAGAAAAGTCATACTCTATTTGACCTAAGGAAACACAAATATCATTTGCCTGTAAGGTATTGATTCTACTTATATATTGTTTTTTACTTTTGTTGGGAAGCATATTTTTTAAACAAGTAAACTAGCTAAAATGTGTTACATTTTACAATGAATACAAGAACAGGCATTCATAAAACGTTTTGTTGTTGTTGTCTGTCAGAAAATTTTACTATCCCAAAATTATGTCAACTGTCTTTTGAAAGATCATTTTTTATTTGTTAAAAAAAAAAAACTCTCTTGTTGAAGAATTAAGATAGTACCCTAATAAAGGATATTAGCTATTATTATCACAAATATAAAATTGATAGTGTCCTAGTATCCAAATAAAAAGGAAAAAATTTTAATAAAAATGTCCCATTCTGGTTAAGTTTATTTTCATTTAGTATAAAGGACCACAATTCTATTTTCTCAAAAACAAAAAATTAAAGCATTTTGAAAGATCATCAATAACTCTATCAATAATATCCCATATGGTTTTAAAACATATTTTACATAAAATAAAATAGCAAATTATATTTCAATAGTCAAATTGAAATCAAATATAAAATCATTTTAGAAGTCATAATAACAAAAGTAAACTAGTAAATTATCAGCAGTGTGATTCCAGATTTGTTCATATACGCTAATTGATAGAAATTGTCCTTAAAAAGGCAAGCCAAAATTCTCTCTTCTCAACCCATTATTGGGTATTACAAACAAGTTTCCTGAAATGGGGTGAAATAAACTCTTTCTGTCAATGCTTCCTTTTTTTAGAAGTCATTAAAATGAAACAAGCATGTAAAATATTTAAGATTTGGGCTTTAGACATCACTATGAATTACCTTTTCTGAATTTGGAGCCTTTCAGTAATTCAACACTTGTCTTTATTTTAAGGTTGGTCAGTATAAAATTTCACATTGGTTCATGATTAATTTTTATTTCTGGACTAGATCCTGAACTGTATCCAGAACCCAGTGCCGTCGAGTTAATTCCGACTAATAGCGACCCTAGAGGACAGAGTAGAACTGCCCCATAGAGCTTCCAAGGAGCGCCTGGCAGATTCGAACTGCTAGATCCTGAACTGTACATACAGGTATATGATAAAATTAACTTGGTAAGCCAGATACTACTGAGGTTTCCAGCTTCCCATATTCTAATTGCTAGATTGCAGAATGGCTAATAAAAACTAAATAAATGAAAGCATACCCAAGAAATATGTTACCCTTATTTATCATGATTATATATGGCTTGTTGTTTATGTAACTCTTATGTCTGATGTGCTTAGAGCTTGCAGTCTACTTATTTTATGTAGTAGCCAAGGCCTAGAAAGAAATGGCATTTTGGTTGGCCTACTCAACACCTAGGGGAGAAAAAAAAAATCCTTGGGGTCAGCTTTGTACAGGTAAAACAGAATGAGTTTGGAATCAAAAGGCCTATGTTTCAACCCTGTTCCTCATTAGCTGTAAACAAGGTACTTAATTTATCTTCATCAGAGTTTCTTTATCTATTAAGTATTATACCTTGTAGGTTTGGTATAAGTAACAGATATAATATATTTAAAGCTCCTTTTTTTTTTTTTTTAGTGGACATTGGTTCAGTGTAGAATTCTCATCTTCCATCGAGGAAAAAAAAAAAAAAATTGAGGAAACGAGTTCAATTCCTTGCCAATGCACCTCATGGGAAGCCACCTATGTCTCTGGAGGCTTGTGTGTTGCTATGATGCTGAACAGGTTTCAGCAGCGCTTCCAAATTAAGACAGACTAGGAGGAAAAGCTTGGTGATCTACTTCTGAAAATCAGCCAGTGAAAACCTTATGGATCACAAAGATCGAATTCCCAACAGCTCATGAAGATGCTGCAGGACTGGTCAGCA